>NC_092197.1:16180480-16830202 GCF_043641665.1 Enoplosus armatus
GCACACTGTATGTATTTTAGAACCAAGAGATAAAATTAATCATCTTCCTCTGAATGCCCACAGTTAAAGACAAGAAAGTCAGAAGCAAAGATTTTACTCATTCAACCCTAAAATTTAACGCTCACTCCTCTCTGAAAGTCTCTCTGAATAACCACAGAATACTACATCTGTTCTCTCATCCAAGCATTTTATTTTATTATTTGAGAACAACCGATACGTTTAATTGTATTGTAAGTTTCTAATTAAACATGACTTACTCACACAAACTAAAAGCAACCTCAGCTGCAGCTGACTTTCAAACTCTTCACACCAGCTCTGACACACAAACACATCCATCGTGAGTCACAAACCGTGGCAACAACAAGCGTTTCCAAGCCGTGTCCGGGCGTGTTCATCACGCAGCATCAGTATTCAGGTGTGTTTTCTCACTTTCCAGCATATTCGCGAAATTCTGCACGTGTTGTCAAATTGGTGATGATGTTTTCTGCATTTGCCTGTTTTTCCCTGAAGTTGTTAAGGATAGAGGGCGTTGTATGATGAACCAATTGTGAAGCTTTGACTCGACTACTTTTAATCATCCAGGCAATGCCAACTGCAGTGTTTTCTTCTAAAAAGCACAAAAGGAATGCAGTGCAGGCTGTGCCCACAAGAGGGTGCAAGTGTATCATCAGACCTCAGACCTTCAGTCCCTCTCTTTGACTAATGAGGCAAAGGCTCTAATGCACGGCCCATCTATGGTTCCTGTTGACTTGGATCAAAAGGCATTGAATGCAGTTTACAGTTTTCACAAATAAACAGGACTGGTCAACGTCAAGTTGACCTGATACACATTATATAAGTAAATATGTGTACACTGGATTTGGCTCTTACCAGAAATTGAATGCTATAAATGACTGAGGACATCGCAGCTGCCCATCCTCCCAGGTGGATTAAAGTAAGACTACTCCAGTGGTGCTGCTCTATTGGGCAGGTGTGGGTGTGAAGCTCTGTAAGGTAAGATGCTGCTGAAAAAGAGCATTCGTGTGAGCAAACTTTCCCCTGGTTACAGTACAATGGTGTCTCTGTCTGTTTCTACCATCAGCCATCGCCATATCTCTCCGATTGCAGTATCATGTAAGTTTGACTTACAATCTTACGTGGGTAAACTCTATATTATGATCCAAACCATGTGCTCAATAAACATGGCCACAAGGTGGCTCTCTTTACCAATTTAAAAATGTTTACCCAATTTATAAGAAGGTTGAGTGTAGAGTTTGTACCTACAGTACATAGTGCCACATGTGGGACCTGAATTCATAAATTACCCTGCAGGGTGAAACATTACCTTTTTAGGGTATGGTAATGAATCCTGAATTACATTTAGAGTTGGTGATTATTTCTTATTGTTGTGTTATGTATATTTATTGTTTAGGTATACCTAACTCACCAAGGATTGTTTCCTACTGCAAAGTCAGTATATCAGGCATGAGCTTAAAAAAGCGTACATTTTGAGACTGTCCTTCCCAGAAAAATTTACAGCACCGATCACGTATTCAAATGTATAAAACTGAGAAAATAATGTTTACAGTTTGTTGAAAAGGTGAGGGCTGACGTAGCATGACGTGGTTATGGTCAACAATTTATTTTAACCGGGACCATGATCTTACCATGATCATTACCATAAAGATGAAAGATCAGTAAACCATTTTTTTAAAGGTCATTACATAGATATAAAATATATTTAAATGGGGAAAGGCAATCCCCATACTCAAGAACAGGACCACCCTATTTTGGCTTTTGAATCCGTGCCCCTACATAAACCTTTCATGATCCTGGTGTGTGAACATATGGCTACCAATTGGTGGCTGTTTTCTGTCTCCTGCATGTGTGATGGCCTGGTGATAGGCTTCCCCCAACCCATTAGTCACTGCTTTTTTTCCTTTAGCTGATCGACACCACAGGAGATAACAGAGGACTGGAGGGAGGAGAGAAAGTTGCTGAGAGAGGGAAGGGTAGGAGACAGAAGAAGAAAGGAGGAACGACAAATACAGGGCCTCATTAATGTTTTTTTTATTTATGTAAGAGGAGTGAGTTGATAGGCAGCAGCTCCTCTGCCAGCTGAGCAGAGAACAGAGGATTTTCGGAGACTTGCAACAGTAATATAAATCTCAGGGACATGTGGGAAAAGTATCAATTGAGGACTGCTGTAAAGAATTATGACTGACTTATTGTAAAATGTTCATGTTTCCATTCCCAGCAAGGCATAATGTGAACAGCACCATGAGCTTACTTTAACACACTCACCCACAGTCTGTCCAGCCCCCCCCCCCCATTTCCCTCCCCCTGCCCCATATTCTGGAGCCCGACTGTGAGTCTGTGGCGCCACACTTACAACTGACAGCTTAATACTGCTGCAGAAATTGGTTTCATGGAGTGGGCAAAAAATGAGATGGGATTTTAAAAGGCTTCTTTTCGGGTGGGCTTTGCTGTGCTGTCTTCCTCATCATCTGTCATATTTGCCTGTCTAATGATGTTTAATAACAGAGCAAGGCGCAGTGCACAGAGCAAAATACACTGCCAGCCATTGTGCCGTCGTCTTCCTGATGATGACTTGAGGTAAATGTTATGACGCAGAGGAGTTATTTCCACTCCCAGGCAATTATTCTCTCCGGCCAAGTTAGCTGTCTGTCAAACAGATCCCGGTCAGGACTCAGCTTCTCATCAGTGAAAGTATAGATTTTATAGGTTATGGTTATATTTCTGTACCCTGTGTTTGTGTGCTACTACATAAATGCCGTGTTAATGTAAAAACCTTCAAGCCTGGTTAAACTCAAGAAGTCACGGTTGTCAAGCGAAAAACAACATTGCTTTTCTTGCTTTCTTGGAAAGTTGACATGGTGGAGATAGAAGGTTCCCCTCTTCAGAAAGCACAACTGCTTTTAGTGTCTGTGTCTACATGTGTGATTTAGAGTGTGATCTCCTCGTATGCAGGGGCGGTGTATATGATATATGAATGTGCGTCCAAGAGAGAGAGCACATGTGAATTCATGCCCCTCAACACTCTCACAGTCGGCTCTTTCATTGTATGCAGCTTGCGTCACAGAGCCATACAAACCACCCTTTACTTTCCTCTCCACAATATAGCCAGGAGCCAGAGCCTAGTTACAGCAGAAGCCTTTTAATTAAAGCGAGTCACTCTCCTGGATGGGGCCTGTGTGTGCATTAATCATATAACTTACAACTGATCCGAGACCAGTCCTATCTTGTAAATAGAACGCAGCCCTACACGAGTCAGGAAGTGTGCAGACAGGTAGAGCTTCCACATCGTATTGTCTTTGGAAGCCGGGCAGCTCGGTACACAAAACCCTCTTTGTCTCACTCAGAAATAGTACTTGAGTGGAAAGTGGTGTTTGCTCAGAGGCAGTAATGATGTAGTATCTGTGTTTTCCATCAATGTGAAATAATGTGGAGGGGTAGCTTACTGCTGATTGGGATCTTTATGATTTAAACTACATTTTGTATATTTTTGTGTGTTCACATGGAGGCGCTTTAAACCTCACAGCTGGAATGTCTTCAGGTCACGATTGGTGTTTGGCATGTTGCACGCTGTAGGTACTACCTGGAGGTAAAAAAGTTTTGACAAATACGGCTCTTGTGACTGTCAGCATCTACATGCGTCTATTGTCACATGGCTCCATACTGTATCTGCATGGCCAGTAATCGCATTTCCTCGTAAACGCTTTGGTTTTCAGCACAAGCTTTGCACACATGCACAGTTTGGCCTTACGGATTATGCAACATTGAAAAATCTGATAATGAAGTAGAAACATATTATCAAACTGAACTTCTCAATGCCATTGGTCTTTCACAGCCTTGTCTGTACCTCCAATTACAGGCAGCAAAGCAAAAGAGGTGAGAATTTCTTTTGATTATGAGAAGAACTGAAAGGGCAGCTGAAAGTTTTGGGCATCTCACATAAAACAACAAACCCTGTAGATTTAGAGGGAACAAGAGGGCAGAACATATTCTGCTAGTAAGAAAAATAAAACATGACCAGCCTCTCCTTTATTCTGTCCCCAGATCATTTTTCTGTAAAACCGTCTCATGTTTGAAAATAGTGCAATAAATGTTTCCTTGTAATTAAATTCTAATAATTCTCTCTAAAACTGGTTTCCATCACTGTCTGTCTGTCTGGTTGTTTTCAATCTATTGTTAATACTCTGCTTTGACTGCTTAAAAGGCTTCCTTTGCTGGGATGAAGAGCTAAAATCAAAGACGTGTTAAGAAGGCGCATCTATGTATAATAATGCAACCCTGCACTCCTTTTGGGCTTGAGATCAAAGAGAGTAATGAAGGTATAAAAAAAATGCACTGGGGTACTGCAGCAGCCAGCAACGATAGTACGCAGATTAAAAAAAAAACTGAAGGTGAGAAAAACATTCTCTTTCCTTCTCTGTTCAGCTGAGTGAAGCACAACACAAAATTTGCTCTCAATTCCAATATAATAAAATAAACTGTCAGCAGCAGGGTGTCTGAGCTCTGCAGGTGGTAGTGTATTCTGATCCTGCATCGAGCTGTTCATGCCTTCAAATTATTTATATTTCTTTGCTTCATATCATTCAGTGTTATTTTATCTTCCCTTCCCTCTTGCCAACACGATCTGACAAACAGCAGAAAAAGACAATGAAACTCTGACAGGGTCTTGTTTTAATTCCTTTTTCCAATTCAGGTTTGCAATGGAAATGAGGCTTTGTAAGAGTGGCTTCTCCGTTTATGGGCCCGCCTATCAGAGATAATGGACGCAAATGCCTCATACTGATTAAATATGTAGGGAGATAATCAGCCTTTCACCGATAAATAAGAAGGTTACAAAGACTGATTGGATCTGCTCTGAAATGAGCAGCAAGTGAGACTACATAACTTAAAGTCAAACGGAAATTCTCCACACTTTTTGTGTGGGGAAATGTATTCTAAAAACATAATTTTCCATTTTTCATAAGAGGATAAATGGCAGCGTTTGACTGACATGTGAGGACGGGTGTTACTGGAAGAGGTGCTGTCAATTTCCATGGTGATGTACTGACTGGTGCACGTCATGGTGCTGTATAGTCTACGGACGTTCATACAAGAGGTGTTTTCCCCTTTCTAAACAAGCCCACATAGAGCTGGTTATATACCATTAGTGATTGAGTATGTTTGTCCCTTTACAATATTCAACATTTAGGACATCCCATTGTGCTTTTAAGTTTGTATTTCACTCAGAAAGGGGAAGCTAGCAAGCAAAGTTAACCTGCTTTTAATGGACACTAGTTAGTCTAGCTAGCTAACATTAGCATGGATTCCCACAAGATGTTACTTTTGGTTCATGTTATTTCAACACCTTCTAACACTCAGTGTTGTGTTCACCCTGCATTATAGAAAGGAGGGAAGCTAGCTTGTGTTAGCTGACGCTCTTTTATGGTGGTGGCAAATAACCAGACCATGAAAACTCACAGCAGCAGGTCGTCCTTTAGCCCCAGCACTCTGTAGGTTACCTTGTGATTCGAATCAAAACTTGGAGTAACTAACATGCACAGTCCAGGCAGAGCAACTGCCTGTCCGTTAGAACTGTAGTGATATTATGAACTCTTTTCATTGCCGAGATGCACAGACTGAACCAGTAACCCCTTACATTTATTCTTTTCAGTAATTGCAATTACATTTTTGAACAAACAAGGACACAAATTAAAACAAACACCAAGGACCTACATATGCTGATGTTTTAGGGGAAAAAAATAACATTTTAATTTCTGTTTAATTTGTATTTTACTTTGGTTTAAATCATTCAGCTGAATGCCATTAAACAACATTAAACACAGTCAAGTTTCTATTTAAGCCAGGTGCTGTGTTCTGTTAATATCCTCTGAATGCAAATCCTGTATAGCTCTTAGGTCAGAAAAAAACACTTCAAACTGATGACATGTTCCAATCTTTTGAAGGCTGCAGACTGTCCTCTCTTTTATTTTCAGTCTACTTTGGCAGAAATCCATTAAAATTTTGCCATAACAACTCTCAGCTCCTCTCGTCCTTAGAGAAAGGCAGCAGGTTGGAGATAGAGATAGTCAAAGAGATCTGTAACCAAGGCCACTATCTGTTGTTCCCCTGGTACCAACCTGGATCAGCAGGCTTGTAGTCTCACATCATTAGACCTACACTATACTGGGTTGTTTGTATTTTCATGGATGGGCGTAAACTGCGTGCTTAACTCACTGGTTGATAATATGATGCTGTAGGGGGTGCAAACATTTCCTAAACCAAAATATTTTTCCCATCATTAGCATGTAGCTACTTAGCTTCTACAAAGGCCTGTTGTTGGTGTTTGAAAACCACAGCAAAGACCAGAAGGGAGAGTGGAAGGAAGCAGAATGCAATAGTCGTCCAGTGGGAGGGCTTATCTCAGCAGTCCACATCCGTTGAGTCAGACTGACAGGCCTGTAACTCTTGTGGCAGGCTGCTGGCTGTGGGGTTAACCTGAGGTGGCAGCTAGCCAAATGCTCTGGAGTAGATGGGTTCAAGTTTAGGCCCCGCGACCCTAAAATGATAAGGTGAGGGGTCGTGGAGAAGTCAGGAAACCATTGTTTTTAGAAATTCCAATTATTTGGTTATTTAAGTCGGCTGGGGCTTGTACTCTCCCCCACCCACCCCCCCTTACTGCACTGAGAGGTCTGCACACCATCATCCCATTAACCGCATGTGTGCTGGCCAGAACTGCACACCGAGAGAGAATGGGGAAGGAAACAGAATGACACATGAGAGCGGAGGAGGTAATGAAAGGGTGTTTGAGATTTAACTTGGCCTGGAACATAAGTTACCAATTACACAATACAACATGGAAACTGTAGTAATTGAGTCAATGTTTGTGAAAGACACAAGTGAGGTGATTTTGTCAAAATGTCTTCCATGCAGGAACCTTTTCCTCCGTTACTAAGGGAAAAAAAATCGACATTTGTGAGAACACTATGTAACTTGATGCTAGCGGAGGATTTCACTTTTACAGGCCTTTTTCTACAATCATTTTGTGTTCTGTTGGCTGATCTGAAAGTGTACAGTGTAAACAGACCTTGGCAGAGGAGGTAAGAGGCTAAGTCTTTATTTCATTTTGGATACTTGCAGATCTTCAAAGAGATGTTTGTTCAGTGCGCACATGCCCTGGTTTATCAGCACGTATGGAACTCAGGACAGGAGGAGGTCAGACAGAGGCTAGCATCAACACACTTCACTGTTTTTCTATAATTGGAAAGATCCATTGCTTTATGTACAGCGTGGCAATAATAGGAGGACACTCCAATGCTAGTGTCTGTATAATCAAAAGAGTTGTTTATGTACCTGTTGTGGCTCATCTGGTGTTTACATCCAGAGAGGCGAGGACTCATTAGCACCATAAAGTACCAAAAATCAAAAACTCTGAAGAACATAAGAAATAAACAGAGGGAGGCGGTAAAGCAGAGAAAATAAAAGGTAGTGCACATAAAGGGAGTCTGATGGGCATATAGGTGCAGCAGAACAAACAGCACAGCAAGAGTACAGATCCACCAACCTCTGTGTTTATCAAAGAGCCCGGCCTTTCCCAGAGGTTTCAGCAGTTGGCCCCTGTGGGTGCATTGCCAAAACTTGGCCCTGACTGCTTGCCTCCCTGCACTCTTCTCCTGTGTGATTCTGTGACCTTCTGCTGTCACACAGAAAGCTCAACACCAGGGGCTCATTTACACATGATGCGTCTCAAACAAAAAAAGTAGGAGGGCATTAATGCAAGCAGGATGCCTTCTCATCTGGAAAACAATTTTATCTCTGTCCCTTTTAGTACAGCCACAATCCAAGCGTCGATTTTTTTTACTACAACTTTTCATGTAATTCCTGAGGCCACATTATGAAGTGGGCCTCTTTTTGGAAACACGTGCTTTTCAGTGTTTTTACCCCTGGCTTTTGGACAACCAGTTCCCTTATATACCCCTTTCTTTACTCTGCCAATACCACAGAAACCCTTTCCTTCCATTTAGATGCCTGAAGTCAATACAAAACCAAAGAGAAAGAAGCCTACGCCAAGAGTGAGGGTTTGCAAAAAAAAGTAGCATTTGACACTAGAGGAAACTATAAAAGCATGCATATTTTGGTCATAGGAGCGATGAACGCAGCATGACTCCATCCTCATGAATCTCTTTTTATAGCACACATTTCACTGTCATACCCCGTAACGATTACGCGCATTAGTTCCATTCTTATTGTTTAATTTATCCATAAAGTCATCTATCACATTACAACGACTGAACCGGGTGGGGGGGGAGTGGTACTCTTGAGAGGTGCTTTGCCACGCTTTTTTCTCCTCTGCCAGTGTGATCAATTGTGGCATATGTGGCATTACTCTTATCCACAGCCGTGATGAATGGAAAAGTGATTCTGCCGCATATGTCACTTTCAGTCAAATCAATACTGCATGTGGAGGAATAAAGGAGAGGCTATCTTCCCTCACACTCTCCCACTTTTTTCCTCTCTTCTCATAAGTACTCTTGTGGATAGTAAGTGGTATGAGTCAGACCTACAGTACGCATATCGCAAAATAAAGTAACCTGGTCTTAAGTTGCCCTTTGATGAGATTTAACCAGGCTATATCATTACATAAAGTGTCAAACAATAGAAACTGGCCACCAAAATCTGGTGGCAGTTGGTGGGTTAGCTTGTGTATGTTGCCAGGCAACTGTCAACCAAATCTCTTCAACTTTGATTATTGCATTATTTTCATTCATATTTCATTCTATATTTTTTATACATTTATTCATTTATACTATAGAAATACTTGATTTGATCTGATCATCAAGTTTTCAGGGACTTTAAATTACTAAATAATTAGCAAAAGATCTTTATGTAGCATTCTAGCTTATGTATGTGCCCCAGCTTGTATACACTATATGTTCTCAAGAGGGGAATTCACTACTGTGAATGTTTGCCTCTGCTTTGTACTTCTACTTCTAGGACCCAGAATGATTTCAAATGCTGCGACTGGAAAAAAAATATAGCTGTCATGATCTTTACATGTGGGATCCTTTCTGTTTATATTGAATGAAGCACTATGTACAGTTGATCTCGATGTTGATCTTGGTATAGAGCTGTGTTGGTCAGGATCTGGGGCACACACAGGCCCAGTTTACACTACCGAAAAATGGGGCATTTTATCTTTGGCTTTCAAGATGATGGAACATTTTATTAAAGTAAACACAAAAACTGGCAACCAACCACCATTTCAGCGAACCTAAGTTGGATTCAAAGCCACGTCCCATTTGTTTACGCAGGTTGTTTACACTGGACTAACAGACCATTGGTCCCCAAAGTTCCCTGCACAGCTGTATGTGGCACTGCTGAAACACAGCTGGAGGATGATAACATGAGTAGGGTGCACTGTACGGTACACTCTGTATATCATATTGTAGCTATAGAATCTGATCTGTCCAAATTATATGAATCACAACTCTGGGCTCTAAAATATCCTCACTCAAATGACAGCTCTCTCTTTCTGTCAGCTCTCAAGAAAGATAAATACTGCACACACTGACCATACACGTTGTAATGGATGTCAACTCATCATACTTGGGGTAAGCTAATGCTAATGTGTTGAGTTATTTGTAGTCACACCGTACCATTTCATGAGACAAGAAGGAAAGGCTAGCAATGTAAATATTAACACTTATAGGTTTGTGTCTGTGCTTAAAACTTTAATATTTCATTCTGCATTCATACTGTACTGTATTTTCAGCCCTTTTTTTGTACGGTGGTTTGATTGTCAGAGTGGAAACAAACAGATATAGAGAGCAAAAAGAACAAGATTACATGCAACAAAAATCCCAGGTTATTTTCAATGATGTCACACAGCACATGATGTGGCAGTGCAGTATTCGTATGATTTATGTCCGTATTGGACAATTCTGCACCTCTTGATGTACATCCAATTCTAATTTATGTGGCCAGGTGCAAAGTAAAGGTGGGGAGGTCGAGGTTGTCGACACTTTTCATTCAGGAGACCAGCGTTTGCCGCCCATCACATCTGTAATTAGTGTTTCTTTGATTTAACTCGAACTATGATCTTTCCTTAACCTTAACTACGTGTTTTAGTTGCCATATTGTAACTATATTATATGCCATAATCATCTATCCTTAATCTTGATCACACCATAGTTGCCATGCGTAGATGTTATGGAAAGCGAGAATTTTAAAAACATTGGCTCTTGACTTAATCCAGGCTTTTGCAGAATCGTCCAATATTCCAATATTGACGTTCTTGTCTGGCTATAGAGTTGCATGTGAGCTGCAGCCAACTGAGCATCATTCTGTATCTGTCCTCTGTCCTGTTTTCTCGCTTACTCAGTTCCATCTCCATCCATCTGTTTGTATGCCCATCCTGAATTTACGCATAAAACCTTTATGGAAACAGCAGAGATTTAAAAAAAAAAATAATAATAATAAAAATAAAAGGCAGAAATATTATAAAAAAGTCTTTGTGGTCGGCAGAGATGGAAAGGTTGGTGTATCAAAACTGAGAGGTTGAAACAGATTTTCCATCAGAAACAAGGGGCCTTGTTGCACGTCATCCCGCTCTTCATCACAATAGCAGCTGATCAAAACACAACAGGGTACACATGAATCAGAAGAGATACATTAATTCATGAATAAAGAGAAACGCGCACATCAGGAGGGAAGCAGCAGTGGCGCTCGAAGTCATCTTGTCCAGTGCTTTGTCAATACATTGGCATTAAGGATTTTTGACAGACACGGGCACTGATTTTATTCTGCTAAAACTTCAGAAATTCACTGAAAAACTTTTCATATAAACACGAAAACTCACTCACTTGGCCTACTCAAACACACACAGAGCATAGTGCAGGGTTATGAGACACGCATCATAGTGCCTCACACACTCTACGAATGCTAATTATCCACGCTCCTCCTTAAGAGCCTTAGCGGGATGTCGTTTTTGAATACATACAGAACCCCCCCCCCCCCAATACACACACACACACACACCCCATCCCACTCTCTCATCTCAATAACGTCTCATGTATTTGATTCCAGTGCTTGTAAGTGCAGCTCCTTAGGGGCCGTTTGCCACACGGGGGGGGGCGGATGTCAGCTTCCCAACACTCTGCCCTACATTTGTTGAGGAAAACAAACATTTACTATAGGGAGAGGGGAGCTGTCTGGGGGTATCGGAGGGTGGGACGGGTAAAGGAGAATGATGATAACTTCATCAGCGTCTCGCAGGTTGAGGATGGATGGAAGTTAAATGAAATGAAAATGGATGGTGAGGATGAGAGACAGCGGCTGAAAGAGGAAGAGACAGAGGAGATGGGAGGGAAATGTGATTTTTTTAAAAGCAGTGGGACATGATAAGTAAGCTTCTTTATTGCCAAAAAAAAACCCCTCATGAGTGTGTGTATTTTGGTAACAATTAATTAATTAATTCATAAGTTAATTAATTCAAATCAATTTTAATACATTATCTGTAAGTCATTTATCAAGAAAAAGTGCCCAGCTGCTGTTTCCAGCTTCTCAAAAGTGAGGATTTCTATTTTTTTCTATTTTATATGATTGTAAATTGAATTCTTAGGACCTGGGAAATTGTGTGATGCCATTTTTCACTATTTTCCGACATTTTCTACAACAAATTATCATCATCATCAAAATGATTAGAACTGAGAGGTGAATCGATAATGAAAATTATCAGTGGTTGAAGACTACAGATTGTCTTTGTCTCTCTGTCTCTCTCTCTACACCCCCCCCCCCCTCTCTTTTTCTGCATTATAATTTCTATGTAGATTTCTTTGATCTGCTCTGCTCCTCTGTTTTGCACCAGTTGTTGTTGCTTCCTGCTGTGAGACAGGGTCTCAGCGTTGGCTAGCTGTGTGAGCGATCAAATTAAAACCAACAAGGAAAAAATAAAATAGCCTCGTTCTTGACAAGATAGCAATAAATCTCTATTTAAGATAAAAATGATAACTGGGAAACAACAAATACACTATGGAAGGGGAAAGTGCCCTAAGGTCTGTGAAAACTGCTCTGTCAGGTTTTGCATAGACATTCTGCTCCTGCCTGGATTGTGAATTTAAAGTTTAATATGTGGGGGTGGTGTTTGGTTTTATGCACGCTTTGTCCTGTGCATCCTTTATGAATTCAAATACAGTGTTAGAATATACAGAATGTGTAGTCTTTCACTAAAACTCAATGGCCGCAGCAGAATTGTTGAATTGAAATTTTGCAACAACCACATTGTAAACTCTTTGTAGCGCCAAGTTGAAGCAGCCGTGTGTACTGAAGGCACAGAAACTGCTAAGAAATAAGTAATTTTAGTTGTTTTGTAACAGCACATGAATCATTATATCATATTGAAACCCCTGCTCCAGTCCACATCTCTGATACAAACGTCAGCACGCTAAACCAATATCGTGACGTCACAATGACATATTTATACTACATGTTACCAACTTGTTGTACTTGCCATATCATTAAAATGAAATCGACAAATCCTGACAAAAGCGCTGGTAAATTATGTCTCTGTACATCAACGTCAGGATGTAGGTTGAACAGACTTGTTTAAACCCTGAGAAACGAGCTATAAGACGTCAATGTTCATTTTCTTGACAGAAAGCAGAGTAGCACTACAACCCTCCCTGCATCTGATTGTAATGTTGTATTGATGGTATTCTATTCTATACAACCAGAAACTGCACTATAGAAAGAGATGCAGGTGATGGTAGAGTGGGTGATAGGCTGCAAACATCAGTCCTTTGTCATCCTGGATTATTATCTTCTTTCAGCTAAGATCCCGTATAAAGAGGTAGAGTATGAAAGGCAGAGGAGGAGAGATTTTGCACCCAAGTGAGTTCCCCCTCGACTATTTTTTCAATCTCTCTAGGGTACTCAGTCTGTCACTGCAACTGTATGGTAGGAATGACGTTTTTCTCGCCGGCTTTTCTCATCCCTCTCAGCCCATCGGCTTCATCCTGCCATCACCTGCTCCAGCTTGTTGGCTTTCTCTGTGTCTGTCATTCAATACCACTCCATGTGCACACGTTCAACCTTCAACATCATATGCCTTAAAGCACAGTCTGTAATATCGAAACATTTGTCGAGAGAAATCTCCAGCATAATTAAAGCTTAGACCTGATCTCCTTTTCTAAATCATCCACAAATTAACAACAGATACTTTGCTCCGATTACTCTCCCATCTTCTTTCTACGATCGCCTCTCTAGTTCACCTCCTTTTGTGCTTCTTCTTCTTTTTATGTGCTACCTTTCTCGTCCTTGAATCCAACACTCTTATCCAGCCTATTTATTGTCCTTGATTCGTCATTCAACAACCACACCAAAATAACAGGCTTTAACATGGCTCCTGTCACGCTCTTGACATCATAAAATGAAAATGACACCGTTATTAATGTGCATGGGAAAAAACAAGACTAAAAGGCAACAGCCACGCTAGGGGCTCTGTGAGGCTGTACTGAGCTACAGCAGTGCTTTGAGTTAAATGTTAAATCAGCATGCTAACATACTCTCAATGGTAATGCTTACATCGTAGTTTCGTGTGTTAGCATGCTAGCATTTTCTAATTTGCACTAAACACAATATACAGCTGAGGCTGATGGGAATGTCAGGTCATAAACAGAAATGTTGACCTGATTGTGGCGCTAGATGAAAAGTTAAGGGATCACCAAAGTCATTAAGATTCATTGACTGGGAACCATGAATGTCTGTACAAAATGTCGGGTCAATCCATGCTATAGACTGGATAAGTGAAAACTTTGACATGCTGACAGCACTTGACAAAAAGTCAGGGCATCACAAAAGCTGGCAGGCCTTGTCCTCAAGGGACCACAAATGTCTGTACAGAATTTCATAGTAATATATCCAATTCTTGCATAGATATTTCCATCTGGACCACAGTGATGGACCAGCCAGCCAAAAGAAAAATATTAATATTCTACTATCATTAGTATTAATATCACCAGCTAAAATAATTCTGCCACAATGGGTAAGCACAATGGAGGACAGACATTTTGAGAATTCAGACTAAAATTCCAAATTAAATCTAAAAGAACAAAAGATAACCACACAGAGGCAAGGCAAGCATCTCAAAACTACCAGTATCAGTCACTACTGTGGGGTATTTAAAACATTTATGAAAAACAGCAGCTACTCCTCCACCACAACGTTTACTCAGCACTTCAGTCAGTGTTCTCTTATTAATAGACAAAGGATAAAGGTAGCACTTTGAATTATAGCTTGATCATTACCTCTTTCCCTGTGTCCTACATTCATATTTCGTCATCCCTCTGTCATTTTCTACCTCTGCCCGGAGCTGGAGGGAGTCCAAACCCTCTAGAAAGCCGCCTGCCTCACATGCAGAGATGACTATTGGGATGTTTGGAAAACAGCTAACTGGTGACGGATTAAGAGATTTTCGAAGTAATCTTCCAAAGAGGAAGCGCCCCTAGTCATGGATATGCTGTCATCACTGTTATTAATAAAGACATAAGGGATTAAATCAGCAAAAGTTTGGCTGGGTTTTACTGTACAAAGCAAGCAGTTGTTCGAACCCTGAGAACAGTGCACCATTGTGTGTTACGTTTTTGTTCTCCAAAAGAGATAGATAAATATGCCTTATACATTTTGTTTCTCCCAGTTTAGTCATAGCAGAGTGTTCAGTATTTAGTTAGTAATGTGTCACAGATCCAGAGTATTGTAACTATACCAGTCACTAGAGGATCAGTTTTTTGCTTTATATGTATCACTCTGTAACCATATAAAGTAATCATGCTTAATTGTTTTGATGTTTTTTCTAGATGAGATGAAGGACACAGGAAGCCGCGTAGGAACCAGACCATTTGGAAACCTATTTGTAGCTCATTATATGTTCATTAGTGTTCACTAGACTCATCATGGTGTGCCCCAGAGGAAAATGAAAGATTCACAGAACTTTGGCAGATGTTAAATTTTAATCAGAGAGGTCTAGACTTACACCACGCAAGAGTCCTGAGCTTGAAGAGGAAGAACTTGATCCATATGTAGCAGTGTGTGGGACAGGAAGCAACACTTTCACATGAGAGGGATGAATCTGTTTAAACGTTTATATCAAAATTTCACTTAATAGACCTTTAATGTACTTTGTAGGCAGTGTTTCAAAGGGTTCTAAACAGATCAACAAAGCACAAGGAAATATGGGTACTGGTACAGAAGCATTCTGAATTCATACTGTATTCTTTCAACATATGATCCTTCTCCACTACTTCCTCTTTCTCTTTGCATTGTCTATCTGCTCTGGCTTGAAGCATACAGATTGAGAATGACAGGTGATTGTGCCCTGTCTTGAAGTCAGGATGAGGGCCATTACCCAGCTGTCCTTGGGTGGGTGACATCCATCTCTTGTAAGAGGCGTGACATGGCCAAGTGAAGGTGATGATGTTATGAATGAGGCTGACTGGCAGCACAAGGTAAAGCTGGCCACTTTGTCACTCAGGGTGGGAGTTGACAGGGTCTTTGCACAGACAAGGTGACAGGCCTTGGGAATGCAGGCAAGGTTAATCTGAGTGATATCTGGAACTGATAGGAAAGTGACCATTCTCAGACAGGACATGATATGAATGAGTAGTACGTGGGTGCCGCGTTAAGTCCTATATAAAGGAACTATGTGGAATTCTTGCAATGTGTGTGTACCTGCATGGCAGAGTAACTCACTGACAGGTCAATGCTTGTTTCTTACCCTGGCTATCAGCTATCTCAGATAATTGGTATGTGGGAGAGACAGTAAGCAGGGAGATATCCCTCAGCAGAAAATCCTATTTTGCTTTGATGCCTCACAGGAAAGTAGATTTTAGTCACAGCCAAGCAGCGTTTGATCTGTTATGTCCATTCGTTTCATTGCTACTCCTGCCAGGGGAGCTTAGATGAGCTAAACTGGTGATGATGCCACAGCAGGCCAGTGTTTTTCACCAGCCTGTCCCAGAGAAAACTGCCCAGCGATGGAAGCCATCTGGACAAGAACAGGGTCATTCATTTCAGCAGCAGTGTAGCCCTAAAACTGTATATTTAGGTCATATGGCAGAAGGAATTAGATGTCAAGAGTCTGCACTGTAAAACACTCTTTCCCCTTCCCGTCAAATGTCCAGCTCTGGTTTCTTTGCAACAACTGAATGGCTATCACTTGTTGGGTGTGGTGGATGGAGGCTCGTCTGAAGCAAAACGGGCAGACACTGCCTGATTCTCTTTTCAGAGAGCCTGTGGCTGATGTAATAGAAGTGGGCAGAGTGAGGACGGGATGATCCTCCCTCACAGAGACATACTCATCTCCCCAGCTCTCCTTCCCTTCGCCGGCCTGCCAGGCAACAGAGCTGTCGAGTGGTGAGTCTACTAATGGAACACCCAGCTGGCTAGAGACTTCATCACGCTGCGGTTAATTATTCAGCTTCCAACGGGTGCCCAAATTATTTAAAAGCTCGCTTTGGCATTCATAGGAAGAAGGCAGGGGCCCAAAGAAGTACTCAGAGTTTGTCTTTTAGGTTTCCATGAGTTTTACCCATCTCCTTTAAGGCCCCAAGCCTGGAAGATAAACGACTCTGCAAGTCTGCCCTCAGTGAAAAATGATCTGATGATTCAAGCCTGGTTAATGAAGCTGTGCCGAATTCAGATTGCAGAGTAAACCACCACTATGCATATCACCAGAGTGTCGACTTATACACATGAGATCATGTAGTTGGCACTGTCTGACACGTTTAGCACTTATCATTTCAACAAGCGCAGTTTCTTTTTAACAGAAAAAAGCAGTGCATGGCAGTTGAACTAATTACAGATTCACTACTGTCTTCGCCTTCAAGTCATTGGATTTGAGTGATGTAAGATACTATGGGTAAGGACAGAAACCAGTCTGCATATTCAGCCTTTCATAGCGAAACCCCTTCTAACGCAGGATGGTGAGGCACAGTTGCAGAAGACAGCCCCGATTCATCAGTCCTTCTGGGTAGGTGTCCTGGCAAGCATGACTGATTGGAATTCCATGTCCATATACATCACACTCGATCCTCGTCCACTCAGCAAAGAGTGGATATATCACTCCGTCTGGGCCGTCCCTCAGCAGGCCCCAGAAAGCCTTTAATAACAGGCTCAAGCTGCCTGCAGTGCCGGCCCCTGATTGTTTTGAGTGAAAACAGATGTGGTTGCTTGCTTCACAGTGCAGCCTGCTTGACGGAGGTTCTGAACAGACCTCTGTCACAAGGCCCTCTACACCATGTTGTCTTACTAAAACATCCGGCACCAATAGGAGGCCATCTGAATTCCCTCCCTGCTCCCTATGGCCTCCGTTATTCCAGCACCTCCCCATTGCAAAAAAAAAAGGGAAAAAAAGTATTTCAAACAAGGTGGAAACAGGCTTCCCTCTCCACCCTCGTAAAGCCCACTTGAGAGCCTGGGTGAACACATTCATGCCCCGAGGCCCTGATGAAATAAAACACCAGCCCCATGCCCTTTATGTGAGCCAAAAACACTGGCCATGTTTATTACATCTGACCATCTGGGTTTTACACGTGCATGTCTGCTGGACTCAGCCCCACACAGCCCTGCACTCACACATAGGTCAGAGGTCCTGCAGACAGCCGATAGCTTATTAGCTGCATTTGACTTAAATGCCAGCGACACATGATTGCCATAATTTGCTAGAATGCTTTTATGCTCGGAGCAAACATGCAGGTACTTTCTCTCTTCTTGCATTTAGAAGTACTTTCTCTCTGTCTTCCTACCGATGACAAAATGGTCTCTCAAGGGGAGACAAATGCCTCTGCAGCAGGGGAACAAACCAACAGCATCTCCCGCAGGGTCCTCGGTGACTGATATTCTTCACTGATTTGTTTAAACAGTCTCAAATGTCCCCCCAGCAGTCCCCATCCCACCCCAATCTCTTACATCCACCCTCCCCCAGTTTCACATGTGGTGTGTGTCCTGCCGGAGCCCTGAGTGGTGGTCGAGTTCCCCTGCAGGCCAGAAGTTCTAATTAAAGCAGGATGGACCCAAATACTAACCCTGCCTTTTAAGATGATAGACGTGTAGAGGCCTGGCTCGCCCTATTCGCCCCTCCCCCTGGCACACATAAACCCACCAGCCAGCCTGTATTTTCCCTTTATTCTCTTCTTGTCTCATTTGTTTCTCACACCACGTCTTTCTTTCTGACTCAGCCACTGGAATCCATAGCCTGTCTGTCCCACCCAGCTCAGTGTGTTGTGTTGAATCAGGAAGGAAATATTTACCAAGTGCTGGTGTGAAGGGGTTGTGACCTCCAGGTCAAACTGGAGGTTAGGATGTGGGCGGTGTAAGTGTGGAAATGTTTAAATGCGTCACTCATGGGATGGCATAATGTAAGCAACAGGTTTGTGTGTGGATTGATAACATTCTTTATGGTAATCTGAATCACTGTACTTGTACTTTTATTGGTGATGATGGCAATTTGATGGTAATTTTACTTCATGGGGCGAATGGAGAACTAGCTACAGACGCTCCTCTAAAAAAGAGACAGCTGTCAGAGTGAGAGAATTGACCTATCAACTACTGCAATGTATAAATTGCTCTGCCAAAAAAAGCCAATAAAATCTAAAATCATTAACTTGGCATTAACTTGGCAAGCCATGATGATGATATGGTGAAAAGAATATAAATTTTCAGTTCATCTTAGTTATACATTTTATTCTAGTTCATGTCTGTATCATATTTAAACTCATTCATTCATGATGACATGCGTTTTTTTCCCTCAGTAGAGAAAGATGTTTGTGTCTTAGAGATCTGTTCAATGACACAAAAGGAGATTGTTAACCACATGATGCTACTGCGGGAGATATGGTAACAGTTCTAGCTATGTTTTTTCCTCTATGTTGTGCATGGTTTGCCAATACACCATAGCCAACATAGACATGAAATGAGCCAAATAGGTGACATATTGTTGGATGTCATAGGTTGTAGAGGTACTACTGCTGGATAAAGAATGAATAATTTTGGGATTCTCACATGCCATTGCAACAATAGAAGTGGGAGGACCTCATTCAGTACAAACAAGACAACTTTTGGATGTGGACATCAAATCCCAGTATGTTTTGGAACCTATTTTTTTACAAAGAATCATACTTCTGTTGAACAAAGTGTTGCAGCTTACTGGTTGCCTGTGATGTTAAGCGAATGGCAGATTTTTTCTAACATAGCATGCATTTCCCAATTACAAATGAGTCATATTAACAATACAAGGCCATTACAAAGGTAATTGGTCAGTAGAAAATGGTCATGACCAAAAGGTTAGCTTGACCCAACCAAGCAATGTTTTTTTTCCTTTGCGTGAATGAGTTATGGAAACAAAGTTCTCCCTCAATACAGAAAATATCTTGGTTCTGAAAATGAACAGTATAGCAATGAACATGAGCTCCAAAAAGACATTAAAAGAAATTGGCTCATTACAGTCCAGAGACTTAACTGCTAACCCTGAGACGTCTAAATGTCGAATAGGTTCATATATGTCCATGGCCTCATGTCACATGTATGTGATCGCATGATGTTGTAGATCTTTCCTAGCCGGCAAATTTATCTGACAAATGTCTTGACCAGAGGCTCAACACACTGGCAGATGACTTTTCTCAGTAGTAGCTGTGGCTTTTGGTGTGGGAGCGATTATTAGCAAACATTTATTTTAAGGTAAAGACTAACTTAAAAGTGGTAGAATGACCTGTGCAAAAGTCACCCTGGACTATACAGTATGTTAAATTTAGAGGGTAATTTATCATATCAAGTGTACTTGGGTTTTTAATGCCTTCTGGGATCAGGTGTGTCATTTTGTCTAGATAGTGGAAACAAAATCAGCAATTTAACTTTTGTAATGACCATTGTGTAATGTGGCTACTGCTTATTGTTTACAATTTGTTTAAATTATGACAATTATCTCATCTGCATAGTAATAATGGCGCTCAGTCAATAAAAACAAAAAATGAAACATAGTGCATACAGGATTTATGCTCTGGTCAGGCTAATTTAGCATATGCTACCTGTGTGTGTGAAGGCCTGATAATATTCATATTCCTGCTCTTGAATGATCCCCTGCCAATCACAGCCATGAAACAAAGTGGTGTTGAAGCCCCCAAAATAGTAAAAACAACCAGAAAACAAACCCCTACCAGCAGTGGCATTGTCCTGGAAGGTACCAGCGGCATGAGAAAGTCCTGTTTGGGAGTTCAGCCGTGCACTGCTCTCTTTCGATTGCCTTAGAACTAAAGAAAGCCAGGATTTCCTAATGCCCAGAATGGGGAGCTCTCAACAGATTGATCTGCAACAGGGGACTGTCCATTCTTTGGAAGTGAGCTGGCCAGAAAGAAGAAAAAGAGTTTGGTGGGAGAACAGTCTGAGATAGACCTCATCCAACCTCCAGGGCAAGTTGCACCTGACAAGGGAAGACATAAATCTTTGGATCTGTCTGTCTGCCAGAAGTAGCTGATGATGGACCCCTTCTGTCTGGACAATAGCATGGGTGAGTTAAAACCGTGTTTTTGTTGTGAAATCAAAAACAATATACAGTATATTAACCTTGGTAACCCTTGTTTCATTGTGGGCAGATGTTATGTTAATAAGCCTTTTCTTTTATTTAGACATTTTTGGCTTGAAGAATTTACTTGTGACCTGAGACAGTGTCATCATCATGTTATTTTCAAAATGAGAGACTTAATTTACAGAATAGATGGCAGCTTTGTAACAATGTATGTTAAAGGCTTACACTACAGAGAACAAGTGCTCCCTGATGGTAGTTCTAATACAAGTTAATGTGTCTATAATTTTTCCTTCTCTGTTACCGAAATCACTAAATTATTTGATACTTTTTTATAATTGAGAGCATGCATTTGTTTTGCCATTGAACCATGAACAGTTTATGTACTGTTAAGGTAATTGCTGTTGTAAAGATTTGCAGCTACTACAGTATATCAGGCCCTGCAAGCAAACTCTTGAATTTCAGACATCTAAAAAAAAAGAAAAAAGAAAGAGATTAAACTTGATTCAATTTTGTACAAGTTTCAGACCGAGACTTGGCAGGGTGGAAAACCCTCATACCACAGAGAAGCTCTGGTGTTTGTTTGTCAAGCGGGACTGAAGATTATTGATTTTGCAAGTGTGTGTGGCTGTGTGTGTGTGTGTGTGTGTGTGTGTGTGCATGTGTGTTTGAAGGGGGAGCTGGCACATACCCCAGGAATGCAAACAGTTGCTGTTGCAACAGCTATGGCGATTTAGAAGGCAGGCTAGACTACACCCACCAACTTTGATGATTGTACTGTAGATTGCTTCATACATATTAAGACCCTGCAGACATTTTGTACTTCAGTCAAAGGTTTTTTTTTACTGTTTTGCAATAATTTTCATCCATATATGTACTGTTAGAGGTAGATCCACATAGCCCTTGTACATTTTTTGCCTTTCATTTCCATCTTCATTTTCCACTGTCTTCCCTCGTGCAGCATTAGACAGTCTTAATATACAAAATGGATATTATATTCACATCTTCAGCTTTAAAAAATATCGTATCTCATAGTAACATCTTACCCATTGATCACCCATAGTTCTGCTTTGCCCACATGGGTTTGCCCAACTTCCAACTCTTTGTGAAAAGAATCAATAGAGTGGTGAGAGCTCTGCTCTGCTCCAACAGTCCCTGTAGAGAAGGAGATGCCAACACTTTAAACTAAAAACAGGGTTTTAATACTGATTTGGTGTGCTGGTCCCAGGCAGGACGATTTCATCAACTTATAAATCATTCAGAATAAACTTGACTTGGTTTTGTTTGGCATTGTTTGGTTCTTTTCGAGAAATGTGTAAGCTCAAAACAAGCAACAAAAATCCTCCAAAATATAATTAAACTGCAGAGCGTTAAAGGGTCGGCATATATTTACAGCTTTCAGTATAGCATGGGTCATTTGCATGGACACATCAAAATGCACTGTAGTGTAGTATGTGTAGCGTTATTGTATAGACTCTGTGCCAGTGTTTCCTAAGTTGAGCTGTATTTCAAAACATTTTGGAAAGCCTGAAGCATTCGAGTTCCAAGTTATAAATCATGATTTGTGCAAGAATGGCTGCAAGAACTTGTAATATTTGCAAAATACCCCTGCTTGCCACTGGTGAGAAGAAATAAATGTTCCATCTATGTGGCGTCATAGCTGAAAGGCATTTTTTAATTTTAAATGGTGGGAATTTATGGAAGAAATTCATTGAACAGTGCACTATACTGTTACAGAACACTCTGAATCTATTCAAAGTCCAATATACTGTAGCAAACATGATTTCAACAAAAGAGACATAAAAATATGTACATTGGCACTAAAAACACACATTTTTGCTCTTTGCTGTCTTTCTCTGTGGCTTTTTTTGGTTAAGACTAAGAGAGAAAGAGGAGTGTGTTGTGCTAACACACTCTGTCAGGAGGCTGTAAGGTATTGATTGCAGGAGTGTATGACGATGATGGGCTTTGACAGGCCGCAGCGTGGACCTGAGCTGAGTCAGACAGGAGCCTGCTTCGTCTTCCCGTCTGTAAGGGCCTAGGGTCACGTTGGCGAAAGCCTGCATCCTTCTGTGCGCATGAATGCCCTCGAACACGGGGCTGCGAGGCAGCAAGGAGACAAGAGCAATGGAGAAATACGGCTCCCATCTTTAACATTTAGATAAGAGCATCAGCTAAATGTCGACCCCGCAGAGTGACTTACAGTGTAGATCATTTACCCTCAAATAGTCTTACACTCTTAGATGTCAGTTTAGGATTTTCAAATAGGAAATTGTGATTAAGTATTGTTTACTTTCCCTCTCTAATCTAACTTTAATTTCCTTTGCTTCCTAGATTTTCCTACAACTCCCAGTATGCTTTTCAACAGTCCTCACTGAAGAAGACTGTTGGTTTAAATACATTGTGTCAAAACATTGCGAAAATGCCCATCACAATTTTCCAGAGCCCCAGAGGTGATCAGAGGTGATGTCGTCAAATTGTTTGTTTGTGTCCAACCTAAAGATATTCAGTCTACATACATGACATAAAACAGACATTTGAGATGAAGATGATGATGTTCTGCCTTGAAAGTCCATTGCAGCTTCACTGGAAATATCCCAACCTGATGATTTCACGTTGTCTCTGTTTGTCCAGTTATTTATGGGAATAAAGAGAATGCACCACAAAATAACTCGGTGCACCCAGACTATGCCGCTGTAAACAGTTTTAATGGATTTTTAGAAACATCGGGAGCCCTCCGTTTCTGGGAAATTACGAGGAACCTGCTGTTGAGCGGTCACTAATAGGTTCTGACTGTAGCAAATGCATTTGGGTTTAGGCTTTTCGTGGGCATTAATGGTAACAGGGAAAAAAAGCACTGCTGCCATTCGTTTGGGCACAGTTTCCCTACAGTGCCCATGTATAGGCGGCAGAGGACCAATGTGAGGACAGAGACAGTCTTCAAGCCCTGCAAGGTTGTTTCTGCAATGATGCATTGATGTTAGATTAAACTGTTGGCCTTGATGAGCCCTATTCTTATAATTTGTAAATTAGTTTTTATGTTGTATGTTTTTGCTATTTATTAAGTTTATTAGTTCTGTATTAATTCCATCCCTTTCTGGGTTCACAAAGGACCAGAGTGCTTTTCATAATAATAGAAAATGGCTCAAGGTTCTTTCTGCTTTGTGTTTTCTATATAGGAAAACCATTCACTACGCAGTTTCTTTGATTCATAGCTAAATGGGGAAAAATATAACAAAAGATTTTAAAAGTGCTATCAGAGTATGCCATGCTGGTTCCTAAATGTATTTCCATGCACTGCGCCTTCAGAGCATATTTTGAAATTGCGTTCATGTATTATTTCTCAAACCGAGGGCTGGTGCTGTGGACATATTAGGTGTTCTGCTTTAAGTTCCTATTGAGGGATTTATGTAGAAATAAATGAAAAGCAAACCTGCTGGCACTGGCACCTCAGCACTGGCCCACAGTGAGTAATCTCAGTATGTATACTATCCAAGGCTCAAACTAATGAGCTAGACTGAATGAAAGCTTTCATCAAATCCACTTTAAACACTGTAAGCAGTGTTTCAGCCTGTAGGAGTCACTCAGCATGACTGGCTCTTAATGACCTCCAAATGTGTTTTGTGTGATTGCTGCCTTGCAGCCTGAGTCACCCTCTCTTTCTCTCACACCAACCTGATCTCACAGGAAATTTGTACTCATTTGTATGAAGATAAATGTTGCTGGGGTTTCTGACTGATAGGTTCAAAAGAAGTGTGCCCAACCAGGGTGCATTTTTGCATATACAGTAGAACGTGAAACTGTGCCCAAGTGCTTTAACCCTGAAACAATTTAACCTGACTTTAACTCAGAGATATCCTGAGCTTAGACAATTAGTAAATGACAAAAAACAAAAAACAAAAAGTAAAATGTAAAATCCTTTTTAAACAATGCTAACATGGTGTTGTTAAGCAGGCCTAATGTTCATGTTCACCAATTTAGTTTAGCGCACTAGCATGTTAACATTTGCTAATTGGCACTAAAGACAAATTACAGCTGAGGCTGATGTTTTGTGTTCTGAGTGTTTTGCAGGTATTTGGTCACCAAACTTATTACAAGTGGGACATGGGTGTCTGTACCAAATTTCACGGCAATCCATCCTGTGGTTGTCAAGACATTTTGCTCAAAACCACACCTCATGGTGGTACTAGAGAAAAAATTCAGGGGATCATCAAAGTCATTAGGATACATCATCTTGTAACCAAGAATGTCTGAACAAACGTTTGTGCCAAACCATTAAGTAGATGCTGACGTATTTTACTGGAAAGTGAAATTCTGACCCACTGATGGAAAGTCAGGGGGTCACTAACATCAGTAGGGTTCATCCTCGTGCGATCATGAATTTCTGTACAAAATTTCATGACAATCTTTCCAATAGTTGTTGAGATATTTCACTAAAAATTCAACTTTATGGTGGTGCTGGAGGACAAGTTAGAGGATCACTAAAGTCCGTAGGATCCATCCTCTGATTACCATGAATATCAGTACAAAATGTCATGGCAATGCATCCAACAGCTGTAAGAATATACCTTGCAACTCTCTTTTAGTCCCATCACAGCCACAATAGTCTATTCTTATTTAGATAACATGTAATACTTATCCAGAGCTGCATGTGGATCCACTCTTGCTGGTTTTTATTGAAGAATGAATGCATACTCTACTGGTACGTGGTCAGTGATGAGTACCTTGTAACTCCTTGATGATAAAAAACAGACAGAACACAACTGAGTGAGTTTAGCCTTAGAATAAACAAAATGCCACTTTCAACAAAGATGCTCACTCAAGCAGTGTTAGTCATTGACAAGGTGTTATCGATCCATGAGAAGCCAGCACAGCTGAGACGAAACATATTGTACCTAGTTCCACTCAAAATGCCACCTGAAGCTTCGGAGACTCATGCTCATGCTGTAAGTGATTGTAAGCAGCCATGGCAAGTCGAGCAGAGGAAAAAGGAATATCATTCCAAACTGACAGCAATCAATAGCAATAATGGAGGCGAGGAGAAGTGAAGGACAGGCAGTAAATCCTGTCAATCAGCTTGATGAGGGGGATGTTTATGAGCTGATTTATAGCTTCTGTCTTTTTGTCTTTTGGTATTTTTTATTGAAATAGTAATAAATAATGCATTTTAGAAAATTAGTCCTTGGTTTCTTGGACTGCCTACAAAAAGGCCTAAATTAATTTCTATATCCCTGTGAAACTATAGACAGAGGTAGGGTCATTAACATAGACTTTGTCCTAGCAGTCACTGACCCAGTATTTGACGTATTGTTTGTCTAAATAGATTTTCTGCAGAACCAATGGTTCTTCCCCCCCAGCAACATACAAATGTAGATTCCTGTGGAAATGCAATATTATACACCTAACCACCTCAGGATGATACATATCTTTTAATGACAAAACCCAAAGGGTGGGAAACAGGTTTTCCTAATTTATCTCCCTCTCTCATTGCTCAATATGCAGTTTGGATGGTGAGCTTTAAACCTTGATGAGAGACAGAAATAGAGAGACATGAGGGTTGTTTGAAAGGGGAGACTTAGCATTGAACAAGTCCCGCAGAGATTCACTGTATTCCCACAGAACCACAGAGCAATTAGTCACTGCTCATTAATGACTAGTCCCACACGGCACGCCCCAGCTGCCGCTATACCACTGATCCTATCTTTATTTGATTTAATATCCTGACACTAGAGGAACGTTGAAAATTCAGAGCATACCAAGGTGGAGGATTTTCTGAGGCAATAATGTGGCAGCATGAGAATTTTTTTTTTCATTTCAGTTTTCATGTATCCTTTATATAATTTGACAGTTGCGTTGAAGGCACAATCCATGATACGAATGTATCAAGAAAAGAATCGTGTAGCTCCACCACCAAAATTCAAAGCACAGAATTGGAACCAGCTATCATTCCTAAGGTTCCTGAGGTTTTTAATAGACTAAGTTTCAACAACAATCATTTAAGTTATCAAGTGTTAGTCTGTCTTAACAGAATATTTACATGCCATGCAATATATATACACGTTGAGAAAGGTAATCATTCCTTCTTCCATTATGGCCATGAAGTGATCCCTTAACCACACTAAGGAAAATACAAACAAATTCACAGTCCTTGTTGTGAAAGAAATGTCTTATAAAGCTCAGGGAAAGCTAATATGAGGCTTCAGCGGTCTTTCTTATCTTCATCCTGGGGATTGTGTGTAGTTGCTGTCAGAGTTGTGCCCAGTAGCAAACCTATATATGCAACTGTCTGTCTGGGAGGAATGGTCGACCAGAACTCCTTCAAACAAACCAGTATCGCAGGAACTCCGTCCATAGTGGACGATTCTGCCCCTCATGATCCACGTCCAATGCAGACGTTCAGTGCCAAAGTAGGAGGCTGTGTCTATGTATAGCGAGGTGGAAAGTAAGGGAGTTTGGAGTGGTGGACGGGCTAGCAGAATGTCCCTGCAACATATCACTGCATATTATCCAATGTTTGATGGTTCTCATTCACTTCACTTGGGTGAGGTTGGTGCATATACAGCAGTCTTCTTTTTGCTTGTGAGCAATTTGCCTGCACTTTTGCACAAGATATTTAATTGATAAAACTTTGACCACCAATTTTTGACCTCATCCAGCCTCCTTTTTATGAGGAGATCTCAACCAGAGATGACAAAACAGAAACACATTTTTTTTTGTTGCCATTTTTGTGTTTAATGTATAGTGACAGAGAGACAGGAAAAGGTGGGAGATACAGAGGGGATGACGTGCAGCTATGGGCCAAAGGAATCGAACCCAAGCCGCAAAGTGCGCAGCTTCCCTTGGAAATCCTGCAGGACTTTATTCCCGTTTCATCTGTTGTTTGAGAATACACCATGAAGGACCACTTCTGTTAAATAAATGCGTCACCTTGAACGTTTCTAGTTTAGTTACTTTCCCTTTTTCTATTCAGTCTCATGGGTCCCCGCGGCCCTTTCCTTTGTGATCCTCTGTGAATGGAGTATGCAGCAGGACACATGAGCAGCTCTCCAGAGATCTACCCCCGGCACTCTCAGGTGATCTGCCCGCGTAGATCCGTTTACCAGCCGAGCAGCTGCCATGGGAGGTTTGAGCCCTCTTAAAAGTCCAAGTCAGGCTATGGTTACAGTCTGCAAAGTCCGAGGCAGTGGTGGAGAGAAGGGACAGCTTAGGGCCAGGGGGTGCTGTAGACCTCCTGCCGTGGGTTCAAAGAGAGGTCCCCAACAGCTGTGGCTCTCAGGGGAGGTTCAGAGGGCTGTTCGGGCAGTGAGGTGGGGGGGTTTAGGGTCACATGCCAACTCAATCTGACCTCAAAAACCAAGTTGCTGTGTTTGTCTTGATTTCCACATTTGTGAGAGAAATATATATATATATCTTAGTCCTTACATTTCATCACACAAGGAATACAGAATACCAGTCCTGGTGTGCAATGCATTTACTTCACAGAGGTGTTTGCTGTGTAGGTTCTATGGGTAAACATATTGTATACAACAATTTGCACAATTTAAAAGCTGCAAAACAATGAGTGTGCTCCAGTCCCCATTTTTCCCCCTTGATTGTGTACAACAAGTCAATAACATAGTGGTTCAATGCTGCTTCAACAATCTGAGGTGACAAAGAATGCAGTTTGCTTTTGAGGGAACTCCAGCTCCAGCTCCTTGCAGTTTCTTTGCAAGTACTGAGAAAACCTTAGGGAGGAAGTTGCGTAGAAACCAGATTGTGCAAAACACCTCATATTTAATCCTAAACTTGTGCAATTTCTGCATGTCTTCTTGAAATCCAAAGTCTGAACAGTTCTGGATTTGACATAATATGTGTGAGGATTTGCTTTGGCATCGATCAAATTGATGGAATGTTAGAATGTTGAGGTTGGAATTGATGGACAGCGTTCCTTTTAAATGAGTGCAGGCACTGAGATGCAACCTGGCAACCGGAGCAGGCTGTAGATGTGGTGCTGTTAGTGGACCAGCCGTTCATCAGAAACTGGGAACACAGCAGAGTTACAACAGCCCAGTCTTAAGGGAAAGTTTAGCAAATTACAACCTCATTTTGACAGATTTGTGTGTATTAGTCATTGTGGCATCTCTGTAACACCCACAATACTTGCCAGTTTTCTCAATATTGCTATATTGAGTTGTGTCAGGGCTAGTTTACTCATGCCATCCTCTGACATAAGCTTATTCCTTAACTTGTCTGAAGTCTACTGGTGAGAAACTGGTGTGTTTGGGTTGTAATGGCAGAGCTATTGTGTGCTACAAATGCCAACCAAACGTCAGTCACGTCTCTGCAGTGTGTTTTACTGCACACTGTTTTTGTTGGACTCTGTTGTCAGTCGCAGAGAAAGCCAGTAAATGGGACAATGGGACTTAAAACCTTCTTGGGAGGTAAACTGAAAGAAATTATACTGATTCCAACAGGAATAAGACAACGCCTACTGAGGTTATCACTGTTAAATGTAGCAAGTAAGATTAACAAATATGGAGATGTTGCACTTGCATAAAACAAGTCATCATTCAGTTGTTGGCAGACATGATCAAAAGCTTATATCCAGGTAAACACACCTGTCCTCAGTGTGGGTTTACTGTTAAGACGTAATGTGTATTGGTACATGTGGGACAGGCTCCAGGCTCCTGTGGGACAAGCTCCTGTAAACAAAGGTTTTGACAGAATTTCCTCACCAGAGTGTGAGTGTGGCTGGTCAAACACCTGACAGCAAAATGCGGGTTCACATCTATAAAACATGATAATTTGTGGCAACTTTGGAACACCATAGTCAACATTTTGCACATGCTGCTTTTGTGTCTCTCACATCAGGAATGGATGTTTGACATATGGTAAACAATGGTAAAACATTTTAAGCTAGGATTCCCAAAAACCTGAGCCTGAGTAATACTCCTAATAACAACTAACAGCTCCTAATAGGCGTTCAGTGTAATTAAGTAAGTAAGTGAGCGAGTGATGGGAGACAGTTTAAATAAAACATTACTTAGGAATTTTGAGTTTGATCATTACTTAACCAATCTTAGTATATTGCACCATTATGAAGGTATCATTGTTTTCACTAATATCTTGGAGTTGAACAGATTTAAATATATACATTTTCAGTCTGGATCACTCCTCTTCATCAGCACTGCAGCACTTTGCCAGCTTCTAATAGGCTAATTCTCTCAACTTGTCTGGGCGTGATCAGAATGTTATTCGCTTCACCATTTTTCACATTGTCGGTCGTATCTCATCACTTCTCCTCAGCAGTGGATAAGTCGTCTGGACCTGCCGAGTTATCTGCGGTCAAAAAAATGTCATTTTCTATGCCATTTTTTTCATTTCACATCATTGGATAAATATGGACCAATTTCACCGCTGACTGCAATGAAGTGAGGGAAGTTACGCCGTTTTCACCCTTCATCTCTTTTGTTCATATCATGACATTCAGTAAGTACAGACTTAATTAACAATTTGTTTCAAAATTACTTAAGATTCATTATGAATGACTAAATGGCATTCCATAATTAATATCAACACATTTAAGTAATGTAATTAACCATAGCCACTTGTTTGAAAGTTGGCTTGTTTTGAATATGATTTTTTTTATATTTTACATTTTAAGTTATTAACGCTTATAGTGTAATGATTCCAGTCAGATTGTGCAAACAGATCATGATATTATGTCATTTCTTTCTTGTCTCTCACACTCTTTTAAGGTATTTGATGATGAGAATGCTTTCAAAGACGTTCCTGTTGTAGTCCTCCTGTCTTCAGGAAGATGTGGCCCAAAAGCTGGCTTCTCCTCACCTGAACTCATGGATGAACTGAAGAACCCACCTCAGGCAATGTGCCTCCTGTCTGGCGCAATTATGTACTGCATCTGGAGTACCCAATGTGCATAAAAAATAACTTAACTTTGTTCAACAGGTGATGCTGAATCCGGGTAGAGGTGAGCTGACACCCCAAATTAACAATCTAAAAAATCAGCCTCAAAGTGTAGGGCTGTCCTGCCCTGACAAAATACATACAAATATTTTTTTAGGATGGAAATAGTCATCAAATGGTTTGTATGTATATGTCATCAACAAACAATGTGTGTTTTATTGCTCTTATGCAATTTTAAATACAATTTTAATAAATGTACTGTGTACGTTGCGCATTTATTAGTGAACAAGTCACATTGTAAGTTTTCTCAACTTAAATATTTGACTTAAATGTATGATTAAGAACATGAAATGAAACTGGAAAATCTAGTCCTTGTGACTTAAAATGCTCAGTTCAATTTCACTTAAACAAATGAATTTCCCCGTTATCAATTACTCAAACTCTTCAGTTGCCTTAAATTAGTTATTATTAATTAAAGTGAAGTCAACATGTCTGGGTTAACACTGAGGGAAACTCTAAGGAAACACAAAGAGGGAGTTTTATACTAAAAAGACTGTAACTTTAAAAGATTTGATTAGTCTATATAATATTTATAATTATTTATGTTTAATTTAGATATTAAAAGCATTTCAGACAGTGAAATATTTCCAAAATGCACAACAGCATTCCTGAATTACACCTCTTACAGCAGCCAAAAAAATAAACACTCTTAAGTGTAAGGAGTCCCTTTCATTATTGTATTTCCTGAGCTTTGATCGGTGAATGATCCAATAGTAGATCCTTAGATAAAGTAGAAATGTAGTACATGTGTATCTGACTTTTCAATCACCCTGCCTATTCTTGTCCTCCCTAGTTAGAATGTTCCAGTAACTTGATACTGTATAAATATTTGTCCGACATAACTGCAGGCCCATTCAGCTGATCCTGCGGCTGCAGCGCCGGCACAATGGCCCCTTATCCCAACCATGTAACTCTACACCCGCCTCCCTGGTCATTATTGATGGCCTAGTAAGTGTTACAGTTACAAACCAATTACTCTACCATTAATGTTAGATGAGCTGCTCTACAAGTACAGCTAGATGCTTATCGGCTTTCCTCTGTTACGTGCCGTTTTACTTTCACTAAATTGCACACCTTCTCCCGCTCTTGGTTTCAGTCTTTAATAAGTGGGAGGTGAGAATGACAGCTGGCAGTCTTAACCCCATATCAGGGGAAATTTCTCTCAGTTCAAGAGGTAAAGAAGTCAAGAGGTGAGCAACATGTCCCCTCGGTGACTCTGGGAAATCTGGTGACCCAGTAAAGTGATATCACACCACCAAAGAGGAGAAACAGGGAGGGGAAAAAGAACCGTAGAGAGGCGTATAGGGATCGAATGAGTTGTGCTGCCACCTCCACATGTGGTTTCTCCAGCGCACAGAAACAGTGTGCCTTCAGGTCAATGGAAGGTAGAACATTTGCGTGACACACACGCACACAAACAGCAGTTTTCCAGCAGACGTGTGTTTGAGATGTGGCAGAAAGGTTTGTGCAGAGGAGGGAGAGGAGAGACAGTTCATAGATCAAGTTAACACCTTTCACATCTCCATCAACAGCATCTGCCGAGAGACAACTATTAACACGTCTTCTCAGTAACAGTCATCTGTCTTAGGAAGAAACTGAAACTGAGTATATGGTTTTACATTTTCAAAAGTAATTTGAAATAATGGTAAAGGGTATTTTTAAAGCCAGTATTGCACTTTTCAGGGCAAAATACTAATTTGAAAGTGTTTTAAATGTTGTAGGCTAAAAAGGATGCTTCCATTTTTGAAGTAAAAATGCCACTTTTAAATTAAAAGAAATGTCACCTTCTTTTCATCTCGTTTTTTCCCAAGCTGTATTGGATTCATCAGCTGTATCATTGTAAAATCAAAGAAGGCAAACAGGACAAACACACATGGATGCAATTAAAAGCATAATGGGAATTTGTTAGTTTTTTTGCGTCGTAATTATTGTCAAGCAGCCCACCCTCAAGTCTTGGATTTTAAGAGCTTACCAGCCCTTAAGCACGCCACCACATGCACACTTTATTTATTTATTTACTTATTTTGTAGGCTACCACTCCCAGATAATGTCATTTTGACAATTAAAACAAAATCATGTTGTTTAGTTCACTACCCAAAGCAAGGTTGGAGTGTTTTCAAGAGTTAGCAAAATACCATAACCTACTAAAATGTTGTGAAAGAATCAAAATATAGTACAGTAAAGATTTTTTTTAAATCCCAATTTTGTTACTATAAAAAGAAATGGTTCAAGTTACCGTCATTTTTGAGAGAAAACAAGAGCCTATGGTCATGCTAGCTCCTCTGAGCGGCTCAGCGGTGCTTTGCGCTAAATGCTAACTTCAACATTGCTAACATGCTAACCATGCTGATGTTTAGCAGGTATAACGTTTACCATTTAGCATGTTAACATGCTAATATTTGCGCAACTGTCTTGTGAAAGCAATGTATCTCCAAAACCACATAACTTAAGAAAAACAGCCATGTGTTCAGCCTTTAAAAAGCTTTTTTTATATGGTTTATTTAGCTTAAGAAGCAGGGACATTTTCTCAACCCATTAATACTTAAGTTTGTCTTAAATGTTATGGTTTTCACTGGACAGTGACTGCATGGTTTGCTAATTAGCACTAAACACAAAGTAAAGCTGAAGTTAACAGGAGTGTCATTAGTTTTACGTGTACTTGGTTATGAACTAAAATGAACAAATGAAACTAAATTCCCTAAAAGCCAATTTAACAGTAATCAATCAATATTTCTTGATATTTCAATCCAGAGAGGTGGACTGACCAGCCAACCGACTGATTGACAGTGCCCTCCCTAGAGCCAATGAATCCATTAGCACGTTGAAAAAGGACTTACTTTAAAAGTATGTTTATTTTGAAAAGATCTGAAAATCGCAGCTGTTACTAATTGCAGTGCTGGTAACTTTCTAACACACACACACACACACACACCTATGTCTAGGTGGAGGTGCTGAAGCCATACATCAGCAGCTTTGCAGAGCAGCATGTCCTTAAGAATATGATAAAGAGGAAGCAGGCATTTCCTCCTCTAGAGGGATGTTTTCCGTTGCACGTCCTGTCTGATTAGTGAGACCAGTGCCTCTTCCCCTCAACTGCACCGCTTGATGCGTTTACAGAAAAAAGGGTTTCATGTTCTACAGCATGTTGTGAAAATGCTCTCCATTGCATTGAGATGGAAAGTGTCTCCATAATTCATAACTCTTGCTTTAGCTTGCTCTCTATCATGAAACTGTCATGAGACAAGTTTTTGCAAGCTTTGTACTCTCGTGCTTCAACACAGTTCATTCATAATATGCGTCTTTTTGAAATGGCTGAGTTTGGTTTGCAGAATTATATTGAGACCCATCAGTAAATGTTTGTTTCCGCGATAGAAATGGGTAATGTTCCCTAAACCAGGAAAACCCATGGTCAAAAAATACATTTTCCCGAGCATCAAAAACCAAACAAACTTTAGCAACGCTGCCAATCAGCCTTGTCAAGAATTGTTCCAGCGTGAGTCATGGCCTTGACTGCAGAGGAGCTTTGAGAAGGAGCTGCTCAGTTGTGGGAAATCAGGAGATCAACTCGTCTCCTCTGGACTCCGTCTCCGTCGGGGCTGTTGAGGAGATGCATTATCCGAGCGTCCAGCGAAAGTGGGGGGAGAGTGACTAGCTGAAGTTTATGGAGATTTATGGCTCCTTCCCCAGGCCTTAATTGCCTCCTTCTCTGTGGGTAGTCCTGGGAGGCCCGCGGTGAGCAGTGACCAGCACCGGGGCTCTTGCAGGTGGGCCCACCAGAAACGCTGTTTACTGAGACTTGTTATGGAGACAAATGGTGTCGCGGAGCGCTCCCAAAACCAGACGACAAACAAAGAAGAGGAAGAGAAAAGCTGGGGGAGATGGACAGCTGGTCACTGAAAGGGTTCAGGACTTCAACTTGGCCTTCAGGGACACACAAAAAAAGAGTTATGGAAGCCTTGGCTTTACTGGTACCCATTAAATATATATCACCGAGGAGTGCTGTGATAAAATAGTGACAGATAGAAACATTTGAACTTGATCTGAGGACACACATTTTGTGATGATAAGTTCAAAACCAGAAATAGGTTTTTGTCTTTGAAGAGTAGATCTGTCTTTCCCTTTATTCAACCAGGTAACAGTCTCAATGAGATTAAAACCTCTTTCTCAAGAAAGACCAGATTATATCAAATATTTTGATATTTTTGTTTTACAGTATTTGGCTCCATAAGGGGAGATTGGAGAGGAGTTAACTGAAGCAACATCAGGAAACATCAAAACCAGACCTGGCTTGTTTCGAGCAGGTTATTCATGAAAGATAAAGTGACTAAAGCTACAAACATACTGCAGTAAAGCAGTAAAAAATACGAAAGGACAGCTCCTTCACTGCCTTAGTTGGTTTAAAATTCTTCTTTAGCTGACTTGTTTATCGACATCCTTGCCTCGTGGCTGAGGTAGATTTTATAGGTTAAATCAATAAGATGATGACATTCACCCAGTTTCACCTGGTGAGTCGATGCCGTACACACAGCTTTACAGAGCATGCTGCTGTCAGATAGATTTTCTTTTCTCACACAGACCTCTGCTCGCAGGTGTTGCGTCTTTCCTCAAAACATTTTATGATGTTGTTATGGCTACCTCCCAACTCAAATACAAATTCTAAATAAAAGAAATATAATTTATTCCCTCTCAATTTTCATGCACTGGTAACCCATCCTTTTGGCTTGTGAACCTTCATATCAGTTCAACCAAAGACTGGTTTTCCCTTCTCAAAATGTTTCAAGGTGGTGGAGTTGCGTGGGGTGTCAGGACCGTCGGAGATGACGGGCTCATGTTTATTGCAGATGAACACGCCTTGAGTGACTGTGATGAGCCTCCGAGTGAGATGGCACTAAGTGCACTAATGACTGCGAAACAGTCTGGCCACTCAAACCATGAATATTGGATACGTATGGGAGCACATTCGCGCCACACCACCACCCTTCCTGTTTTCCCGTCGAGCTGGGGCTGCTGCTCATAGAACTGAACTTACCTGCAGAGCACAGGGGACATATGTTGTCATGAGGAAGGTGTGAAGAGGGACAAACGGTGGCAGTCAAGTGAGGAAGAGATGAAGCAACAAGGAAAAGAACTGCAATACCCAAAAGTACACTTTAATCAATGCTTTACTATCAGCCTCAAATGGCCGATGACAACAAAAGTAATAATATGCAAATGCACCAATATTCACCTTAATTTAAGCATTAAAAAACATGCTTTTTTCCATACCATCATTAACATCATTACTTTCAATCAGATTTGTTCCACTGTCCACCTGCCCATTACAGCTTTGGCCCTGCAGGAACAACATGATGTTTTGTGTTGCAAAATTCAGTAGAGTGGTCATTAGAAGATGAAACTCTGCCATTCTGACATTATTGCGCAAAACCAAAACCACTCCAGGTACCAAGGCAACAGGCCACAATTAATAAATGAAATTGGTTGTGTGAGCCATCTGGATACTTTTTTCCCCATGTGCTCTCCGAAGAGAGGGCTGATGCTACTCCATTATTCTGCGGCCATTATTCTGTGGCTATCTTAGATCCTCATCTGAGGCCCATTTTGTGACTCACCAGCTGCTGCAAAGCTCTCTTTACTGTTTCTGAGTAAAAATGGACTCAGGCGAGAAAAGTGGAGCTTTAGAAAGAGCTTTAAAAGGAACATCTAACCAAGGTGACCAAATGCTGTGACCACTCCTCAGTGTGTTATTGATTTGACTGTCCACTTGTCACTCCCAATGTGTTACACCACATTTTCTTCCGTACGCCTTTACTTTGAGCTGTTGTTTATGAAAGTCAAACTACTTCCTGCGTTGGTTTAGTTTGGAGCCAGATCAACAGCTCCATTGAGAGTGTTTTGGTGCAGTTTTTTGTTGTGTTGATCAGGAATTCTCCCACTGTCATACCTTTCTTTTATCCACGTAATATTTTCTACATCCACTGGAGACACATTTCAGCTCCTGAACATTAGTGGTCAATTAATGTGGCCTGGAGCATTAGTGGTCACTAATGTTGAGACGTCACCTTTGATGGTCTCTGTGGGATTTTCTCTGTGGGAAACAGTGATCACTGCTGAGCAGGGGAAAAAAAGATAGAGAGGAGGACTGTGTGGATGGGGAGGCTTGTTTTGCTTTTTGCAGACTTCAGAGCTGACCTAGGTGGACTCATTTGTGTTCAGATTACATTACATACCATATGTGGTCACGTGCACCTCAAACCACTTCTGAATGTGGCCTGAACAATCAGCTCCCGATTCTACCTTAATGTATTTTGAGTGCAACCACCACATATTTAGAGCTTGTTCCATTTGTGATTAGAAAGCGTGTCATCAAATCTGAATCATGTATTTAAACTAAAACTCAAAGAATTGCGGCACAAAAAAAGGCCTTTAGCAGCCGTTGGAATTATGATTCTGATCCGTCTGATCTGAAAAAATAGTGCAACATTGTAATAGAGCCACAAAGCCCGCAAAGGAGGTCGGGGTGGATGGAGGGGTCAACAAAATGTTGGGCTTGTTCAGTTACTTTTTCCTACCAACATTCAGTGCTGGTTTCTTTCTTCACCTTAACCAAGAAGACAAATGTCTGCTAACTGTAAAGAAGTAGTTTCTTTAGCCAAATCCAAAATATTTCCCTCACCTCAACCAGCGATTTAATTTAACCCAAGCATTTCTCTTTGCTAATAACAAAATGCAAGTAATGAGACAAATTGACCCAGTTTGTGGTCAGATCACCCAAGAACCATTTAACAGGGTGTAAACAGGAACCTGTATTTCACAAGATGTATGAAAACGGTGAACTGCTATGAATCAGGGCCCCTAATAATGCAGTAACGTATACAAGAGGCCAGAGTAGCCAGATCTGATGAGTAAATGCAGCGGCTCGGCTCTGCCTGACCCATTTGCCGGGAACTGGAACGTACGCTGCAGTCCCCGTGGTGAGGAACCCCCCTGCCTTCCCCCCATTCCTCCGTCTAATGAAGACCAGAGGAGAGGATATCGGGCCCTCAATCAGCCACAAGTCCACTTCACATATGTTTTGATGAATCTCCGCTCATGTGCCGAGCTCAGGGGATCGCGCGGCCAAGCCTTATCAGCATTCCTCAGAGGGACACAGTCAACAAAACCACATGGGCTATCGCTGACAGACGACGCCTTGACACAGTCAGGCGACACCTCAGTGTTTGATCATGTGATATTCTGGGGAGCCCGGGGGGCTGGATTGTTTGTGCGTTCATGATCCCGTGCTGTAATTTGTCGTGAAGCCTGTTGAGCGCTCAGCTGCTGCAGTGGAGTTAACTGAAGGCTTTTTGAATTGGGGGGTTTTGCATGTGATTGACAGCTGTAGTGCAATGTGAGGCTGAGCAGGGTCTTTTTCCTATCTACTCTGCATTATGTCCCTAGTTGTGTGATCATCCTCTTGTTATTGTACACATGTTTTGATGAGCAGTACTTCTTGTAAGTGGCTAATTCTCTGGTTTTGGACTGTTGGTTGGACAAAACCAGCAATTTGAAGAAGTCACTTTGGGCTGTGGGGAACTTGTGATGGACTTTTTTTTAGAAATCAGCCATCGACAGACAAGACAAAAAAAATACTTTTTCACAAGCATGCCATTTCTCTCTGCAGATACATATCTCTGCTATTGTGCGTTTACATGTATGTGTATTTGCTTTGTGCGTGTATCTGTGCACGTGCCTGTCCTGTATGTGCATGTCCATTACCGTTTCCAAAGTCACTAGCTAAATATAATACTGAGATGGCAGGAAACCCAAAAGCAAGCAACTTGGGAAAACAGACCAAATGATGATTTGCAGCGTGCACACACACAGGACGAGTTGTACTTCAATAGTACACTGGAAAGTATGTGTGTGTAGGTGTATACGTTCTGATGGAGGTGGGGAGTATCTCTTTTAATCCTTTAAATCTGCCATTGGAAAATGTTTCACAGACACATTTATGATAGAGCTGTTTATATCCAGATGTTAGTCTTACACATGAAATAAAAAATATTTACTACTATGTGAACTATTTGATCAAGTCTTTCATGGTCTATTGACTCAATTCGTGTTTTGAACATTTCATTTTAACCTTTTAAACTTTTGAGTTTTGCTTTGAAGTAGCTTCATCACATCCCATATATATAGTCTGCATCTGCATGTTCAAACGCTTCACTGAAGCTATATTATGCTTATGCAGCACTGACTGATGTTTTGTCGCTGCACCATTACATCAAATAAATGTTTTCTCGATATTCAGAGCATTTTGTATACATGCATTTCCCTGCAACTCAACAGGACATATTTCATCTTTTGGAAACCTCTGAACATGAAAAGAAACTCAAAACAAAGTTTTGTGGAGGTTTTACTGTAGTTTGGCAACATGCATTTTCACTGAGACGTAGAGGTGAAAAGGTGGTTGTCCACTTTCACTCATCAAGAGTGGAATCAATTGCTGAAAAGGCAGAAATGATCCTTAATTTTCAGGTACTGTGGCACAGAGGAGAAGGGGAACTTTGAGCATGAAGAGACAGAAACAGCATAGGGGGGAGGTGTGGGTGTGTACGTCTGCTGGGTGTGTTTTGCAGGGCATCACCAGAAAACCTAGAGACAATGTGTAAACTGACTGCATGCGCCCCTGGTTTCATGTTACTGCGACACGGCCTGAACTAAACCCACAAGCTTTCACATTTCCACTGTGATTTATTCATTTCATCAGCAGCGTCGTGTAGCAGGGGGGGATTAATGAGAAGGAGAAGGGAGCTGTAAGTGATTGAGGCAAAATTGGGAGGAGGAACATGCATGCTCGCACTGCCGCTTCCAAACTTTCCTGGAAACGCGGGGCATTTTCTTCCTCATGAAACACTCCATTTCTTTTCCAGCCATGTGAAAACACGGCAACTTTAAACGCTCTCAGAGGTGCAATCTGCTGAAGCATCAACAGCACGCAGCCAGCAGTGTACCTTTCCTAGGTAGGAGTGAGACAGGAATGGGGGGGGGGGCACGCGCCCATGCTTTCACTGTTAGTTCCAAACCTGCCTGGAAAAGTGTTATTTTTCTGTCTTGTGAAATACTCCATTTATTTTCTAGCCATGTAAAAACACACATAATAACTTAAAAATCTCTCTGGGGTGCATTTTGTTAAATCACCCATGTAACACCATGGCAATCATATACAGTACACATCCACTGCTTTTGCTTCTACTCTGAAGTGGCAAGCACCATGTGAGAAAACAGGAAGTTAGCCAGCTGAGTGGTTTCTTTTCTTTTGTCTGCACTGCACTTTAACCCATAGACGGAAATAGTGCTCTGGAAAGTGACTTCTGCCACAGAAAAACAAAATGTTCAGAGCGAGTACAAAAAAATAGAGAAAACAGGCAACCTGCAAACAAGCCGAGTTTCTGGTTCTGGTTCTGACTATGGGCAGCTTTTCCTTTAACACAACACTATTGACAGAAAGGTTGAGAAGCAAGACTGATGGCGCTCTTCGTCTCCGAGCGCACGGATGAAATTTTTCACCCATGTCTGGCTGGATCTCTCCCAAAAGAGGAGAGCTGAAGCGAAACCGCTGTCTCCAGCACATGCTGTTGTGCAACACGCGTACACTATTTACTGTGTGTTTCCTCTGCAGCTTGTTGTTTTTTACACTTTCAACATCCTGCGCACGGGGTGCTGTGAGAGGCTGACGCTGCTGTTTAACTACTGCTTCATTTACAGTGTACAACTACTGCTTATGACAAAAAAAAACTGTGAATAGAGGAAGTAAAACATGCTTTAAAATCACTTTTATTAATAGGAACATGTTGTGGTTTTGCTGCCATATGTGATTATTGGGCATAAGAACACTGAGGTGGCAATTTGATGACTATGTAGCAGCATAATACAAATCCACCACAAACACGCAAACACACACACACACACTCATGGATGATAGGGATGAGAGCTTAACTGAGAGTGAGGGTCCAGAGAAAGGTCACAGTCTTCAGTAAACTAATGGTTATTTAACCATAAACAAGTCATTGTGCCTTATAGCCGGAGCACTGAAGGACGTTACCTCAGGTGACTCTTTAAGTTGTGTTTGTGTTTCCTTATATAAACAAAGCATCTGTTATCTACTATTATCTGAAATGCAGACCCCGATTATGGACGCATTCCTCTGTTGTGTGGCCGCTTTCTCTTATTTTTGAGGTTTCCTTAAGCCACAAACTTCATTTGAATCTTAAATTTGAATCTTTTTGAAGATTTTGGCTGCTTTGACAGGGTTCATCTTTCATTTACTGAGAGTAACATGCTACTGCCGAGTCTGTGTTCAGTCTGTCCTCTCTGGAAATTGTTTTTTGCAAAACTGTCTTTTTCAAATGTATTTTTTCAGGCTCTAAAGAGCTTCCTGTGCAGCTTTCTGCAACATTTATGGACTGAAGTCACAGTGAGGTGATTGTCATGATCTTACAGTAGTATACAGTAATATCCTGTGTCATCAGAGGACAGGTAAATGTGTTGAGTGTCTCTGTTGCTCAGGCGATGTTATCACCATATTGGATTTATAAATGTGTGTCTGCGGTTGATTGTGTGTCTGTGGGGGTGCAGGAGTGTGGATTTGAATGAGGCAGCGCTAATGGAGGCTCTAAGCTGTGGTCACAGTGTATGTTTGCTGTTTATTTTGTTCTGCTTGACTTGGTGGACTCCTGGGTATGAAAGGGGGGTTTGGGGGGCCGGGGACAGAACAGGGTTAGGAGGTCAAACTGAAAAGCAACACCAACAAAATGAAGCTCAGTCATCTCTTTGATTCTGAGGAAATACGCAACATACGTATTCTATAATATGGAGTGAACTATAGTGGCATGCTTTACTGTTTGTCTGGTTTACTCGAACAGCAGTGGTTCACCATTTCATTTCATTAAAAGACGGTGGGAAAACAGACAGCTCGCAGGCAGACATCAAAACGAGGAAGGAAAGCTGCACCACTTTATTTAAACTCATAAAGATCTACGTTAAAGTAAACGTGGAGGAAGGTTGTTTGCTGAAAGTCTTTGTAAGTTGACACCTTCCATTTCAACGAAGTCATTTTGGATGGATTGCCATGAAATTTACAGCAGATATTCCAGGTCCCTTGAGGATAAATTCTACTGACTTTGGTTGATCCTCTGACTTTTCTTCTAGCGACACCAGCGGGTCAAAGTTTTCACTTATTCCATGAAATATCTCGACATTAAGTTGATGGATTGGCACAGATATTCATGTGTTTTACTGACTGGTGATCCCCTGACATTTCCTCTAGCGCCACTATGGGGTTCACATTTCTTTTGTTTTTATTGAAATATCACAACTATCAGCTCCATTGCTATGACATTTGGCTCATACATACATTAATGGTCCCCAGGGGATGAACTGTAAAAACTTTGGTGACACCCTGACTTTGCCCCTAGTGCCATCATCAGGTCAAAATCTCATTTTGTCCCATATTACCATAGCACCCATCACTTCCATTGGAAGCAAAATGAAGATGGGATATTTTAATAGCCAATCTGAGCAGGAGGAATGATTGCAGCAAGCAAAACCCGTTCCAATAATATGCCATAATGGCAGCTGACTATTGTTTTAAGACAGACTTGAAAAACTGTGAACCGATCCTTTTTTTTTAAATACAGGACAATATAGACATGACAGCACATCTGGAAACATAGCCTTTTCTCCGTGACCGTGTTGTATAGTCTATCCTGCATGAGCTTGACACACTGAACCCTTTATTTTGACCTTGCAGAAGAGGAACGGAGACAGAGTGCACATCTACCATGACATACGAAGTAGAATCTGTCAAGTACTGCAGGTGTGTACACACTTTGTTCAGGGTTAAGGTTGAGGCTGGTGAGGGAAGGAAACTTTTCACTTTATAACTTTTTCAGGTACACAATCTGCTCATGCACAATAGATGTTATTATTCCCTTTTGACTCTTGAAAAAAATACTTTCATGTCACCTACCCGCTGGAATCCTGTATTTGCATCTTGTTGAGCTTTTTTACGCTTCAAGCCCAAATTTGTCCCCTTTCATTTTGGATAATCATATAATATTTATATTCCATAAACAAAAACTAAAAATGGAAAACAAACTCCGGGACCCCCCCACCCCTGAGGTGTAGAATTATACAGTAAACAATGAAAATACAATTACCATGCTCCTCAGTGATTTTTTCCTTCAGGCAGCTTGCCAGGACGCGCTTGGCCCGTATCCTGCGTTGTCAGATGAAATGAGTGGGACGACACCAGCGCTGATGTGACCACGCCGCAGGTTTTGGAATCGTACAACAACATCATAAATCAACCACAAGAACACCGAACAGTGAGAGTTGTTGTCTAAGAATCCCACTCAGCTCCAGTTGGCGCCTGTTGTGTGTGAAAACATGCGTTGCACAAGCGTGTAGGCGAGGTGAATCAGTGCAACTACTGTCCAAAAGTCTGGGGGATGTTGTTGTTGTTGCTGCTGTTGCTGTTGTTACATGACTATGAGGGGTCTGCACTGCAGAGTTTTTGCTGTGGCAGAGACACTTGACCTGGAATGGTACAAAAAGTAGAAAGGCACTGTCTTGAAATGAGAATGTGGTTAGAACACGCTTGAAACATTAAAACAACAAACAAAACCAGCTGTAATTTGGCAGTAAAACAGTTTGGTTGGGTTTGTTGGGTGCATACTGTGTGTAATAAACTAACGATAACAGACTCCTTAGATTGGTCATTATAATTAACATTAACAGGTTTTGGCCTGTTGCTCAGACAAAACAAAAATGTAGATGTCATGTGACTCTGGCAAACTGTTGGTTATGGGCTCGATTGAACGAGGGAAAAAAATCACAGTGATCGCTAATGAAAATAATTATTAGACGGGTTTTTAGATCATAGTACAATACATTCAAAAAGTAAAAAGTAGCATATTCCACTCAAAAGTAGGCATATGTCTCAGATCCCAACCCAGTTTCCTACAAATTATGCTCATGCGTAACTGCAGAACAATAATATCTCTTGCAGGCCCCTCCTTCCTTGTTGTGTATGTGGTGTGTTGCGACGGCCCCAGATTATATTCTGCAGTTCGTAAACTTTACTACCATAATTCAGAGTTTCCTAAACTCCGCCACACTTTTTCGGGGAATAAATGAAGCACACTGGCTGCGAACGTGGTCCGAGTCGCATTGCATTTTAGCCCCCCAAAATGTAATTGCTGAGGCAAATTGGTTGCATATGAATGTCATTTGTTCAGATACAGTTGCAGTTCCAGCTCCCATTTAGGTATTTTCCATTGTACACAGAGAATAAGGTCAGAGAGAGTTACACATGAGCAATGACAGAAAAGTAATTTAACTTAATATGACATCACCAGGAGGAGAGAAGTTGACTGATGAGCCAAACCCTTCGGATCAGTTTTTGTTGTTGTTGTTGTGAAGTTTATCTGCTGCTCCTGTTTGAACCCATTCATATTTGGATTCTGAAAGTGGTGCGTTTCAGGCGCTGCAGGAGGTTTTCTTCCAACAAGACTAATAGCAAACTGAGTACCACGTTATCATCATACGAATCATTACCCTCATTAAAGCCAGTATATCATCGTGAAAGATTCCAGTCTTTTCCTGAGCAGTCTGGTATGCCAGCGGTACAGCATGTAGATCTCTAATGTTACAACTCATCTGTCCAACAAGAAGCTGAGACAATGTCAAAGCAGAGCATCAGAAAGACTATAATTTAATTTCAAACTGGTTTAACCAATGAATAATCTCATTATTGTAAGTTGTCACATTTTCTCCTCACCAGATCTTTCTTTATCCCTCGAGTGGGACCCTTTTTTTCTGCGTCCTTAATCAGCTCCCAAAGAGGGCATGTAACTTCTTGGCGAGGCTCCCCCCCGATCATTGTTTGTGCCACGTGTCAGAATGGGTTTGAATCATTAAAATAGCAAAGAAGATGAATTGGGGGGTGGGGTCAAACAAACAGGTCGCTGCCTCTTCATCATTCTCTTGGACCATAAATCTTTCCAGGAAAATAGAAAAAAAAGACAGACAGTTTTCCTCAAACGTCCATGTGATTTTTTAGCTGCAAAATGAGTTCCCCAGACCAAAAGAAAGTCATTTTAAGGGTCTTTATTCATTCATGAAAACACACTGTTGTAAAATACAGCTGTTTTTCATTCTGACTTTGGTCTTATCGTATCTGGGCTTGTGCACATTCGAACGCTGCAGCAAAACAAAAAAATCTGTACGCAGAGTTTAAGATAAGTCAGAATTACATAACCAGAGCAGGCTTAAACTCTGCTCAAATAACACTGCATATGAATGGTTGTTTTCATAGTGCCGGGCCTGGTTTCTGGGGGAAGTGAGCTTCACAAGGTAATAAATGGAGTTTCCTTTTTGAGATCCACTCTACGCCGACCTGAGTGGATGACAACCCCTGATAAGGTTAAACAAACACCGTGGCCTATCCGCTTCAACCCACAGAGAGCTACTGAGGCTCGCATACAGTACACACACACACACACACACACGCGCACGTACACATAGTCTGGTCTGTGCTGAGCCGCCATCTGTAAACTGGTCGTATTCACTGCTACTCTCTATAAACTGCTTCAGTGCCGATAGTCATCAGTTGCTGTATTCTGTGTTTACATCCGCAGGTGCCGAACAAATTGTGTGTGTAGATTAAAGCAAACAGACAGGAGCTAAAACTGAAGCACCCACGTGGAGAATAGCTCAGTTTAGTTTAGTAGTTTAGGACTTTTCATTTTTTGAAGTGAATCAGCTACACAACCACTCTGCAGATTAACCATTACAGTTTACTTAGGAGGACTGTGGTTCATCATAAGCAGCTTATTTTTCTCTTCACTTTAGATTTCCAGAAGATTTTTGAGCTGGTCTTATTATGACTTAGTTCAATCCAAATTACGAGGATGTGGTTGCTTTATTGCAGAAGAAAACAAACTGTAACAAATGTTGGGTGCATGAGGACAAGCCAATCCCTTTTTTTCACAAATCTTTGATGAAAAGGAGCCTACAGCCAGGCCGCAAATTTTGACCTCAAGACAAAAAGTCAGGGGGATCACCAAAGTGATTGTAATTCCTCCTGAAGGGAATGCCGTGTGCAAAAGTTCATGACAAATGTCACTGAACCAAAAATGTCAACCTGCTGGTGGCGCTAGAGGAAAAGTCAGAAGATCACTAAAGTCATTGGGATTCATCCTTGAATGTTTGTGCAAAATGTTTAGACGATCCACAAAGTAGATGTTGAGGTATTTCACAAAAAGCCAAAAATGTCAACCTCATGGTGGCACTAGAGGAAACGTCAGGGGATCACCAAAGTCATTAAAATCTCTGTCAAATCTCTCGGCACCATGTCTGCACCAAATTCCATGGCAATCCATCCAATAGTTGGATCATGAATGTCTGTGCGAACCTCATGGTGGCACTAGAGGAAAAGTCAGGGGATGACCTTGAAGTCAGCAGGTTTCATCCTCTGGTGAAAAATGAATGTCTGTACAAGATTTCATGGCAATCCATCGAATAGCTGTTGAGTGACAGACGGACCGACAGGCGGATATTGCCACCAGCATGGCTAAAAATAAAAATGATTCGTTTTGGTTTAATTTACTTTTGTGCACAACGGCAGCAGAAAACCAGAGTAATTTCCTTTGTGGCAGCGGTTGTAAAAAGCTTTGGCAAATTGGTGGAAATTACAGCCAGCACACAGCAGCGGCACCAGGCCAGGATGGAAACGTGAGGGAGATTTTGGCAGCTGGCAGTCCCACCTCCTCCTTCAGCGCCGCAGCCTGTTTAGAAACTATCACACCTTGCCGAGAACCATTTCGATCTGGCAAAGAGAAAGTTAGAGAGAGGAAGGGAGGAGGGGAAAAGGGAGGGAGGGGAGGATGGGCAGAGGCTTCCTCACAGAGCCTGGAGCTGTAACTGTGAGAGGAGACTGTTACGCTATCTTCACAGAAACCCCCCTAGACCCGAGGAGGGATTTTATCTCTCCGTCCTCTGGGACTGGAAAAAGGCAATAGAAGGTTATTTCCTGAGAAGTGAAGCAGAGAAGGAGTGAATGCGGAGAAAGAAAAGGAGGCGGGTGAGGAGACTTTCTGAGTTTGTGGGATCCGGGATGGGAAAGGAACAACCCAAAGCGACAGAACCACAAAACAACAACAAAACACAAACACGGCTCGTCGCGGTAACCCTCCGTCCCACCTTTTCACACTGCGATTTCCACAACAAAAACATCCACGCGCCATCTGAGGCGCCTCCGGGTCACAGCCCGAGATACACAGAGCAAGTCTCAGGAAAAGATATCCAGCACATAAAACATCTCGACACTTTAATGTCCTGCCTCTGTCATACGCAGCTTTTTCCTTAGTCAAAGCCACGCCGAACAAACAGCTATCAAAGAGAAGTCGGGAGGCGAATGCATAAACCAGCGACTGAACGGGGAGAGCACAAAGAGAGGAGAAGCCTTCAAAGAGACCCGCGTGGGGGGGGCCCTGCTCTGGATCTGGGTCAGGCTGGGGTTTCCTCCCTCTTCTCGATCACTCAATTCATAGAGACGCTGGATTCAAAGAGGATCATTTTGTAGTTGACAAGAAATTAATTGGTGCAATTAGTCATTAGTGCTGTGTTAATTAAGCTTCTCAGATTAGAAGAAATGTCTGAATTGGCACAATATTCTCAAGCAACTTCTTTACTCGTGTGAATTTGACCACTGGAACTTCACTGTACCGATGTTAGCTGACGCTGCTAGTTAGCTAGTGACATACGCTCGCATGCATGACTCCAGTTCTTCCTCTTTTTTCCTCTTGTCTGTCAGAGTTCATTTACAACAAGTCATTCACCTTCAGAATGGAGACAAATTATTCTCGTGGACGAGCCTTCGCCTCACTTTTCACCACCTAGTGTGAATCTGCACCAGTTCGTACCCACTTGTGTCTCTCCCTCGACTCGTCAGAGAAATGCATGTTTGCTGCTACTTTTGGGTTTCGGTTAACTGTCTTGACCCATTGTAGGAGAGTCAACGCACCCCCTCCAGGGATTTATAAGAGCTGAAGAGCGTTACTAATCTGTTTCCAGCAGGTTCATGAAGATTGTCATGTGCAAACAAGGCAGCGGCCAGTCTTTGATGTAGTTTTTTCTCACAAAGTAAATTAAATTAAAAAGTGTGCCGTGTACTCAGTGTCCCAGGCCAAACATATGACCTCATAAATTCCATTTAAAGGCAGCAAAAAGAAATAACATTAAGCTTCTTCAAAGATAATGATTGGATTTAAACTTCTTGATCTAGACTATCTCACAATTTGCGCTTAACGGGGGAAACAAAGAAATACAGTTACTGAGAAAAGAACTTCAAGACGTTGCTGTAAATGTTATTTTGCAGCCCTGAGCTTCACAACAGTCACTCTGACAGAACGCACATGTCCTCTGGGGTATTTTTGTGCCGAATCTAACTGTCAATGCCTCTGTTTTAACTGTCACAACTATGATTCCGAGACGCATGATAAATAGGAGCCCACCACCGTCTCAATTATTCACTCACATGAAATCCTCCACAGTGCCGTCTATTCCCACGTGGTAGACTCCACATCTGCGTAGGTCGTGTGTCTACGTGAGCGCCTATGGAGTTCCCAACATTCCCCCTTTCATTTCGCCACACACCATCCCCTCGCCGTCCAGAGGCGAGGGTGACTTTGAGCGGGAGATTTACTGTTGCCGCCAGTAGCGACGCGGCGGATGACAGCGTGCTGTCTCTCTCCTTGTTCATCACAGAGAAAAATGGACAGGAGCAGTTGGGCGCGGACAGGACCGAGCCATCCATCTCAGCCGTAGTTATGCACAAAGCCACTAGCATTTCCTTGTAGTCGGACACTTCCTGCTGTGCTGGGACCAGCGAGATGGACGGAGTTATGCCGCGGTCGCCTCCTTTCAAAACCCAACATGAACTCCTCCTCCTCTGCATAACTGATCATTCTTTAATTAGATGATAGAGGTGGAAATGGATATGATGGATGTATCTCAGCTTAAATTACCTGCCCTCTGATATCTATTACAGGGTGAATTTCATGTCTTATATGGGACTGCAGCTAACAATTATTTCTGTTTTCAATAATCTGTCAATTGATGAATTGCTTAGGGCACAGCATGTCGGAAAATAGTGAAAACATGGCCAACACGATTTCCAAGCCAAGGTGACATCTTCAATTTGCCAACCAAAAAATATTTAATCTACAATGATATAAAACAAAGAAAAGCAGCAAATCCTCACATTTTTTTTGCTGGAGCACACAAAAAAGTTCCCTTCCCTGCCCCCCCTCCCTTATGTATACTGTACTATATGTGACAAGAGGCTTTAAAGAGTCCTGGACGAGCCGTTTTTACAAGACTGCGACTTCATGAGGCCTCCACCTCTGCACACACTGCCTCGTCTGTGCCCCATTCATTGGTGCAGGCTTACCGGCCATTTATACGACTTCTGTCACGCGTTAGAGGAATTTTCCATATGTTCGATGTGGGATTGCCAGTTTGCAGAAAAATGGACGGAAAGGTTCTCTCTGCGCTGCTGCTCTTTCTCACACAAACTCGAGCCTATAGGATGTTACATGTGAACAATGAGCAGACACTGCGCAGTGGCAGACAAAGGCGTGAGTCAAACCATACAGGAATTAAATAGAGCAATCCCATAGGGTCCGTTCTGTGTTCACCCCCACGTTGACGCACAGTGTTTGGATAGAGGAGAGCAGGGGAAAGAAAATGGGTTAAAAATCTGTCATGCGGTTCTACTCTCCATCCCACTGTGGAAAACATGATTAGTTTTTTGTCCAAAAGTCCTTGTGCATACGGTATTGTTCCTCTGTTATATGGCTAAGCTTCTTTTTTCCATTTCCCACCATTCTTTCAAGACATAAGAACAAAGGGAGCGGGACGTAAAAAGTGCAGCTTTTTTTTTTTAGAGGAGTCTTTTGAAATGGGAAGAAAGATATATAGAAAATAGGTGAAGGTGCCAGGTTTAATATCTGATGCAAGACACCACATCATTTTTACAACTGAGCCACGTTGCTGGGAACAAGCGTGGACGTGAAAAAGCATGTATGTTATATTTTATACATAATATAAAAATTCTTACACCCTTAAAATAAACAGGGCTTCACGACCCCCAAGGCGACCCATGATGGGGGTTGGGACCCCCCAGGTTGGGAACCACTGTTCTATACTATATGCGTTGGAGGAAATAGGTGGAGGTGGGGATGTGAAGGCAGCTACAGGCTTCCAAAGATTTGAGTCATCATCCATTTACAGAAAATACATATAGACAGTCATTCCAACCCATAAAGTGGACACTGCATGTAAACAGTGCTATAAATAATCCATAAATCCAATGCTGTACATGCATTTTGAGGAACATTTACAGCTATATGTGCATGAACCTCCTGGTGACTGATTAGCCTCCAGTATGCAATGAGCCTGACAGGAAAAATGGGAATGAATTACACAAACAAATACAGTTGTTGGTATAGCAAAAAAAGACTACAAAGAACTCCAGCGGCTCAGTATATCTCTACAGTCTCTGCCTAATTTCATTGTTTCCAGACAAACGAAAACAAAATAAAAGAAAAAGTCCGGCTCCCCTCCCCATGTGTGCACAGCGGGCGAGCGCGAGAGAAACAGCAGCAAGCCGTGGCCTCCCTGACACTTTTTTTCTTCATCTTTTTAGATTAAATATTCTCTCTCATCCTTGGTGTGGTGCTATAAGCGCTTCAGGTTGCGGGGGGGGGGGGGTGGGGGGGTAGAGAAAGAGTGGGCTTTTTTATTTCTCTTCCCCTCTTTAGGAAACTAGATATATTTAGAAATAGGCACATTAAAGAATAAAACCCCCAACACTGAAGACACAAAGATAAAAAAAAAAAAAAAGAAACACTAAAGACCATAATCCCACCCCTGATAAATCACATTATGAGGGGGAGAAGAAGAGGAAAACTATGGAGGGATACTTTTACACAGATGGAACGGTTAGTCCATAACTGTTGAAATATTTATAGCAAAGTCTGTGCAGATGGTTCAATTGTGACTCTCTGAGAGCCTCTGACAGACCATTTGTCATTTATATCACCTTGCTACAGAGTGAATCTGCAGAAAACTATTCAACGCTTGTGTTGAAATCATTTTAAGGTCACGGTGCAGTTGCATGTAATAATACATCCCTGTTGTTGTTTCTTTCTGCTGTCCTAAAATAACTGCTGAAGTTTTGAGATATTTGTTTGCCTTGTGCACGTTAAACTGACTGGTGTAGTGACGAGCTCAATAAATACAAATCACCAAAACAATATGTGTTAAGTAAGGTTTTAAAAGTCTGTAGCAGGGATGTGTCTGCATTTTGTTTGATATGATAAAATAACATACAGAGTGTGTAACTGAGTGAAATTTGAAATACGTCCCTCACACTCTTGAATATGTAATGGTGCATCTCGAAAAAGTTGCCATCAAAGTTCGTCATCCAATTTCACAGAGGATGTAGTTTTTATTTTAAGTTTAGCATTTTGTCAAATAAGGACTAAAGTTACTCACTGTCCTTTTAAGAAAGTCGTTCAGTTCATTGTGACATTTTCAGTTTTTGAATGGTTTTGTTTATTCCATCGCTGTTAAAATGCCATGCAAGTCAAGAAACAACAGATCTGTCAGAGAGAAAAAAAAACATACAAACTTTTTGACAAATAACACAAGATCCTGGAGAACTGACAGGGGAGCATGAAGCTCATTACACACACACATATATATATATAGGTGGGGGGGGTCGCTCCACTGTGGACGACTGTGTCCTCTGGCAGCCCTTATTTGCTTTCTATTAAAACTCTCTGAAGTGTTGGGAATGACCTATCACATTACATAATTCATGCATGGAGCTTGTGAATAATGAATGTTTCTGCCCCAGTTGACGGGGTGCCAGAGGTGGAACAGCACTGCTCTGTGTCCAGCTTTGCATCTCTGCAAACCAAACACTGACGCCACAGGTTGCCTTTCTGTGTTTTTTATTTTTTTTTATATATTTATTTTTTGTCCTGCATGCATCGGTTACACAACACAAACAGTACATAATGAGACATCAACACGACAGCATGCTGTTTTTCATTAATGTCTTGTTGTTTTTTAAAGCCCCCCCCCCCCAGATCATCATGAGGATGAAATTTCCCTCGCAAAAACTGAGTCATCTTTTAATCTGTGCTGCTCCTCCCATCAGACCAACTGTCCATGTTAATGTTTTATCAGGCCTTTAAGGCCCATTCATCACCCTCCTTTGTGTGGATGCCAATGAGGCATCAGGCCATGGGAACCCAGTGTTTCTCTTGCTGCTGGTGACTGCATGAACCTGAGCTTTATTAGTAAACAAAAGCTGACGCGTTTGTGGCCTGAGAACTAACGAGTGATGGGACCTGTATTAGAAACATGCCAAGACAGGAGTCAGAGAATCAGAGCCACAGTTGGTGTCATTAGCACCGGAGCAATGGACCCCAAACCAGCCTGGGGCAGCTCATCAGTACTTGTCACCAGGCTGGCTTCATTAGTCACTGTCCACATGACAGTGGCTCTTGTAAAGGATATCTCACCCCCTGTGGAGAGCCAATAGGCTGCTGACCTCCAGAGCGTCTCTGGTCCTGAGGGGGCAGAGTGTGTGTGTGGGGACGGGGGGGGGGATGAGGACAGACCAGTAGTGGGGTGAGGGTGTGCAGTCCGCAGGGCATAGCCAGGCCAGGGCCTCTCCTTTCTGGAGAATCCTGGGAGCTGACCTGCCCCTGACCCCATCTGTACAATGAAGTTAGCCGACTGGTGACTCCTGCACGCTCTGATGAAATAGCAGATTCCCCAGAAGAAGAGAGAGAGAGAGAGAGAGAGAGAGAGAGAAGGTCTGGGGCCTCTCTGAAGAAGAATGGGATACCCAGCAGTGACATGCTAATCCGCTTGGCGGATGATTAGGAGTTGGGGGGGATGGAGAGGTTGGAAAGGCAGAAATGAAATGATGAGAAAAAAAAATTCCTGGCAGCTTTTTGATGTCTGTGCCTTTTGATTCGGTCTCTCTGCTGCGCTATGTAAATGACAGCAGCTCTGTCAGAGTGGAGGTATCTGTCCAACATGTGGACGTGTGATGGGTGATTACGCTTTGATGTTGAGGTTCTGTCTGGATCCTCAGCGAGACAGGATACACAGGCACTTTCTGATATTCATTTAATGCACCTCTTTATAAGCAAATGCACTGACACTGAACCAGAAGCACTTTGATGAATAGATACAATCAATCGTGTTTGGAAAGAAAATGTTCTTCAAATCCAATACAATACTCATTCATAGCATGGCCCATTTTATGCTCTGACCTGTGTCAGAGGCTTTTAATACTCAGAGAACTGCCTCATATTTAACCAATCAACAAAACAAATGTGTGTGTAGTACATGTTTTGTTGTTTGTTTAAATGCTTTATGTATGTGAAACAGTGTACGGCTTGGGACGCAAGACAAATTTCAGAGATATATTACATTTATATAGGCTACAACTAATTTGCAACAACCATTACGTCTTGAAGGAAACTTTATGCCCACCAGATTACATTTAATTGTTGTTAATTAAAGTATCTGGAAAGTCACAAAAATACGTATCAGTAAAATGTTCACTGACAACATTATTTCATTTGTTTATGGACATTTTGATCTTGCAACACAATATGTCTTGTATTAAACTTTTTAATAGATATGTTAAGGCACCGGCAGCACTTAACGTAACCATAGCACAGTGATTCTAAACTATTCTAGACTAAATTTAACCAAGGACAAAATGAGTTAAATCCTACAGGAATTCTGAGACGCACATTACACATATTTATGTTTGAAGCACAAGATTCAATGTGACATTTGAAAGTTTTCTAAATGTTTAGAGTGCTCAGACGTCTCCTTGCATGCTGGGTAACTTGTACGTCACAGTGTCCGCACTCGCCAGATGTTGAAAAGCGAGACGAGTGTGAAGCAAACAATGGAGAGTGAGAGCCAGAGTGACACAATATATACAACAAATGCCACATGTTGACAGCAATCCATTAGAGAGACTCATACATCACTGCAGTACAATAGGTGACTTCACCCGCTGAAGACTTCCATATGGTGTGTGTGATCCATCCACACACACACAGCAGACTTTACTTAGCCCATGAAGTAAAACATGCTTTAATGTATCTACTGTATGAGCCGGGAGGGGGGGGGGGGGGCGGGGGCAGCCAGCCCAGAAAGTCCTCCTGATCGTTCGCACTTTATCTCCAAACCTTCACTTATTCATGTGCCCCTTTGTGCTCGCCACAAACAGTGTGCTCAATCGCATTATCATTACAGAGGAAATCAGTCATATTAAGCCTCTGCGCTGTCACTTGCCCCGCAATCTCAGCTGCGCACTGCCAAGACAGCGTGGCAGGGCATAAGACGCATGTGAAATGAGATTTGCATAAATAGTGTTGCTCCATCATTTATTTATTTTCTCCCCTCAGCTAAAAATAAATAAATAAATAAAAGATGCCGACTGCTTGCTGAGTGCGTCCCTGAGGGTGCATCAAACAGGTGTTGTTACCGCGGCTGGGACTTCATTGATGGCATTATTGTAATAATGACATAATGACCTCGTCATGCTGTCCAATGTAGGAGTAGAGGGAGAGGAACTGGGGGCAAAAAAAGAGCATGGAAGCAGGTGGCAGCTCCTTCACAGGTCTTTCTAGTGTAAATCATTATTTGGCTAATGGAGAGTCTCAGCTGAATCATTTCTGATCAAACACTCAGCTGGCAGAGGAGCATGTCCCTGCCACCCACAACTCACAAACCCGAGACCTGGAGACAAAGACACAAAGAAAACAGGACATGAGGATTGGTCATCAGGAGGTCTGTGACACAGAGAGTGGCTTTCACCTTCTGCGTGGTTGTTTACTTTTTATTTTGGCATGCTAATAATATCTTTCTAGGCTTAAACTATAATAAATAAATATTGGATTTGCTTAAGTACTCAAGTGCACACTTGATTAAGGCAACCGGCAGGTTTAGTCCACTGACACAAATGTTTAGTTACAGTCACTTACCAACCAATTAACACTCCAGAGGTCAGAATCCGTCATGTTATACTAACAACATAACAAATTATTTATCAGCCAACCGGCCGTATCACTTTTTTTTAAATTTAGCTACATCAACACCCAACCTCAATTCAAAAGACTTTTGACTGGCTTGGCTTGATTGGCCATATGAAGTTTTTCAAAAAATGTTACATCAGTGTCCTCAACTGGAACCCAGAATAAGAGCCTGACTGACAGCAAGGAGATCAAGCATCTGTGTGTTTCTCCATGAATAATGAGTGTGCTGGCTGTGGGTGTGTAGGCTTTTTGTGCCCATGCACGAGTGTGTGTATCCGCACTTTGCTTGTGTCGGTCTATATGTGTGTATGTAGGTGGGTGGATAGATAGATAGATACCGGTATGCAAGATCGTGTGCACTTGGGTGATTATGAGTGTGTGTTTCAAGGGTGTGTGTGTGTGTGTGTGTGTGTTTCCTCTGGGAAGAGGCAGACTACAGGCTGGGGCTTCAGCTAAAGGCGCACGTTAAAGTCTGCTGCCACAGTTCACTGAAGGACCCACTCTCCACTGACAGCGACCCCCCCCCCCCCCCCCCCCCCGCCTTTTTCATCTGAAATTTCATAGATGCATTCGGGCAGCTCAATGACAACACGTCTCTATTCCTGCTCTAAACCTCCCAGCACCAGGCAAGCTTCCTCACTAAGCTGCAAATTGGCATGCTGGGACTATCGCTTCACTCATCTTGAACAAGTCTTTTGTGGTTTGAAAGCCTTTTGAAAACTTTTTTTCTTACTTTGTCATTGAGAGAAGAGAGACACTTTCATAAAAACTTAAAGAAAAAAGCGTTAGCTGTTATACTTAGCATATTGTGGGGGAGGAATACTGTAACTCTTTGCGTGAACTATTTTGTTTACTTTTACACTGTTTTAAATTTTTCATTCACGTTCAGTCTTTATAGGTCCAATACAAAGCCTTGGTTATATTTTATTAGTTATTTCCTGTGTAGGGAAGGAATGGCAAATCTGGAGGGCTCCTTGCCTCTGAGGTGTGAAGGAGGCCCTGTTTTTTCCCTGCTGCATGGCCTCTTGCTGGGGGAAGGAGGTTGGAGGGTGTGTGCAGGGGGGTTGTGGACAGAGAGGAAGAGGGTTAATCATGTTTGCAACAGGACAGGCTTCCCCTTGAAGTGGGAGACAGTGGTAGGAAGTGTCCAGATTTATGGTGCTTCGTAGCCGGCCATTGTAACCGCCTTCACCGTGGCAGTTGACCAGCAGACAGAAGGGGAGAGTGTGAGCGGAGCTGTAAATCACAGTGAGAGTGTGGCTGAGACACACACACACACACACACACACACCCACATACACAAACACATCCAGCCCTATGCTCACAGTTCACAGGCAGATAATGTGTGAAGGAGGGGCGGCTCTCCAGTAGTCTGCTGACAAGATAGAGCTGTTCTTGCATGAAAAGTTTGGAAATAAGTTTTTTTCTTGCTGGAATTTTGAAACTTTGAAATTCAAAAGATCTTCGAATGTGTTGAGTAAGTTACATGACCTACAAAATCCTTTCAAAACACATTCTTTGATTTTTTTATATATTTTTTTAAATCCATGGTCGCCCATTAAAAGAACTTAGAAGTACCCAGAGTGTGCATGTCTCTGCAAAGACCACACAATCCTCTAAATGTATAATGTGTACCTGAATCCGGAGCTGCATCAGAATACATGTAATGACAACAATCATACTGATTGGCGTTCACCATGGTTATTAGAAAACACTGAAATCCTGTCTGGGAAAATTGGAGGATATATTGTGGTGAATTTGAAGTGAGTCTGACTCATGACCCCTGACTTGTAGATGTTTCAATTTGTCATGTTACCTGATAGCGGAAATTCCATCAACTTTTGCTGGAATGCTTTAGGTTGATTTGTGCATGTGTCATCGAAATGAGTTTGCGATTGCACAATGCTTTTGAGGTTTATGGTAGTTTATGTGAAATAGATCACATCCAGAAGATTTTGCCTTGAACTGAGGACCCAGAAACGAAGGAATTTTGGGTCTACGCCTATCACGTATCAGCCAGACTGTACTTCCAAGGAGAACAGCATCAGTTGTTTCATCAAGTGCGCCAAAACAACATGTGTTTACGTTCAAGTGATAAAGTCCTCTAGTTTCTGTCGTAATTATGACGGGAGCAAAGGAGGAAGTCAGGTGACGTTGCTGATGGATGGGTTAACAAAACATTGGACTTTAACACAAGAGCCTGACATTTGTTTCCCACTGACACTCAACGTGTGTTTTTTTTTTTTTATAAGCATGACCATGATTGTCCCTTAACCACTTGTTTATTATTGTAACTATGACAACAAAGTTATATATGATGAAATTCGTTGGAAGAGTGTTGAAAAAAATGTCAAGTGCCAACTAATCAGATTTGGCAGAAATGAGTGAGCCCTGTGCTTAAAAAAATAGCTTTGAACCAAAGACATTTTGCATCCATACCTCACATATCAGGAGTCATGTGTCAAAATAAAAGCACTTGGGAGTGCCTTGGTAGCCAAATGGCTGCTAATAATATAACTGCAACGTTGCTGGTTCCATGTCTCCCTCCCCGTTTCCTGTCTGCCTCTTCACTCAAGCTGTCCAATAAAGATGAAAAATGCCAAAATCACGCTTATCTGCACAAAAACAAACAACTTTTTCCTTGGCCAATGGACTAACGTTCTACCTAATTCCACTGAAATCTATCAAGTATTTTTTGATATCCCGCTAACTAAGAGACAAACTAAGAAAGGTGTGAATACTGTAAAAGATGAAGATGGTAAATGCAGGATGTCTAACTGGCAGCAGCAACATGAGCTCCTGTGAGGAGGGTTAATATAGACAAATCACTGTTACCCTCTGCATCCCCTGGGCTAACTGGGCCGCGCACTCACTAATGTCTGGCCCTGATATCTCCACAGGCCTCTCTCAAACACAGGAAAAATGACTTTGATTTCGGCAGAGGAAAATTTATCACATCCTCCATGTCTGACTCACAGAGGTTTATTATTAGCTATTATTAGCGTGCATGTGTGTGTGCGACTGTCACTGCTGGGCTGTAGGTGTCCTGCGGGTGTCCTGTTACTCCCCTTTACTCTCTTCCTCCCAGTGAATTGACTCTCTCTGTCTCTTTCAAGCACCATTGAGTCTATTACCTCCACAGGCGGTCCGAGGATCGCGTTAATCGCGTGCACGTCTTTGCAAACACGCGGAGGAGGTGTGGAAGCACTGCAGCCACAGCCAAGCCCAAGCTGGTATCTGTTCATCAGAGCTTAATGGTTTCAGCAGATGGGGTGGTCTCTTGTCGTATTCTGACTGCTGTGCCCACATGGACTCTGGCCTGGTTAGACCAACCATCCTTGTGGCGGCCGTGAGGCCCCTCGCTGAACGTGCGCTGTGCCCCGTGTGTACACAAGATCTCTGGCCTCGGTGGGGAATGTTTACCCAGCTGAAGTCCAACAGTGTCGCGCTCTCTCCCAGCTGTACTGAAACAACTTAGGACACATCTATTGACCAATATCAGATATGTCCAGGCTTCTCTGAGGTTTACAGCTGTATCAAATGTCTTAATGTGTCATTGAAAAAGTAAATTATAGTTTTAGACCTATTTTGCATTTTCTGCTTTTATTGAATTGAAATGCCTGTTGTAATTTTTTAGATGAGTAATGTTTCCAAATGCACCCAGTTACCCTAAGTGCACACGTTTGCAGCTGACACCTTTTAAGTGTCAAATAAGTAACAAATACATCTTTCAGCCTATGGGGTTGAACTGGGACCACCATTTTGTTGCAAGATGTGCTCTGATTGCAAGTCACAACGCTGCAAAGCAAAAGCAGGATTAGGAAGTAGGATCAGCAACAATGCAAGACAAAGCAGCTGAGCTTTGCGAGGCAAAACTGCAAGCCAAAAAAAAAAAAAAAGCTTTTTGTAAAATGTGAATTAGTGACTCAAGTGAATCTAGTCAGTGGCGACTAACGCTTTGGCTTGAGGTTTCCACAACAGGAAAAACAATAGAACTGGTAGTTCTGCTGTCATTTCTAAACAGAGCCTGATGGCAGAGTGAATGGGGGCTTGGGATGAGACAGATCTTATGTAATGTGCTGTAGACCTACTTAAACTCGAGTCTGTGGAGTGACAGATTACATGAAATGGTAGTGCAGGAATTTGATAATATAAAAAAAACTGTGATCAGGCACCTAGATTCTCCGTTTGTGTGCACAGAAATCCCACCGGAGACAGGCTGGCTAAAAATAAGTGTTCAGTTTGGATGGATTACTGATGGGGAAAGGACATTATGAAGGTGAAGCTTTACACGTTTTACTTATGCTTTTTAGATGGTAACAGAGGGGAACACTTTGAACATGTTCTTTCAACACAAATTCAAATTTCTCTACATATTTTGGTGCAAAACAAACTCATCATAATCTGAAAAGAAAACCGAAGTGAAAAATGTGATGCTTATTTATCAGAAATGATGTGAATTAGATTCCACTCTTAACCTTCCAACGGGTACCTCACATCACCTGTCCTCTTTCAACTCCAGACAAAAAAGAAAAAGCAGAAATGTTTGACTACACCTTCAACCCTTTGCACAGCCATAATTCACCCTCTCAATCTGTCGGCTCCGGCAGCACAGTAGCTCCATCATGGTGCAATAATGCTGGACTCAATCGTAGGTAAGAAGATGATCCTCTGCAGGGACGGTGATTCTCCCCTCCGCGATAAAACCAGCTTCTGCCAAGTGCAGACGAGATTTATCGCCGTGTCTGTTTAAATGTAGCCAATTTCGCTTTAATATGATATTAAAGAATGATGCATGCCTGCGCTTCAGATGCTCCCGTTGAGGGAGTCTGGTGAACGCCCGTGGCTGCATTCAAAACCCAGCATGATACAGCTGATGTAATGTTCAATATTGATAACAGCCCTGAGCGGAATGGGCTCTGATCATTTAGGAAAATATTGTGCGCTTTTTTTTTAAACTACCATTTCTTGGCCCTGCGCCTGGATGTATGCCATCCATCAGCTCGATTTGATGTGCAGATATCCACAAAGCTCTTATCACCGCCAATGAAATGAACTCTGCCTGCGAAAACAGAGCAGAGCAAAGAGGCGCTGTGAAATGTACTTGGCAGCCGCGTCATTCGAAAACAGGAATTGTTTGTGATATCTTTGTTTAGTAGGTTTATGTTTTCAGATGTAGTCTAAAACATGGCTGCTGTCATTGAATTGTGTTTTGGTACATCATTTAATACAAAGTTTTTCTACTGACATCCATCAGATTTCATTCATTTCTGTGCAGCACAAAAATCAGTAATGCACTATAGACTTTTCTGCTTGGTCTACATTTGAAGAATTATTTTCAGTTTTTTACTACTTGGGTCTTATTTTCATGGATTTGGCCCTCATTCCTATCAGTGATAATAACATTGTGCTCACCAAGTTAATTGCTGAGATCTTGGCATTTGGCCACATCACTGAAAAGAAGTCTTTTGATATAGAAAATGAAGGCTAACTGTAAAAATGATTGCAGCTGTCCATTGCAAACATTCCTCACAGTTTACAGACTGGCTTCTTGGAAAACAATTTTGATCCATACTTGCTGTGCTCCCACAGTTTTCCTGTGCAATGGGAGATTATTTCTGTAATTTCAGATTCCCTCAGTTTCACCACCAAATAAAGTGGTTCAGATAATCTGGCTAAAATGTGGGCTTGTTTACAACCTGTCTGATCATCTGAGTGCTTGTGTAGTGGCAATTTATGTCACAATATTCCCGGATCTCTGCAATTACTTTGGTGAGGACAATATTACCATAATAATGGCCAAACTACGCAAATAAGAGTTTTAATTAACTGGAATTATCCTTCAAACTGCATCACAAAAATAATGAAACACTGAGGCAAACTTAATGTTCACAGAGATGGATTACACAACATGAGACTATCTAAGACCACTATTTTAAAACCAATGGCTGCCCAGAACAGATACGTCATAAAATCTGCACAGCATGCATTCAAAAGTGGTCAGCAGAAATGTAAGGCATGTGATTTGTATTCAATGCGGTATGGTGCCGTTTTTAAACAAAATTGCCATGTTTACAAGCATGTGTGTGCTTCTGTGTGTGTGGCGGTCCCTCTTCCTGCCTCTGTGTGCGTCTCCAGCGTTCGGTGTGTCAGCTCTTGTTGATTTCCGCAGGGGAAGTTGCCTCAGTGCTATCCTCAGACAAAGCCCTGACCCCGGGGTTAAGGAATGTGAACCCGGGGCTGTGACGATCAAGACCTTCCCTCGGGGGCGGACAATGCCGAACACCTCAGCAAACGCCCTAATGATCTTACATGCTTTTGTGTTCATCGTAGCGCATCTTTTTCCTCAGCCCTAGATCGTGTCCACATTGAAGTGGAATAAAAAAAAAATGATTTTCTCCAAACAGAAACCAAATAAAATGCGTCTGGTTGGTTTTTGTTTGGACGAACAGAAACCAAATAAAATGTGTCTGAAGACCTGCTTTAGGTAGTTTCCTGTGTTTCATTAACAGGCTTGGAATTGGCTTAATTAGAATTTTCTTTTTTAAATGGATTTGGTTTTGGACCATTGGTTGGACATAACAAGCTATTTGCAGTCATTGCCTTTGACGTTGTATTGACTAAACAATTAATCTGAAAAATTGGAGTGTACATTCATCCGTACATTCCTCAGGATTGGAAACCATTGTCATTGCCACTGAAAGAGGCCATAGTCGCTTTTACGGATGAGCTTGTTGTGAATGGTCAAAGTACAAAGGAGACCAAAAGGCCCTTGTCTCATTTATCACCCACTTTAAGAGAGGGAGAAAGAGGAGGAGGTCGGCTGTCAAAGCAACCATAGCAGAGTGTATCGTAACGGTGGTCTCCCAAGCCCCTGAGGTCCAATCACATTGTTTAAAGTGGAGGAAAAACACGGCTAAAGAGGGAGAAATAAGAGGCAGAACTGAGCCGGGGGATATCGCAATTAAGAGTTAAAGTACAGGCGCGAAACGTCCGCGAGCAGAGGTGTGAGGCGTTGAGGAGAGCCCAGAGAGCCTCCAGAGAATTTATATGGCTGGGGGTGAAGGGTCAGACCGCTATTAATCATGGCCCAAGTTGAGGATTAAATAGCTCGTTCTTTTGGGCAGATGAGAGAACCCGGGCCTGATCGAGGTGTTTAAAAAGGCCGCGTTGTGTCTGTCTTCTATTACAGGGTGCAGGCCCGAGGCAAAGCAGCCCCCTGAACCGAGGACAAATAGGATGTCCAATTGTTGCCCCCCCCCCCCCCCCATGAGCATTTACCTAGACAATTAAGTCACTTCACATCATCGTGCTAACACGGCACCGTCTGATGAGTGATAATTGTTTACTTGGAAGAAAGATAGATGATGGACATATTCGCACATAAGCAAGACCTTGAGTAGAATAATCTGCCATCTGCAGGGCTCATTTTTCACTCTCCTCACACACCTACACATAGAAACACACACAAAATGCACACACATGCACACCCTGAATCAGTGCCCAGTCAGACTTAACTTTACTCTTTTTTTTTTTGCACAACTGCCTTTGATCTTTGATGTGCCATGCATTACATTAATTATGTATCTCGCCTCAGTACAAACGTGGTGAACACCTTCGAGTGCTTAATAGGAGCGGGCTCATCACAGGGGCCTAGAGGATGGCTGCAGGAGGCGTATGTATGCACCACGTCGCTCCTATATGCACTGCATAAGGGATTTTTTTACAGTATGGAGGAAATTGTGAAGCCGGTGTCTGAAGTGCTCTCCTTCAATCTGGGGCAAAGACGGGACATTTTTCACTCCCCTGAAACATGTGCCTCCTCTATGTGAGTGAGTGTTGAAAGGGAGGAGGTGCACACAATATGGATGTGGCTTGAATTACGTCCAGAACAGATAGAGCATCAGGAACAATGGCAAAGATCTAGATCTAGCATTGCTGTAATGCAGTGAGAGTTATGCAAATTGCGCATGCTGCCGCTTGCTGTAAAACTAGCCGAGGGGGGCTTATGTGAATCTGCTCCAAACATTTATGCATCTGCAATAAATTCATGGATTTTTCTTCTTTTTGTTGTGCCATGTTGGCAGATCACAGTATGAACTAAGTAAACATTAGCAGATGCAGTGTGGGGAGGTTTGGGAGAAATATTGATACAGTATAGTAACTGTGTAACATTTTGGCTTGCACAATTTTCTTGGTCTGGATTTACTTCTTTTTGGTCCTCTTATAAACACAATACCTCATTGTTAGGAATGAATTATGATTCACTCCAGTTTCATTTTGAATCTGGTTACAAGTTGGTAAAACATCTGGATTTGTTTGAGACACGACAAAGACAAGCTTCCACCGCTTTGTGTCGGACAACGTTTTCACTGCATTTGCAGTTGAATCGTTAAATAAATAAAACATAAAATAAATAGCAAATATGCAGGCAAAACTTGAGTTTTAGCTTATTGACTGTCAGACTTGGATTCTTTCTTCTTTATCAAAAGTTTTAAATGATTTAATAGTTCTCTAATCCATTAATGAAATGCTTCTGCAATGCCTCTGTGTAGGTGAGTGTGTTTATTTAATTGTTTTATGCTTTAGCAGCTTCTAGAGACAGAGAGAGAGAGATAAGCTAATTGTAAATGCAGTTGAAACATCTATCTACTGAGCCAACAGCCCTGCTCCAACAGATGTGACCAGGTTAAAATAACAGGAGATAAGCAGTGAAAAGAATAAGTAGCTGCTGCTCAGCTGAAAAGGGGCTCCACGTGATTTGGAAAACCTCTACCTGGAGGAAAACTGCGCATTTTCAATATCTATCCTGCACTGCCTGTTTTCTCCCCCCCCCCTTTCTTTTGCATTGCCAATTTCAAAGTTCACGATAACGGCTCCTGTTCCGAGTCTGTGGCGTCGCTGCAGCTCGGCCTGCGTTGGTGGGAGTACCCCCTGCACAGGTCCCTTTTGCAGTGCGGATCCAGTAGTTGGAGTTGTTGTACACCGAGCGCGAGAGGGAGAGGAGAGGAGTGCGAGCGCAGCAGCTGAGTGAGCAAACAGAGGCAGAAACATTAGGTTGTCTTCCCGAGACTATCAGACTTCGACCTGTCACTTTTACCGCTTCGAGCCGAGTCCCGTCTACTTGAAGAGGACCACAGCAGCAGCAGCAGCAGCAGCGCCCTGGTCTGCTCTGCTCTGCTCGAGCAGCCGCCTGTGAAAAACTCCCAAACGCGGTCGTCTCAGCTGGCATGAGCTAACCTACTAGACAGACATGGAAACCAAACCGTTCTTGTCATTGGGTAAGTTTGTTTGCTTAATGACAAAGCCTTGCGCTGTTATAAATGTGAGGGCTTTCACGGGCAGGTTAGTGTGAAACGTGTCCTCGCGCTGTGTGTTGTTTTTTTTTGTTTTTTTTTTTGCCCCCTTTTCTCTTGACAGCGCGTGGAGCGAGTTGCCAAATGCATCAACATGTTTAGAGCTGCTCACGAGCTGCAGCGGACGTAGCCTCCTGTAATATCACTGACACGGACTTATCGCTGCTTCTGAAAGAAGACCAGACATGTCATCTCTTGTGTTGCATACCCAGCGCTGCTCTTTGAGCTGGTGCCGTGTCGCTTTGATGCCGACTGACATCTCGCTCGGGATACGCGGTGCGCATACCTCGCGTGCGCTGCAATTAAATGTACTTGTTTGAACTTCGCGTACAAAACTTTCGTTTAAGTCAGTTCCACAAAGAAGAAATGCGACCCGATAGGTAGCCCCGCACTTCAGGGTTTGCTACGCGAGTAGGACTGAGCACATTTACAAAGTGTTGCAGAAACAGTTAACTTAGAGGAATTTTAACTCGAACGAGCAGTTTCTTTTGTACTTTTTTAGCACGTGTTGTCGGTGTTAACCTAACATTGGCTTATTTGTTGTGTGTCATCTGGTAACTCTGATTAAAATGTAGTATACGCGCCGATTTTTTTTTTTTTTTTAAGCTTTATGTTGTTTTACACGTGACTTGGTTTTTACTTGCGGCTAAATGTACTTCCGTTTGTCTTTGAGTGTGTAGCTAGTGGTTTGAAAATGAATCCGAGCAGCATGAAATGTATGATATAAACTGACAGAGCTGCTCGAGTTATTAAGGACAGTCTGAGTTTGCCTGTTAAAACTCAAGTTGCTCAGGTAAAGACGGGGGCCAACTTCACATCAGTTACACACAGGGGACACAGGTGTGGGGTAGATGCTCTAGGATCTCTGCACGTTGTTTCCCATTTCTGAGTTTTGAACAGAAACCTGTGTCTTGTGGGGGATCATTCTATCTACATAAGGATTTGAAAGGCTATGGAGAGCACAGTGAGTTTGGCACTTTGTAGGGAAAGTGTCAACCTTCATGTATTAGTTATTAGGAAAGACTTAAAGGGAAAAGGGGGCATTTACACAGCTGTCATACTTTTAAATAGCAACACAGGACATGCTTGAATTTCCAGCAAAGGTCCTACAATAATTTTGCGTATGAATTAGTCTATTTTGGAACCATTAAACTCAGGCCAAGTCTCATTTTTTCAAGGGATCCTTTAAATTCCCAGTTTAAACACATACTGTCTCACACAGACACACTGCACTGTAAATCATTAATGCTGAGTGCTCCTATGAGTTTGACAAAGTGAACAGAGCAGACCCTTGTCCCCTGTAGCAGAGATATGGCACAGAGCTGTAGGCGAGCCCTCTCATTGTGTCTGCCGCTCTTTCATGACGGGCGTCGTGTTACACCTCGACACGTATCGTCAGCTGCCTGGATGCACTGAGGAGATTCACGAGGACTTCTGAGACGCCGAGCCGGCTTTCTTCTGTTACAGGCCCCCCCCCCCCCTTGCTGACGCTGTCGCCACAAACGCCCTTCATGTGGCTTCCCAGAAACACACCAAACCGCCAGAGTTCCACACACTGACAGGCTGTTATTACAGGTGCACCGTATTGTGTGTCCACGTTGAAAGTGATTCTACTTTCAGTCTGCCCAAACCTACACCAGAGTAGCCCATACGGACACTTGACAGCATACACAGACACAAAGTCTTATCTGAAAGCCTGTCTGTGGTTGGTGTGAGGCTCAACACTTAGTTGTTGAAATGAGGAGGAACACTTTTCCAGCAGTGTTGGATCACATCTTCTCCTCCCAGCCACACCACATGCTGTATCAGCAGCTTCTATATCGCCTGTAGTCCTAATCTGTTGGTCCTTACATCACTATTTATATTTAAACTTGTTCCATCAAAGGTCCACTTGAGCGCTGATTGTTAATTGGCCACTTCAAGGACGGCCGCTATCTGCAAAGTCCTTGAACGTATCGATTAGCCGCTTACTCAGTGTAATTATCTGTCGCGCCGCATTAGAAATTCTGACATGCGACTGTTTGAAATGACAGCCAGTACATTTCATAATTATAGATCGGTTGTTGGCTGTGATGACGACATCCCCCTTTGGCACTGTATGCTGATGATGCTGCCTGATCCCACTATCAGCCCCCCCCCCCTCCATATCTGACATTAAGCTATGAAGACTGAAGGGGTGACATTGAAAGGAGAACGTGTCCTTTTGTCAGAGCAATATGAGGCTGATCTTGACAGTCTGTCAGTGGATGAAACAACGAGGCTGTGAAAGGAAAGGAGAGCTTTTTTTAAAAAGTGCTGGGGTGCAGAGCCTTTTCCCTATAAGCTACAGAGTGATCTGGAGCTATTGATTTTTCGGTTTGGTTGATTATATTGTGGCAAACATGTCAGCACCTAAGTAGTTCTCCTTAATGATGTTCCACATGGTGAATGTTGCACATGTCTGGTTTTATTGATTTATTGAATTTGTCCTCATCCAAATCGGGGGACTGACGAAAGAGGGAGTTGTACAGTATGTTGTTCTGATTGCAATTGACTGAGTCTGCTGTGTGAAATGTACAGCATCATTGATTAATAAAACAGTTTGTTCAAACGGTCTTTTTAGAAAATAGTGACTGAGAGCCATAAATGAAAACCTAATAAGCTGCTACATGTGTAATGAAAATACACAAAAACTCAGTGAATTAAGCGGATGATACGATTTGACTTGTACACACCAAATTCTGTTTTTATAGAAAATTTAATTGCTGAAACTATTTGGATGGATAACAATTAACTTAACACCGGCCTGTTTTACCACCTGCTAAAGAAATGTGTGTGTTTGTTGTTTTTTCCTGAATCCGGTGGAACTAAACTCTGTGGTGCTTTCTGCTCAGGGGAACATAAGCTACCCTCAGCACACACGCTCACACACACACACACTAACTCCCACAATCAATGAAGTTCATGGTCTTTGATGAGAAAGTGAGATTCATGCTGCTGTGTGTGTGTGTGTGTGTGGGAGAGACTGACATTCCTTTTCTGGCAGTAACTCAGGAACAAAGGTAATACAGGGAGAGGGTATGTGTCTGCTGGGAGGGGTGTGTGTGTGTGTGTGTGTGTGTGTGGTGGGAGTGGGCTGGTGGAATTACACTGCCAAAAGCATTTGGCCAAGTTTGTCTTTTACGGCCGTCCAGTTTTGTGTTCCTGATGTGATGCTTTTGCTCCCCTTTTGAGAAAAGGGGCTGCAGCTGTCATTTTTATTGGAGGAGTTTTATAGCGAGTCTTAATGGCTTAAAGTGACAGCTCTCTCTCTCTCCCCTCTCCTTTCTCTCTTTTTTTTCTCTCTCTCAATCTCACCCACGAGGCCTTTAACTCCAGCAAATCAAAGAAAATTTGCTCGCCTTCTATGCCCCCACCCTCCACTTTCCCACCCCCTGCCCCTGCCAGCACCTAAACCAAACGGTATGAGAGGGAAAAAAAGATCTACGCTCCAATTATGAACGCAGCAAGAGTGTGTTTTTTTAATTGCAATAAACTGACTAACTGGTGAAGTGTTGACCAGTGTTTTCTTTTTCTTTTCTTTATGGAATATCTGCTGAATATCTGAATATATGCTCATCTGTATAAAGCATTAAGAGTTGGCTTCAGATAAAGTAGTGCATATTTTAGCTCTCTGTGCAGCCCACACTTGTTTACCTTCTAAACATAGTGTGAATCAGAAACTGCTTGAAGGCTTTTTTGATGCGCAAAATTATGGAATGACTGAAAGTCTCATTAATTATTTGTGTAAGAAGCTCCTCTCTCGGAGGGAGGTCTTTATTGATAACGGCCGCACTAAACTTTGTACCTCAGACCTTGACCTTTGCCCCTCATATGCTCGATCATGTCAGGAATTTGCCTTTGGCGTTCAGTCTGTTGTTTAAAGTGTTTTAAAGACAGTAGCTTGTAGTTCTTTCCTTTTTCTTTGTCATTCTTTCCATCTATCTGTGTATGTTTGTTTTCTTTTTTCCCCATCCTCTCTTCGTCTAGATTTCACCATTTGTGGTGATAAATATTGGTGCTGCAACTAAGGATTGGTTTTGTAAAAAAGTGAGAAATGGCCTTCACAAGTTCCCAAAGCCCAAGGTGACGTCTTCATGTTGCTTGTTATATCTGTAAAATATTCAGTTAATACAATAATATAAAACACAGAAAAGCATCAAATCCTCACATTTTAAAAAGTTGTAACGAGGGAATACAGGGAGGGCTTGATACATGGCTTAAATTATGTTTGGAATGACAATTGGCATGTCTCTGTGGCGCAATCGGCCAGCGCGCTCGGCTGTTAACCGAGAGGCTGGTGGTTCGAGTCCACCCAGGGACGCTTCGTTGTTATGTATGATTTTCCCCCTGGGGATCAATAAAGTATTTCTGATTCTGATGCTGATAAATCAACCAATCTTTTCAGCAGTAATTTACAGTTTGGATTTTGCAGAAGCATGGTTGTTGCTGTGAACACCTTCACATCTCAGCGTTGGAATCATCTGAGCACCATTAGTCTCAGAGTTTATTGCGGGTCCTCTGAGTGTCTGAATGGCTCTTCTGCGGCCTGGCAGTATTCAGGGTGCGTACAGCCACTCTTTTGAAGTGGAAACGTGGTCTCTGTGGGGATTTGACCAGATCACGCTCGTAATTCGCATTGAGAGGAAGGTCGCTTTGCCCTACTCGAGCCAGGACTCTCTTCTCTGAGTTCCGTGTGCAACGCCTTGCAAAATAGAGAAAGACGAGCAACAGTGAGACAGAAAGAAACAATATAAGCAAGGAAGACATGGAAAGAAAGAAGAACACATCATATTGTGGTTGTGTTGAGATATTAAAACCCTGCCAAGAAACCAAAAAAACAGTAGCTGTCAGATGCTAACTACCCTCTCCACTCCTCTGCAATTCTCAAGTTGGCGTGTTTTCAATAATATAAACAACTGTCGACTCTTCTGTGATCGCGGTAATGCATGAAAATATCTTGGCTGTTTGGCGGTTCTGATGTGTTTTGTAATTAAGTCATGAGCACATAGGCTTTGATGAGTATTCGCTGGAGAGGGATGACGAATCGAGTGAATCCTAGATTTATATTATGCTGCTTCATGTCATTATATTTCCTTATGCCCACATTTTTTTCCCACACTAATTATAATTGGCCCCAATGAGAACCACAGATAAAAAAAGTTATTTATTTCACTTTCACTAGTCGAGTACAACAATGCAGCAGGAGTGAATAGAATCATATTTTCTGCATCCAGAAGATAGGTCACAGAAGTAAGATTAGACTACAGTGGATCATTGCTTTACATGTTGTAATAATATGTATCTGTTACACTGGTTGCGATATCATCAGTGTGTAACATGATCAAAAGCTGGAATGATGTGTTTGATGTTTCTGCACTCCTCGGAGAAAGACAAAGAATGAGATTGTGGATTCCCGACTGTGAGGTTGTTTTTATAAAACTGTAGATTCAGGTGTATACACAGTACTCTGCCTGTCTTATTCACACACACACACACACACACACACACACACACACACACACACCCACACCCAAAACACCCTGTGTGTGTGTGTGTGTCTGTGTGTATGTACATGTAAACACTTGCCGCCGCAGCAGAAACAGAGCGAGGTAATTAAGACTGTGTCTCTTGCTGCTCCATCACAGTTTCTTTTTTGAGGTCACAGGGAGCGTGAGGAGGTGTCCAAGTGTGCCTCACGCCTTCCTCCCTCCCACCCCACCGCCGCTGCCGTTATGTTTGTCTGTCACCTTGCCAGATGCCAGGGAGGGGTTGGGGTGGGGGCGTGGGGCTTCCACGCACCGCTGGGCACAGGGCCACGGAAATCCCACAGCATGCAAAACACCTCGGTTATGTTCTGTGTGTGCGACTGTGTGTGAGTGGGTGGGTGTTTGGGTGTAAGCAGAAGGCAGCGGTTTTGAGAGCAAAGGGTGAAAGCTATGTACACGTACACCTGCACTCCAGCACATACATATCTCGACTGCGATCAAGTAGCGCCAACGTTCATATTTTCACATATCAGATGAATTGCTAGCATTTTTAATACTAAAAGAAAGCGGTAGGAGAGAGAAAGATGCTGTGGCTTACACTGTTTGACGGAAGGTTTGTCATTGTTGTAACTGCAAATGTTAAGTCAATATGCTTTTATATTTGTAGAAGAAAGAAGATTTCAAAAGCTAAGCGCTTCGCCAAGATACACCTAAAAACTTGCTGAGGATATCCCCCATCTACGCACTGGCATAAAAATGAGATCTGACCCCAGCGAGCTCGACTCATGCCGCCAATTTTTCAGAGTTGAAATGTAGTCATTCCATATTTCTTCTTCAGAGCTTGCTTTGAACACACAGAAAAGACTTTCATACCAAGAAAAATTACTTATTTGGGAACAGCCATAATTTAGATTAGACAGAATAATGCACAGTGACCTGTGGGCACAAAGTACCAGTAACTTATAATAGCCAGTGACTCAGTTCTCGAAGGTTATGTTTTTGTACTACACACATTTTCAGGCAACCTGCAGATGTGATAATAAAACGTACCCATTAGCCAATAACAAGCTCAACTTTGCTTTTTCCCAGTATTGGCAAGATGAACCTGGAATTATCATGTTCCCAAAACGAATGTAACTTCCCTGAATCTTTGAACGTTTTTCAGAAGTTTCCCTTTTAACCAACCTTTGCTTTATTTTATATTCATTATTATTATATATTTCATCCAATAGCTTGACACGCTAATGCAAGGCAAGTTGTGTATATTCGGAGGGGATTAAAGGCTGTAAAATAGCATTAATGACATAACAGTGTTGAAGGAGTAATGCAGTTACAGCTCTGATGAGATCATGTTCAGCTACAAACATCATCGAATCTGTAGCGACTATTTTTCATCATTTCTAAAAGTTTCCCCCCTTCATCAACTTCCTGCAGCTGTTTTCTCCCCTGCTGCTTAAGAAACTCCTAAGCTTCTCTCTACTTTAAACAGTTCTTCACCTTAGGAGCTCTGGCTAAGGTGCTTTGTGAATTGCCTTTAGTAGAATTTAATCTTAAATTTAAGGGGAAAATGTAAGAAAATGGCATCATTTCTTAGCGTTTCACATATAGGACCAATCCAAGCACAAGAAAGATTTGTGAATGCTGCTCCTCACCTCAACGATATGATGCTGCACATCAACATGCATCATTGCTTCACTTGTTTGTTAAGAACAAATAACATATTGTGTCAGAACAAGTGTTTCTGTTTACCTGACAAATGTAATATTGACTAATATTGACTGGCTACATATGCTAGCCATTTATAGCAACCATAACTGCAGAAACTTGTGACATTGCTGATAGTAACACTTATACAGAAGTCACCTTCTATCTTGTTCCTGTTTCTATGGTGACGGTATCGTGTTCTGTATAAGTTTGTACAGGTTTCAAGCCCCCTGTTTCACGCTCACCAGGTTTCCATATTTGTATTAGCATCTTGATTATCTGATTGCAGCATAAATGTGTTTTTCTTCTGTTAACTTGCAAGTTGCCCTCAGAGTTTTTGGTTTGCCTCAGTTTAGAAGTCCTTCCCCTTTCAGTTTTCCCTCCCTCTCAGTCAGCCCTGCAGGGACTGGGAACAGTTGAAGCTGTTGTTGAACCAGATATATTTCCAGATCCTGTGAGAGCAAGCTCTCAAGACACAATGCATTGGAAAGTTTGTGTCCTTTATCATAGTAAAATGACAGGATTCAGGTCCAACTTTGGCGAAATGCCCCCTTTTTAAACCAGCCTGTAAGATCAGAGGCTGTGACTGCAATTATGATAAACAGAAGATCCATTACAGGAGCCACCAAACAGTCTGGATTACTGATGAGATGGAGGATACCGAGGGACATTAGCAGAAACCGAAGTGTTGACACAGGGCATCTCAGAAGTGGATACAAAGCATTTATACTTACGGGCTTAAGGAGTTCTAACTTTCACATTATTTTCACAAATTACCGTGCATGAGAGAGACTAGAGAAGCAAAAAAGATGATATGTGAGATAACAGGGTTCCTCTGTGGGTTTTTCCTCTGCCTACAGTAGAGAAAGAGTGATTAACTCTTTGTTGACGCCTGCAGGTCTAACATGTTCATACATCAGCCCAGACGTTGGCCCCTCAGCACACACACACACACACCTGTATGCATGCATGCACACGCACACACACACACACACACACACACACACAGACATGCGCACAGAAATTCTGTACAGAAAGTCTGGAGGGCTTTGTCACCTATGGTTAGACACCTTGCTGCGACCGTCTGGTTTGAGGAATGTTCTCAACGGCAGGAAGGTGGAGGGGTGTTAAGGATAGAGGGGGGAGGGGCTGTCTTTCTGGAAAAACAACAACGGGAACACGGAACCTCTTACTCTTGATATTGACAGATGAGCATGCCTTACCTGTCGTTCCACGCTGAAGAGCGCCAATAAGCAACTCAGATGAAATGTTTCCTTTCTACTCCTGCCGTCTGTAGCTGGGTGACGTTTAGCTGAAGGCGCTAAGATGGCTGTTCCCTCCCTTCCTCTGCCCACAACTTAAGTGTATTTGAGTTCAACATTTATTGCCCCAAAAGGGAAATTTGCTTTGCAGACAGGGTTTGCAGTAAAATCACACAGTAGAGCCATGTAATACAAAAGCAATGAGGCCACATCATATTAGACAGCAATGAAACACAATAAATTGCTCCAATATAAACCCATCTTACCCATGGTGAGACCAGTGAGCACCACTACTTTAAATTAAGACTGAATCAATGCAGAGAGCACATTAAGTGGTGACTGAGTTGAATGCTCTTTCATACTGGCTATAGAATTTGTAACCTGCTTATTAGACTGAGAAAACCCTCACATTGTGCCTCCAAGGAAAATGTTCTCAGGAGTCATGTAAATGGATTATGTACATGGCTTTGTATCACTGTTCCATGACAGTGTGCATTTTTTTTCTTGACTCTCATAAAGAATTAAAGTACAGTGCAGATGTAACCCTTCTATATAAATCGGTTGTTTGTGCTATTTAGGAGAAGAAGGTGGAGCAACCAGGTTAACTTGACAGACAGAGACAGGCAGGCGCGCAGGCGCTGGCCATGTCTTTGTCATCAGCACTCTACATACCAAAGTGCTGACAGTTGCCTGCACAAACGGCTCTGACAAGTTCAAGTGTCACATTTAAGATGCTTTCTTCTGTTTCAGCCCAGAAAGGGAAAGAGGAGAAGGCTGCAGATTAAACGAGACAGATCTGAGCGTTGAGTTGTTGGCGGAACAAGACCGTTATTGGCAGGACTGTGTGCAGCTGTGTAGATTTATGTATTTGTGTGTGTGTGTGTGTCAGTGTAGGCATATCAGAAGGGGTATGTGTGTATGCTTGGGCATGCATATGTGTCAGTGTGTACAAGCCTGCAAATGTATATTTTTACGTGACGTGCGTGATTAGGTGATGCTACAACAGGTATGTTCTGAACCGGTGGTGGTGGTAGTGGTGGTGTTGGAGTCGCTGACACACTGATATCATGAACTGTTGTATCTGGAGCAGCTGAGAATCGGTGTTCTGTCTGGGAGAGGGAGGGTCAGGGGTTGTGGCTGGGTCACGCTCTGTGGGAGAGGAACAGCCTCGGCAGACATGACAGCATTTCTATGGAGGTGAGGAGAAGGGAGAAGTGATGGAAAGGGGGGGGGGGGGCAAAAACCGGATCAGCGTGGAGGCTTGCTGAAGGAAGCAGGAAGCATGTTGTTTTTATTTAGGTCTTGCTTCACTCAGAGCATGGCTTTTTTTTTTCTCATCGCATCAGTGCAGCTATTGTTAGTAACAGAGTTAATTGTTAATTGATCCAAAGAGCGATAAAACAAGGCACCTAATCTCCCTGTCTCTGACACACACACACACACGTGCTGTAGAGAATGAGAGTGGATGTTTATTACAGGATCCTAGTGGATGCTAAGGTGCCCTGGGGGCTATTAAAGCCCTCACTTAAAAGGCACTATCAGGGAACACTGATGTGGGCTGCTTGAAGGAGGGAGGGGTAGAGGGGTAGTAGAAGGAGAAAGAGAGAGTGAAAGAGAAGAAAGGGAAGAAAGAGAAGTCCTTGGAACAGTGGGCTGAAGGAGGGAACAAACAGAGTGAGCACATCTGGATTGCCTCAGCAGAATATTTGTGCAACATCTGGAAAAATTCCCTGGAATTTAAGGGTCCCCTCCTTTCATTTCAGTTATTTTTTTCCCCCTTCTTTTCACTTCTTCTTCTCCGTCCTGTTTTCTGCATCTTCAAAGTCTCTTACCCTGGTGCGGCAGGCACGTAAATACTCCCGTAGTAATGCATGTTGAGCCCTTGCAGACTTTATAGCGGGCCAAATTGGGCCCATGTGACCAGCTCCCCTTTGTGCAGGGCCGGGCTAATTAAGTGGCACAGAAGTGAGAGGGCACCCGGCTGTGGACCCAGACCTGGGCCAGTCCTGGGCCAAACACAACCCCTCGTAAAAACAGCAAAAAAAAAGAAAAGAAAAGAAAAAGAATTCCTCTGCTTTCTACAGACAGTAAACTTTAAATCATATCATGAAAAATAACCTTCTTTGTTTTGTTATCCCCAGAACTCACACCGACCTTTTCTGGTATAGCATGAAAGAGCCACTGTATATTATGATTAAAACACAAACAGGCTGCCTTTGTGTTATTTCAAAAACAACTGTAGCTTTTTCATGTTTGTTGCCATTGAAAAGGACGTACAAAGAGTTGTGTTCACGAGCCTCCCTTTGAGGTATAAAGTCCCAAGAGAGAGAAGAAGTTCTCCGTATTAAATCAACACCTTCAGTCGATTTGTTATCACTCAGCTTTCACAGAGTGCACGGCGTTGTGTTCAGCTACGGGGCCCTTACAGTACATTACAGATGCGCGGCGAGGCTTTTGTCCGTCTCTGCAGTGAGATCATAAGCTTGGCTCTCTCTCTCTCTCGCTCCCCTCTCATCAGTGGCGCATCCAGCCTGTGTTCATTAGCAATTAAGATTCAGACGAGCTCCGAGCGCCTTCTGTCTTACCTGGGTGAGGCTCCTTGTGGGTCGGCGGCGCTGACAGGCAGGTAGCTCGCTCAGAGCAGAGGGGAGAGCAGGGGAGCGCAGAGGTACATGCTAATGCAGCAACTGTGCTGATCAAAAGAGATGCATCACGGTCTGTGTCTGATGGGCTTACTGATGCCAGCCCCCCCCCTGAGAGCTGCAGTACGCACGGGCAGGAGTAGGGCAGTGATCAGAGGGAGAAGGTGAGGGAAAGAGAGGGGGACGGGTTGAGAGAGAGATGTTGGGGGGGGGGGCATGCTTTCATAGGAGGGGATAGATGACAGTGAACAAGAGAAACAGGAAAAGATGAAGAGAGAAATCCAAGGAATATAATGCAGTTATTACTGAATCGATAAGGAGATTTTAATAATTTGTCAAGCAAGTTTCCAATCTAGTTTCCTTCATTATCCAGTTATCTGAGTAGGCAACAAACACTTGCCTTTTCAGTTGGTCAGTCATCTCTCTTTCTATGAATACACTGAGCCGATTTATTTTCTTTTCCACATGTTGCTCTGCAGTTGGCCTACATCTTTCTGCCTGGCTGAACTAGCAAGTTGCACTGCTTTCTAGGAATGCTGATGTTGATGATACAGTGTACATACAGAGCAGCGTCAGGCTGTTTATGAAGATGTGTGCTGGTGCTGGCGTGTAACAAGGGGTCATTATTTATCATTATTTTAGATTTTAAAAGAAACGTGAAATTCAGATAAATCTTTCTCTTTCACTGTGCTGATGTATTACTGCAGACTGTGGTGGCAAGTGTCTTCTTGCGGGAGGGAGCACACACCACCTGGGGAAAATAGTACAAACCAAAGCTGCTCATTTTTAAAAAGTAATCAATTCAGAGAAACTGAAAATGATGATGACCCCCAGAGTAGATACTAAGGCTGCAACTAATTATTTTCATTATCAGTTAATCTGGATATGGTTTTGATTAATCAGTTAGGCCTAATTGTTAAAAAAAGAGAAAAATACACGGGCAATATTCGATACAAATGCATGCAGGACTATTAATATTAACATTCTTAGAAAGAGGTATCTCACTGCCAGGCTTTGTCCTAAAATCAGGTTATGGCAGTGTGGGTCTTCTTCCTGTTAAAATATGAATCTAAGAGCCCAAAGGCCATGTAATACACACAACCTCTGCACCAGGCTGCACTTTCCTTGTGCCTTTTAGGTTATTGCGTATGCAGACGTCTCTGTGCTGCCCTGCAGAATGACCTTGCTTTGGCTCGTCCACTTGCCTGTCCCTTGATTCAAATTAACTTTGATGTTTTGGACCCTACTTTTTGAGGGGGTGCACCATTGCTCAGCTCTAAGCAGATCTGATGGTCTGTCTCTCTTGGTCAGTAATTGTTATTTGAGATAAGAGTTTTTACCCCGGAAGGCAGATTTAGTATTTTTGGAGCAGCCTCGTGCTTCGCTGGCTCATTGCATCTCGCGGCGTCTGCAGGTAGACGTGCAGTGATGTCATCAATGACATTTCAGTTGAGTGCGCTGCTAAGCCCTCAAAAGGGGTCTCACCTCTTGACCTGGACCTCGCTACAGTATCAAAATAAACCTGATTCTTTTTGGTGTGGTTATTTTTTATGCACCTGAGGGCTTGTGCTCTTGCTCCTGGTCCACAACGTAAAACGTCAAATAAATCTCTTAAAATTAACCAAAGAATTTCGTATTTTACCTCATAAATGCCTCTAATAAATACCAAGTCAAACCATTGTTTACATTTGAGGCCAGAAAATGGTCATAAATCTTACATTCAGAGACTGTACACACAGCAAGATGCAGACCTGTGGAAACATAAGCAAGGTTAGTCCATTAGAAAAATACAGCTCTAGTTATGTTACTCAGTGATATTTAAAGAAATCAGCATCTGACCTACAACTGGTGAATGCAGCTACAAAAGACAGGTAGACTTAAAAAATAAGGCATCATGAAGTTCCCATCTGTCCTTTCATGTAAGCACATGCTATGCATAATATACAGAGGGATTGTTATGTCATATAAAGTGGTCTGAACATCATTTCCTCAGTGATATACATCTTATCTTCATTGCAGCAGTTCCCTGGCTTATTTAAAACACAGTGATCTAAATGCACTTTGTTGGGCCCTGTGACCCTGAAAGCCCAGGGGTCAAACTGACTGGAGAGGAGAGCCACGTGTTGGTCTGGGTCGTCAGTGTCATTATATCACATTGATTGGCTCAGATCTGCTGGGGATTCTCCAGTTGGGGCTCGCTTACTGAAATTATGAGTAGCTAGCGACAGATTTGTGTGTGTGTTTCTCTCTCTCTCTCTCTCTCTCTCTCTCTCTCTCTCACACACACACGTATACATTTTATGTGTGTCTCCCGGTCTCAGCTGACCACATATGTGAATGAATGATTGATATTCCATAGGCTGGGCTCCCAGGGATTGACTGAGTTTATAACCCGTATAAGCCTGTAGTCCTCAGCTTGATTGGCAGCTGTAGTTTCCTCTTTCCCCGGAACAGGGTTGGTGGCGGGTGGAGGGGGTGATGATGGGGGGTACCCGTGGCATTTTGCGTCTCACGACACGTCACCCTGCATTATACTGTAGGAGCATCTCAGTCATTCATTTGATATTTCACTCAGACAGGCTTTGAGTCACAATAAAAATGCATCAGGCAGAGTCACCATTGAGCCTATTTCAACTGAAAAAAGTGACACATGGTTTTTGTTTAAAAATGAAATGTGACCTTTCTGCATGTGCTTCTTGATTCACTGCAATCGCAGAACGCAACCTCTTCTTCTTCTATTGTGAATTCTGACCTTCAATTCAGGGTGGCGCTGTCGTGCTAGATTTTTTTACGTGGAGCTTTAAACTTAAACAAAAAAATACTTTGAAGACTTAGCATAGCAGTGGAAGACAGTTCATTGTATTCAACATTCAGCCATGTATTTTATTTTGTGTGTTTTGCTTTTTGACGTGTTGTGATAACAGTATCAGAAGATATAGTCCCAGCTGTTCAGACATCACGGTGTACTTTTACTGTCACTTTGTAAGAAGTTGAAATATGTGACATCTTTGTTTTGTTTTTTTAACTGTCCTTTTGCTTATACTTGGGATAATGGACAGTGTATGATACAGCCATTAGCCTGACACAATGGAGCTGTCTCATACTGGAACCGTGTTCACTTCTGTTATGATCATTTTCATGCTATCTCAGGCTCTCGCTTTTGTTTCCTGTCTCGGAGGGAACGGCTCGCTCGAGTCTTTAATGCTCTGTTTTTGTGCTCACTGAAAAGCCTCGCTGCCAAGCAGAATTCAGTGCAGCATCACACTCCGAGCCTCATCCCCCATGGAAGAGAAATAATTTATAAAATGAAAACTACATTTGTTGTGTAAATGACCACATGCTGTAGGATATTTAATCCTGCCTGCAGTCGATCCCAGTCATGTGACTTGACCTAGTTTTTTTTTTTCTGCCTCCCTCTGCCTGTCTCTCCTCTTTTTCTCCCTTTCTCTTTCTCCCACAGTCTCCAAGCATTGCTTTGCCCTCCTCTTCTTCCTCTCTCCCTCTTTCACTCTCGTTCCTTCCTCTCCATTCCCTCCCCATTCTTCTCCCTTTTGTTCGCCCCCATGCTGGCTGCTGTCTGTGTCTCTGTTCCTTTTTTCATGACTGATCCAAGGATTTCTCTTTTCCTCCTGGTGTGTTAGTATCTGTAACTATGTGGCCAGCAACTCCTGTCGTTGATTATGTACTGAGCGCAAAACAGTTTCAGAAATAAAGATAACTGTCAAACGAAGGCAGTGACAATCACTTACAGAATGAGAGCCGGTGTGACGGCAGAATATGGGTTATTACTGAAGTCATGAGTCATCTTGTCATCCTTGACTTCCTCAAGATTTTTTCCCACAAGACAGTTAAGCAGAATCAATTCTGCTGAGCTGAAATTTCAACTGATGGATGTTGAGCAGGTCAGATTTTACTTTTGCATGCACCCTTCGTTTTTGTTTTCATTGTTTTCATCCTTACAGTGGCCCTGAACTCTGAGCCAGCACATTTCAGTCTGTTAATGGATTCACTGGTGTTGTAAGAGACACAGTATATTTCTTTGTTCACTATTGCTTCCGATTGCGAGAGAGTCAATAATATGAGTCTCATGATACTGTAATGCAATGTAAGGTGGATACTTTTGATTATTTCAGTGATTAGATTATATTTTATATATTTTATAAATCAAATGAATTTGGTTTGGTTCAGTGCCAGTACAGTTTTTGTTGTGATGTTCTTGTTTTGAATCTTATTGTGACTTGCAGCAGTCAATAGAATACACAAATGTTATATATGAAGATAAAATATTAGTGAAGTGTTTTGCATGTCAATGTGACATGTGGGCCTTTGACTAAATTTGCTCTTGAGTTTGATAGCATAGACCAGCTTCTTAATTGTCCCCCTTTTTTTGTTTTAAGGAATGGGAATGCTATACATTTGAATAACCCACCAAAAAACGTTGCTTTCGAATGGAGCCTCAGTCTCTAACTTTGTCATCCAAAGACTTCAGTTGCACAGTCATCCTCAGAAAAAAAAGTGCTCTAATCTGAAAAGCTGTCTCCTCTTTTCAAAAATGTAGACATGTGACTTTGACATGAAATCCCTTCTTTTAATACATGATTATATTTCTGGCAATTTGAAGGAAAGTTATGTTCTTGAATCCGAGGAGAGTCAGAAATCTTGCAGTCCAACCAGTCTGCAGGATAAATATTTGATATGTGTGAGTACTTCCTGATTCCACTTTCCACAGCCACCTGCAGTTTGATATACCTTGCAGAAAGTTTTTTGAGAGGAGCCAGGCAAGTGATCTCCATCTAAATATTGCTGTCACATATGCGTATGAGGAGAAAAGAAAGGGGCACTTTGTAAAAAGAGGATAGATGGTACAATAGACAGGTAAACAGCTAGATGGACGTCCGTGTAAGAGCAGCTGCAGCCTCGCTGGCACAGTCTCAAGTGTAACGATTTGATCGCCTCTTGGAATGCGTGGCATGTATCCATTCCTGAAGAGCACAAGAGATCACTCAGGCTTTGGAATAATACTGTAACCCATAGCAAGCCTCAGCCTCTGCTCCCTCACTCTCCCAGTAAGCACTGTACACTTTTTGGTTTTTACACGTTTGTCTGTGTCACCGTAACAAGTGGTTTACAGGCTATTAGAGGCTATTAACTTCATGCAAACACGAATTCATAATGGAGCCTTGGTCTTTCAATGTCAAAGGCTTTTTGAAAAAAGAAGCCTTTGATTTTGGTCAGTGTGCGGTTGCTATTTATGAACAAATTGCGTTGAAAAGCACAGAACACATCATGAATCACATACAGTGGTACTAAATGCAAGGTATTATATTCACAGCTCATAGCTGGACAGCTACATTATCATTGAGGAGGAATTATTTTTTTCCCCTTGAATGGCATTCTAGGGGTAAAAGAATGATTATACAAGAATGATTATTCTTGTATAATCACTCCTGTAGAGTCTTTTAAGGTAAGACTCATAACATTTAATGGAAGTCTTTTATCATGAACCTTTTTGCAGGATTGGCCCATTTAGGAGTAATTGTTTTATTGCTGACTAGCAATCAGCAAGGTTCCCGCCTGTATTTCATATTTTTTTTACATATCATGCATAAAGAGCCGAAGAGCAAGTTAAGATCCTTACCCAGAGCATTCCTGGACCTTTTGCTGAAGACTTCACAATTCAATTAAAATCAATGTCATCTTTTGAGTTATTTTTTATTTTAAAACAACATGTTTAAGGATAGACATTGATGTAACAGTGTCAACTGGATTTCCTCAGTGCTCACATATTTTGTATTTTAAAAATCTTGCTTCAGCCTCCAACGCACTGGCCAAATAAATAGAGTGCATGGCAAAAAAAAAAATGTTTACATCAAAGAACAAAATGTGTTCTACCTTCAGTGTTGAATTTCCTTCAGAAATGGCTTTCTTGGAGCTGTCGGGTCAAGAGTAAGTATGAAAAATAACTCCCTCTCAGTCTTAAGCCGTGTCATTAATATGGGACCTGTTGTCTCCATTCCTTATCTTGGCCCAAACTCTTGACTTTGCTTTATAAGCACCATTTTCCTGTCCAAGTCTTTCCCAGTCCAGCCTGGCTCAATGTCATATACTGACACTGAATCAGAGGTGTGCACTTAACAACCAGTTTATTGTAGATCTGAAATCCTGGACAGGATTATTTCAATATTTTTCCCTTCTGGAGTCTCCTCCCTAATGGAGCTTTACAGTCAACAGGCTGGACTCAACATTACTGGTTTTAAAATCCCCCATTCATATTTAATGCCTCCAATTTAAAGAGGCATTTTAGCCAAAGAGTGCACTTAATCCTTGTTTTAAAAACTGTCCTGCGAGTGGTCTGTCTTGTGTAATTCTTATTCTACTGTATTATGAATTTTCAGTGTTTTTATTGTTGTTCTGGTTTTGAGTGCACACCCATGCAGAGCAGCTGCGGCTCCAGATGTTTTCTTTTCAGGTTTTGAATTATGTACCGCTTCATATTAATATGTCTCACATAGCAGGCTCAAGCATGCTGTTTCCCATGATACGCGCTGTATATGTGACTGCCTTTTAATCAAGCTTTTAAAATGCAGCTGTATTTCCACTTTAGGAATGGCACAAAATTACCCAAAGATCATTGATAAATGTCTCCAAACACACAGGAATTACTTTTTATTTTCATAACAGTAACAGTTTTTGCTGCTTCTCTCTGTTTTATATCACTATAGATTTTCCCCTATTTTCTGATAATCGAAAATGCTATGCGTCATGGATTTTGTATATTACCAAACATTTTGAAAGTGCAGGTTAATAATAATAATAATAATAAAAACAACTTTATTAAATAGCACCTTCAGAGTTACAAAGTGCTTTACGAACAGGTATACGATTAAAACAGTAAAAGAAATCAGGATAACGCTGTGCATTTATATAGCAATGGGGGGAAAAAGCACTGGTAGTGGAATAGAAATGATGCAATAAGATAAAATAAAATAAATAGAATGTTCACAACAAGAAGGCTTTTACATAACAATAGGTTTTGAGATGAGATTTAAAAGAGGACACTGAAGGTGCGAGCCTGAGATCCTCAGGTAGGGAATTCCATAAATGAGGAGCCCTTATTGCAAAAGATCAGCCACCTTTTGTGGCGAGGAAGGACTTAGGAACCAACAGGAGGGTCACAACTGAGAATCTCAGGTTACGTACAGACTCATAGGGAACACCAAGTAAGTTAGAAATGTAGTTGGGGCCCAAACCCTGCAGAGCTCCACAGTAAAATCTTAAAATCAATTCTAAAACCTACAGGCAACCAGTGGAAAGAGGCAAGGATGGGAGTAATGTGGCCTCGTCTTTTGGAGTCGATTAAAAGCCTAGCAGCTGCATTTTGAACAAGTTGGAGGCAAGATGGCTTTCTGACTAAGACTAGAATAAAAGGGCATTGCAATAATCTAGTCGTGATGAAATAAAAGCATGAATGATCTTTTCAAGGTCTGCTCAAGGTAGAAATGATTTAATTAAAAGGCCAGCATTTCTTCCATAAGAGGAAAGAAAGCCTAACAAATGTTAACATAAGTCTCTGAGAGACTACATTTTTCAGTGGAGTCGAGTGGGTCCGAATTTGGGCGTTTTGACTTGTGCCATGCCGGCTCAAGTGAGACGGAGGGTGCAGAAGGCCTTACGCCAACAAAGGCAGAATGAGCAAATGTTAATGCGAGTCTTGGCTTTAGCATGCGTCAACCTTGATTGGTGAATCTGGGTCAGAGTTATAGAACAAATTGTTTGGAGGAGAACAACAGAGGACATGGATGGCAGCACTAGTCCTTCCTTCTGCTTTGTCCTTGGGTGTTTGTACATGTTTACATCCTCAGTACGTGGACTCAATATATACAAGGCTGAAGCGGCAGGAGGAGGTTAATGGAAGACTCTGCGCTCCTGTAGAGATGAGAGCGTGGGTGGGCGGATGCAATTTAGCAGGCTAACAGGAAGCGTGCTCCGGGACCTTCCACCAGGACTCAGGCAGCGAGTGGGGTACAGGTCACTGCTCTGTACCACACCTGAATTTCTCCCTCGGAGCACCTCTGCACTGCTGCCCGTATATATTCATCTCCATACTGTGATGCCAAGCTTTATTTTAACATCAGTTGCTGGAGGTAATTCTCTTTGATCACACCAAAATGTCAGATGTGATCAAGGAAAATGGAGGCCATGAACTTAAGGCCAGAACCGTATCCAATTGCAGCCATTAATCAAGGCTAAAAATAGCAGTTTTGATGCTAGATTGAAGCAGTGCAATCCAGGGTGAATCCAACAAAATATTGGATGAATTTCCACCCGCACTCCATTAGAGGAAGCACATAAAGCACAAGTTTTTATCTCTGCCTCTCTGGTGGTGGTATTTCACAGCTGAGAAAGGGCCAGTGTGCGCTGTGCCAAGGGCTGTTGGCGTGGGCAGACAGTCCGTCATGTGAACGGCTACTGTAAAGATCAGCAGAGGGATAGTAGATTTTTAAGTGCTTCCTTGTGGCCGTTCCCGGGTGAAAAGAGCCTCTTTTACCCCCGTAGCCTTTTCTGACTCCAATCACACAAATTTGATTAGAGTCGTTTGCCTAAGGAGCTGCTCTGGCTGCTGGACTGCATTGAGGCCCATGTTCCCCCTATTTGCCCTGGAGAAAGGTTCTGTGGTGCAGTCTTTGAACTGGCCCCTTCTTTTCTTCCCCTCTAACCTCATTTACCACACTCTTTTAGCCCACCCCCCCCTCTTCTGTCTGTCTGTGGCAGCTCACCAATGGCCTGCCTATGGCTTCATCATGTCACAGCAAGTGAGACAAATGACAGTTATAAATTATCAAGAACTGGTGCTTTGGTGTCATCTAAGCTTAACCCCGGCGCTGTGTAATGTTTTATACAATGCTTCGAGAGAAGGCAGTTCATCTCCGTGGGAAAAGTGAACCTGAGAGACTCGGAGAAATTGAGTCAAAGTCAAAATACATCCATCTGTCTTTCAGTAGTGAATAATCCTACAATACTTTTGTCATAACTCTACTTCATGGCTGTTGCAAATGCAGGTGTGCTGCATGTCTGGAAGCAGTCATGTTTGGCTCTGGTATGTAAGTGTGCGTGGAGAAAAAAAAAAAAGATTAAAAACTTCTACACCAAGCAATCCAGGGACTTGTGGAGGTGGTGGGGTTGGTTATTCACACCAGAAATTGCAACGGATTTGGAAGGAAGCCTGTGGGCGGAGCTTTGTCTGCAGCGGATCTTTGCCACAACCACAACCACACTTTGAAACCAGTTGTCTCCAGACATGTGTTCACTACACAAAGTGACAGAATTATGTCTGGCTTAGTGAGAGTAGTCACAACCCTGGTGTCAACAAGGACAGTGGAGCAGCAGCACTATTTTACAATGACTGTTGATGCATTTATTTTAAACTGAGTAGCACATAGGTCAAGGTTTCTTAGCTACACAAAGCCATACCGAACAGGAACAAAATAGTGTTGAAGTGGAACAATATTTCAATGCAGTTTCATCTCTGCCATTTAACAAAAAATCTTTCACATGCAACCACAATCTTTGTTTCTCAAATTTGACTACAATTCAACATGCATTTTCAATAAGTAAGAAAACAACCCCAGATTAAATCAATAGCAGTTATTAAGTTATGAATTATTCTTTCAGTGTGCCTTTGAAGATAGACATGTGCTGCTCAATAATAACAGTCCTGTACAGCTTTACAAAGGTCATCTTTGTCAGTTCTACCCTTTCTACAAATGCCTTGCTGCTTCATATGCCACACCGGGGCAACTGCCACTTACATTATCCTGAGACTGTGTGAAAGTGCAAACTCAATTTCAGACAAAGTAGGAAGGCATGTTTTTTTTTTTTTTTTTGTGAAAGAGCCGTTACAGAAAGGTGCTCTTGTTCATTTCAAAAAGCGCCCCAGTTTAGGTCTTGCAAAACACAGTGGCTTAATAAGTCATTCAATAAAGCTGTCCAGTTAACTTTTTATTGCCAGTCCAGACCTCAACAGCGGTTGGTTTGGTGACTCACAACTCAAGAAACAAATGCAAGTTGCAGATTTGAGTCACTTTTCTTTTCCCGTTAAGTGAGGACTACTCACAGCATCAACCTCCTCGTCATTTAGTTAAAGGAAGTTTCGCCGCAAGTGATTTGGTTTGTTGTGGCTGAACCTGAGAATTGTGTCTTCCAGCCAAGGTCTTCATGGGTATCTGTTTCTGGAGATTTTGTCTAACCGTCCATTAAGGCTAAAAGAAGCCCTCAGGTGACTGGTGTTGCCCTAATTCAAGGCTGAGCAAATTATGGCTCTAAAGAATCTGTAGCTGCACTGATAAGCAGGTTAGCATTCAGTTTCTCCACATACAAGTCACTTGTACCTTTATACAAGGGGCATCGTGTTAGTTTGATACAATACACCAAGTCAAAAATTGTACACTGCAGAGGCCTGTAAGTCATTTCACCTGCTCCCAATGACCTGTCCTGTGTCAGGTTTGGCTGCTCAGGGACCCTCAAAGACACAGTAATGGGGTCTAACTGAGAGTGGAATTTCAACCCAAAGGTAGTGTTTTTGAAACTGAAAGGAGGCGTGTAATCAATCCAGATAGTCAGAGAAATATGTAGAAACAAGGATTAACATGTGTGTAAAATATGTCAAAGCTATTTTTCTATCAAGTATAATAGTATGATCAGCATCTAGGAATTGCCTCCAGTAATCTTTATGAGGTTTGCTTTGTTGTCGTGATAGATCTGCTCAAGCTTTGTTCTGGTTGAGATAAATAAGAGCTTAAAGGCATGTTTAAATGTGGCTTTTTTCCCCCTTTCAAAATGGATATCAGGAGGGAAGACAGTTTGCTGATGGAGCAGATATGCTCAGGAGCAAGGTTGGATGCTTTCCCTGCTGATGATCAGGATCAGAGAGGGATGCGGCGCGGTGTGTTTGATTTTGAGCTGATGGGTCCTGAAGTGTCTTGTTGCTCCTCGCAGAGAGCCCACTGAAGTGAAGAAAAGGCAGACTTGTGTCAGCGCATGGGCTTTGTCAGAGTGGTAATTGTTGGCTTAATGAGACGGTGCTGCATGGGATTAGCTCTCTTTAGGGAAAATCAAACATCAGAGGATCATTAAGTGTCGTTCGTGATGCCTTTTTATTTATAGGAAAACAGCATGAAACACAAACACAGAATGTGCAAAAATCATCGAGAGATTAGTCAATAATGTAAAACATTACAAACAAAAGAATTGTTAGTTGCAGCCCTAATCACCACTATGTGATCTTTTTTCATTGGCATAGTGGTGATTAGGGCTGCAACTAACGATTTTTGTTCAAAAAATAGAGAAAAATGCCCAGAAGGTGAGGTCTTCAAATTGCTTGTTGCTCGAACACCTGCTGGACACTGTGATGCAAAGCACTGACATAGTGCTGATATGTAGTCTCTGCATATAAAAATGATTAAATGTACTGTATACTGTATTGTTATTTTATTAATACTCAACCGTCATTTCACAATTCAGCATTCATTCATAGTGAAGTCTTCTGTCCTATGAAATACCATTTTGAGGAAAATGCAGTAGAATAGACGTCTCAAGGACATGTCAGCAGTTGATGACACACACTGAAGACACTCTTCAAGACCGTTGTAAAGGGTGCGCGGGAAGAGGGGAGGCAGTGTAGAACTTGGTCTGTCTTACAGAGGTTTTCTCTTTTCCTCATGTGGAGCTTTTGAGGCATGCTGTAGAATACTGCTGAAGGTGAATGGTTTTCACGACGGTAACCAAGGCGATTGATGGTCCTTTTGCACCACGCTCTACCAGGACCTTATCCCCTGGAGTCCCACGTGGGAAAGGCTTTTTTTTTATTGCACCTGGGAGATGCATTAAGGGCCCAATGAACTTTGACCTTGGGCTTGATCACCCTGGCAACACAGGACGCGAACAATCGTTGCACTTTAAGAGAGCTCGGCTGCGATCCCTTAAACTCTCATAAATGCTTGAATGCATTTCATTCAAAAGACTGGAGTTTGTGGGATCTTGTAAAGTCTGGAAGCACTTCCACTGATGTATCTGTGATAAATGAGAATTGCCCCTTTATGAAAATACTTCAGCTTATCAGTGAGTTTTGTTATAATGGCAAATTTACACACCTTTGTTTCATTAGAACCTTGTCATGAAGCCTTTCTTTTATTAGCCTTATATCAATAAAAAGCCTTCTTTCATTAGCGGAACATCTCAAAGGCCTGCCTTCATTAGCACAAGGTTGTAAATGCTGGATGCAATTTCATTAGCAGCCTATCTTTAATGAGGAAACCCCCAGCGTGTTTACATTGCTCTGATCCCCCATGATCGCCAGTAAGGATAATGCTGATTGGCTGCTAGGAGGGGAATGCTTGAGCTCGTCCCCCGAAGATTGGATCATACAGTTATTAAAGCCAATGAGATCCTTGCTGCTTACTGTAGAAGTGAAGAGCAAGATCAAATGCTTCTGTAATCAAGGTCCTGCTAAAGTATATGGGCCAAGACACATTGATGCAGTGTGATAGAGAAGATTTAATGACAAGACACGTACCAACGTTAACACTCATGACAGCAGATCCTGAACCTGCACATACACGTCCGAGCTCCTGCCGCACTTTCATCATTTACTTCCAAGGCCTGAAAAGTAAAGCCCTTCACTGAAAATGATTTATGATGACCTTCACAAATCCATAGTTTTTCAAACATTTTTTCAGCTGTCAAGTATCTGAATGTTTGGTGATTCATCTATTTGTTATTTGATTTCTCTGATTTATAGATCTGTGTATTTACATTGGATCAAGTTGAATTTTCTGACATGCTGAGATCATGCACAGGGTCAAACTAATTTGTTCCATTTTCTAGCTCTTTCTTCAAGCCTTAGGTGAAATTCCGAGTGTTTGCACACGTACTTTGGCATCACTCTGTCCCGTGGGAACATTATTCTAGTGGAGGGCTTGCAGTGCTGGGCCCTTTTTTTTTAGGGGGGCTGCTGTCTGCTTGGTTTACTCCTGATTTTGGAAAAGTCCAACTTGACTGGGAGCCTGGGCTCATATGTTGATGCCTTAATGTTCAGTGACGTTGCTCAGAGCTCTATACCATGTGTCATTGTTTGCCCTTCAACCCCTCTGTACAGCCAGGAATGTGCCGTGTTCCTGGAGAATTGATTCATTTGGCAAAGACGGGGAAAAAGTGGCCGATTGTAGTAGATGGAGTGGGATTATTTTTGAATTAGACTTCTGAAAAAGTTCCTTCTGCACTGAGACACTCAGGTAGAAAGTAGTTTGCAGTGAAACCATACAATCATTGTGTCTCAAAAGCTTGGAAGAGTAGGTTCTTTTGTAGTTTACAATTACATATGCTTTATCTGTTATTTCTAAAATTTGTTGTAGACATGAAGGTCTATTGTGTGAATAGTTATTCTTTATTTTTGTGCTTTTTGTAGTATAACTTTAAATGCTACACTCCGGATCTGGATCACATATCATTTGTATCCGTGACACAGTATTTAACAACTTAATCATCACCATCCTCATCCTCAGTTCTTGTATTAGGGTGATGACAGACAGATACCTCCAAATGTTGGCAATCGTACTGAAATGATCTCAGTTGATAGATTGCACCCAATTGTATTTCGGGGTGAACTAATCCTGTAAGATTGACAACATTTTTGCAACTTATTCAGAGCTCAATCACAAACACACACATGTATGTAAAATCACCAACATGAATTCATCACATTCTGCTCATGCCCTTCCAACATGCCTTTGCTCTTAATGTTACCCATGAAACTATAGCATTATTGTGCTCAGCAAACAATGAGATGAGGAGAATCGTGTTTGCTTCTAGTTATAATGAGACAGTCAGAATGCCCTCCTCGTCTGTTTTCTTTAATTCATGCTATGCAGGATGATCTCAGTCTGTCTGCGTTTGCTCTTGCTGGTCCAGACTTGCTTTGCCTTGTCAGTCCCTGCTTCATTCGCAATACAAATCAAAGCTTTGAAGAATGCATCGGACTTGAACGCCCCCCCCCCTCCCCCCCTTCCTCACACATCCACATAACTGCACATGCACATGGCACACACGGTATCAGCATCCCAGACAGCTTATCATGGGGAACTAATTCAATATCCCTTTGCCTGTTTTAAATGTCATTCTCTGAGCTCATCCGGAGTGACATGTTTTTCATGGTGGCAATAAAGGCGCTTTATTGGGCTCAGAACGCAGTGACGGGGGGGCTCCTCCGGCTGCTGCTCTTGATGCTCGCTGGAAATCTAAAGGTCCTCATGAGGAATGAATAAAGTTTGGATTTGCAGAGATCTGCCGATGCCAATGAGATCCGCATGAGCTACCCAGTCAGTGAAGACAGAGCGAAGCCTCCTCTGACTGAGAACAGTTCACACAGAAGTTTCCACTTTGGCTTGAGGCCACAGTGTCAATCATGAAATGAAATGCCACTCATATGCCACTTTAAGTCTGCAGTATTTAAGGGATGTTCAGGAATTTCAAAAGGTCATTGGTGTTAGGTCATTAGTCATTAGTTTGCTTCACATCTGCAAGTTATTGTTTGATTTATGGTGCATTTGGTTCCAACTTTGTCTTGTATCTACTTCTCTCTAACATTCTCCGTTAATTTTGAATATTGAGAGTGCTGTAATTCAAGAAATATCTCCACAAAACATTTCTTTTTTTGGCAATCCACTGTAGGTTTATTTGTCGCTCTTCCTCTTTGTTGGATAATGTCGGTGACGGGTGAATGCTGGTCCGGAGGGGGTGCCGCCTACTCAGTTGCTTCATTGTGCTGGATAATGACTTCCCTATTGAAAATGACCTCCTTGACCCCAGAGACAGACAGTAAGACGGCCTCGTCCAGCCCCTCGAGGCACCTCGGCCTAATCTGGCATTTTACCAAGATGCTAACCTCGATCCCGTGCCCGAGCGCCTTGTGCCTTCTTTCAGGCCGGCCTTACCCAGCGTTCTTCAGGCTCCGTGCTCTTTCTGAAGCCCTCGCCCAGGGTACAACCACAGAGCTGACATGGTGTGGTGCCACCGGTGAGGAGGTTAGGGTGAGGGCCAGCCAGCCACAGAGCTATAAATGTGAGAGGTTGGCTGGGTCTAATGGAGGCACAGTGCTGGTGGTCATTCAGTCTTCACCCCATGAGCCTCAAACGAAAAACCCCTAAAGACAAATTCTCAATTTTGGCATTTATCTTTTTCAGCTTGAGTCGCCCATTGACCATTAGACCATTGTTTGTCACCTACTCTCTATTCTATTTCTTTCTGCCTCATGTTTTTCTTCATCTCTTTCATTTCAGGGTTCCTGAAGCCCCAGTGCTCGTTGGCTCCTCCCATGCAGCGAGGTCGCTCAGGAGAGGCTTGTTCCTGTTTCAGTGGCATGTGTCCCCTCCACCAGCGTCGCCTATCCTCAGGTAACACTGACTGTTTAATCAACCCTGTTGTAACTCGGGTGCTTGTCGGTTCTTGGGTAAAATGTAGGGGAAAGTGCGTGACCCCTGTGAACTGCCAGGTAAGAAATGCAACTGGTATTATTGCGTATTCTCATCAAAGTAGCGAGTGGATACATCCTCAGTTGCAGGTTAGCAACAGCATTTTTCTTTTTTATTAGAAAAATGAGTCATGTGGAGTTTTATTTTTAAAGTGCGCCTCATGACCTGATGCATATTGAGACTGTCTAATCATCCAAAATAGCATCTCAACTCATTTAATTTAATCTGTTTTCAAGACTTCAAAGGCAGATCAAAATGATATCTTTCAGAGACCAGTAGGTAGTCATAATAATTATCTAAATTGAACCTAATAAAACTATGTGTCTTAATATTAATAGTGTTCTGCATTCAACCAAATTAACAATATTATTTTTATTGAAATACCCTTTCTTAACACATAGAAAGGCTTTTGTTAAGATCTGGTTTGAGTTTCTATGGAAACTAGTGCTTGCCTCTGCTGCACAAACACACACACATGCCTCCCGCCTCCAGTCAGAGGTGTGGCTGGAGGCCTTTTTTTGGAGGCCGTCTGGCAGTTTATGCTTAATGGTGTCTTTTCATGTGGAGCCCCAGTGATGGACAAGTTAACAGAGGTGCTCTGAGACCCCCCTTCCCCTCACAGTCAAGCAGGGTCTGACATCAGTGGACAACTGTCTGGTATGTGGCCAATGAATAGGGGACAGAGCTGTGCAGAAGATGTGGTCAGTGCCGATACATTTATCTCGCCATTCCCAAGGCTCGCTCCTTCTACAGTGTCAGTGCTGTCATGTGAGTAGAGCATGACCCGTCTGGCAAGACAAAGTCACATAAACATATAAACAGCTCCACGAGAGCAGTTTTATTTTAAAGTTAGATACTTTTGAATTTCTCAGTGGTCAGGCTTATTCTAATGTTCACTGAAAAGTTGTCTTTGAGCAAAGATTTACATCTAAATATAGAATATCTTTCTAAGCCTGTTTTGTTCTTGCCATTTATTGTTGGAGAATACAAACAATTTCCTCAGAGAAACCAAGTGCTTTTCTTCTTTGACCTCTTTGCTCGAGGTTTAGTCTCTTCATTCCATTTTGCGCAGCACTACAAATTAATCATTTTCAATTATTAAGCATTCTGTTAAATCAGTCTTTCATAAAATTGTGTTTTCCAAACCAGGACAGATTAGTGAAAACACTTGATGTTCAAATTTTCAAGAAAAGGCATGAAAACACTTGTTTTCTCTTTAGGACTGCTAAGACAGCCCCCCCCCCCCCCCCCCCCAATACTGTATGTTCTAGATTATTACAAAATATGTCCAATCTCCAGTGTAGTAGAATCTGAATTTGATAAGAGAAAAAGATATAATTAAATTTGCCAATATGATTACGCTGGTCAAATTCATTTTTATTATAGTGCAAGTTTTGCCCTCAGGAATAATAAACATGGTCGTCCTTAATAACCTTGAAAAAGGTAATTCTTTCAAAAAAAAGAAGGGAAATGTTAATAGATAGTAGACTGTTATATCATATCTGATAACAAGCAGTTTTGCTTAACGTGGACCATTTTGTAACTGGAAAGTGAAAGTTAAAGCAGGACACACTGAACCTGAACCTGCATCATCATTCCCATCTGCCACAGTCGTCCGACATCTCTAGAGAAACAGCAACTTGTATGTTGTCTAACGTTCATAAAGAAACTCTAGATATCTTATTTTTTCTCTTTGGAAGAAAAGAAAAAAGTTTTTTTTTATTGTCTCAGTGGAAGCAAGACGAGAGCCCACTACCCTCTCTTTCACAGCCAAATACTTTTTCATGGACAAGTTTCAGCATGATCTGTGAGGTGCACAGTTTTTCCACCAACCTCGCCCCCATCTTTTTGTATTCCACAGAGCTATCTTGATTGATTGCAACATTTTTTACTGTCACAGCCTGCAGTAAGGGTGGACGTGTTTCCTGAACAATTAGGAGCATCTGGATTAGAAGTGTAGTCTTGCTGAAGTATGTCAAAGGTTTTCCTTCTTTGTGTTGTGGCTATTTTAAGACCTGTAGCACACGAGGATACGAGTCACATTAGATTATTTTGTCTACCTCAGATTCAGGGACAAATGGAGGGGAGAGGAGGAGGGAAAGTGTTGAAAAAAGGTGGATCTTACTGTTTTTTCTTGTTGCTCTTTCACTGCAGGAGATATTAAACCAAATTAGCGGTGTGTTAAATGCTCCCTGAGCAGCCAAGTGCAGAGTGTACTTGTAGAAAAAGTGAAGTAACTGTGAAGTCATAGCAGCAGAGGTTGGACAGCCGCTCTGGAGTCTAAAGTTTATAGACCCTGTAATAATCATGGGTCTAATTATGGAACGTGTTACTATAAATCCACCAGATCGTGTGATTGTCCTCCAATCTCGGCGTTCCAGCCGCCCGACTACGGCCACAATGACAAGCTGCTGTGGGAGGCGCGAGGCATGTAGCGGTGACCAAGCAGGAGGTTTCTGGGAAGGCTTTTGCGAGCCTCGCCCGGGGAGCCTTATTCAGCAGCGATCTGCTGAACTCCAGGCCGCACACTGATGTGGCCAGGCTCCGGTTTCAGCGGTTTTATATTGTTTGGGCTTTTCAAAAACAAACCCTTACTGGAAAGGGACTGTGAGAAAGGGACTGTGAGAAATGTAGTGTTCGGGACCCTGCTTTTCTGCAGGATCATTTCAAAAAAGCAATCATTTTGTGTGTTTTTTTTTATGAGAAAAAGGAGTCATGATGGGAAAAACGTTTTTTTTTTCTTTTTTTTTGGAATTGTGGTGTATGAGGTGAGAGAGAGGGAAAGCATAAAAGAGAGACGGCATTGAAAACAGGGCTTTTTGAAAGGGCCCTCACAATGCAGGCCTTGTGCTGTGATTTGGTCTGTCCTCACCGAGCTGAGCAGAGGAATGGAAAAGATTATCCGCAGGAATGTCTGGGGTGCCCTCAAACAGAGCGGGCCGCGTGACTGGCCAATGGGAGCGAGGCCTGCAGAGCGGCGGGCTAATTTTTTCCTGATGAACTCAGCCGCCTGCTCCACAATGCAGTCTGATTGCCAGGGCTGAACCCACATATGGTCCGTGTTTGGAGGGTCCAAATGACAGGACCAATTCTGCCTGGAGAGAAAAGGGGGTGGGAGTGTTGGACGTAGATGATTATTACTGGCTCCCCCTGTTTTTTATTTCATTAGCTTTGGACGTGGCTGAGTGGTATGCCGGAAACGCGCCGACATCTGACTGTCCCGCCTTTAGTTTCTCACTACCTGCTACCACCAGGTGTACTGTTAAGCTTTGGATTCATCACTCTTCATCGATGGTGTAGTAGTAAGTAACTTGCAATTATGCCCAAAGCCAAACCACATTAATGTGCACGGCAGTCCCACTTCATCACAGTGCCTCAGAATTATCTCACTGCCTCACAAATCCTGCCAATTAATTTGGAACCCATTTACTGTTCAGAGTACTTTTGGAAAGAGGCTCCGTTGCCCCTCCACCTAGAACCGGGCCAGAGTAAATGCAAGTGACACAGCTCCAGCTTCATGCATGGAATGTGTGTGTACGCGCTCATTGTTTTTCTGTGTGGTGCTTTTTAGCATCAGTGCAGCAGTAAAGAGCCATGTGGTGGGCCTCTGGAGAGAGGCAGCATGTGTTTGTAGACCTTGTGGTCACACAGCAGGGTTTGAGACGAGGGGTTGGGGTGGGGAGACGAAGGAGGCTAAAGAGGGGGGTGGGGGTGGGGGGTGGAGTTAAAGTGGCTGCCGGCTCCTCATATTTCCCATCGCGGGGTCCTGCAGAGGTGAGGAGGGTCACAGAGAGGGAGCTCGTTAGCCTCAGTGAGCTCCATGCTCCCTGCGCTCTAATTGGCTGGCCGGAGTCAGCGCTCTCCCTGGCTGCTTCCTGTTAGGTCAGGAGCCAGAGGGGCCGGAGGACGCCAAGCTGCTGATTATGGGCCCTGGCCCCCATTCATTCAGGACACACACTACGGTTTTATTTTAATACTCAAACTCCCAACTATCCAGACTCATCTTAAGCATCCTAATCTCTGCAGTTTTGTTAATGGTAGAGGGTTTACTTGAGGCCAGAGGACTGGGTTTTGTCATAAATGGGGAAAGAACTGCCAAAGTGTTCAGTTAATTGGCTGTTTTTATTTACATTAAACTTATCAGATACTGTGAGATATATTGGTTCTGGTTCCCAAGATATACAAACTCCTCATGCAGCTCTTAATAATAATAAAAATGATTTTGAAGTCCCTGACATTTATACATTTGTTGTAAAAATGAATCGGGGTGGGAATCAGGAATGAAATCCAATTAAATGATATTATCAGGAGGGGATTTTAATGCCTGTGCAGGTCCCTTATACATGAACATGACAGCAATGATAGCGTGCTGACATCTGGCCTGGTTAGTATCTCTCCCTATTCTGTGACTTAACAGAACAGAAATCTGCCACCTAATTGAAAACAACTTTTTTGCAGCGTATTTACAAAACTTCACATCTGCTTTCACTTGGAGATGGCAGATGTCAATAAAAAAAAGGCTTTTGTCAAATTTAAAAATGGAGACAAATTCTCACGAGTGTAAATATAACACATTTTGAATTAGTGTAAACTAAAGGGTCACAGCTTTTTAGTTTATATTTTGAAGCAATGTATTTTACTTTACTTTTTACTTATTTATTGCAGAACCAGGGTGCTATTGCAAAAGCCCAGGTAAAATAAAAGGTCAAAAATTAAACCTGCATTAATTGACACTGAGAACCACTATGCCAGTCTTTTTGGTATTCACTGAATACCCGTAATACCTGTCCATCATGCCTGCCAATGGGATTCCCCCAAGTGACATGGCCCCTGGTGGCCAGCTGCCATGGCAGCAGCAGCTAGGATGCATCTGCAGAGATGGAGGTCTCCACGCTGGCACAGAGTGACGGCAGCCATCCACGGCGGGTCACTAGAAATCAGAGCGACTAAGCCTTTGATAACTCTCTGAGCCTATAATCCCCCAGCAGCACCATCAGAGTGAAATGCTATCTCATTGTTACAGCTCAAACTCAGCGGAGAGCAAGGCGAGCAGGTGGCCAGGGACATGAGGGACAGACAGGAAGTGGTCGTATCCCTGCTATCATGCAGTCATTGTCATCTCCACGGTGTAATTGAGGGTGTTAAAGTTGAGGGTTGAGAGTTGAACTTGAATTTTTCACTGAGCTCAAATTCTCAAAGGCTATCATTATGAGTTTAAATTTGAAACATGGCAGCACAAAGGAAACAACATTTAAATTTAAATTATCAGGAGTACAGCATAATTTAATGCCTAATGAATTTTTGAGCAGAATACAAATGTATCCATTGTTCCTTTTTTCTTTTCAAATCAGAGGGAGCTCTTTGTGTTATTTCAAGCAGCAAGCAGTCGTTTTTGTTTTTAAATTCATTTTCTGTCGCATCCTCAGTTATATTTAGCTTGTCGATAATGTATTCTCTCAGAGGCAGTTAACGCAGAGGAGGTGAAATTTCTCTCTGCCACAGATTCCAGCTCTCCTCGGAGTTGATCCTGACCCATAGAGTGAGCTTTACAGTACAGTGTGCGAGGCTTTGCAACTGGAAAGAAAAAAAGGAAAAAAGAAACCCTGCATTTTTTATTAACATCAATTAAACATGAATAAGCAAGTTCTCATTCTTCAGGCCCCATGTTGCCTAACACAGAGCAGTATGTTAATCCCAGTAAAGCACGCTGGGTATGCCCCTGAAATATATGGGCAAATTAACGAATGGCATGAATACAAATGAATATGTACATCTTCACCCAGATATCTTGGTCCTGATTGTATCTCTGCTATGGCCAGCTGATAGACACATCAGAGACTGCAGCGTCGCTCCGACTTTCCTGACTGCCTAAGCCGGATCCTGAGTGCCATGTTTGTATCAGCGAGGCTGACTAAGTGTTGAGGGGGCCTCTGGCCTCCTCCAACCGCACATAAACACTGGAGGTTTGGGATATGAAAGAATTGCATGTGTGTCACATTTTGCAAAAGAACAGTTAGGCTGGCTCATGACACACTGCACTCCACTGTGCAAACAAACAGTGGGAAATGTGTTCTTTGTGTGCAGAAAAATACACCACAGGCAGGGATAAGTCCTGAAAACAAAATGGATTAAAAAATAACTGCCATATGGTGTTGTGATAGATGAACGTGATGAAGAACAAGAGTGCAAAGTGAGATGTGATTTCAAGAAAAGGCCTCAGTTACGGGGGCTCTTTTTGTTTTTCCTCTTTTCACTAAAATGATGGAGAATCCACAAAGTTGAACATCTGGATCAGCTAACAGCGGCAGGGCCAGATATTTGGACAAGGCCAGACCAAAGGAAGAGGCCAATTTCTTTGTGATTTATTTATCAAGTCTTATTTTCTCTCGGAACCATGCGCTTCCTGGTTGTTATGCTTTACTTGCAACATCCGACGCCGCTTTAGTAACTATGAAGAACAACAAGACAAGAATGCAGGAACATTTTTCTCAGAGACTTCGGCCTTAGTAACTTGTAATGTCACTCTTGCACTTTCGACATCAGGTCACAATGTTTGACTACATGGTGTTAGCCTTCTATATTTAACTGTTTTATGTTACCTTCCTCTAAGCCGTAATGAGATTCACCATAATGTTACAGCAGAGTTTCTACATGTCCATCTCAGTCCACTTCTTGTTTGTTCACTGGCCTGTGTGTTAAGTTGGCGGTAAGGGAGCTCAGGTGTCCTTTCAGAGTGGACTGGGAGCTTGATGCCGTCAGCGGCGGTTCTGGCTGTTCCTCCTCTCACTATAATCAGTTGCCCCTATCCCCGTCAATGCTAATTTGAAGGGCAGCGGCAGCTACAGATCATCAGACTGTTTTCTCCACCCCCCGCCCCCACCTCCACCCCCGGAGGAGAAGCAGGGGAGAGGGGGAGAGGCAGACAGTCAGGGATGTTGGGGGGGTGAGGAGTTAGCAGAGGAGAGAGGAAAGGGGGGCTGTTGGTATTTTGACGCTAAAGTGATTCGACACGCTTGGCATTATAGCCAGCCTGGTGATGGGGGGGGCGAGAGGCAGCGCAACCAAGCGCTTGATCCGAATGTCACTGAAGCCGATCTCATGAAGTGGAAGGTCAGAAACGTAGCACCTGCCACCCCAGCTCGCACAGGCTCTGCCCTTGCGCTCCCGCAAAGGGCAAACCAGGAATTGAGGGGTGTAGGGTAGAGGACGAAGGGTCAAAGAGGTCTGCGGAAGATGCGTGCGTGACGATGGTGAGGGGAGGGGGGCAGGGTGGCAGAGCCCTGACCTTCCAATGTCACATGTCTCTGCTGCACAGCAACAGGCCCACCCGAGTGTGCTAATGCAGACCAGTACATGCTGGGATGTGAGAGGTGGAAGTGGGGGAGAAGTGTTTGCAACTCCCACGTGCTTTCTCCTCAGAGAGCCGCTTGAGGTGCATGGAGTAAGAGTGGGGAGGGGGGCGATGGTAACGTAGCAGCTAATGGAAATATCTTGTCAGGAGTCGGTGTTGGTCAGAGAAGCTGGCGGCCCTGGAGGAGCTGACTGTAGCCGCTGTGGCGACACTAAAGCTTTAGCCCCTGTTTTACCTAACAAACAGGACGACAATTGAGAAGCAGGAAGTCTTAAAGTCTAAGTGAGGACCATAGTGCTTGTTTTTCAGTAGGAGCAAAATCAGTTTATTACGAATTGGGTCTTATTGTCTTTGTTTTGGTCATCATCCAAGCCACTTTATTTGTAGGTGAAAATGTCTGACTGCTCAACAAGTGTCTCACAGTCTTACAGAGTACAGTGTGAGTACAGTGTAATGATAACCAACAGAAATCTATGAAAGGAAGACAGAGGTTGTAAGAAACCGGAATTATCCTTTAACATGGCCATACTCTTGTCCATCCTCCATGGGCTCCGGGCACAGGGAGACCCGGGGCGTTGGCGGGTGAGCTGTTGCAGAAAGTTTACCCTTAGCGTCTGCCCATGCAGACGGCACAGTCAATGGGACCGTGTGTTGGAGTAGAGGCTGTGTGAAAGAGCCCACCAAACGCCACAGGGGCATCATGTCCACAAGTCCATTACAGTCACTGACATTGAGCTAATTGACTAATGTGGTTGTGCAGCAGTGGTGCCATGACTTTGAAATGAGGATGGGAAAAGAGATAGTAATATCCAGAGAGGGCAGTGGAGACCGAGAGGGGGGGGGTGGCGCAAAGTCAAAGTCGAAACCCGATGGCTCAGCATTGACATATATCTCTGCTTGTTATTTATCAGACAGTTTTGGCTGTGTGGTTCAGTTAGCCAGACCTTTATGAATCATACTGATAAGATTTCCTGGTTCACAAACCTTTGAGGTGACTAGAGGGGCAGCGCATATAAAAAGCTCAACAGAGCAGGACCCAGTACCATGTGCTGACGGGTGTTTCCTTTAGAGTGTTGCTGAAAATGATCAATCAACTAGCTGGTGAACAGAAAATCACTGATTTTGATAACTGATAAATTGTTTAAGTAATTTATGGAGCAAAAATATTTGCTCTCAAGTTCTCGCTTCTCAACTGTAAGGATTTGCCACTTTTTTCACTATATCATTGCAAGTTTTGGGTTTCAGACAGCCCCTGAGCTTGACCTCTGTGAAATAGTGACAATAGTGACACTTTCATATGTCGTGGATGTGTGGGGCAGCAGGAGGCTCGCCCAGGAAGGAGTTAATCATTTACGTGACTGTTTTGCACTAAATATTATGAAATCATATAGAGGCCCGGGAACATTTAGTCCCTAACTGTTAATGCTCATCAAGTAAAGATCTCCTCTCACACGGAGACAACGGCATCAGGGCAAGTGCTTAATGCCAGAAAGAAAAGCTGCCACAGGCCTAATGCTTGTGTTTTCTTTTTTTTGTATGCATGTACACGTATGTATTTAAAAGGCTGCATGCTCTTCTTCTCTGCCCTGCAAGCTGTGCTCGATAGCGTTTTATATTTAGCATGTAACAGTAAGGTGAGTGATTGGGAAGAGATGAGCCACCGCATTGTTCAATCCCCCGAAAATGACTTGTGTTTGGCTTCTGCGCTGTGATTTGTTTTCCACCCTCTTTTGCAAAGAGTTCGTCAGGGTGTGATTTTATAGAACGTCTATGTCAAAGGCAAAACGAGCAGCTGCAGCAGCTGCCTGTAACCCAAGCTGATTATGAGCATGTATTTGTGTTTATTTAACACCCTCCCTGCCATCTGTTCCATGTATTGTGATACACAGGCAGGGCACGTGTGTATGAGCCTGATGATTACACAACAGCCGGGCTACTTTTGTGGTGGCGGCGTCTCACCCGACACCAACGCACCGCTGCTGCCGGTTTCATTATTCAGACTTTGCTCAGCGGCAGGGCGCGCGAATTGAAACGAGGCAAGCAGACAGACAGCATCAAGTGTCAAATACACATGTATAAAGAGAGAAGGAGACAGAAATGCTCCATACATACATACATATTTGTTGTTGATGTGTGTACAGATGCGCACACAGCACACATAAGATTAACATGTGAGGTGAAGCATACGTCTGTTCCGTCTATTGACATCAGCATGCTTAACACAACAAGAGATGGCTGTGTTTGTCATCCTTCCATCTGCCTGCCAAAGGTCATAGGAGTTAAAAGAGCTTATGGAAAAACAAACAAATCTATTATCAGTAACGGCACCTTGGTGTTGTGTGATAATTAAGCATTGTTGATTTTGCCTCTTCCTACCTGCCCGCATAATCATTATCTGTGAACCCAACACATTTAGTATGTGGGAGTGCAAAAAATTAATGCTGGAGCACAGCCGCGCTGTAGGTTACATAATGATCATAACCTGAAAAGTACCCTATTCTCCGAGCACTGTGCAAAAAACAGTATTTATAACACCGCTTTACAGCTTTTTGTTATCTGACTGTATGAGTTATCACCTAAGATGTTGATGCTATCTGAAGGAGAGAGACGAGATGTTGACTTTGGCCTGCTTTAATGGCTAGGAAAAAGTCTGATTGATCTTTTATCTCTCAGAATGTTACCTAATGTGTAACCACGTCGTCTGCGAGCAGTGTTGTGTATGTCAGCAGAATTCAAAACAGGGATATAGATTTTCATAAAACCTTACACAACTCGTGGTTATGTACTCCTTTTTATGACAGTTAGGTTCAAAACAAGATATCTTATATCTCTTGCATCTCTGGAAACGCACATTTCATCACTGTATAGTAGTTTTCAACAGCAAGATATATTGTGTCTCATCAAATGCTATGAAAAATGAAGGTTTAGTAATAAATCAAGCTAAACCTAAGGGAACTCATGCCTGATAACATGACTGTAGAGATCTACATATCCATTGAGTGCTTACATTTCCTCCAGAGGTTCTCTGTCCCTGTCTTTTAGTCTCTACTAACGGTCAAAAAACAGAAAACACTGGATCCTACAATTCCCACAATGCAGCAGGACAGTGTCTTCCATGAGGCCCCCTCTGCCTCCTAAATGACCCCTGCTTTCAAACCCCACACCTCTAGTTTGTAGCCGCAGCACCCCTTGTAACAAGTGAACTGAATGTTCTATCTAAAATGGGATGACTGGTGCAAGGTTTGTGTGTTTAGGGTTTCACTTTTAGCCACTGTAAATCAACAAGTCGCAGTACCTGGCTATTTGCTGAGGTGTTCTTAGCCGCAGTTTAAGACTAAGGTTCCACAACTTCCTCTTCTATACGTATCAATGTCTCTCAATATTCAGATGTGAAAAACTAGGTACTTTCATTACCACCTGCTAAAAGTACCTCTGCTGCTTCTACAGAATGTTTCTGGCATTTATTTGCCTTAGTTGTAAGTTAAAAGGATTAGTTGTTATTTCCATGCATGCGTGTGTGTGTGTGTGTGCAGCCTACGAAGTAATTATCACACGTAAATGCCGAGTGTAAAATGCCCCTTCAATTACTATCAGCAAACAGAAGGAAAACAGGAAACTGCGAGTGAAAGATTGGAAAATCAAACATAATTTCTTTCCTTGGCATTTTGATTGACTGGGACATATTTCTATTCCATGGATTGATTGGCACAGTGGGGACCCACATCTAGCCATGTCCTGTCCAGTGTGGGAGTAATGTGATCATCCTCAAAGGTTGCCACTTAGTCTTTCACAGAATTCACAGTTATATCACTGGAGTACTCTGTAGTCTCGAAGAGTTCTACTAATATAAAGTCTTGACTTCTAAAGGCCCCTTTGGACATTAAAACACAGAATGACTGAGTGATGTACTAACTGATTGACAGGATGAAGTGCTGGACTCTGGGCCCCAGCGATCATCTCCCGGTTTGATCTCTTCCATCTCAATCTGCCTGTGGCGCTCTGTTGAAACGAAAGCAAGAAACACTTGAATTAAAAAGCTGAAGTTAGGCGTCCGAAAAATTGAATTCTGCTGGTGCAGCCTCCGATGATGGCTGTCGAGATTTGTGCTCTTTATCTACTCGGCTGAGGAAAAAAAAGTCAGTTACATCAAAACACTATCATACATTACTCAGAACAATAACATGGCTGTCAGATCTGAATCATGCTCCCATTGGGCATCAAACATCCAAAAACAGAATCTGACAGATGCCAGGACAATAACATATCAGGACAAGCAGGACCACATAACGTCTACGTGACTGTCTATCCTCAAAGTTCTTTTGTCAACGAAGTGAGTGACATGAAAAGCAGGGCCTGAAACATCTCTGTACACCAAGAAACGTACAGAATGTCCAACGGACTCCAGGTCTGAATGACATTTAACTACAGCAGGGGAGTTTTCACAGACTCTGCCACATCAAATATTGAAAGATTCCAGGAAACAAATCACATAGGGGAGCGCGTGGGGAGGCAGAGCAACGCCCGGATTCCCGGCAGAACAGATTTTGCTGAATAAACAGGGAAAACCGAGTCCCGACATGGACGAGAGCGCTGAGAATCAGTTGTTGGGACTGCTCGTGGTGTAGCAAGAGGAGGGGAACTCCTTTATTTTGGATCCTTTGTCCACAATATTCTTCAAAGATGCAATAAATGTTAAGCAGTGGCTTCAGGAGGAGGAGGTCTACATGAAAGTGAGTGTAAACAACATCTCTTCATGTTTTCTCTTCACCTGAGGCGTATGCTGACACTAATAAATCCTTCAAGATGTTTCATCTGCTGCTTCATACTGTACATCAGACTGCACTTATAGTCTGAATGATGCAAGCAGTCTTCCTCCCTTTCAACTCTGTCAGAGGAGGAGGAACGTGTGGGTGACTTCAGTCTAGTCTCATTAATTAATGTGGATGCCAATTTGTTCTCCAAGGAAGTGTTGTGTGTGTCTCTCTACAAGCGTCTCAGTGTTTCATTTCATGATTTACATGCTCTTACATCCATATTATTACTAGTTTTTTAGTAGTCTCAATTACAGTCAAGTTTCCCAGTGATTCCGAATACGTTTTGCAAGAGTTAAACACAATATTTATATAATTTAGTCATTTTAAAATAATATTTGTTTGGCAGAGGCATAATGAATAATACAGTACGTGTGTTATGTAATCCAGGATCAGGCCTGTACCTGTGTACAGGATAAGACGCCGCAAGTTTGCAGTTCCTCTGCATGTTTACTTCCATGTTCTATATTACAAGTCCCTTAGCGCAACAAACCAGGAAGACAAAGGGCCCTGCCTTCCTGTTTGTGTGCTGCCAGGAAGTTGAGGGGAAGACATGCCTAAGAAATGAGGGGAAATTAATATCACACACAGTCAGCATGAACGCACAACCCTCCAATCATACATGACAAGAAACGTATTAACACGAAATGCTCAAAGACAGTGTTTTATTTATCTTCTTTCATACGCTCGTATATCAGAATGTTTTCACATCTCCGAATGTAATTTCTGTGAAGTCTGGAGTGTTTGATATTCCTTCCCGGTTTTCCCTCATTACACCATGAATAGCAGAGCAATTTCTCGGTGTAACTAAGAGACCGGACTGCCGCTAATGATACATCAGAGTATCAACCAGACCACTTGCCTCTCCTCTTTCTCCATCTTTTTTTCTCTAGTTATATGTCCATGTTAATGTTAATGCAAATTTTAGAATTTCTGCAAAATATGATGTGAATCATGTGAATTTCCATCAACTACCTAGATTATAGTTAATCGAACACTAGTAATTCTCATACATCATGGCTGCTGCCCACCTAAGACGGCATTTGTATTTTTTTGCATTAATTTGTCTCTTCTTATCCATGTGAACCCTGTGTGTCATCAAATGTCTGGCATTTCCACTCTTCCACACACTAAAAAGAGGTGGATAGAAACATACGTTCTGTCTCAACTCTCCGTCCTTTCCCTTCCTCTTTTCTTTCCCTCTCACTCTTTTCTCCTCGACTCTGTTTTCTTCCCCCTCCTCTGTCTCCCCCTTTTTCTCCATGCGATTAGTCCCAAATCATGTTCCAGCGGATGTACTTCTCGGGCCAACTAAGCCAATAAATAAGGTCTACGTGATTGATCCTTCTGCCTGTCTTGTTTACACAGTGTGCGCTCGCCTGCGCCCAAAGGAGACGTTGACCTTTCACACACGGGGCAGCCCACCCTCTTTATCTCGCGTCATTGTGCCGCTGAGGAGTCAATCGGAGCCGATCACGTGGGAAGGTTTCGCTGAGTGTAGCGGAGAGGAAAAAAAACACTCCAGTCTGTGTGAGTGGTGGTGATGAGGGGAAGAAGGGATGTTTTCCTCTGATGTTCACGTCCATATAGTTTCATCGCCCTTGGCGGAGGGTTTATTTATTGAAGGAGCAGTGTAAGGGAGACAGAGGCGGCGTTGTGCAGCCACTGTCCCATGAATCAACTGCTCCGGTGATCTCGTGACCCGCTGCTCCCCCCCGGTGAACTCTGGAGTTCAAAGGTCGCCTCTGAAGCTTGTCTGTAATCCGCACTCCAACATCATAGAGGAAAGGTGTAAATTGGCCCTCTATTGGCAGTAGCCCGGACACGCATGTCCGAGATCATGTTGTGCTTTGTGAATCTAATTTGATACTATGGATATAAAAAGCATCAGTACTTTCATCTCCGGCTGTCTCATCCCTTTACTTACTGCCGTGTTAAATGCTGAAACAATTTGTTGTGTTGTGATTTGACATTTTCCGGTTCCAGCTTCTCACAATGTTTTTTTTTTTTTAAATGTACGTGAATTCTTTTTGGTTTTGGACTGGACCTTCATGGTGTCACCTTTGGCTCTGGAAACCTGTGATAGGCATTTTACAGTCTATACTAGGGATGCTAATTTAGAATTTTTTTATTTGACCGATAGCCGACCCTTGTTACATGAGGATTCACACATCATAGGCTGACACACATTGAATCCTCAAGCGCTGAGACCGCTGTAGAACGTTTAGTAGGCGTAACAGCCTAGATCTCCCTACTTAAACACATACGTGGTTGAGTATTGGACCACGGGTGCTGTCTAAACATCTCTGAGTGCCCAGCAGTTACTGTGGTAGAACAGATCCAGTGTATTAACTGACGGGTAAATGCAGCTGCTGCTGACATGCTGCTTCCATTGCAAGGCCAGTGAGGAGAAAGAATTGAGAGTTAATCTCTTTTATCATGTGATGCCTCCTTCACTACTCTGCCGACCCACTGCAGATGACAACCGTTTGACCTGGCGACCCCTGGCAGTTCATCCCATTTACCTACTCATGCTAATCTTACCCTCCATAGTGCGCTCATTACGACCACAAGGACGACTTTGGATTGTGTTTTGTTTGCTGCTTTGCTGTCGCGCAGCAGAGTTGTGAAAGGAGTTGCCCTCCCGTCCGTGGCCCGTCCATTAGCATACTTCTTCAACTATGTTTTCCTTCTTTTCTACCATCCTCCATCGTTCTCTTCTCTTTTTTTCCCTCCCAGCACTATCCCTGAGGTATGGGGGAAAAGGAAAGAGGGAGTGGAGCAAAAAAAAAAAAAATGGAAAGAAAGAGCGCTGAGATATTCTACAGGGGATTGTGGGAACCCACTGATAAAGGCTTGCATCTTAATCCATCCTAAGGCCTGTCTTACGGTGTAGTATGAGCTTTTATGTGATCATTAAGAGTGTGTGCTCGCATGCACGTCCATGCGCACTCTTTAGGTATGAGTGTGTGTGCGTGGGTTTGCGTATTTGATATGTTAATGTTTTCTTTTTGTGCAATCACTGATGCAGTAGTTCAGTTCTTTTGAATCGTGTGTTTCAAGGCTCTTAGAGATCTTCAAATATCTTCAGTTGAAACACAACACTCCTCTTCACTTTGACAACAAGGCAACGCTACTACACAGTGAGTGCATAACGACTTGTTTTATGGCTCATAAGTGTATTAAAAGCACTAATTAATGCGCTGCAATTCCCCCCCTAATGCAGTGCACTAGGTAGGGATCTCTCTCTCTCTCTCTCTCTCTCTCTCTCTCTCTCTCGCTCTGAGCTTATGCCTTCAGCTCCCTCGCTCCTCCTTGAGCTTTAGTGGAATTTGGCTGATGTGCGCTGAGGGGAGGAGAGGAGGGAGGCGCTCATCTTGTTTCAGTGCTTTATGAGTCTGACGTGTACGTCTGTAATTGCGGTTATGGGTGATTAAACTCCCGATGCCCCTCAGGATCCACAGCCAGCTATCAGTCAGCGTCAGGCCGAGCCGCCCAGCGCTGCTTTCAGAGCACAGATTGGCTCTTCTGGAGTGTATCTCCCTCCGATGACGCTGCTGCGCGTCACTCTCTCACTCATCAGTGAGTCCATTGAATATTTTTAATTTGATCGATAAAGCTGTAAAATGTCAGAAAAAAGAACAAATGTAATTTCCCAGAGCCTGAGGTGTTACCTTCCAGTTTTTTTTTGTTTGTTTTTTGTGTCTGAACAGCCCAAAAGGATTCAGTTACAATAGTGTTGAAATTCTTGATTTGGATAATGGTTAATTGTTTAAGTCATTATCATTCAAAAATAACAAATATTCACTGGGTTCAGCTTCTCAAATGTGAGAATTTGACGCTTTCTCTGTTGCATAATGAACATCTTTGGTCCGGCAAATCAAGCAGTTTGAAGACATCACCTGGGGCTCTGGGAGCTCGGAATGCTTTCCTTTTTACTATTTTCTGACATTATAATGACTGTATAAAACAATTAAAAAACATTAAATTGATTATTAGAATTGTTTTCCATTACTTTTCTTGACTTATTGTTTCAGCTCAATTAGCATCCTCCATGGCTATATGTTACAGATACTTGGTTATGGGAAGCAAATGAGAGGCAAATCCTATTTAAGTCTAAGTATGTACGTTGTGTGTGGGTGGATGGAAGTGGGTATTGGAACAAAGAATCAGTTGATCATTTTATGGTATCTGCATGTTTATGCATTCATGCCTGTGCGCAATGTGCTTTCATGCATTGCGTTGTATCTGTACGGTGTGTTTGCATGTGTGTTTGAATTCTATTTATGGCAACAAAAAAAAAGGGAAAAGGGAGGCCTTGAGGCCTGCTGCTTCCTGGTCTAATTGGCATGCTAATCATGTCTCTGTGGGTGGGATATCAGTGTGTGTGTGTGTTTGGGAAAGATCCATGACTTATCTCCAAAGGCAACGCATGACCGCGGGAGTCCTGTCCTCCTCACTGTCCTGCTCTGACACTCCCATGGCGAGAGGACGGAGTTTCTCTCAGCTGAGGAGAGATAGGCAGCCAGGAATCTGAGCCTCGGCCTATCACATGGTTTTGAGTCCAAATAAAACACTCCAGCATGTGTGTGGTAATGAGGAGCTGTGTCTTTGTGTGTGAGTTATCTGTCAGTGGCCTCCTCCCATTAGTTTGGCTGAGCCTTTTCTCCTCTGTTGATGTTTGGATGTTTTCTCTTGTCCCCCCCCCAACCAGTACCCTTGAAGGCAATAAGGAAAAGAGGAAGGAATCCCACATCCTCTTTACCCTGAGGACCCCTGTTAGTCATGGCAGAATGACCTCATAGTGGAGGATGCAGGGTCAGGAGGGCAGGACAAATAAGTTATGTCAAAGCACAGAAAGACAGAAATGTCAAGAAAAAGAGGGTGACGAGTAGAAGGAAAAGGAAGAAAAAAAGAAGGGCAACTTAAGTGAAGAAATAACTCCTGCTGCACCACATCTGAAGCCTTTGCCTAGACTTGACTGAGGCAGAGTGTCTGGGTCAGCCCAGGTCAGCCTCGCTCCATAATGTAAAATGCTCCGTCGGGAGGCCGGGGGATGACAGAAGCTAGGGGTTGATTAATGTATGACAGCCCACTTGGAACATAAACAGCATGAATAGACTGTGTGAAGTCTTTCACGCTGCCACACTTCTTTATGTGCTTTTAGGAAACCAAACTCTGTGTTATCCCACGAGTTTTTGTTTGCATTTTGGTATATAAATGATTTCTTTAAACAAAAATCTACAGGTGCAGTAGGAATGAATTCCACCTGTTTCCAATTCAAATGAACTTGTTTTAAGTGTTTAAATCAGGTTTCATGTTTCTAGACTGTGGTGCACCAAACTGCCTTATTCAGTTTTCAAGATACAGAAAGTCATTTGTAGAAAATCCTTGAACAAAGTTGATTTCTTTTGGAAACAGACTGGAATATTTTATCACTTTTCCACAATCTGAGGACTTTTTTTCCATTCTTTAGGTTTGTTAACACAGTTCTAATAATAATGTAGCACAGTAACAAACAACATAATAGAGTCCTCTAAAAGACCAAAAATGTGTCAATTCTCGGGGCCTTTCAATATATTTTCTCTTTACAAAAAATGTTGTCCTCCCTTAATTAGTTTAAAAAAAAGAAAACTGAAACTTCTTTTGAAAGTCTTTAGGACCTTTGGGTGTCACTCATCATCATCCACCTGTTGTCCATTATGCAGTCAAGGCTCAACTCAGATTTAAGAATGTAGGAAAAAGGTCAAACTTATGTCTATGAACCTCTGGGTTCAAAGCAGGAGGTTGAAACCAGTTGTTTTTCAATTGTGTCATGAATAAGCCATCTAACTACTAATGGCTTTTTATCATAACTTCACCATTGCTGCTGCACATGAGCGCTTGGTTTGCATTTGTATTCATTTAAAGATTGCAACCCAGTTTTCTTCCAGAGCAATGCTTGTTTCTTGAGTGCATCCTAATACTTAAGACCACTATTCTTTTAGACTTAATAATGACTCTTGACTATTCTTGGTGCTTTTGAGCCTTTTGATCTACTTTCTCTTTTCAGTGGGCAGAGTAAGAAAAAAAATCCCCCTTAACTTGGTGGAAAAACCCGAGCTGAAGCTCCTTTTGAAAGTCTTGCTGGACAGCGTGTGTTTGTTGGAAAGCTGCCAGTGAAAATACAAGAGAGGGGAAGTCAGCAGACTGGCTGTCTTCTGTTCACTGTTGTTCAGATTGACTCTGTCAGGCCAGCCTTTGAGGCCCGTGATCCAGGTGGTCTGTCCTCCGCGGCGCCCTCTCTCTCCCCCTCCCTTCACCCTCCCTTCACCCCCCCCCCCCCCCCCCCCCTCTGCCTCGGCCATCCCGTGCCCACAAACATGCCCGGCATCAGCAGCTTCCTCCCAGAGCAGTGGTGTCTTCTCCCCACCAATCGCAAGCCTCCGCAGCTATGGGCACATCGGCGTGAGCCAATGAACAACACCTGTTTCTCTCGAGCGTGGCTGTCCAATGCCAATCATAACACCCACTTTATTTGGCCTCTGTCGCGAAGCCAATCCCAACACGTAATTCACGGGCATCCAGGCTATGAGAGGCGCAGGCAAAAAGAAACACAAATTTTATCGCTGGGGAACGGACCTTCCAGAAAATGACTTTCCCAGCACAAGTGTCACAGCAAATGTGCGTTGCATCATTGCATCACTGGAAAAAAATATCTTGCAGTAAAGTGACCTTTTGATAGGACTGAGGGATCATTGTTCAGTGTTGAGACTGTGGAAAAATGACTCATTTTGTTGCCTTTTTAAAAGTGTGAAAGCTTTGCCTGTGTTTGTATGCACAGCTCGGCATTGTGGACAGGATTGCATACGTCTAACCTTTTCTTCCTATCCTATATAGATGTTGTCTTTTAATAGTGTTTTGTCTTGTTTTCTCAGAAATATAAACTGATGTCAGTTGTGTCCTTAAATCTCTTGAAACAAATTGACAACAAGCTAACAAATTAAAATATTCAAAGCACTAAAGTGTAGCTTGTTAGAATGGAAATTTAAGCAGTGATTTGACTTTTCCTTAATAATAATAATACAGCGTATCACGAATCACATGAGTTTATGCAACGTCTGCTTTTGAACGATAACTTAATTTTGTCTTTTTCTCTAAAAGTAAGACCACCGGAATCCATGAAACTCTGATACGCTTCTGATGGTGCATTTAAGTGATTTAGCCTCCAGTTTATTGGAAGATAATGTATTATATGGTGACATTAGTATACACTTGGAGAGAAGACATGTGAGCTTTATTTATTTATTGTCCTTTACAAGCGCTCTGAAGCCAGGACATTTTGGCCACAGTTTTAACTATTTTTGTTAAGGGGATCTGCAGTACACTCGACTGAAGCAGCCTTCTTCCCTGGCTCCTCCAGAAGTATCCAGAGAATACCAAAGACCGGAGCAGCAGTCAGTGCTGCTGTTTAACGCCAACACCTGGAGACGGATCCACTCTCAGGTGTTTGTGTTGTGCCCGTGCTGTCTAAACACAAATTAGCAGTGTTAGTCACGTCCCCGGCAGAACCGATGGGCTCCATAATGAAGGGGAACGTAAACATGGGTGAAAACACAAGCATAGTAAGTAAAAGGGAGAGGGTAAAAAAGAGAGAGAAAGCAGGGCCGGGAAGCTGATGCAGGTATCTGTAGAGAGGAGAAGGAGCTGGCAGTACTCTCGCCAGCGTGTCTTCCCAGGACATGAAAGACTTGCTGCTCCGTACTGGGATTATCCTCCACCTCTGGGGAGTCCCTCTGATGAGCAGAGAAGGCAGAAGGCAAGATGTGGAGAGAAATTGAAGGAAACAGGGACAGAGGAGAGGCAGGATAGGAGAAATTAAACGTGAGCGCACAAGCACCAGGGAGAGATAAAGAGACACACATCCACAGGCTCTCATCCACATGGATGCCAACTCCACTTAAGGGCCTGCTGACGCTCACGACGCTTCAGCTGACCACCAGCTTTATTTTTTTTTCTTCCTCTTCAAAACGTGCTTCCAATCCCCCAAAGAATGGCCCGTGCTGGTAATTCACCAGAGAGTCATGTCCTTGTTTGATCTGAAACCATCCTGAAAATCATCTCTGCAGGCTCTGACAATTTGAATCAGTTCCTCTCTGACAGAAAAGACTGAGCAGCAGATGCAGGTAACAGAGATCTGCACTGCAAAAATATCTCCGTCTTACCGAGAACAAATCAATGTGTTTCAAGAATATTCAAGTGTCATTTTTCTTTATTCTAGTGCAGCCATCTGCCCTAGTCTGTCTTGTTTCAATATACTTCTTGAGGTTCTTGATTTGCAGTGAAAACAGTGCTGCAATAAGGAAATGTTTATTCGAGTGACAGACCAGTCAAAGTCTTCAGCTTTGGTTGGACAAAACAAGCAAATTCAAGATGTGACCTTGGGTTCTGGGAACTTGTGATGGCATTTGTCCCCTATTTGAAATGTTAAATATGCAGCAATTGATAAATTGGAGAGAAAAAAAACTAATTGCAGGCCTAAATCAACTACTTTCAAAAATGGGTCATTTTTGAATTATTGTGCAGTAATTTGCTTTATTCACTCTTGATTCAAGATACAAACATTCTCTTCTTCTGGCAAAATTCAAGATGCATGTTTTGATTTTTCCACTTGGTCTAAGAAAACAGGACTTTTCGGACTCAATAACAGACTAAAACGTGTTGCTGGTTGCACATTTGAAGCTCGCCAGCTGAATGAAATACGCGTTTGAAACAGAGCATTCAGTGGAATAAGGTTACACTGTTGACACAAGCTGTTTGAGTTGTCCATGTGAGTTATTTTGTTGATAATGGGCCAAAAGTGAATTGATTTTGTGTGTACTGGACAGACTGTGTGCAGTTGAGCAGGAGAAGGGGTGGATGGGCGGGGGAGTCGGGGTATTAAGGTCGGGCCTCATCAGTCAGTGCGACTATATTTTCATGATTTTGTTTATTTACCTTGGATACGGTGTCCCTCCGATCCGCCGCCCTGCAGGATTTTGTGTTATTTGTTTGCTGTGAGTCAATGTACCGATCCAAAGTACACTCCTCCAGTGACAATCACAGAACACACACATACACCACACAACGATCAGGACATAATACACCCCCCCCCCCCCATTGAGGCGCGTGTGTTCCCCCGGCTCGCAAGGCCTCTTCCTGCAGCACGTAGACACATAGTTTCCCACCGCCGCCACCACCCACCCCCAATCTCATCCCCTCCGACTGGCCCCCAGGGTCCTGAGCTTTCTCTGAGACTTTCTCTGCTCTGTGTTTGATTCTCTCTCATCTATCTATGAATCTCTCTATCTCTCTGTCTACATGTCCATCTATTGATCAATCTATCTCTGCCCATCCTCCCCTTCACCCTTTCCCTTTATCTCAGGCTTGTTCCCCAGAGGAGGGGGGGGGGGGGGGGGGCAGTTACAGCTCAGGGCCAGGAGCCAGAACCTTCTCCATTTGGATTTCATTACAAACAGACCAGCATGTTACCGAAGAATAATAATCAGAGGAAAAAATGAAAGAAAAAGGAGGGGGATGTCTCAAAGGCTTGTAATACAGTCATTAAATTCAAGCTTTCCACAGAAGAAAGGGTCTGATATTATTTCTGTGTCCCAAAACCTAAATGTGAACCAGCTTCTTTTGTCTTGGCTGACACTAATTGAAAAGGATCTGTTATCCTAAATCATATGTAAACATGTCCAGCTTTGTGTAAGAGAACAGTAACCATTTTTATGGGCCGTGATACTGCCTCTCCGGGGGGGGGGGGGTATATGGGGCGCCGTGTTCACCAACATCTGCCTTGGGCCTAGTCCAGGTGTTGTACAGGATCAAACAGCACTCAACTTTTGATGTGTTTCAGTGCTTCCTCAATACAAATGGAAATCGTTCATCACCTGCTGCCTCTGAACAAGTCATCAAGTGGCAAATTCCTCATCCTGATGTCACCAGAGGGAAGGGACAGTTTGTTTTTCCTCCTTAGTAATTGGCATAATTATTCTCCACAGACTGATGGCTTTATGACCACTGAGTCATAGCAAGACACTTTCAAAGCGAGTGAACACACCTTGTAGATTAATGACTCTTCCACTCCTCCACATCAGTGGCTGTTTTCCCTCTTCCTCATTTAGAATCTAAATTAACCTCTTTGGTTTAAGATGAACAACGTTATTAGTTTGGTTTGAGTGGTTGCCCATTTCATGACACATGGCAGATAAAGATCTTTTGTTGTATTAGCGAAGTGGTAGCAGAAACTGTAACAGTGACAGGAGGTAAAAATATTCGAGCAGTGCACGATCAATTCCTGTTTGTGTTTCTTTGGTGTGTCAAGACTGACCAATTTATCAGTGGATTTTTTCATGCTTACATCTGCTGAATATGTCATGTCTTACGCCATTTGTGTATACTTTCTCTCCCTGCCTTTCATTTCAGTACAGAAAGTACTAATCTAGCAAAGGCAGTTATCCGATGCCTCATACAGTAGCTGCTGTTGTTAAATTACAATCAATCTTGTGTTTTGCATTCAAGTTATTATCTCTCTGTGTTTGTGTGTCTATGTATATGCTCGGCCATGTGCCTTCAAGTGTGTTTTGGCAGTGAGCGAGCCAGATAAGGGCCTGTTTCATGATTTTCATCTCTGGGTGCAACAAAAGAGGAAGCTCTATGAATCGTGGCTTCCTGGCTGCCTTGCATTTCCCCGGTTACTTGGATTCGCACAACAGTCTCAGACATAACAGCTCAGAGGGCCTTAACAGCACAAATATCAGATTTGTTTTTGTTTAGCTGAATCTATAATACAGGAAAACCATTAATGCTCAGTGGCAGGGGTTCCACAAAGATAAGAGGATGAGTCGAAGCTCTTGTCGTCAGTCTGCAGACTTCACAAATCAATCTCTACTTCGTCTGGAGTTTATTAACTTAGTGCTCCCTTGCTACTTGCTAAGCTGCCATGTTGCTGAAAAGGTAACAAGTCCTCAAAAAGAGCCAAAGAGCATCAGTTGCGAATGTAATCATCCTTTGCTGAAGGCCGCTCCACAGGCTGCAGTGGTAATTATCGCTCCATGCCATGTCTTTGATCAACATGCTATTGTCAGTTGCTGCTCCTGATTTAATATGCCGACTGAAGGACAGCCAGTGTGATGCATCCACCACGCTGGCTGTCATTCATCTGTTTGTTATCCTTATATCCTTCTCAGTATTCTTTGTGTCTTGCGTCCGTCTCTCCACTCGTTGCTCATCGATTTCAGACAAAGCAACAGTCATGAGGGAGGGAAAGGTGCGTATTCATAGTCCAAAACAAAGCAGACTACTAATACTTTTAGTGGAGACCACCACTCTGCTCTGCCATTAAGGGTTGGGGTTTGATAGCATTTGGTCAAATATGAATCCCGTATTTAATCCGTTCATCCAATCTGAATCCTTGGTCAGTTGTAAATAATTGATTATTAAGTACCTAAACTCAGACAAAAGACTCCAATGGATGGAAGAAGCTATTGGAACTCAACCCTACAGCCATTAAAAATAATGTTTGCATATGTTGCATGTTTGCTATGCATAGCCAAATTATACTTGCATCGTGAAAAGAGTTTTTGACACTGCTATCCTTAGCCTACATTGACTTTTCCCATGCAATACTTCACCTCAAATCCATCTTTGAGCTTGGAAGGTAACTGTAAGGAACTTGCACAGTGTTTTCTGGAGAGCAGTGGATGTGGTCACTTATAATTCAGTCGCCATAGGATTCCAATAGTGACATTCTTTCATGGCAGGGAAAAAAAGGATCAAAACATACATAGAAACTTCACAACACCTACAACATATGGAACGCCTCTACTGTCCATCTGAATGGTCAGTACATTGCACAACCTCATAGTTTTGTCAAAATATGATTAAATACACTACTTCTGTCAGAGCTTTCAAGCATCTAGGAGGGTGATAGCACTAGTTTTCCAAAAGAGACCTTTAACACAGGCTGCAATTATGATATCAGGATTAAGAAAATGGATGACATAAACATTGCATAAACATATAAAATGATCCCTTACACTATTTTATTTACAGTTGCTTAACCAAACTGTTATTGTCCTCTCTCCACATTCCTTTAGATCAGTCTCTTCTATAAGTTAACTGGAACATGACAAGTAGCACTTCAGATACTTACACCGAAGTGCTTTCAGGCTGCTACTTTCAGCAGCATTCGCTCAGCCTCGTCTTGCGTAGCTCCGCTCCCAAGCTGGCTGCTGCTCTGGCTCTGAGCTCCCAGAGAGAGATGGTATATCACCTCTGAGCTAAAGAGAACAATTAGGCCATATCAGCAGATCAGAGTGTTGGCAGTCGGGGCACAGTAAGCAATAGTGCCAGTAATCTGTGGCTTAGCTGGCACCTAGCCACGGCCAGCCGCGGCTTCGTGGCCTCTTCAGACACTTAAGAGTCACAGAGGGCACCGGCATGCCCCAGGAACTGGCGCTTTCGTCCACATGCTATCAGGCCAATGAATTGAAATGGGTGGAAAATAAAGGGAGCCTGCAAGAGACAGAAACGAGTAAAAGGGGAGGTGGGAGGGAAAGAATTAAGTCTTTAATGAGGGCAGTTTTTTCAGCAGGCAAAAAGAATCGGGTTATATCAACACTGTATCAAATGATGGTTGTTAGTGGCCCACCTACTGTGAAATTATGGGTGGCCTGTTTTGGGTCTTTTCTGCCACTTATCTCACATTAAGGCCTTTTTTCTTTTGCTCTAACATTCTCTATTTTAGTTGTTTGATGGATTCCAGCAGATAGGGGCTTTAACGGACAGTAAAGAAAAAAAGGGGCTTAGATACTTTCGATTTGAGCTGTCACAAAGGTGCAGCTAAAGTTGCAGCTGCTCTGCCTGATCATATCTCATCTTGACAGAAGTAGCTGTTTAAGCAAACGCCCCTATCACTACATGGAATTTTGCACCTTCCTCAAGCCTCATTTACTGCAATGAGGATGCAGGATTAAAAGTAATGAGTGTGGGGAAAACACAGTGTATTATTTTCTCCGGTAGTGGATCTTTAATTGTGCAGGGATTATAAGCACAAAGACCAAGGGGAACAAATGACTGAGAACAAAACCCTGTTTTCATCAAGCATCCTTTGCGCAATAAGTAAGGCTGTGATGTCCTTTGCCTATTTCTCAGTTGTCCTTTGCTTTAAGTCTCAGAGGTGCTGATCAAATGCTACTGTCTGCAACTATTTATGTCTCTGGATGTTTTGTGCATTTGCTTGCATCATGTTTTTTCCTAATCAGTCCCAGGTTTACATATTCATTTTAAAAAGTGCACTTTCCATCTTGCCGACATATAGTAATGAATGAGATATTCTGACAAAATAAGATATGAAAAGAAAGAACCATCATCGAGTCAGCACTGACCGTAATTCAGCCCAGAAGTGAGATATCAGGGTCCATTTGTTCAACCCACAACAACGCGGACCTGCTTTCAGCATGAAAATAGCTTCCAAGTAGGCTACATGAGCAGTATACAGGAGGAGAACAAGTGTAGTCTTTATTTATTGATTAATTGATTGCATCATCCCTGACCACTGAAGCGCTATATGTCCATAGTGAAACCAGAAAGCAACAAGGGACACTGGAGGGGGCCTAGATCAATTTAATTATGCTTTACGAGGCACTCCAGAGGAAAAACGGGGTTATGCGTCTGAGTTGGGGTAGATTTATAGAAATTAGTCGATGGAAAGGTATCTGAGCTTTCAGACAGACTAATGACAAACATTTGAAGAACTCCAAAAACCATGCAATGTTGATTGCCACTGAGGATAGAATAGAAAATTCAGCTGTAATGGTATATTCATTTAGTGGTCCCGCAACTACAAGACAATTATTGCCTCCAAATTCTGATAATCCATTAATCATTTAAGTCATTTATCTAGCTAAAATAGATAAAAAGTAAATACATTTACTGGTTACAGCTTTTAAAATGCAATGATCTGTCACTTTTCTCTGTTTTATATCATTGCAGATTGAAAATCTTTGTATTTAGAGTCTTGGTCTGACAATATTTTTAAAAAGTGCAGAGCAACAGTAACCATAGCCAGTACTCATCATGTTTTACATCACCCGTTGACATGTCATCAACCAGTTATGAACCCACCCCTTGCGCCAACTCCCTGCCACCCTAAACACACACTCCCCCACACACACACTCCCCCACGCACACACTCCCACTACCTCTCCCCTATCCACAGAGTAAACACATCAGACCCTTATTTACTCTTTGAACCTTAACTGAAGGGACCAGATTAGTCTGTTTATATAGTGGAAAACAGTAGACAGACATTCCCTGATTAATGAGCAAACACGCATATACTCCCACACACACACACACACACACACACACACACACACACACACACACACACACACACACACAAGTGTGTCACTCAAAACATGTTGATTGACATTGGGTATTTCTTTTAAATTACAGATAGAGAGTGTGACGCTGAAAACAAAAGGCTGATGAATAATGGTCTAATTGTTGGAGCCCACAGAGAGACGTAGACACACAGAACACATGGAAGATTGAATGAAATATCAGCCGGCTGTCGTCATGGTGATATAGACATCAGTGGTAAAAACTCTCAAAATGAAGCTCTTATACCAACTCCTGTGTTATTTTGGGCTCTGGGTTTTTTATACGCAACCGACTGAATCTCAGGGGTTTTTTGTTGAATCTTTTTCCCCTCTTCTCTCCTCTTCCTCAGAACACAACCGGAGAAATGCTAATGACTAGTGTTTCATCCTGACTGTGCTCTGGTGCTCTGTGCACAAAACTGACTCACCTGCCTCTCCTAAAACGTCCCTGTGAATAATAAAAAAAATCAGCTTGTCGCCTCAAATCAACAGAAGAAATAGATAAAACAACAAAAAACTAAAAAAAACAGGACTGCGTTATTGTTGACAGGGCCGCAGTTTCATCCAGTTTTCTTCCTCTGAGGAACCGCAGTTTGCTAATGCGCTGCTTGTGTAGGTGCAAGTGACTCATGACTGCTTCATTTACGCCAAACTCCATGAAATGATCGTTTTTTTCCTGGCTGCCGTCTCTCCAATGGCATCATCCCTCGACTGACCCATTGCCAGCAGGGTGGTATAGAAAACCCATTGTCTGTGCAGGGATCTGCTTGGAGCCAGTCTGATTTTTCTTTTTGTTTGAGTGTATTTGTGTGTGTTTGTGCTGTAGTGAAAGATCTAACAAACTCTCAGGAGAATGTGGGATTGGACAGAAGCTATAGGGGTATTAACCTAAAACTGGCACTGCTCTATGCGTCCTTTTTGTGAGCGCAGACTATCCAAAGCATTATGATTTCTGCCTATTGACAGTCAATTCCACTCATCGTGAGTGAAGAGATTTAAAGGCAAAATGGCAACGAGACATAAAGTATGTGATTTACTGAGATTTATGAGCTCTCCCTTTCTGTTTTTGCTGCATCCCACGCCCTCGTGTTCCACTAAATCTCCACTGTGGCACTAGTAGATGAATAATAGAGGAGACTTAGCTGCCAAGTGAAAAATGAGCATCTGCCTGCCTGTGCATGGGCACATACTTGTAAATTGTGAATGTGTTTTAAAAAAAGGGAAGACAACACAGACTGGTGTCCAGAAGTAAGGTGAAAGAGACATCGATAGGGGAAAATATGTCAAGCTAGAGAAGTCACTTCTGAGAAAAGAAAGAAAAAAGCAGACTTATAGGTTTCATCTGCTCTCAGGATGGTTCAGACTATTGTGGGGGGTGGGGGGGGGGTGTAGGGGTGCACTTTTCATCTATAATGCATCATCCCTTGCGGGGCAGAGGCAACACGAGCTCATGGGCTAGTTAGGGAATGCAACCATTGGTATTAGCTCTGCACCCAGCTGAGTCATTTGTATTCCATAAAAGATGTGTGGGGGCAGTGGTTCCTAATCTAAACCAATTAAAAAACTACAAGTTTGTGATAACATTGGGAAAACAGGGAAAGCCTAATCACAGTTGAAAGGAATAAAAAAAACTTTTATAAAGGCTAAAATAAACATCATTTTGTGGAGCAGAAGTATGCATCTTTCTTATATTAATGGTTGATGTATTGTAATTTTTTATCTCAAGGCTCCTTGAGGGGTCTTGACCCCAAATTGGGAACCACTGCGATGGGAGGAACTAGACTGCTAAATCAGAGAGGCTGTTTCAATGTACCAGCTCCACAGAGATCAGACAATTGTGTCCCCTTTTATCAGCCTTGCAGTGAAGCCTTGTGTTTCATTCGACTCATACAGCCAACAGAGGTTGTAAATGACAAAGAGAACTAAGGAGAGATGGAAAGTTAGCTGTGACAGAGGCCCTTCAGCCCGCCGCCTTTCACCAGTGGGTCTGTTAAGCTGACAAATAGTGCACACTCTGTTGCTTCAGGACATGCTTTCCTCTGCCAACAATTAAGAATATCAGGGAGTCAGTGTAACTATAGAGACCACAGAGCATCCTCCTCTTCCTCTCCACCAGCTTTTCATTTAACCTTATACCTAAGTGGCAAAATAGACCCCAAAAATCATATGAGCGTTTTCTGATCTGCCACTATAGTATAGGTCTGGTTAAAGTTAGGGTCACCATCGTGGGTAACAGCTTTGAATGCCCAACCATTCACACCGATTCTTTGTGTTTAAAGCTTGAAGTGGAGTCTAACCTCTCTTTCTTCATTAAAACATTTTCAACTTGTTGTTCATGCTGCCCTGACCAAAGCTGCACCCAAACCCATCTTTCAATGGCAAGCACGATCCCTCTAAAATCCCGTCTTCGCTTTCATTCTGAACCAACCCGAACAACTTAAATGCTGAACAACTTGACAGCTGGTGCCATTATTCTGGAAGCCGTGGTCATTAATCACAACTGCAACAAATCACCTGTCAGGAAAACGTAAATATAGGTTGTTTCAAGTGCTTGAAGAAACACCATACGCTGCTGTTGTTCTGTTGAGGGCCGTCCCCCTTTCATCTCATCATCCATTCACATCTCAATCATCCATTTGTCATATTCTAAATGCGCAAGCCAGCAACAGCCGGAACACAAATTGGCAAATTTCCTTTGTGTAATCGCACCCAATGGCAAAACAAAAGAGCGGGAAAGGCGAGAGCGAGGGAGGAAAGCATTGTTTAGAAATAGGAGATGCTTGTATGGAGTACAGAAGTGATAAGTGGAGGACTCTGTCTGCGCCTGCCTGTAAGATGGGCCCTAATTTGCTTATTTGTAGCTGTCAGTTGTGCTTTTGTGTGCCCAGCGATACAAGGCAATAGACAGGCAGAGGCTGCAAACAGCAATGCTCAGAAGCACTTTTCAACCCTTCTCGAAACATGACTCAACCTTTTTTGTATATATCTGCACACAGGGAACTTGGACGACTACAACTCATTTCTTGGATGCTTCAATGGTTTTTATTGCCCCCCTCCTCCCCTGCCCTGCCCTGCCCTCTTTCACTGATTTGCTGAATACACACACTCTTATCTAATCTTGCGAGCATGTTTGTTTTATGCTTTTTGTATGAAGCCTGCCATGTTTTCTCAAGACTGCTGGTAAAGCGTGTTTCATTTTCAACAGGTTGAGATGAAAGGGGTAAATGAAGAAATACAAGCATGAGTGTCAATGTCAGAATCACAATCAGGTTTATTGCCATGTAGGTTTAAACATTTGCTTTGGTATTTTGTTGCATAACAATAAACATAGTAAGTAGAAAATATAAAGAAAGATAAAGCAAGTACTGCAAGTCAAGAAGCATAAACAGAAAATATGAAATTGGAAATAAGATGTGAAAATTATTCTAAAAGATATTTTAGAATGTTTTTTTATTATAAAATGTACAATATAACTGTTATTTGAATGATTGAGCTAGTCCAGAAGATGTTTGTTAATATAACGCATTGAGTCAGGTGTGTAGCCTTTACGTTAATATAATGTGTAGTGGGGGGGTATTAGAGTCTGTGTCAGTGGGGTTCCCTCGGCCTTGTTGATGGGAAGAAACTGTTCTCGTGGTGTGAGGTTTTGGTCCTGATGAACCGCAGCGTCCTGCCGGAGGGGAGTGTCTGAAACAGTTTGTGTCCAGGGTGGGAGGGGTCGGCCACAGTCTTTCCTGCACGCCTCAGGGTCCTGGAGGCGTACAGGATGTGACAGTCATATTGTACGTCTCTCCCCTCTCCTTTCTCCTCTCCTGTATCTTTTTATGACATTGTACTGCTTATCCTTTCCTTAACCTTCCAGTCCTGTCTTGTGTTGTCATTTCTTTCCCTTTGTTTGCCTGTCCTGTCCTCTCCCCTCTTCCCCTTGTTTCCTCTTCTCTCCTAAGTCTTTTTGGTTCCTCCCCTCTTTTCCTTGTTTCCTCTCCTCTCCTTGTATGTGTTTTCGGTTCCTCCCCTTCTCTCCTTGTTTCCTTTCATCTCTTCTTCTTGTACCTCTTTTCAGTTCCTTCTCTCTCCTCTCCCCTCCTCTCCTCTCCTCTCCCCTCCTCTCCCCTCCTCTCCTCTCCTCTCCTCTCTGGGGGGGATTAGGACAGAGTCCTTTTCATCCTGCTGTAATCCTACACTGGCAACCCAACTCCAACACGAATAAACATACACACACACTTGCAAACACACACTCACATTTTGTCATGAGATATCTATATGTTTACACACAATATGACCACAAAGCTACATAGTTTGCTCTATGTTCATCTGGAAGAAGAGCATCAGAGAGGATGCTGGGAGATTTTTCAGTTCATTTTCTGCTCTGGGTGTTTCTCTGGGGAGAGCAAGACATGAGGAATGAATGGGAGAGAAAGAGACATAAACAGTCTGATCTACCTCCCAGCCTGTCACCCCCCTCGGAGGGGGGGCCTTGCTGGGACTCTGTCAGCTGAGCTCCCCCCCGCTGAGACCTACAATGGCAGATTGGCAACCCTAATACCACAGCTCACTTTATCTGCCTGAATTAAAACCCAATTGGCAAAGGGTTATGGGAATTGCTGGCTCAGGGAGAGCTTTTTATTTATTTATTTTATTTTTTAGGAATTATGTGTGTGGGCGCATTTTAGGGGAAAAAAATGTAATCAGAGAGATAGAAGCTCGAGGGGTATCAGTCAGAGGATTAAACACTGAACTAATACAGCTAAATGCAGAGCTGTTGTTAGCCCTTTATTAAGAAGGATGTGTGTTTGTTTTCAAAAGGATGGGGCCCGTGTGTGTGTGTGTGTGTGTGTGTGTGCTCTTACAGGAAGTGCTTGTGAGGCAAGCAGGATGTGCAGGAAGTGTTTGGCTTGGCTGAGCTGCCAGCTAGGTTGCTGCCCTGAGGATTGCTGATGCAGGGGACAAAGATGCAAAGATTCCCCCTTATTATTTCCTGCATTCACAAGACATTTTACAGCAGAAATACACCCACATATTCAAAAAATAAATAAATAAATAAATAAATCCTGTAACGTCAGCTGGGACATAGACGAAGCACTCCAGGAAAATTGCTGTGAACTTCACTCGTTACTCTCGGCTGTCAACTAATTGAGGCATCCATCAGTTTTATATTCCACTGCGCGGAAACAGAGGAACCTGGTCACTTATGAAACGGGGGAGTGTGATAGACAAGCCGCACTCCCACTTGTTACATAACTAGTCCATGTCCCCGCTGCAGAGAGAGCAAAGTTGTAGTGTCAAAATAGGACAGGGCATAAGAGGGGAGGGTATGTTAGGACAAAGAACTCATCAGAGGTGAACCTGAGCTGTCTTATGTCAGCTGTATGGGTGGGCAATTTGGATATAGAGAAACACTTGTCTGAATGTCTGTTAAATACCTGAAAAATGAAGGTACTTTTCACAATTCCTGTAAATCCAGTAATGCCATTAAGCAGTCCTTCTTCATGATTCTGCCATCTCACGGTATATATCGTCCAACACAAATCAGATGCTAATGTAAGGTAGAAAAATAATTAGGGCTGCACCTAATGATTATTTTCATTATTGATAAACCTGCTGATCACAGAGACTAAAATTAGATCTTCAGATTGTTTTGTATGTAGCCCAGACGCTTGTTTCAGAGGGCTTATCAAGCTCAATCGCTTGTAAGACCCTCCATTAGACACTCGTGAGGGAAAATAATGGAAGTGCAGAAAGGAGGGAACCCTCTTCCATGACGTGCAGGCGGTGTTGAAAAAACAGGACAAGAGGGAGGGAGCTATTATCAGTGCACATACAACCCTGTCACCAAATTCTCAGTGACATACCACAGTACCCTCCTTCTTTGCTCGCGCTCCTGCTTGTCCCATATCATCTGTGTTGACAGCTGATGGGAAGATGGCCCGCTCAGTGGAGGGAGAAGGAAGACGGAAAGAGCATATGAGCTCTTATACTGAACACATGACCTTGCCTCTCATCTCGCTGCAGTTGTAGCCCTCCTGGGCCCACTACTCCACTCATCAACCACATACATTATAGATATACATCCTGTCCTCATAGATCCCTGAGGGAAGCACTTGAGAAGAGGTAAACTCCTCATTGAAGGACTGAACCAGTGCAGGAGAAGGCAAGGGAGCTCTTGTGGAGACATCTTAGCCAGCCTCCATTGACTCACATCTTACATTTAGTTCTTTTTCACAAGAGCTATTGTTGGATTTAATTGTCTGTAAGTGTTTTTGCTGAATTGTCCATTTTCCTGGACCGCGCTCAGATTCAACAACTGCTTTCACACTTCACCAGATGTGCTGGACTCTGACTTTGGTCAGGGAAAACTGAAATGAGCTCAAGTGTGAAAACATCCTTTTAAAGAATCTAAAAGTGTATGTGAACAGCATGGTTTTCAAAGGTTTTATGTTGAAGTCTTAATGTTTTTCTTACAACAATTGAAAATCACATCATCCTGTTATGTGTTATTATGTTATGTTATAGCATAGCAGCCAATCAAGATTTCATTCTAATTTCCCTCTTTCTTTCTTTTTTTTTTATTTTCTCGACCAGACTCGTCAGGCCAGGTGACCTCCTCGCCCCTGGGCTCGCCCACATCCCACCGGGGAATGCACCCGTCTTTGCTCAGCCCAACGTCCATGGGGCCCTCAGGCTCTCTTCACTCTCCCATCAGCACGCTGAGTTCTCCCATGAACGGCCTGGCCTCACCCTTCTCTGTCATCAGCTCGCCCATGGGACCCCACTCCATGAACTCGCCCGGCATGGGCTACGGCCCCAGCGTCAGCCCCCAGGTGAGGCCCGTGACAGACTCACAAATAGGCAGATGCACACACACACACACACACACACACACACACACACACACACACTTAGTATAGTGTATTCACTACAGCTATGTTATATTCAGGCATTGTGTCTTTAAGGTTACTTACTCCCTCAGCAATGGAACATATAATACATAGAGAATGACATCGAGGGGTTTTATTCTTCATGCTAATAAACCAACAGTATTTATTTCTCCAGCTCTGTTGACACTTGATGTCTGATTTGTTTGAATTTCAGCTAGTAAATCAACACAGTCTCAGAATTACCTTGAATTCTGCAAATTAGCTTAATCTAGATGCCTAATATACATTACGTTTGTTGCATTTTTTTTCTGATGTAGGAGTATAAACCTGTATTGTCCCTTTTTAAAAGAACAGTTTGACATTTTGGGAAACACGCTTATTATCTTTCTTGCCTAAAGTCAGATGAGATGCCACTCTCATTTCTGTCGCCATGAGACGGTTAGCTTAGCATAAAGACTGGAAGCAGGGGAAATAGTAAACAAAGAGAGTAAACAAACACCTACCAGTGTCTCTAAAACTTCTTAATTACCGTCACTGGTTGCTTGGCAATCTCACAGTAACGACAAGGTTCCATGAAATCACTGTACCCGGCCAAGAAATAGTCATGTACATAACTTCAGTCTAGCTGCTTCCAATCTTTATGCTAAGCTAAGCTAACGGTCTCCTCGCTGAAGCTTTGTATTAAACGGACACACATGAAAGTGGTGTCCATCTTCTCATTTAACTCTTGGCCTGATAGTGAATAAGCGTATTTCCCAAAAGTTCTAAAGTTCCTTTAAATAGTAAAAAAAAAAATAGCGTTCCTAGGGCCAAGCTACACGCATAGCCGCTGTTTTTTTGTTTTTTTTATCACATTCAGAAACGAGAAAGCTTCATGTTCAGCAGCCTCTATCATGTTTTCATGAGGTTTTGCTGTATACTCAGTCTCCATGCAGAAATACAGGTGCCCTATAAACTAACCAGACAAACGGTTGTGTATCATGTCTTACAAACTGTGCAAATTACAGTCGCTTACACACACACACACACACACTTGCGCACACATAATTTTCCTAAGCCTGGCCCCAGCAGACAGAGGCCCTGCTTTGACCCCGTGCCACAGTTAATCAAGGCCTATTCAACTGGGATTCCACAGCATTTCAGCTCTGTCACTCTTACTTCTATATCTGAGGCATATTTGTCACTCTCTCCATATCTCGCTTTCTCCTCTATCCCGTCTTTCTTCTTCTCTCTGGCTGTCCTCTTTCCTATTTTTTCCCCGTTCTTGTTTTTTTTTTTTATCCCTTGTCTCTTTCACGCCATCTCCATTTCCTCTCTCTTCTTCTCCGTCTCTGTCATTTTTTGTTCCATCAATAAGCCTCAGTTTCTTTGGTATTAAAAAAAACACACACACACACAATTAAGACATCAAAGCCTGCAGTGGCCCAGTTTTCCGTCTGCAGCCATATCTGAAATTGGAATTGTTTCCCCCCAAAATTCAGTGGCTGCCCTTTTTTTGTGTTTGTTAATAATTGTGTTAAAGTGCGTTTGCAATGTGATGCTATTTGGGATGGGCTCTCCTCGCTATTGTGGGGCTTATCGCTGAAGTGTCCCACATGTAATGGAGTTAAGAGTGGATTAGGGGCACTTTCAGAAAGCGGCCAGAATCTTTCATTGCTAGAAAGCCCCCCTTCCCCCTCCCTCCCTCCCCACCCCTCTCCTTCGGATTCTTCTTCACTTTTTAATTCCAACACTTTCATCTGTGCTGCTGTTTCTGTCCCGGAGCGGCATACTTTGTATGCAGGTTGGGTGTTTAGGTAGCAACCGTTACAGCTGATCTGTCTCAGTCTGGCTCATTTGAATCAATCTATAACGGGAGCTTTAGTGATTCTATAACTTTTTGAGTATACACATTTAACATGTAAATATGTGTACATTATGTCTATCGTGAAGGGTATCATGTACGGTAGGTGTGCTTTTTTTTGCCTCTTGGCCAATCCTACCATTTGTAGCAGCTGTGTAAAGAGCAGGTAACAGCTGTTTCTGTTGGTGGTGACAGTTAAACTGTATGTGCAGTAATTACAGCAGTCTACAACAGTGCTGCATTGTTTTGGATTTGCTGAAACAGCTGGTACCAGAGTAAATGGCTCCCAAAAAATGACCATTGCCACCACTCTATTTGGGTTTTTTTTGCAATTTGTACGGTTCACATTTTATTCAGTTAGGTATCGAAAAACGACACAAGTTCCGATACAATACCTGAATTTCAGTATCAATACCGGAACAAATATCTTTGGCGTCAAATTGGGGAGAAGAACACCACCCTCTTCTTTAAGGTTCCCCACCCGTTTCAAAATGCCAGTGTGTGGTAAGCACACCCAAATGTAAAGCACTATCTTCAAAATCAGTTTGAGGGCATAAGAAACGGTTAACCTCCATCATCCTGATTCCGCATCGACCTTGAACCTCAATAGTTTTTTCGGTAACAACAGAATTGTGTCTATAGCAGCAACTCTCCTGAAATTTGTTTTGCTTTGTTTTGCTTCTTGGTTTTGGCTGACATGGAGGACTTTGGCTGACTTTATTTTGTCGGTAACGCTTTACTTAAACTCCCCCGGTTTAGCATTTATGTAAGCAGGTACTGCAGTAAGCAGTATACAAACATTTAATAAACTGTTTGTAACACACTATAATGTAGTTGCACACAGCAATAAGGACACAGGATTATTTAATATAATTACAACTGTGTTTTACTATATTATCTGTACTACTTTCATCATCTGTTTATACACCAGCCTCCACTTACAGGTGCCCACAGGAGGAGTTATAGTTATCAACAAATACATTAATAAACACTGCGTACATGACATCTGCATACACCTACGTTATAGTGTGTATATATCCTGCTTATAAATGTTAAATAGGGGGACTTAAAATAAAGCGTTATAATAAAGTGACATAAACGATCTTGCCGAAAAACCTGTTTTTGTTACTCCCAGTTCTCAGCCCTAAATTTGGCAGGTACTCATGTTTGAGGATTTGAGCTGTTAATCGTGAACATTTGCATAACTGAGACTGTCCAGGCTGCTGACTGTTGCTCAGGGAGGGTGGAGAACGGCAGTTTGATGCGAGAGCGCGGCTCAGAGGTTAAAGATGGTGGCAGGGCCCTGTGGTCACGAGGCGCGGCACTTCTGATGAGACGTGATTTGAGTCAGACGGCGCATGCCACTTGCTCTTTACACTCGGCTGACTTGCCATTTTCATGAGCAGTTGACTGGAACAAGGTCACAGCTCAGCCTCTTCCTTACTTAACCACCCAGAGGCCAGTACAAGACCCCCGCCTATGCTAAACACACACACACACCTAAGCACGCAGGCATGGACACACACACACTCAATATAAACTCACATTCTTGTGACCACAGAGATTTTGCATATATGCTATAAGTTGTATCCGTCCTAAAGATCTTACAAGCACATATAGTATGTCATAAATGAAAGACCTGCTTTCTTCCTTCTTGACGTCTTTCAAAGCTGTCCTCATTACAAGAAGAGCATGAACTACAATCACCAGTGTCTTCTTTTAGCAGGAAACCCAACTTTTACATGCATGGAAACATAAAATTCAGGTGGAATTCTGACTATACCAGTCTGGTTCTTATTAAAACCGGTGTAATTTTCAATGAAAAAAATCGATAAAAATCAAAAAACAATGAGCCTTAACTATCCTCTACATCAAAGATGTAAATGACAACATGATGAAAGCAGAGGACGGGATGAACAAAACTCCCATTCTTACTGGAATCTTGTATCCTCCAAAAGCCAAACCACATGTAAAGAGAGAGACGGTCCTTTATCATCAGCCAATTCTTACATCTCAAACAACAGTACTTCCCCTTGAGCTCTGCCCGAACATCCAGACACACTGACATACTGTGGGGATTTTTTTTTAGCGTGAAACTTCTTCAGTTTTGTCTGCTGTGTATATTGTTGAAGATCTGAAAAACATCTGCATTGTTCCGAGGAGGGCCACACACTCAACAACAAAACATATTTTCACACAAAGACACAAAGCATGTGACGCGAAATGCATGCCTTGTCTTTCGTTGGGCGGTTTTGCTGTTATAAGGCTTGTCATCGCTTTTTTTTTTTCTGGAGCTGCATGAGGGGAGAGATGGCGAAACATCTGGGCATTCCGGGCCACAGCCATGCCTATTAAGATCAGACCCATCGGTGGTCGTGTCTGTGGGCTTGAACTTACTGACGATACAGACTCCATCACAGACACCACAACTCTCCAAGCAGCTGGAAGGGATTATACGCTGGGCTGGAACACATTTTGCACTTCCAATGACAATGGCGAGAGTTGTCTGGCTGTTGTTTTTTTGCCGGTTCCCATTTTCCGTTTTGCGGCTGAGTCTGTACCCGCTCTCCCACTGAAACCTTCCTGAGAATCCTAAACCAACAACAGGCCTCTAGTGTCTCTCAATACGCCTTAAAAACACATATAAAGCTTTGAGTGTTTCTGTAGTCCAACCCAGAAGAAACACTAATGTGAAAAAGGTGTAAATGTTTTACAAGAAATGGAACACGCGCTTAATAAGTTATAAATGAGCGGCGGTGGTGATGTCATGCACCGGGTTTTGGGTATGTCGTGTTTAGGCGAGGGTCGCTAGGAGACTGAAGCACAACACACTCGAGAGAAAGAGAGGGAGGGAGAGGGGGAGCATAGTGGACCTCAGCCCCTTCCTGTGTGGGAGAAATAAAGGTCCATTCCGCTGCTCTGGTCTTTGATGGACCTCGCTGTAGTCACTCTGCATGACATCATGGTTGTGCGGCTCTAATGGCCGCACAAAGGGGCTGTGTGTAGGGTCCCAGGGGAACAGTTAAGGCTCTCTAACGTCAATCAACCCTCAAATGGATGATGGAAAATCATTTTTTTTGCCAAAGCTGTCTCCAGGTAGCAATTAGACACAGTTTTAGAGACCACTTTTTTCCCCCAGCACTGCTAGTTCAAGGAAGTGTAACTAATGTGTGGAATTAATTTAGTTGTGCTCCACTAAAAGTTTAGTACACAGTTCTTTTAGTTCTTAGTTTATTGTAGAGAAAACCTCACATTGCTTACAGACAGGCCTTTATTTCAATTATTTTTCCTATTACATAAGTAAACTTTATTGTATATTTGCAAATTCCCTTTCCTTTCTTGGAAAGCTTTTATTCTGAAATGAATGGAGGAAGTGCTTTATTATAGAAAGCTGAAAATGATGAAAGCACAGACCATAGAATCCGTGAATACAAACATTATATTCTAGTATTATAAAAGAGAATTGTGTTGATGGAATTAATGAAGTGGAAATGCAAAATGTGAAGAATTATTGACCATGTAGCTGTCATTGTACAGATACTGCAGGTACTACATTTTTTATGGCATTTACCTGGGACTATTGCTAGTTTTTTCAAACAGACCGTAGGCCATCATTTGAGAACTGACAGCATGTAGTTTGGTAGCGCTGGGGACTGTGTGTCTGTTCTGACTTGTGTAGGGCCACACCGCAGACGAGCTATTTAGGAGGTGGCAGCTATAAGGGATAGAAACAGTAACATTAGGTTTAAGTTTCAGAGAGAAGCCTTATAATGCAGACTGTAGACGTTGCGGTTTAAATGCCTCAGGGCACACATTTATTTCAAAGCTTCCAAAAAATCCCTGTAGGGCTTTAATTGCATCTGGTGGTGTGATCTTACAGCAACTCAACACTGTCTGTGGACGGACATGTACACTGTGGCATGTGTGTGAAGTGTAATGACACTTACTATAAGACTAATTCACTGCTAACACACCTGTAAAACCTTTAAACTGTAGGTACCAGATGGTTGGGGCCACATTGTTTTTATTTAACATGCAGTGACTGACAGCTCTCATGTTATGCTGAAAGGTTAAAGACGAAACTGTATTGGACCGAGGTCTGCTGAAAGGTGAACAGCAGCCTCAGCTGAGACTATTTCAGAAAGAAGAAAATAAGAACAAATAAAAATGCTTAAAATACTGTACAAATGTGGTATGACGTGATCAACAAACAAAACAAACAATAATAGATACACTGACAATGTCAGACTGACCTTTTCAATACAAGGAACATAAAAATAGATTAGTAAGATCAAGTAAAAGGTAAAAGCTGACCATCAAACTACACTCTGCCAGAATTGGTGTTCATCAGCCCCCACACTCACTGGATAACACTAATGGAAACATTTAATCAATAATCAACCAGGTTACTTGTAAGTGGCCAGGACAAACAGCAGTGAACCAGCGCCGGTGTGACATGCTGAACAACATGAACAAGTAAAAACATGAGTCTATTAAAAGCTGGACGGCTTGCTGGCAGATGTATCAGTCTGTTATCTGCTGGTTGGTGGACAATGGAAATACTGCTGAATGACTGGCAGGATATAATCAATCTAAATACGGCTACATTCAATGGTGGTTTGACACTGAAATACTATTTCAATTACGGCTGGATTGTGCTGTTTGACAAAAGAGATACCACTTGCACACACATGTAACATACTAGAGGACACGTGGAAAACCATGATGAATGCCTTGATGATCATGGACATGCTTGAGAATGAATCACTGGATGGCTCATACCAGTGGAGAGTGGAAACACCAGTGAAATACTCAGGTTGATTTACAGTTGGAAAATGGAAATACTTAATTTAGTTTAGTTTAGTTTTATTTTTTTACTTAATCATTATATCTAATAAATAAAAAAATCAAACATAATATTCTCTGGCTGAAAAAAAGGCTGTAGGCTGAAGCTTAAGCTTATTATGCCTACCTGATATAACATAACAGTGACTGACCCCAGATCATGCAGCATTTTACTGATTCTTATGTGTGTATTTATGTTCTCAAAGAGCTCACAAAGAAATACATAATTCTGAGCATTATTAGCCTAGACTGCAACTCAACCTCATTTTATGAATAATGACAACCAGGGACGAGAAAGAGGTGAGATGGGGGGAGGCAGTTACTGTGTAGTCATTGCATTACACACAAGAGACCTTTTCACTTTGTGAGAGAAAATCTAACGCACGTGGTTGTGTGCATACATGTGAAGTTATTAAATGATTTGCATTTCACTTATACAGATGGGAAGATCGCTTTCTTTCACAGTTCACAGCCAGAAGACAGATTTAAAAGTAGTTTAGCTTTGAATTTTTGCTGAAATCACACATCTGCTATCATAAAATACTGCCGTTGGTCCGATTTGCTACACTACAAAGGAACCACACTGCTTGGACCAAACCATCTTTTATTTTTTCTTTTGCGTTGTCAACACCAGAGTTTGATTAATAGTTTTCACACCAACCCAAATGAACTGCACCAAACAGGCAAAACCAAGAGCAAAAGGAAGGGTAGAGAAGGTTGTTACAATTCTCTGTGAAGAATGTATGTAGTGAGGAGGAGAAAGTAAGACGTTGGACAGGAGAGTGGCTCCACGGTTGTGAGAGCTGCTTTGTCAGTGGTAGGCAGTGACGTGCCCACAGGAGCGGCACTGTTTCCTATAAAAACAGCCCATATGCTCATCCACCCACACACAAGGCCAAACGACACAGTTATACACGTGCATGCAGAATAAACACACTCATAGATAAACACATGAAGTCCAGAAACACATGCATGCAGGCGCATACACTTGGCGCAAATTTATTTTAAAAACATGTATGCATCCCGCGGACTCCACCCCTATGTGCACACACACTCCCATGGATGCCGAAAACACTTAGACAAAGGCATGCACAGATATTGCCACGCTGAGGTGAAAGTCACTCTGCATATTCCCACTTCGCTGCTGTAAGGCTCACCACCTTTCGTGTCACTGATAGTCTTAATATCCTTTTTTCACTGCAACAAAAGTCTCTGTCAAAACACACACATACACACACAAGCGCCAGCAGTGCTTGCGATGATTCATTTTATCTGTTGTTGCACAGCATGGGGTGAGTTTGGAAACCTGGAGCTGTCTGCTTCTACTAAAGTCTATCCACTGGGAGAGACAAGAGAAAGTGTTTTATTAGAGCTGAGTGACAATAATCATGGAGCTGTTTTACAATAAGGCAGACTTTGGAAGGGTTTTTATTAATGGTTAATGAATAATTTAGTCATTACAAAAAGTAAGTTTTCACTTACAGATCATTAATAAGCCATTAAATTGTGTAAATTTGGGTTGCCAGGTTTTGACCCCCTATGTAAGTGAAGAATCCCTTTCATTTTATTATTATATCTCTGCCAGCACTCTTGAGCTAATCCAGAAGGCTGTAGAACATCAAGACCAAGCACAGTTTATTAATGGCTTACAGTAATAGCGTTTAAAAGACAGACTTAATGCTTAAAGCAGACCAAAGGATTGTTGTAATGTAAAAAGCCATCATAAATAAAATGCTCACAACCTGGCTACCCAGAAGTTCATTTTAATTAAAGCTGGTACGGCAGCTTATTATTGATCTGTAAAATGTATTATTGAAAGTCATTAGTGATGATTCATCTGTGTAGTATACTTCATTGTGCCGGCAAAGTCACAATTTAATATTCCTTCCACTTGTTTTGGGTTTTTGAATTACCGTAACACGTCTTTTCAAATGCAGATCACAGTGGGGAATATAGTTGACACAATGACTAATCATGACTATAAACATTTGAGGATTAATTTCACTTTGCTAAGAATTATAAAGTCCCACAGAGATTATTTGCCATGAGAGACCAGAGAAGTCTGCATCACCATGATTAACACTGACGTTGAGGACAACAATGAACACAAGTGTATTTATGAGGAGGTACAGTTAAAATTCTATTCAATGTGAGTATGTGCTGAAAAGGCAGTAGACTAACAGTAGGAGAATATGTTTAACATTTTTGATAAATATTAGTGCTAAAAAAATAGTTATTTTGGAAAGTAAGTCCATGGATTAGAGGTGTGGAGATGTGGATTGTTCCCTGCGGCTGAGGACGCACATTCTCACGCATACACAGGGATTCCCGCCAATGGTTTCACACTGTTCCACTGATCAACGGGTGGCGGTGACACGCCAAGATGTGCAGCCATGGCCAGCAAAGACAGGGAGAAGAAGACTGCGAGCTAGCCAACATGGATGTAAACAATGCGGGATTACAAATCGGACTTGCAAATGTTTTATGAGGAAGGAAATGTTCTCAACGCATTTGTTAGAGCTCAAGGATACACACAAGGCATTAACGCTGAATGTACACATAACTTTTGTTTGTTTATGAGAAAGCTCCACAGGGCCCCTTTAAGTCACATGTTACCACATGTCTTTCCTTCCTGTTTCTTTATCCTCTGCGAGGATTTAAGTTTACAGTGACATGACGGACCTACAGGCGATCTCTAAATTAATCCGCTGATAACTGAACTGCAGTATGAACTACTCTGTGCGCATGCTCACACCCACATGTCTGTTGATTTGTGCTTGTTTTGTGAACTGTGTGTGTGTTCAAACAGGTGTCTTTCAAACTCATAACAGTGCCGTAATGTGTATATACCCCGAAGGCCACAGAGGAGCCGACCCATTAGCACACACCGTGTGAAACCTGACCCCCCCCATCTCTGCTGATACGTGTCCAGATAAGACACGCGGGGATGAGAAGAAAGTTCCTACTCATTCCTCCCATACTTTGCGGGACAGCTGAGATAAGTTTGCTTTTAGAAGGAAGTGGTGGTCACAAGGTGTCAGAGGTGAAAGGTGACACGGGGTTATCATTGGGTTACATCATGACCTGATCCCTGTCCTCATGTCTGTCAGGATGCATGCTGTCTGGTTAGGTGTTGTCTGCTGTCAACACAGAGATTTGTAACCTGTCCACTTGCACTTCCTTCACATTGTAGTTTTGGACATTTTTAGTGTCTTGCCTTGAAGCAAAAGTGAATTGAAAGTTTCACAAAATGAATTCTGGGAGTGATACAGTTTTCGGGGAACGAGATCTAGAACAGTGGATTGTAAAGTAGAGCGTTCTATTCCTGGTCATGTTGTGCCTCTGCATAATGGAAAGCCTTATGAAGGAAATCTGTAAGGGCGTTTTTGAAAGAAAACTGTGAAGATAACTTTGTCTGTGTTAAAAAAAAGGTGCCCTTGAACTGGAAAGCAACTGAAGTTCCACATGAGGGTTGTGCATTGAGGGGTGGTGCGCTAGGATTTGATGTCTCCTTTTGAAGTGTCTTCATGAGCAAAGTCTGTGCTCTGACTCGCTGAATCGAGCTAAGCCTGTCTTAAGCAGAGGCCTCCACTGTCTCCGCTCCTCTTTCCATTTTCTCCTCTGCTCACTTGAGGGACGACTCCTTCCTTTTTGTTTCACCACCGTGTGTTGTCATAGCATACTAATAGTCTACAGGGCCTGCTCTGCTGCCAAGATCAGTCTTTCTAGTAAAATGAATTAGAACTGAATAAGACACCAAGCTGACAATAATAATTTTAAACGGTTTTGGTGAGATTATATCTTACCTTTCTTGTGTATTGTTACAATAAGACACTTGGCTTGATTTCTGATTGTTGGCCTTAGTCTCATTATTTTCTATTTATTACGAGTTTTGCCGATTGGTCTGTGTTTATTAACTTATTTAACTAGAATAACCCCTTTTTTAGAGGTTGTTGTAGCCTGTGGGTGTAGTATGAAGTAGTGATGAAAAGATTGATCAATTAGTTGATGGCCAGAAAATTAAAAGACTGCGATATTTTACATTGTTTAGGTTAAACATTTGCTGGTTGCAGCGTCCCATTGTTTGCAGCGTTTTATTGTTTTTTTGACTTTATGGATTAAACATTAATGGAAAGATAATGGGACAATAATCATTAGTTGCAGCCCTACCTTACAGAAAACATGGTTTATTGTGCTGTGTGTTGTTATGAAACCAAAACACCACTTCTTTAACCTCTTAGTTCTCGATTTGCGCATTATGAATTCATATTCTTCACCTCTTTTCAAACCTGAATATATATATAATATATAATACCTCATTTGAAAGCTTAGAATTGCATTTTTTGATACGATTACAGCAGAGTACAGCAGTTTACAGCTGTGAACAGTTGGCAACTTACCTGGTAGCTTGCAGCTATCATGTCTTGCCATAGTAAAAAGCTATTTGTTGTTTATTGTTTATTGTGTTCTGTGTGTTTTTATGAAAGCGAAGCAAAACACTTATTTATTTCATAGATTTATGAATGCAGCCACTCACGGTATCTGAAAACTTTCAGCTGCACCCTCAGCTCTTCAGGGCTAGCAGCCCTTTGAGGAAGCATTAATTCATCCCCTTTTACATGTCTGAATAATGCAGCATTATGCTGAAGCCAGCGGGTGGCACAGGACATATAATCACATCTATCAATTCTGTGCAGAATCTGACACCCACAAGCAGACAGAGACCCTCGCTGTACTGGATGTACCAATCAAGTGTTCTCCACAACATGTTACGTAACACCTGCAGCACATGAGAAAGTGTTATTCAGCTGGAGCATTTCAGGCGCTCGTGTTGTACATTGTACTGCGGGGAATCTTATGTCCTACATTTCCAGTCCTTGATGTTAAACGCCCCTCGTTTGTTTCTCTCCCTCAGTCTGTAAAAGTTTGAAGCCAAGCCTTCTACTCCTCCAATAAAAAAAAATAATAAAAAAGGAGAGGATTGTCAAGGGGTTTCCCAAGACGACATGGCTGTACACACAGCTGACATACCTCCCTGTGAAGGATCACATGTATGTGATGTAGAGGAGGGCACATGCATTCTATTTCCAGAACCAGTCCTGAGCCACTTTAATCCCCCCGCCTTGCCTCCATTGCCATGGGCAGAAGAGAAAGAAAGGCCTCCCCGGCCTGCCCACCCCACTGTGGGGCGCAATGTTGCCGAGATTGAGTTGCAGGTTTACTGAAAATAGATTGTGAGTGGAAGAGTCTTTTCTGTCAGGCAGACAGAGGGTTTGATAGAGACGATATCAGCAAAGGAGACAGCTCTGTTAGCGCTGCGCTGCAGGGGAAAAGACTAGACTCAGACGTTTAACTGAGGTAAGACCTCATGTTGTGTGTGTGTTTGCATGTGGGTGAGTGTGTGTGTGCAGAGATGTGGGTGTGTGCACATGCCAGCGTTGCTAGTTCCAAGCAAGTGATGCAGCTGTGTCGGTGCCTTTGTTTCTTGGAGACACTCTCAAAAATCGTCTTATTCCGTTCAAGAAAGGTTTTGTCAGCACAAGGTAGTATTTTGCCAACATAACAATGACAATAATAACTGTTTGTACTCTTATGTGTCTACTATTCATTTAAATAGTGCAAATGATATGTTAGTTTAAATGACACATTCAGTATCACCTAAAAAGAAATGATGGCTACTTGGTTGATGCAAAAGATTTCCTTTTTTCCCTTGGTATTAATAATGGAATAATGTATAAAGAACCACATGGAAAGCTCTGCAGGATAATAGAAATAAGAATAATCTTTTTTCCCCCCGAAGTTTAAGCTTTGCGTGTGTGTGTGTGTGTTGCATTCAGTGTGTATTTGTGTAAACAGGGTGTGAAGAGCAGGCGAGGGGTGGGTGTCGGGGTGTGAATTGAACATTTTCATGTGGTGGAGGGCTTTAACCTTTTCAACCCGCCGAACCCACCGGTGGATCTGTCATTCAGATGCAGCCAAACATTCAAACCCACATAAGGCTTATATTTGAAATTCTATTCAGGTTCCCAAGTCAAGTTCCCATGACACCACATATGTCATGCTGGATTATGTGGAAATATGTATAAAATGATGCAGAAGACATCTAGAATTTCCTATTTGATGTGATGGTAAAGCACCATGGTCTGGAATATTTCCCTCAGTGTAAGCACGATACACTGTAGCTTCAAGCAAAAAATGTATATGGCAGTCCTGACATTTTTCAAACTTTGAAGCTATTTAAAGGGATATTTTTAAACCAGGCCCTATATTTACATATTTTTGGGGTCTAAATAACTAAGAGTTACAAAAAGGTTTGGAAATGGTCCAGTAGATCGCCTCAGCTGGCAGCCGCAAAACGGGCTGCAATGGCTGCAACGTAATCCTTGGGAGCAACTGTGCCCATCAAAAGTATGTCCACTAAAAGTGCTTGTTTTTGCCACTGACAAGGTCAGACTGATATTCTAAATGTCTGGCAACATTATGGAAAGGATCCCTACACAGATAGACCTTTTGGTAAAGGGTAAGATGACTACTGACTCACGTTTCCAACATCGTCTTCCTGTAATAACTCACCTCTCGCTTCTCTTTGAGCGATACTTCTGTTTCTGCTTAAACAAACAGGATCTTACTCTTTAACAAAAAGGTCTTTTTAAAGTGCTCTTATCCGATTACTTGATAAATCATGTGAATAATCTATAGAACACTAAATTATAAAGATAATAATAAATAAATACGCTCTATGTAGAGTTTTGGAGCCAAATGCCAACATCCATGTATGCTCTGCAGTTGTTTGTGGCTGATGGTATATGTACTGTATGTTTGAGGAAGGGCACTGTTTGCTGTGTTGTGTACATTTCCGTGTTCTTCTAGTGCATGGCTAATGTACTCTGTTTTTACAATGACGAGACATACATGAGAGTTTGTCCTCCTCAGCTGTGTCTACATTGATCTGACAAAGTGGTTCTTCTGTCTTGCCTGATCTCTGCAGACAGAGCCAGGGTTTCTCTGCCACATTATACACTACATTTAGAGCCAAGACGTGTTTGTGTGCTATCACACGTGTCTCATATGTGGTAACTTAATGAAAACACGTCTGGCTATATGAGTCCATGTGGCTGCTCTGCCAACTCTGTTCAGTCTCTCGCCCCTCTGTTGTGGGTGTGTTTGTCGGGGATAGACTTCTTCCCCCACTGCATTGTCATTCTTGCATTAGCCTCGTTAAGCAGACTGGTACTTTTTACTTTTCTTTTCACAAGATGGTGTTAGGATAATTCATATCCTGCCCCCCTAATGTTTATCTCCTTTGGAAACAGCGTGGTGCTAGTTACAGTAATTAGTCTCCCCTTGCTCTCCACTTTTAGCAAGAGAGGAATAGAGGTCACTTTGAGATGAATTTTTATCAAAGCTCTTTTTCCGAGAGGGAGGGTAGACAGCAATTGAAGTAAGACTTAAGGCTGCAGTTGCACTGCTGCTAAAACAAATGCTGTCTCTTTATTCCGCTGTACTGCTAAATTTTGCAATGGAGTTATGCTAGCGCTGAACATTTGGGAGCCAGCGGGGCTTGTTGAGAGCACGAATGAAAGAGTTCCTGGGGTGGAGTGGTGCAGGATCCTGCTGCGCCAGATTTAGATCTGAAACAGGAGGGAGGAGACAGACAGAGAGAGCAATGAAAGAGGGCAAAAAGCGCCGCTGCTAGGACTGTTGACCATCTGTATCAGAAGTCATAACATCCTTTTCACTTTCATGGACTTTGTTGCATTTAGCAGATCTGTGTGACGTAACTCCAGATTTATTTTCCCTGTTTGTATGTGTGACCAAACCTTGTCTCTCCTTAGCAGACCTGGCCCTCGTTCAATAGTTAATGTCATCGGCTTAACCATGCTGCGCCAGCCAAGCTATGTGACAGGCTCGTGTAGCGGGGTGTGTGATGTCGCCGGTTGTGAGTTCAGAGGGGGCTGCTTTTGTGACCTGTCGGCGTGTGTGTTTGTGTGTGTTGATGTTCCAGCTGAACTCTCCGATGAACTCGGTCAGCAGCACGGAGGACATCAAGCCCCCACTGGGCCTCAACGGCGTGATGAAGGTGCCCGCCCAGCCCTCGGGCACGGTCCTGTCGCTCACCAAACACATCTGTGCCATCTGTGGTGACCGCTCCTCAGGTGAGTGACATCAGACTGTGACGCACACCCACTGCATGACCGTACTGTGTATGTACGCACAGGAAGCATGGCACAATGAAAAAATACTGAAAAATCATTGAATTTAAAATAAATATTTTAAAAGTTACTTATGGGAAAAGAATCAAAGATTTACCAGTGTACAGTATCTTGCCTTTTCCCTATGTTTGCAGTGTTACAGCTTCATGTAAAAATAGGTCATTTTGTACAAATGAGTCACAAAAATATCATAAAACATGATTTTGTGACTCATCCGTACAAAATGACCCATGATGTCAATGTTGGTTTAAAATTATATATATGAAATGACTAAACTTAAATTGATTGGAGGTGACTATTTCAAAGTGAGTCAATGGCTCACAACCAGGAAGCCCAGAGAATTTCATGTATAATTTAGGGAAGAATTGTGGGAGAAAAGTATAAAAATAATTTCTCAACAGATGGGATTACACAAGACTCCATTATTACTAAATGAAAAGAAAGTGGGACTGCCCAGCATCTTTCTAAAGCTGGTGTTCTGACCACACTGAGAATCCTCCAAAGAAGATCCAAAGAAAAAAAATGGTCAGAGAGCAGCCCCACGGACCGCTCTGGCAGAACTACACACTGCAGCTTCTTGCAGTGGGAGATCTTCCTGGAAGGACAACAGTCAGTGGAGTTCTTCACAAATCTGGGCTAAATGGCAACAAGGCCAGAAAGAAGCCACTCCTGAGAAAATACATATGAGGGCGGCACCATAAAGGAACATAAAAGAAACTGAAATCAGGAGGCAAAAGATTGTACGGTCTATTGAAACCAAACCTCAACTCAGTTTTGACTGAAATAGAGAAGCGCTGTGTCTGAGGGAAACCAGGCACGACCCATCACTCATCTCATGCCATGAAGCATGGTGACTCAGCATCGTCATGGGTGTGGGTGGGCGTCTTGAATGAAGACTGGAGGCAAATACAGGCAGATTTTGAGAGGAACCTGTTTCAGAATGACCGTGCAAGTAAAAATACTGCCACATCTCTACATGAACGCCTTCAGATGGGGCTGTAAAGAGTACATAAGGGATGGTCTTGTTACATGATAACAGGGTCACATGTCAATATGTTTGTGAGAACTGAGAAATATATGAATTACAATACAATTACATGTTAAACATTTTCATAGCTTTTAAAGTCCAGTTCAAATTCCAGCCACTTTCCTCACATTCAAAGGAGCCCCATGAGAGGTGAAAACGTTTAAAAATCAGCAAGATATGACTTTGTGCAATGTCTTAGAAAGAAAAAAAGCAATGAAAGCTGCTCCAGATCCATGTTGCCTCATTCCAGATTTCAAACTTGGTGAAATGTCCTCATTTCCACTTTCAAGTGACCGGAGTTCAAACTTCCCATTTTCAGTGTTAATTGTTGGACATTATTCGGCCTTTCACACATCACATGCTCACTCCAGGGTTCTCTTAATCTTTGGCTATCATTTGGTCAAGAGCTAGCTTAACCACTTTAACCACAAGAACATTTAACCCATGGCTAACTGTTAGCCCAAGGCTCATGGCTCACACAACAGTCCTCTTTGCAAAAGCGTCTAACTTATTTTTTTGTTCACCCAGTCAACAAATAGCTCTGTGTTTAAATGTTTTTCTGGGGATAACCATGAAAAGTTTTCAGCCCCAGGATGAAGCTGGATATCTAATTCATTGGACAGTCTTAGAGTGATCCTGCGTCATCAGAGCTACATGGACCCAAGGGGGAAAATCAAAACAATGTTTTATAGCAAGTCATGCTTCATTTAACTGTGCTCGGAGGCTTAATTTATCTTCTCTGGTGGTCTGACAAGGAAAGGGCTAACAAAGGAACAGTTTGAGCAAATCTGGAGAATGCAAATGGCCTTCATTCATCATAAATAACAAAAAAGAGTTGTTAGGAACAATGGCAAGAGACGATTCGTCCTGTACCACAGCATGATGTGAGAACAGTACTGTAACCCAAATCCATGAGGCCCCCCCTGCAGATTGCCTTCAGTGGGCCCCCTCTTTTCTTCCCCAGCCACCTCAGCATAACCCCCAAACACACGGTCTGTTCACTTTAATAGGTCTTTGATCACGTGATTGACCTTTTTTGTTACCTCAGAGTGTGGTCCTGCATGCTGTTTATGTGGTTGCATGTCATCTCAGACTGTAAAGGTTTTTGTTCTCAGGTCTGAGGCCTGCGTACCTGTCGATATCAGACTGTGGAGCTGTCACCAAACTCACAACCTCATTCGACAATTAGACCCTGACACAAAAGGGAAAATATGACGCAGGAAATATTTTAAAATCTACATGCATTAGACAAACCATCTCTGTCTCTCTCTCTCCTCAGGAAAACACTATGGGGTATACAGCTGTGAGGGCTGCAAAGGTTTTTTCAAAAGGACGGTGCGCAAAGACCTGACCTACACTTGTCGTGACAACAAGGACTGTGTCATTGACAAGCGCCAGAGGAACCGCTGCCAGTACTGCCGCTACCAGAAGTGTTTAGCCATGGGCATGAAGAGAGAAGGTACAGCACATACCGTTGAGGATAAAGTCCCACTTACCCATCCCCTCAAATGTCGACTAATCCACATAGATGCACATTTAGACACAGATGAGGGCCCTATTTTAGGAAATGAAGGAGCAGTGTAATGCATATCATGAAAATATTTGCTATTTTTGTGACCAGAAACACAGAGTTGCAAAGGGCAAATGTACAGCACCTGAGATATGACATCAAGGTCATTTGTAACTCTAAGTTGATGATATCAAGGCTAGAGGACGTCCCTTTTCGCTTGCTTCGTGTAAGTAAAGCAACTTGTTTCCCATCCTGTCTCTATCCAGTTTCACAGAAGCACTTGCCCGCTGGGATTCTGCTCTGCTCCATCATGCTGTGCATCGCAGCCGTAGCCTCTACTGCATTTAAATATGTTCTGCTTCAAGCACTACTTTTGGGGAAATAATGCATTCAGCTGTTGCAGCCCCAGGAACCCAGAATTGCTGCATGTAGCAACAGAGTGATGGGTTTGTGAGAACAGGCAGTCCTCGGGGAGTTCACTGATTGACTGGAGAAATAAAAACACAACAATGGAGCTGTGTGAACTTCTGCTTCCGGATGTCACCGTCCGTGCTCTTGTGCTCCTAATTATTTGTAAACTTGGAAGTTGTGTGGGACAGCCTACCTAGTTATTATGAACCAGCTTGTTTTCACAGACACAAAGATTTTTAGAACTTATTTTGCAAGATACCCAATGCACAAAATGTATTCAAAGCACTCAAAGTGGATAATGTCTTGTAATTGCACGGCATGGTAAAAGAGTGCACCACATTCCTCAAATTAGAGGCTACTGATGGAATGCACATACTGCTCCTGCCCTTTTCAAATCAGTCGCATGGTGAGAGGCCACAAATACAGAACATGGAGTTGTGGAGGACAGACTATTAATCAAACTGTCGCTTTACAATCATATTTTCAGTGTCCATGTAAATGTGGTTAAAGAATTCAATTCAAAATGAAACAGGCATTTATAACATAAACATAACAAGGATTTATGTCATTTTTTTACAGCCATAAAATCAACAAACAACACGACTGACCATTTACAAGCGCCTTGTTTTCTACTGATGATACTTTGGACAGTTTCCTTAACAACAAACGTTGCATGTTTAGCGATCTGCTCCAGTTTATCATTGAACGTTTTGAGAGTCAGATAACATATAATCCTGATGTGGACGGGAAGGAGCTACATTTCCCCATTAAAGGATTTATTCAAGATGCAACAATCAAACATTTCCCGCAAATCACTCCTCCTCCTCCGCCTGGCTTCATGCTGAACTGAGCGTAAGAGTTTGAACCAGTGACCGACTGAACTGAAGACAGTCTGAATCAACGCCAAATGTCGTGGTGTTATAAACAGCGATGCATTCGCTCACTAATATATATATACTGAAGTGCATTTGAACAGTGATTAGAAGTTAGAAAAAAGGGAATTAACTACATAGTCACTCACTGCGAATCTTAAACTGAACAAAACTATTCAAATCAGCGAAGTGAATTCCACCTCTACTCTTTTCATTAAATTTATTTTCATTAAATGTTGTTTTTCCTGTAGAGATCAGCTCACATGATTGGGATGATCCATCCGACACACCTGTTCATGATATGTAAGGTCTTGCTCATCTGTTGACGCACTTTACTTACAGGTTTGTACGCACTCCCGGAAAGTTGTCCGAGGTTGATTAAAGTCTTCTTTTTTGTCTGCAATTGGAGTGTTGAGATTTAGGATCGCCCATTTTTACTATTGAACCTGGATGGAGCAGAGCAAATCCCGAATACTAAAAGAGGCATAGAAAACAAGAAATGAACATTTTGCTCATAAAGGCCACATATTGTCATGATAACAGGGCACAATGTATAAATAAAGACTGACGCAGTTTCGCACTGACATTCCCTTTGAATGGATAGCATGATTGACTGCATCCTCTTCATATTCTCTCATTAAGTGGGACTGGCTCTTGAGCACCAGCATTGTTGAGGAAGGCTGTAATTATTTGATGATGCATTTATTGACATCTCCAAGACCGGAGAGAGAACCTGCCTTGTAAACATTGAGTTGGCAAATACCGTCTGTGATTGTGGGGCAGTACAGTAAAGCAGCTTTGAGGACATATCACAGACTCGATAAGACCAGGAAGAGTTGGGCTGTGCGAGGCGAAACAAATCAGGCAGTCAGGTGTGAACTTTAACACTCTCCACGAGGGTGTTAAAAATATTAGCGCTCTCAGCAGTGCCGTTAAGCACTCTTTCGCACATTGAACAAATCAATCATTGCCTCTCACCAATGTGGTCACCAGGGTTGCAGAATACAGATATAAAGAGCATAGATCACACTGAGCGATGTACAGTGTAGCCAGGGAAGCTGAAGAGCAAAGACGGAAGCAGGTGTTAACCAGGTGTGTATGCGCAGGTGCATGCTCGTTGGATGTAGCTTCACGGTTTAAAGCTCGGTGAACAAGAAGTATACGTGTTTTTTTGGATAGATGCATTTTGGAGGCTATTCAATCCAAGGCCAATTTGTCTTGACCTTTACTTGGCCTCCTCTCCCCTCTCCCTCTTGCTTTTATTTATATCATTGTTGGGCTCTTTACTCCTTTCAAGGATATTATCATTTACTGCCTTTCGCCTCACTAACAGTGCTGCCTAAGCCTCCCCTGCACCCCGAGGGCTGTGGTTAGAGAACAGCAGTAAGCAAGGCAGCAGTAGCCCAAAAGGCTAAGCGAATCCACAGAAAAACAGGATTAAATGAATTTATGCTCTCCCAGTCAGGAGAGGAGAGGAGGGAGGGAGGAATAAAGCTAACATGATTTCAGCCCTCCTCACCTCTCCCTGACTCCAACACAAGTATTCTACCCTTGGGCTGACCTCCACCACCAGACAGCAGTTCCTCTAAAATGGGGCCTCTTTCCCTCTCCCCCTCTAACAACCTGCCCCCCCCAACAAGACCATGGCCTCTCTGATTCAGGACTTGGAATAGAAACCAGAGTAGGGGGAAATGTAAGAAGACAGATCATCCTGCAAACCCAGTGTGCGTGATTTGTGTATGTGTGTATGTGTGAGGCAGGACTGTTCTCCAGGTGTGTATTTAAGTTTGCATGCTGACATTGAATTTCCAAAAACCCTTTATCATTCAACACATTACGTTCCAAAACTTTTTTATTAATCCATGTGTGGAGGACAAACTTATAAAAAGCCGCAGTGCTTTTTTCTGCGGCGTCTTGAATTAAGTAAATTATAGCCTTTTGAAAATACAAAGCACACACACACACACATACACACATGTATCTTTTCCATCCTCACTTGAGGGTGGAGGTGCGGTTTCTCTTTGCTCGGCCACAGTGAGCCTCGGTGTCTGCTCAGCACACAAACCACTTCCTGTGTCTCCTCGCCAAGCCAATCAGATGACAGAACTAACACGGTTTGCTTCCACCAGTTTTTATACGCAACATGGGGGGAGGGGGGGGGTGTACAGACAAAGTCTTCATTGATTTGTGTTCAGGGTTTTTTTTTTATTGAAGCTGTTCTGTCCTGGCATGAGTGACAGCCCATACATTATGTATGTGTCTATAAATGATTTGTGTATAAAAGGAGCCAGCTGTTTGTCACTGAGCACTGCATGAAAAACACATCTCTTTGATAAGGAAGCTGAGAGAAGTCCTTTAGCATTTCCAAGCTGCTGCGTTGTGCATAATGTAGGTCTAAGGTCCTAAATATATTACATCCGCACTGTCAAAGCAATTATTGATGATTGAACTGTCTCGGATATGTTTACTGGCATAATACATATACGGCCATGCACTATTCACGGGCTCACCGAGACACACTGACTGAAGCAGGTACTCACATGCATACTTGGCCTGGGTAAGCGAACACACACTCAAGCATGCACACGTGTTGTATATAAGTGTGTGTAGATACAAACAATTGCCTATTAGGTATTCAGTTTTGATGTGTAGATGTGTACCAGAGTATGGACAAAGACTTCAAGCATTTAATCAAAGGGAAGATTCAGTGTTGAAAGCTGCTCAAAGCAAAAAAAAGACATCTGCCTTATCAAGTCATTTCATCTCAGATTCATCCGGCATCATTTATTTTTCTTCAGAGTGGAAAAAATAATCTACCAGTGTGGTTTCCAGTGCAGTTCCCCTTTGAGAATGTTTCCAGAAATGAGTCATGTTCTCAACGTTTTGCTAGATTGTTGCACTAGAACAACTGTAGGAACACAGTTGATTTAAAAACAGCTGGAACAACCTCACCATATTGGCAGATTGCCATATCTTCATCTTTTTTTACAAATAACAGACAAAAGGACTTTTGCAGTCCATTGCAGTGGTTTAGAATTCTTAATAAAGCTAAAAGAAAGAACTTAAATTAAAATTAGCAATTCAGCATTGTCAGCATACATGTTGCTGAATTAAAGCTGCATTCATAAATGTTTGACCACTAGTGGGCAGAAGTCATTTAAAAACAATCTGAAAAACACACAGCCTTGACATAGTATCCCGTAGTATCCCGTACAAAGTTGTTATCGCTATTGCTAACATGTTAGCAAACTGTTGCCTACTTATGTATCAGTAAACACAGAGCAATATCAGCATTCTGGCTCTTTAGCGTCTACATATTCCACTTTCCTCATCAGCTAGTCGCTAACTTTGTCCGCCATTTGTCGCTGGACAGTTGGTCTATCAGAACTTGGGGCTAATGATGAAAGCGGTGAGAGTGAATCAAACCAGTAAATGTGCTGTAAATCCAAAACAATCAGCTAAAAGATGCTAAAAGAAGTTGGGTTATAATGCTCTGTAAGCTTGTGTGTGACCTCTCACATTACCAGTTGTCATTTGAATCATTGTCAACATATAAACCATCGATTGATGCAGCTTTAATATTAAGTACTTGAATTGTACAGTATAGAGTCATTTTCCTTGAAAAAAAAAAAGTGTACCCTTCACTAAAAGCTTATTTAGGCTTGCAATCCTGAATCTTCCTTTCAACATACATGTGTTGACATTGCGACACATGTTGACATTGTAAAAAAACAAAACAAAAAACAGCAGTAGTGACCGGAACCAGTTTTGTTACATGCAGCCGTTCAGGAGGAGCGCCAGCGAGCCAAGGAGAGAAATGAGAACGAGGTGGAGTCGACCAGCTGCGCCAACGAGGACATGCCCGTGGAGAAGATTCTGGAAGCGGAGCAGGCAGTCGAACCCAAAACCGAGACCTACATTGAGACCAACCTTGGTGTGCCGTCCAACTCGGTGAGTTGGTATTTTTGTACATTCTTTAACAAACACTCACGTACTTTGTCATTCTGCAACAAGTCATCACTTTGTGTACATGTCCATGAGCACACATACACACAGTGGGTGATCTGTTTAGGTTTACCATTGGGGCTGGTAGAGAGCATGTTTCTCTCATATTTATTCCTACAGTTTTTAGGGTATTGCATTTAACGAAATGGTGACTATTCTCCATTCTCACCCACTATGTTTTTAACCCAACTGCAAATTAACTGTAAACTAGTTTGAACGCAGCTTCTGTCCTGATAGAGAAAATAACAGACACACATGTCCATTATTTTCATAAATCAGAACACCTCATTGTGTTTTGCTGTTGACACAGTAGAAAACAATTTTGATGGGGTGTCAGAGGTGAAAACAAGAGACATGAAGTACTTAGAAATACATAGTTTTCTGTGTCTCGTCTGCCATTTTATCATAGATGTGGGAATGTGAACAGTTCTCTTATGTGTTAAAGCCTCTGAAATGAGGTGATGGGGACAGATACATTGCAGAGTCCAGAATCGGCACACTAGTTGGGACATTCTGTTTGAAAAGCACTTTTTTCCTCTGCTTTAATGAAGCTTTTGGTTGTTTTTGTTGTGGAGTCTATGGCTGACAGTCAGGAAGTTGCTGATAAAGATGCTGATGAATCTTGGGTGTTGTTAGTGTTTGTCCTCCCTTTTTCAGTCCCTTTGGAGGTGACTGCTGGTTGTGAGTTTCCTCATCTATCCCCTCAGTATCAGCTGGGCACTGTGGGCTGTCTTTGACACAGAGGAGACTGAGAGTGATGAATAATGCAACAGGCAGACTGTTCCTGAAAGCATCCCACAAAGCCTCAGTTTCCTCAGGAATTCTGCTGGAACATGAGAAACAGTGGAGCTGTGCAGCAGTCTACCAAAGGAGTCGGGGGGAGGGAGGGAGGGACGGAGGGGGAGACTGAAGGAGGGACGGGGGAGAGAGGGAGGGCTTCTTCTGGGATTCATCTGCTTCAGGGGGGAAAATGTCCTGTGAAGTAAAGGTAGAAATGTGAAGGCTGTTATGTGAGTAAATGGGAGCTATTTTTGGGGGGGGGCAGATGGAAACGTAGGAGATGAGCGTTGACATTAGGGAGAGGGAGAAGGAGTGGGGAGTCACGGGGGAGCGGCTGGCAGCTCAGACACACTAATGCACCGAGCGTGTTTGGGCTCAGCAACGGTGGGTCCCTCGATGCCCGCTGCCTGCCTGACACCAAGGAGAGGGGGTTTTCGAAAGGACTACAGAGGAGATGAAAACAGCACTGATACACGGATGTACAGGGCTGAGAATCTGATGGTTTATCAACTTCAAGTAGAATCATATCGAGATCATATTGTGTTATCAGCCTACAAAATTCCTTTTTTTTCTTTACACATGCAATATGAATTGTTTGGTGTAATGTAATGTGTAACAGCAGAGCACGGTTTAGATTGGACCAGTTTGATTATGCAGTTTTGCACATATTTACCATATCATGACATTTGTATAAGAAACTATGCCTATTAATATTGTAATGTTGATTTCAGCCATATCAACCCTGCCCTAGTTCGGTTTGTCAGTTTTGTGGTAATTACGTCTTGATGCATCATCAATTCTACTTATCTCTTAAATACCTCTCTGAACCTTGTTCAAGTTATGTGCCATGCTTTATACCTGTTATTGCTGTCAAGACTAAAATTAAATTAATTGAAAAAAAGAAATCTTCTGCTTTGCTAGATACCATTAGGAGTAAGCAAGAAAACTCAACTTTGAACTGACCCTTTAGCCACACTGGAGCCCAGGATGTTGGCATGCAGGCTGCCCTCACCACAAGGACTCCCCTTCTCTCTGAGCCCCCCCACCCCCCCACACTCTGAGGTCTCTATTGAGAGCCGCTGCCCCATGTTATAATTGATCACAGGGCCCAGGCCATGAGTGTACATCATGAATAGGCCACTGCCACTGTCTAATGGCCGGGGTCTGGCCAAGCTGAATAAAGTGTGTTTATCTCATGGTGACCTAGAACAGGAGTTAAACAGGCGTTAGTAATGTGCCTTCAGTCAGACTTCTCTTCAGGAGGAGGGTGGGAGAGGACAAGATGCTATCGTTCACTAATCCTGGGGGTGTTTCTTTACTTCCATGTGTTTCTCTCCGTCTCTGTCTGTGTCCTCTATGCGTTAATTTATATGAAGCTTTAGTTCCTTATCTTTTCTCGAATTAAAGGCAGGAAGCGTTGCTGTTATTTAGATGATAATTAGCTGATGATTCAACACATGAGGACACTTTCTTTCTTTTTTTCAATCTAAAAAAGTGGGACACTTGAGTAATTCATTTTCATCCTGATCTATGTGAGTACCCAATTTTCTCTCGGTTGTCACGCTAGTATAGTCTGGTTCAAGCAGAATAATGAAAAATTGAAAGGCAAATCTTTCGTCTCCCCTCCTGAAGTGATGAAAATTTCATGGGACAGTGTGCAAGCCCGGCATTTCTTGATGGGATGATCGACCATGGCGGTAGAGCGTGCGTGGCTATAAACCCTTTGATTTGCTGGGAATGAAGACAGCGTTGTTTGTGGCAGGCGTTTAAAAAATCTGCTAAAGGAGCTAAAAATCTAGAAACTTAAAATTCCTTTTCTTACATTCTGTCTCAAGTTTCCGTTTCTGTCCAAGCTTCGTCCTCCTTTATTTTCGGCTGTGATCTTCACAGCTGAAGGAGGGGAAGTCGCTCTTACAGTTGAGATATTCCCAGGTGGGCTTTTGTACTTTCATACACGGAGGTTAATGTTATTCCCTCGTAGGTCACATTGGGCTCCTCCATTGTGGCCCGATAACATCCTGAATGCTGTTCTGTGACTTGAACAGTAAGTACAGTAATGTGATGCCTGAGGATTGTTGCTGGAAAGTGTAAGCTCCTCTCCCCTGTCATCTCCACTGACGGAGGCAAAGAAACCAGGTCAGTGTAAACATGGCTAAGATAGCCATACAACATTCATGAGGCTCACCATGTTTAACGAGAACCCTGGGACTTGTATTCTTATGAGGAGGGGTGGCTCGACCGTGGCGCACACTGAAGCCCCTTTTTTGTCTTTCTTTGTTTTGGCTGGGGCTGCCCTTTGGAACGAATTAGCCGAATCTGTTTATGTGTTTTTGAGAGGAAGTGCAGCTCACGAAAACTGTCGCGCTGAGCTGCGCCGTCCACGTCTCCCACGGAGATCAGATGCTGAAATATTCATAAGACGCCTGTTTTCTTTCTCCCCCTGAAGAAAAAAAATAAAAAGGAGGACTTTCAGTTTTCAAAACAGTGTAGGCTTTGTGTCTGGTTTAAGTTTTTCATATCTGTGATACTCTGCAGTCAGTGGGAGTTTCGCACCGTAGGGAGGGAACGTGGAGAAGAGGAAGGGATAGTCTTTGGCCTGCGTATTAGAAGAGGAGAATGTGAGTGGAGAGATGTTTTCTCCTTCATCTTGAACTAATCTTCTCTTGAGAGCTGCAGTTGATGTCGGGATCCTTCGAGCTTTTAGCATCGATCGGTGGGATTTAGAGGAGGAAGTTGGGGAGAAGTTGCTGACGGTTTTCGTCGGAGTGCGAGTTCACACAGGGATACTTAGAATTTAAGGATGTTTACTTGATTTGAAATTATGCACAAAAGCGTGTGCACAAAGGCTTTTGTTTACACACATGCATATCAAGGGTATGTACTCCTGGGATGATGGCAAATTGTTCGTCAGAGATTGACAGTATTGTTTGGGACCCCCCCCCCCCCCTACATGGATTTACATTTTAGTGAGTTAGTTGTACTGTATGTGTTGCATTAGTATTCCACCACTGCTCATAAACTCACTGTTGTCAAAGAATAATAAGGAAGAATAAAGCATAACAAAAGAGTTGTTGTTCATGGTCATGTGACATGGAGTCACATGAATGAGACAGAAGTCGCACAGTCATCATTAAAAGTTTTAGGCTCAAAGGTCCCCGAAGAAAGAGTCTGCCTGGTGAAAGTCTTTTTCCCAGCAGCTCTCTGCAGGTATTTCCTCCACGAGCTGGGACAGAACCACTGTTTGTTTTGTCCTCCTGCTAGCTCCTCTTTAGAGGATATTACTCATAGTATAGTACTCATGTAAATGGGAAGGCGTGTGGTGATAGGTGGCTCAACCTGACACCAGGCTCTCAGCCAAAAGGGACACACAGACTAAAAACAAAACAATGGCATCTTTTCATTTCATGCATTACCTGAATTTCTAACTTCCACATTCTGTGTCTGTTTGAATGTCGTGTCCCTGCAGCCCAATGACCCAGTGACAAATATCTGTCAGGCAGCTGACAAACAGCTCTTTACCCTGGTGGAGTGGGCCAAGAGGATCCCCCACTTCTCCGAGCTGCCGCTGGACGACCAGGTCATTCTCCTACGAGCAGGTATGTCTAAAAAAGGCTTAAACAAGTTCATAAAAAAAGCTGTAAAAGTTCTTAAAAAGCAGACTTAAGCGTTGTGCACAAACCAACCAACCAACAATGACAATGACTGACAATGATGATGACTTTATTCCACAATGTCCCTTCCACGAGATACATGGATACAGTTACATATGAAAAGAGGAAAAAAGTAAAGAGATAGAGATCAAATACTGCACAAACTCGTACACGTCATGACTACTTGAATCTTGCCATTGTTATTTGAACAAACGCAGACGCTAGATTAGTTTAATATTTTGAGTTTGGCAGAGCTACAGTACGTGCTAAAGGTGTAACTGTAAGAGAGTGAAGGAAATGTCCATCAAGCACAGTTGTGAGAAGAGGTATAATACAAAAAAGTAGTAAATAAATCTACTACTGTCCTTTAACAAAGAAAACAACAGTTAGCATTCAGCAGCTACTGCTTCCATGAGACTCTGACAGTTTGCTAATGGCTAATGTTGTTGTTGAGTGTTGAGCTAAATAACCATTGTTTTTTCTTGGTTAAAATGTCATGATGTTTAATTTTTATGATCCTGTACAACAGTATATCCCCCTTGATGTTAGAATATAGACAGAAAACCCCAGAAACATCTTTTAGCTGTTGAAAGAAACCACATTGAATTACAAGATGCTAGGGCTAGCCTCTCGAAGTAAAACAGAACTTGAGTAGACAAATCTGGCCATAAACGTGGTCACATGACTGAAGTAGTCAGACCCACCAAGGTCAGAACAGCTCTCATTTTGTGTATCTGCTGTGTGTGGAAAAGCAAGCTAACTGCTCAGGATCACAGAGGCAGCAACGTAAAAAAAAATACACAGAGTGAATCATCTGTCACTTTACATTCACTAACATCACATGCGGGAAGGTCTTTTGGGCTCTCCCAACACATTGCCCTTGTTGCCTGCCTGTCGCTCCACATTACACCATTGTATTCTCAATCCACCTTGAGGAAAAAAAAATGCTATTACACATCCATCCCACACCCTGAAAAAAAAATCCTTCCTTATCCTTCGCACATACAATGATGGAGAGACTTCAGCAAAGCAGAGAGAGACATTATTCTGGAGAGCTCGTCTCTTCTCGGCTCTCAGGTTTTCTATAAATAACCGCTTTAGTTCTGCTGTATCACAGATAAAAGCATCCTGGCTCCTCTCATATCCAACTCAACTCTGGGGAGAAGAGGCGAGTGTTGCCAGGCAGAACAGTTAAAGGAGCCCTGTCACTCAAAAGGCAGCGTCTTGTGTCTTTGGTGCTCCCCGTGTCAAGCCCCTGCTTTGGCACATCAAGCCTGTTGTCTTTATTTGTGATGGCAGGCACAGTTCATCCCTTTTACACGCTTGTCTCTTCAGAAAGCATGATTCAAATGTCTTAGTAATAACCTGATGCCTGTGCTTGAGAAAGCTGCACGCTTTAACCGCACAGCTTAATTGATTCATTGGAATTCCCCCTTTGTTGTCACTTTCATTTTGCTTGAATGCTGTGTGAACTTTTGCACAGGGATTTGCCTGTTTTTTTTCTCCCTTTGCTCATACTTTTCCTCGATCCCTCTCCCCATCTCTGCCGCAGGTTGGAATGAACTCCTCATTGCATCATTTTCGCACCGTTCGATAGCGATTAAAGATGGGATTCTGTTGGCGACCGGGCTGCACGTCCACCGAAACAGCGCCCATAGTGCCGGAGTGGGAGCCATCTTTGACAGGTCATTATTACCATGTTACCAAACTTTTTGTAATCGTGTTTAAATTGCAGCAGTATTTTAGGTACCGTTTACTAATAAAACATATTTCACAAGTGGTTTATAAATTGTAACTAATAGCTTTAATAGTTAATAAATAATATATAAAATAGGTCAGTAATAAGCCATTAATGAGGACAACTTTTGTAACCAGATTGTGAAAAGAATCTGTGGCTGGCAGCATTACTTTCTTTGGGTCATAAGGTAGTTTATTCTATAAACTACTAATGATCAATAGATTATTTATTAGGTATTATAAATTGTACACCCCTTAGTAAGAATGTCTTATTAGAGAGTGGTACAATGGGTACAAATCTAAAACTTTTGGTAATGCTAATAAATCATTTATAAATGCTTTATTAATCAGTAATAAGCCACTAATAATGATAACTTTTTGCTTGCCAGGTTTTGAAGAATCAGTTATCAGTATACATTCTCCTGCAGCATAACTTGCTTTGTCTTTTTAAGTAGCTTAAACGTTATTAATGCCTTATTACTGATCTATAAAGCATTAGTAAATCATGTATTAACTACTAATTAAGCATTAGTTATAACTTCAGACACCCTTTAATAAAGATGTTTCAATAGAAAGTGGTGTCATGTTTTACAGCATATGACATTTGGGTTTCTTCCAGTGATCTATTGACTGGAAGTCACAAGTGTGCTTCATGAAAAGGCAAAGCAGCACAGGAACTATTGATTCACTCCAGTATATTAAATATGCACACCTGCATGCATCAGGGGTCACACAGAAACACCAAAAAATGCCAAAAAATAAATAAATAAAAGAATCACTCACTGTGACGGTGTGTGTGTGTGCAGGAACTACCCAGGTGACTGTTATTGACATTCCAGCTGTCTGACAGCCTGAAATCTTACATCAGTCTGTGGCGTTTGTTCAGCCTCGTCACACCTTGAGCTGAACCGAGATACACAATTTGGAAAGTTTCATAAGATACAAGCAAAATATATGTTTAGTCTTTTAGGTTTTTTATTGATCAGTGTTATTCGTCAACAACTGTGCTCATCAGTTCGCTGCACAGGCCCCTGAAGAACCAGAGATGAGACAGAGTTGGCTGTTACGGATGCTGTCGCCAAACCCATATTAGCAGCAATCTGTCTCTTCTTCTTCTTCCTCTCTTTTTCTTGCATCTCTGCCCCTCTGTGCTCAATCATCGGCGTTCACTGCCGCAGGACATATTCCATCTCTGGCCCGTTAACTGTGGCAAGCATTAAGATACAGAGGACTGATAATGTTTCTTTATCTACTCCTCTTCTCTCTCTTCATACAAATGAAGAGACTGATTAACTTAAACACTTGAGTCTTTTCTTTTTCCTTCTTTTTTCTTTTTTTCCCTCCTCGTTTTTCTAGCCCTGTTGTTCCTCCTCGGAGCAAATTGAATTAGAATGAGCTAAGAGCCACAATTGACTTTTACTATCCGAGCGAGGGGGGGAGTGAGAGGGGAAAATAAAGAGCGGCTGAGGAGAGAGGGGTGTGACCGAGTCAAAGAGGGGTGAGGAGTTCGAGCGACTCGGCAGAACCGACACTCCCACCAGTGACGTCACGCACAGACGGTGGGAGTGCTGGTGTTGGATTACAGCTTGTGTTTACTCTGTGGCTTTCCTTTTATGAAAACCATGTACTAAATATAATGACTTTGCGGGGTTGTAAACTTTTCCACTGATCTAACTGTGCCTATGTGGGCTGAGAGTGTGCTTGTGTGTGTATTTGTTTTTAAATAGATCTGAGCACAGTAGTTAAAACATATTTTTAATGTCCCAGTCTGGATGTTTGGATAACTCACATGTAGCGCGGTGTGTCATTTACAAAAATGTACCAATTAGATTCAAATGGCTTCCTGTGATCTTAACTTTTCTGGCTGTGTGATATAACGCAAAAATAGTCTTAATAAGTCAACCAACTTGAAATAGTGTTTTCAACCACGCCTGATTTGGAATGAGCCACATCTCATTTTGTTATTTATTTTTGTCTCTTTTGTGCAGAGTGCTCACAGAGCTCGTGTCAAAGATGAGGGACATGCAGATGGATAAGACGGAACTGGGGTGCCTTCGAGCTATAGTCCTTTTCAACCCAGGTAACTATCGCTACGTGCAAGCTGCCACTCAGTTGCAGTTGGAAGAAGCCGTGAATTAGGCGTTTCAAAGATGTGTGGGTTTTTTTTAAGAGCAGCTTTGTGTGACGAACACCAATGTATTACTGTGCAGCGGGGCTTTTATTAAAGTGCTCCTGTTTGAGCTATAACCAAGGAAACAAGGTTCAACTGACCTTGATATTGCTAAAATAGAATATGACTCATTGAAGGTTAGTCATACTCCCCCTAAAATGTACACTTGAGTATCAAACTCTATCCTCCAGTATGCTTGACACATGGCTGTTAAAAGGCTCATAGTGTCTTCATTGACGCAGCAACAGAATTTGGTTACAATTGATTAAAAGTACCAAAACATCTGTAGAAACTTCTCAAACTACCCCTGCAGCATAATCCACTTCTCCACTGCCCATCACTATTCTAGGTATTTTGCAAACATTCATATTTTCACCAAAATGTGGATGAATACACCATCTTAGGTGGAGCTTTACAGCTTTGAAAAAGGACGATAACAGAGCACAGACGCAGTGTATTCAGCCATATGTTTGGGATGTACGAGCATACGGATGGAGAAGAGGATTATGCAGCAGGACAGTAAGATCCTAAATAATGTCACCATTGGGATTCTTTGTAAATGACTGAATCCAGGGTGATCTCAGGACAATACTTACGCTTTACATCGATCTTTCAAGCCGGCTTCAGAGTTTTGATGCTCTTAGATTTTAGGTCACTTTAGACTTGTGACTCAGCTTGACCTCATTAATGTAACTTGAGAATTGGGAAATGGATTTTGCCTTATATAACATGACATCCTCTGTGTGATTTCTATTCATGTTATTCATTCATTTTCCTGCAAACATCTGGCCATAGAACGTCTCCATCAGTGAGGTTTCTTTAATTGAGGCCCATGTCCTGCCCAGGCGTGTGTCACTCCTGCTATCAGTGTGCCATTCTGTATATAAACCTCGTGCACATGGCACACAAGTATACTAAACCAACCCATGAATGTGACCCAGGTTTTTTAATGGCTCAGTGTGGGAGCCTCCCTCTGTCCCTCTGGGGCCTCTGTGGATCCGTTCACCCCAGACACACACTGATCCTCTTGTGTTTCACATTTTGTTCAGGCCACATCCCGGCCTCCTGGCCCCGGTTCACTTCTCGGCCTGATTCCTTGTTAATTAGGGGTTCACTAGACTGGTCCGACTGAGAAAGCATAGGGTGGGGGTGGGCGGTGAGGCTAAAAAGGCCCTCAGTCCTTCCTTTCCCACACTGTGATTGAGTCCAGCCATTAACAACAAATGTTCATTCATTGTTGATCAATTGTGCGACGTTTTGTTCGTCAGAAATGCTAATCAATGACGCATTTGTGTTTGTGTAATTAAAGATGGGTCCTCCAGCGAAGCTTAAATTAGCACAGGTTGGAAATTACAGCACTAATTGGACGAACCCAGAATGTGGTGACACACGTCCACCATGAGCCTGCGGGGTTAAAACTCAACTTGTAAGTTAGTAAGGCTCTGCTCGCCATCATGAACTGCAAGGTGACCTCGAGCGAGGCATACTAACTATTCAACTATTTACACTGGTTTTCAGTAGGCAAAAGTGACAGCATTGTGCAAACTGTAAGAATGTCTCATTGTGTACAAATAATAGCAGCACAACCTCAACTATGCACGGTTAAGGTTGCTGTTATTCTTGATTATGTGTCTTTTTACATTATTTTTGTGTGTGTCTCCACAGACTCTAAAGGTCTGTCCAACCCCGGTGAGGTAGAAGCTCTGAGAGAGAAAGTGTATGCGTCTTTAGAGGCCTACTGCAAACAGAAGTACCCCGACCAGCCCGGCAGGTATGACTCCACACACAGAAATGACTGTGCACGTCCCCAGACTCTGCTGCTGAGACAAACTGTGCAATCCACTAGAGCTGCAACGGTTAGCCGATTAGCCGATCGGAAGAACATAACTTGTCAACCGTTTTCATAATCGAGTAATCCTTTTTCAAGCAAAAATGTGAAACATTTAGCTTGTGATAGTAGATGAAGAGTCTTTGGGTTTTGGACTGTTGGTCAAATAAAAGAAGCAATTTGAAGACTCTGGGAAATTGTGATGAGCATTTGTCAGAATGTTTCACGTTTTATTGTGAAAATAATCAGCAGATTGTTCGATAATGAAAATAATCGTTAGTTGCAGCCCCACAATCCACAGATGGAGAAATAAAAACTGACACTTGTATTTGTCCTAAGCTCCAATCCACACAAGCCTCCATGAGGTAACATTACAGGTACCACACATAGTATCCACATAAGCAGTCATTTCCATCCATACAGTAGCTTCAGGTTCACCCTGTTTCTTTTACCTGAAGAAGATGGGTGTTGTGTGTGATGTGTATCAGAATAATTAATTAATTAATTAAAGTGATTAAATGTGGGAGTTGCGAGTCCTACTCTTCCTCACTCTCTTCAGATGTTCTGGTTTAATAAATTCCACATTATGTTAATTAGAAAAGAAAAGAGTTTAGAGCAAAATGGGTATTCAGCCACCGTTTTCAGTATATTTTCATTCATTTTTCATGTGTTTGTTACATGTTGTAACCTCCAGCCAATTAGTTGTTTGGATGCCAGGTCTGAAAATAAGTTAAAGTATAGACTGAAATATAGTGAGATGCTAAAAAACGTCTTTAAAAAAAGCAAAGTGGTCCTTTACTTAGATGGGAGGAGGTCAGAGGAGGCAGTCTTTGAGATGATGTTGCACCGTCAGCAGTAACTGATCCATTATATTCACCTGGACAGTAACCTGCATAACAACTACTGAACTGTAGCCTAAAGATGCCCTGCCAGAAAAAAACCCTCAAACCTTTCATTACATTGGCAAGCCATGACGACGACGACGATGATCTCGTGAAGGGAATATAAAGTTTGCATTACGTTTATTTTCATCATATATTTCATATTCGTTGATTTTGCTATCATAATTGATCTCCAAATTCGTTCAGATTAAGGCATTGTAATTCTTTATAAATCAAGTCAGTTTTACCCGCTGTGGAGAAAGGCAGATTATCTCTTCATGACTTGTATGACAGGTCTGGACCGCTCGTGAATTTTCTTCATAGCTAAGAGACAATAAATCACTCGTATGTGTCACTAGAGAATGAGTTTGTTCGTACAAGTTGCTCCTGTGTGAGACCTGATATGAGCCGCTCATCAAATTGAAGGTGCTGCATGTATGTGACGTATCAGTGGTGGAGTTTGTTCTCGGATTGTCCCCCACCCTTCCTGTCAGATTCCTAATGCTATTTTGGTCGTGTGTCTAATTTTGGTCTTGCGTTGTGACAGATTTGCCAAGCTGTTGCTGCGGTTACCGGCGCTGCGCTCCATCGGCCTCAAGTGTCTGGAGCACTTGTTCTTCTTCAAGCTCATCGGCGACACGCCCATAGACACCTTCCTCATGGAGATGCTAGAAGCCCCGCATCAAATGACATAATAGCAGAGAGGGTTGAGCTCTCCTCCTCCTCCTCCTCCTCCCTCCTCCCCCTCACATCTCCCACCGGCCCTGGATCAGGAGCAGGGTCCTTCTTAAAATCCAGCTAGGGGACATATCACGTGGTGACTTTGAATGGAGGATCTCTCCCTCCCTCCCTCCCTCCTCTCCTCGACTCCCTTTTGATGTGTTTCAAAACAATGAATTCATCATGTCTATGGGTCTGTTTTATACCTTGTAAAAATATATAAATAAGAAATATATATATATATATATATATATAAGAATCATGCGACTACACGAGTGACAGCAGTGGACTGAAAGAAGGTCGGACAGAGGACAGAAGAAACGTACTGAGCCATCGTTTTCATTCTTGCGTTTCCTACACCTTGACGAGAAGACGTAGAGATGATCAGGTTCTAACGCCCACAGTTCTGCTTGCAGGTATATTAACAAAAAAACAGTGATGTCATATTTGGACACTCAGCGTTGTGATCGGGACAATCGTGGACTCGGGAGAGCCTGTCTAAGACTTGGACCTGAGCCCTCCCTCTCTCTCTTTCAGGACTGAACTTAACTTCGGGGAGGGACGGTTGTGGGGGCAACACGTCTGCTTAAAGGAACTCCGTCCGTTCCTGCCTGACTCCACTGAACACGTCAGGTCTTGCACTAGCTGTTGGAGGAGAACTCGGGAGGTGGGTTAACAAGACTGCAAGTGCTCCAAAACCTCAGGTCTCTGCCCAATTCCAACAACCACGTCTTACTCTGTTCGCACCGTGCATCATCGGGGAGGACGACGCACTTCACGGCCCCTCAGTTAATGCTCACTGACTGAACAAGGGTTGGGGGAGCTTGTTATACGTACAATCTGTGCAGACCGTCCGCACACAGGAAGACTGCTGCAAATTAGCCACGCGTTAGCTTTACGCTACACGACGCTCTGAAAGGCTACCAGCAGGCGCAGGAACAACTTTTGTCGTACTATTTCAGACATTTGGCCTTTGTTGCAAGCTCACAGGTGATCACAACAAACCTGGGCGGCTGGAAAGTGAGCATGCGGCCTCATCCGTGGGGAAATATCTTCGCTTCACCGGCCTCTGAGCTCCCTTCTTTTCTTTTTTTTTTTTTGCGTCCCTCCTCCAACCTCTCCACATGTGAATTTCAGCACACCATTTACACCTCCACACTCAGAAATCCCTCTGCCCAGCGCAGCGGGGATTAGCTTTTTTTTCCGACAACACCTCATATCTACCTGTGCAGAAGGTTACAGCCGTATACAGTATTGACGTTATTTTGATTTTAACAGCAGCAATGCACAATTACCTCTGTTTCCGTCCCTCCGATCCTTCAGTTCTTGACGCTCATGCAACCATTTACATGAGGAGGAGTGCTTGTTGTTTGCAGCGGAGCCATTGTTTGTTTATTTGTTTGTTACTTGGCACTTAACCTCATGACAGCGGAGTCGGGTTCCTAAACAGAGAGCTGATGTTGATGTAATCGACCTCTGAGGTGGAATTTGGCCCCGGGCCCAATCGGGAACGCCCCAATTGTTTCCACCCCCTCAGAGGGACGGACACACACACTTGCTCTCTCTGCACTTCTCTGGACAACCAAGTGTCATTCAAGTCGAACTGAAATGTTAAAATATCTCTTGTTGTGTATAAATATGCTTTGTGCCCATATTCTGCTTTTTTTTCTCCTGTCCTGTTCTCTAAATGCTGCAGCTGCTGCAAAACTATGCATCGAGTGCATTTCCAAAGATTGTCCACAGAGCGGGTGCATGTTCATATGGCTTAAACAGGTCGCATACCTTTTTAAAACAAGTGTTTGGGAAGTGTGGGTCTGCTAATATTTTCCTGGACTGGAGTAAATGTCTTATTTAGCGTATTTTCCCCACTATTCAGATATTTGATAGTCATTCCGTCCTGGTCTATTCACCCTTGACGGATACACAAAACAAACAGCTATCAGCCCTGTTTGTTTTGGAACAGCGGCGTTTAGATAATTAGCTATTGCTGAGTATGATATGAGAAAAGGACTAAAAAGAGAATTAAATCAAGGATTCTCTTCTTGTATCTCCATATTCACCACTCTTTCATGAGCACCTTGACACCATCTGGACCTGAAAGAAAAGCAAAAACAAACCTGAGCACTGTGTTTTCATCATCCTTTGATAAACTGAGACGGTTAATGGTCCGAGGTGTACGGAGTCTTGAGGGTTCACTTCAATAATCATTTTTCAGTGTTTAATTATAATCTATTCATGAATTTTGATGAGAAAACATGAATTTGATTTGCATTTCAATTATGCACAAAAAAACTCAAAGTAAAAAACGAAATAAGATAAATATGTTTGCCAATAATTATATGATGGATTAATGCTTGAAGTTTAAAATGGAATCATAATAAACTTTTATAGTTTCCATGATTTAAAGCATTTAAACTGTCACTTAAAAAGTAAATGAAGGCAAAGCCACAGAGCAGCAACTTTTATTGGCCAACTTTGTTATTGCTTTTTTTCAGTTTGTCAACATCTTCATTGAGAATAATCAAGCCTGAAAAAGTGTCTTTAATTATTTTGGTGGCACCATCAGGACTCCGCAGAAGCCGATCAATGATACAATGACCTCGTGTCAACTTTTCATCATGATCATGTGCCGGTGATAGTCCACCTCTATGGAACTGATCCCAAGTGATCTCTTTCCTCATGAAGAAGAAGCAAAGAGTTGGTTCAGATGTCGAGCTCTGCAATGTCACACACTGTGCACTTCGAGCAGAAATACATTTACTTTGAGGGACGGGGGCGGCTGTTTGAGAGCTGTGAGCTCCCTCTAGTGGAAGAGAAGCAGCGCTGCAACATTACTTGAATTTTTCTACAAAGTATTTAATCAGACAAAAAAAAAAAAACAGAGATGGCACTTTCTCACAGCGTTATTAGCATCAGTGTTCCTCTTGATCAGACGAAACCTCAGAGTCTGTGCACGTTCAAAACTGAAACAAGTAGCAATAACTTCAGTATGACCTATTGGCTTGTTGTTTTATTATTACCCGACAGTTTTCATCGAGGTGTTATTACAAACTATCCAGGTGACAGTATTGACTGCCAGTTTGAGCTCAGTTTACAGTATTTATATTGTGGAAAAATTTTACTTGTTGGTTAAAACAAAAAACAACATTTTTAATTTGTTCATAAGTTTTCAACGCAAGAGAAACTTTACTCTTGTTGAGATTTTTCTGTAGATTCACTTTTATTTCCTTTTTCAGAGGAATTTTAATCAAGAAAAGCAGATTTCAAGCAATTAAATGTTTGGTTTTTTTTCCGACTGGGAGACCCAACTTTAAAATGAATAATCCTCCTGTTCCCTTTAGTCTGACGTCTCCTCCTCTTAGTTTTACTGTGATTGGTGGCCGCAAGTATTTAAAGCCATAAAGTGGATGATGTGCGAGCTTACTCCCCTGCAGGAAATGAACAGACAAGGATCTTCACGACGAGATAAAGAATCACCCACATAGAGTGAACGCTTTATAACGTAAAGCTATATTTTGTTAATATGTATATGTGTATATATTTATAAATATATATCAGACAGATCTGTATTTCCAGCATTGAGAGAGGGAGACCAGTCTTTCACACCAAACTGTCCTTCAGCTCAGAGTTTTATGGTGTTTTGGTTTTGGTTTTTTCCACAAATATCTGAGGGGTTTTTGCATTTGGACCTTGACTTTATAAAATCAATCCTGATCAACCAGCAGAATCGCAGCAGCTCTGAACTCAAAAGAACCAGCTTCTCGGCAGTTTATGGGACCTCAAAAAACAATGAAAGAGACAAAAAAAAAAAAAAAAAAGGTTAAGACTTTAAACCCTCCAAAATGTATGTGTTGCTTGGCAGTTGTTATGTTCAAAAAGTGTAATCAGGAAAAGCTGAGCTTGTGACACAATCACTGCTTTCTTTGTTGCATAGACAGTAAAATGTTCAAGTAAAGAGAAAAAAAAAAAAAGACAAAAAAAACACTTGGAAAAAAAGATCTATTTTTGTACAAAGGTAATTTTATCCCTTGCTCGTGTTCTCTGTTCTTTCCCCTTTCTTCTGTGGGCTTTTGTATATGTCGTGGAAAAGCTTCTTCAAACGAGGCGAGAGACAATTTTCAGATTGAAAATTTAAGGTGAGAGGAGCAGCCGTTAACTGTGTCGCCTTTGCTTTGCCATTTTCAACCTGTCGCTGCAAGACGGGAATGTCTTCTTTCATTATATTTTTGTCTATTTTTAAAAAAGGAGATGGAATTTTGTCATCTGTTCTTTGTGGGTTGTTTCTCTGATGTTCTTTCTTTCTTTCATGGACAGAAAAAAAAGGTTATTAAAAAAAAAAACAACTTAAAAGTGAGCTTGACTGATGCCAGTTGATTCTGAGTTTCGTTCAAAAGGCATAACAAAAAAAAAACACTCAACATTCAACGTTCACTCGCAACTCGGTCACGTGAAACATACAAAAACTGTTTTTTATTAAGTCGCAGGTTATAGCCGTCAAATGCAAACATATATTTCACAAAATTCAGGTTAACTACAGAGAACAGGTGGCTGCTGGCTTTGTGAGCAGAGCTACAGTCTGAGCTAATCAAGCAGAAGAGAACAGATAAAAAAAACAATACATGTCCAATGTAATATGTACAAATCCTGGAACACAAACCTGCGTTTGGTCACTGTTGTAAACTAAAATTAGACAGTTTTAACAGGAGGGAGACTTCAGTCAGTGCTCCAATAGGACTGAAAAAAAAATCATAGACTTGGATTTTCTCTGTCAAAACTATTATCTGTGACATCATTGAGGCATTTTAGACTTTATTCACGTACTTCAAATCCTGGTTTCTTGCTCTAATAATCTGCACAGACCTTACATTGGAAAATATATCGTGTTATGGCACACAGCGCTTGAGATCTGGCATTTGAGATCAAGACAAAAAACTAATATAGTGGTGCCACTTGAATAAATAACAGACAAATGGATTTTAGATATCTTTTTTTTTTTGTTTTTAAACCTAAACCTAGAAGTCACCTCTCCACCTTGAAGTCATTTAGACGGTACTACACAATTACACAGACAAATTAAAAAGGCAAAAGAAATCATAGAAAAGGCCGAATAACCATTACATTTATTGTACAAGAGCAGAAATGCATGTGTGGGAGTTGGCATGAAGCAGTGACGGGGTTAATGCAGTGTCAAAAATACTGAAGCACCAGAACTGAGTAACACAAGTCAGCAACTCCCTCCGTGGAGACAACAGAATGTGGCACATTAACAGACGGCTGGAACATCTCAGATGTGAGAGGGGGGAAATACGTCCGCTGCAGAAGTGACGCAGTTTTCTCGGCTGTTACTGTGTGTGTGTGGCTGATGGGTGTCATTTGGTTCTCCTTGCTGGATTTCATTACCTGAAAGCCCTCTGCGTCCCGCAGGAGCTCTCCGTTAGAAAACAAGTCCTCTTTTCTTACAACAAAAAAAACAGAGAAAAAAAAAATGTAAAAAAAGAAATATGAATGGCCCCAAAAGATCCGAAAGGGCTTAGCAGTCGCTTTTCCATAGCTTGATGGTTTTGTCGTTTTCTAAAGCTGCGGACGCGATGATATTCTCTGTCGGGTGGCAGGCAGTCGAAATGACGACGTCTGAAAAGAAGAGACGAGATGGAAAAAGAAAAGAAGGGTGCTTTTATAAACATATCACACCCGGAACGCAACTTATTTACACACAACCGCAAATCTCTGTCTTAAAAATTAACTTTGTCGAGTTCCACAGGTGAACCACTGCATTAGGTCAAAGTGTCACAGCCTGAATAGTCGTCTTGTACCTGTGTGGCCCTGGAGCTTCTGCACAATCTCCTTCGTCTGCAGGTTCCAGATGTAAACCATGTTGTCCTCGGAGCCCGACACGATCCACTGCAAGAGAGGCGGCCACTTAGCTTCGGCTGTGACTTTCATTTAGCTGCACGCGTCAATTATTTCAACAGCGTAAAATAAAAATACAGACACTGTGCAGGCGAGGCATTAAACACCAGGAGGTTTATTAAAACAATAAAAAAAATAAAAAAAAAGACCACAGATGTGGTAAATGCATGTTACACCAAAGATCAAGTTCTTACCTTTCCACCGGTGACGGAGAAATTGGCAAATATGCAGTACTTCTCATTTTTGTGGCCGGTGTACGTTTTCAAGCACTGAAACGTTGGAAGAACAATGAAAAGTTAATTACCTGTATCACACAGTCAAAACGTATAACCAGCACCAGCAGATGTGTTAAAGCGTTTACTAGTAAACAAATATAATGTTGTTATCCCCTAATGCAACTAAACATAAAGGCCGTTATCAGGAATAAGACAGCGGTGGAGTAGTTGGGTTTAAAGACATGAGAACACAATATAAAACGTGGACACATGGAAAAGAAAACAATGATTCAAACTTGAGTGAACAGCTGCCAGCTTACCTTTCCTTTGCTGTAGTCCCACAGCTTCAGCGTGCTGCAGAGCAAACACAAACACAGCAGTGCGTCTGTTAAACAACTAACATCCAAACAACGTAAAACCAATAATCTTGTAATCACACTCATCTCCTTTACATTCGGTTTATATACAACTGCAGCTGAGGAAAGCTTATCAGAGTGTGACACCGCCATCTGCTGGTGGAAATTGTGTAAAAAAAAAATAAAAATAAAAAAGCACATAAACAACATAATAACCAACTTCTAAAATAAAAAGAAGCACTGACTTCAATCTACTGCAGGTGCGTAATACTCACTTATCCAGTGTGGCAGCCAGGATGTATTTCCCGTTGGGGGAAAACTTCACAAATGAGACGGGAGGGTTGTCATCGTCTAACAGGAAAACGACAACAGGAGCACCGTCAGCACACAAACAGGGAAATAATATCTCAATACCACCCTGACTCTTTTTTGACACATTTTATGAGGCCTCAAATTCAGACAGAGCTAATGAGAAGTCACTAATCAACACTTGATAAACAATAACACCATTTCTTTCTGCGACGATGTCGAAGGGATTGCAGATGGTCATTCTGTGTAATCGTACCTATGAGCGTCTTTAAACACTGCCCCGACGCCGTGTCCCAGATCCGGCTGCGAATGAACAAAAACAACAATAAGGAGTTATTTCATTGTTAGGTAACACAGCAAGCATGTGAACCGTTTTAATGAAGTTAAAAAGAGTTATCATTTGTTTTCATGTAGTGTTTAGATGCAGCACGTGACAACACGTGGAAATGATCTTATACGATCAATGTGCTACTATTCATTCAAAGTATTCGTTTGTCATGTCTTCATCTACGTTTACACTACCTTTTCCTGAAAAGGAAAACTAATGGTACATAACTGCATGTTGTACTGTGACACACTTAAACTGACTGAGCAGTAATCACAGCCTGAGGGCAAAGAGGCGGTTTGTTCTCACCAAAGGCCGTCGTAGCTACTGGACACGATCAGGGAGCCGTCTCTGTTGAAATGAACCTGCAAGCCGAAACAGATGGTCACGTCACTGCCACCACGTTCATCTGAAAGACTAGAAGGTTCCTCGAATGCTAAGAATTAAAATAACGGACTTACAGCCGAGACTGGGTCAGAATGAGCCGGCAATGTTTTCAAACACTTCCCGGTCTTCACGTCCCATATCCTTACACTCTCATCAAACTGGAAGCACAAAAAAAAAAACATTCATCACACACAGACGTGCTGATAATGCTCGAAGTTCTTTAGTGAAGGGCTAACATCTGGTTTCCATTTACGTGCTCATATCACGCCAGAAACTTCATACTCACCGATCCTGACACGATGAGATTGGACTGGGGGTTGAAGTTGCAGCAGAAGACGTAGTTGCTGTGACCTTTTAGAGTTTTTAAGCATTTCCCCTAGATTCAAAGAAAAAACAACACGTGTGAATTGTCACACGTTCTCGCCAGTGACAAAAAACAAAACACTGCTTCTCACTCAAACTCGCGAGACTAGCGCGACCCTTTGAGATCATCCGCTCTCTTACCGAGCTGACGTCCCAGATCTTCAGGGTTTTGTCGTCGGATGCCGACACCAGGAGGTTGGAGTCGGAGGACCAGGCCACGTCTGATATACCCTGCAGATTCATGGGGCGATAATTAGGAACATGGTGCTCGGGGCTCTGATCAGAGAGTCGCAAATCAAACACCAGCATAAACACTGAAGCAGTAAAGATGAGAATCTGTTCAACTCACAAGTTTGTGCCCAGATATGGTTTTCTCAAACTTGCCGTCATACGCTCCCCAGATTTTGATGAGTTTATCAGCAGCTGTAAAGATAAAATAAATATGCATTCAGTGTTGCTGCAGCCTCCATAAATTTCCCCCACAATATGGCATAATACTGAACAACAAAACATCTTAAAATATAATTTTACAGTAGAGCTGCAACAAATAGTTGATTAATTGCCAACTATTGGTTCATTGTTTCAGTCATTTTTCAAGCTAAAATGCCAAACATTCTCTTCTTCCAGCTTCTCAAATGTCATGCTTCGCTGATTTTCTTTGTCATATGTGACAGTAAATGCAATATCTTCAGCTTTGGACTGTTCGTCAGACAAAACAAGCATATTGAAGAATTGTGAATGCCATTCTTTTTTTTTTTTTACTACTTTTTAACATTTCACATACTCATTTTCTTAGATTCATGGAAAAAATATGAATAAACATTGAAAGTAATCGTTAGTTGCAGCCCTAGTTTACTGTGGCCCATGTGTGATTTAAAGGGAAACATGGCAGAGAAAACGGAACTGGAACTCACATGAGCTGGCGAGCCATTCTCCGCTCGGACTGAACTTGACGGAGGAGACAGCTTTAGTGTGGCCCGCTAATGTGAACTTCAGGCTGTAGTTTGGCTTGGTGGGGGCAGACTGTAGATATAAAAACATGACAAATAGGCAAACAGTCATTTATCGAAAATGACATCAAAGAAAAGCACACATTTGCCCCACCATCAGTGAAGTGCTGCATTGAACAAGAAGCTGCAGGAAGCACTACATGTTTAATATACATTGAAGAAATCCAGACCTTGCTTTGACTGGCAGATGCCGATGGTACAACTGGAGGTTTAGTGTCAGTCTCTGGTTTCTTGTCTTCTGTTGCCATGGTGAGGAAATGAGCATCTATTGAGCACGATCCTAACACGGAGAAGAAACCCATGATGAAATGACTGAAGAATTCAGGTCTTTATAGGCTAGTTAATGCTCTTACAGTCAATCTAAGTGACTCAATGTTTAACAAACTGCCCAAATAGTTACCAGTGACAAGACAACACATCGCAATGTGTAGACCAGTGATTACAGTAATGACTTGCAACTGTTAACACTGATATGTTCAAAGGACACATACTGTACATCATATAACTCAAGTGATTTTTCATTTTACAATAAAGTAAAGATGCCAGATGTAACTGACACACTGATATTTATGCTAGTCATGTACACTATGGCAGCTATTACACATACATAGCAGAGGATTCACAGCTATGCACCCACTGGGAATGATGATTGTCAGTAAAAGCTGTGACTAAATCCAGTGGCACAGGATGCATTTCTTTCTCTGGTGTTCAGCTGATAAACAGCCAAGAACTGTGCGGCTGCTCCTGCATCTGTAAATGTAGCTATTTCAGCTAGCAATTAGCTAGCTAGCCATAACTGGCCTTGTTAAGGTAAAAACGGCTAAACAGGAACATTTTACACAGTCAGCTGGGATTATAAGAGTAGCTGGTGTTCATTGCAAACGAACGTTAAATCGTGTTTAAATGCAATCCATCTGAAAAGAGGAAATATCAAACAAAGGGCCTTCGCTAAGAAGTTCAAGTCTGACAGAATCATACGGTAATTGGATATTTATTTCATCATTTAGGATTTGAAGCCCGACAGAAAAGAGACAACGGCCCAATGTTAACTCCTCGGGTTTTGTACGAGAGCTAATGGAAGTCTGCTCGTGTAGCCGCCTGCTTTCAATGCATTGGTGCTGTTGACAAATAGGCTGAGCTGCCACGGAGGGGCCCTCCATTCAAACAATGAGGAAACGGCCATAAGCCGATACTCACGGGGATTCAATGCAGATTCACGGTCAGATTGCTACTCCTCGCAAAGATTGGACAGAGAAAACGCACGTTTATTTGTTCAGAAGACCATGGATGACGCGTAAATCAGTCGGCTCGCTTCTGGATATTTGCCTGCGAGGAGAAGCGGGGAATGTGGTGTGGTGGTGCTTCTTTGCGCCTGCGTGTTACCCTCCGAAGTAACGGAAACTAATGAGGGACAAAAAGTGTGAAAGGCACAATATACTTATTTTGTCACTTTGGCTCTGGGTGTTTTTAATAGTGGTTTTCCAGTATATCCCGCTAAAATAATGTTTTAATCTGACTAATATAACAAGTAGTCATGTGTACTTTACAAATATCTGGGAGATATATGTTGGCTGTTTGCCCTGTCCTGTTGTTTATTGTGTCAGTCAGTATATCACAATTTGACGTTAAATAAGGGTACCAAAAAGCAAAAAATGCGCTGTAGACAGTACAGTTATACGGTCAAGGATGTGCTACTGTCAAAGTCTACAGCCTGAAATGTCGAAGTAAAGACATGTTCCCGTTTAGTCACCGTCAATTTTTAACTATTTATATTGGTATGACCCCTAAACCCTCCAGATCAGTAGGCGGCGGTGTCCGCCTTGGTGTACATTCAGCCAACGAAGCTAAAGAGGGAGGAGAGGATATTCCATGCAGCAGGTTTGTTCAATAAGGTTATCAGTTTCAAAGTTGGACTAACTAAGTTAACGGTGCACTCTGGAGTTAACGGTGCTTTCTGGTTGGGCTCCTATGCGGCTTGTAGCCTCTGAATGTTGAGAAGCCGCCGAACTCTTGTCCCAACGTGCCGTGAAAACGAGTTAGTAAAAACGTCAGTAAAAAGTTAGCTTATCCTGTATGGGTTTTTTTTAACTTGTGACTCTCGCCACCCCCTGCCGAACGAGAACACATTCACGTTGCCGTCATGCGAAGATAACAGCTAGCTATGTTAGCTGTGAGGTAACCTAGCTCCGTCAAGGCCCAGTGTATAAACATAGTGTCTAAACTTAACCTCTAAACAAAGTAGCTAGAAGTTTCGGACTTGACCACTGTATGCAAATTCCCAAGTAGGAAGTATGAAACTTAGTTATAATAACGGTTTTTCATTATCTTGAAAGCCAGCCTTATGTAAAGCTAACAACACATCAGCGTTAGGTTAATTTAGCTTCAGCTTCCCACACTATAACTTAAGCTAGCTAGACTGGTGCGATATTGTAGTTTTTAAAAACCTGACAAGCTAATTCGTTGCTATCTGCTCAGCGTTAGGTTAGGTTAGGTTGTATGGTAACGTCATGAGATTAAACTCAGCAACTTTAGGTTTATTTGTTACTGTAGGTTACCTGTGAAGGTAACGTTACACTTTCTCTGTCTAAACCTCATTTAGCAGTGCTAACGTTACAAGCCATGTGTCTCCTTTTTAAGTCTGTATCTTGATAGCCTTTGGCCATTTTATTTAATCTTATTTCTCGTATACACTGACTATTAAACACCCCAGAATTACATTACGTACTGACGTTAGCCTAGCTTCCTATTCTACTAGCTGCTTTTTGTGTATAATGAGACAAATTGAAAGCAGTATTAATCAACCACAAATTTCCCCCAAGATAGGGAAAGCTACATTTTAAACAAACATCTCAGGCACTCCCTGTCCAAAAAGTAAACAAAAACACCTGAACCAGTCATGCCAACATGGACCACAGCTCAGTATCATATATCTGTAAATGTAGAGAACCACCAGACAGATTCATTCATGTGAGCTGTTAATAAACATATATTATGTTTTATGTTACATACTGACGTAAACTGTCGAAGAGTGTGATGTTTTTGTTTGTGCACAATGTACAAATCTAGACTAAGGGTCTGTCTCTATCACCCTGGTGTTGAAAATAAATTAACGATAGTTGCATTAGGCTGTATTGTCAGTAGAGGCTACTTATTTTGCATAAATCTTTGATTTCAGGACCATGGGAATAATCTGACCTATCACTCTCTCATGACTGTTTTTATGTCAACAGATCACATTGTCTGGTATGAAAACCACGAATGAAGTGGGCTGGTGTTCCCTCAGAGGCTTCGATGAGCTGACAGAAGAAAGCTACAGAATTCATAGAAGATAGCAGAAACCAACAGTGTTCATCTGTTGAAGACCAGTCGCTTCCAGCTGCCATCGTCATGTCAGCAGACACTGGCCCGAGCCCTCCCCAGCTTGTGAATCCTCCGCCCCCTGAGGTGACCAACCCCAACAAGCCAGGCCGGAGGACCAACCAGCTGCAGTACATGCAGAATGTAGTGATCAAATCCCTGTGGCGACACCAGTTCGCCTGGCCTTTTCACCAGCCTGTTGATGCAGTCGTTCTTGGACTATCAGTGAGTAGTTTGCAAATGTTCTTCAAACGTTAAAAGATGATTCCAAGCCAGCATTTAACCCATTGCAGTGTGTGGTATTTTTTAGTTAGTTTTTATTTTTTGATTTATTATTTATTTATTTACTCAGAAACAATTAAATAAATAAATGTTCTTTTAAAGTTAATTTAATGACAAATAGACAGATTGCGAACATTAAGTACTCCTTAGCAATTTGTAAAGTAGCTAACCACCTGCCCTGATTTTGCAAGTCAAAACACATAATGAAATAAACATCTGCTGCATCCATAGTGGCTTTGGAGAGTTGTGCATCTGCTCTTTGTGATATGGTATTTTACTAACTGCAATAAATATCCCAGTTAAAGGCAGTTGTACATTTGCTACCAATTACATTTATTCAGGTTTTGATGTACAAAAAACCCTGTTATTTACAAATTAAAGTGCCATATAGGCTTTTGATGCCTTTTTCACACACCAACCTCCACTGTGTAAATGTCTGTGATCAGTTTCAAATGTCCTATATGTGTTTGTCTTGCCTTCTGGGAAAGCGTCTGCTTTTCTCTTTTCTTTCACTGAAGTAAAACTGCCTCTAAATCCTTACATTTCCTTTTTGTTTTTGTCATTCTTTTTCTGCAGCTATTGATGTTGTTGTCTTAAGTTTTGTTCATCACTGTTTTTTGTTCCTCCCTTGGTTGTGGTTGCCTCCTAATTCTCATGCATTAAACAACACAACACAGTGAGTATAGAGACACTGGAATGTGGCAATACACTCACTCTCAATCTTATCCAGTATTTACAGTTTATACTCATCCATGAATCGTAACAAATAGCCTTAACATCTGCTGAAATAGCCTTGATTCTATATATCTGCATTTTTATGTCTTTATGTGCTAGTGAGTAGGTGCTTAATTCTGGAATGTAACTAATTTGAATTTAACTAATTAAATAGGGACTATTTCTTAAGTAGTCCCTACTGTAGTTGGTAATAAATCACAATTAAAATAGTTGATTATCCAGAGTAACTGATACACTGTTTTGGAGTGAGATGTGGGTGTTGAATTGAAGTCAAATTTGAAATGAAATTCCATTCACCTCTGTTGTAGAAATCTCTGATATATATATACATATATATATATATATATATATATATATATATATATATATATATATATATATATATATATATATATGTTTACTTACCTCAGAACCTGGGGAAATTAATCCTAAACTCTCTGCATAGCTAGATACCATGATTTCACAGGGTATCTACCTATGCAGTTCATTACATAATTCCAGTTTATTACATCAGTTATCGGTAATGATAACATCATACTCACTGAAATAATTGCTGATAAGATTAAAAAAAACTGACAACTATCAAAATAAGATCCAAATTGTTTGTGCTGTACTGGAATGCTCCTGGAAGTGATAAACCTTTTTAAAGTGCTGAAATGCAGGAAGTGTGCACTAACAAACTTTTCTTCATCAGTTAAACTTTGGCAGATCCTATTGAAGATGTGGGACAGAAACAAAAAGCACGAGTATGTTCATCTGACACGTTGACTCTTTTTTTCCTTCAGGATTATCATACGATAATAACATCTCCCATGGATTTAGGGACCATCAAGAAACGACTAGAGAACAACTACTATTGGTGTGCAAGTGAATGTATGCAGGACTTCAACATCATGTTCACCAACTGCTACATATATAACAAGGTGAGGAGCTTCATTGAAATGCACCACGCTGTTCAGCCTCACAAAAACCAAACCCTCACAGTTTTCCCTCTGTCCTCTAGCCTACAGATGACATAGTGCTGATGGCCCTCGCCCTGGAAAAGGTTTTCTTGCAAAAAGTTGCCCACATGCCACAGGGGGAAGTGGAGATTTTTCCTCATGCAGCCAAAGGGAAGGGCAAGAAAAGTAGCTCTCCAGGTAATGAACTTACTTTGATAAGGTAACACTCCTTCAGGTTCCTTCACATGTTCACAACACTAAATAGCTATTAAAGGCACCTATTAAGAGCACCTTATACGCAGGTTTTTGTAATTGTGATAATGAACTTGACATGAGAAGGTGTGAATGAATGAATGAATGAATGGCTGAATTAATGGAAACACTCTTTCAGAACAGTCTGTGTGGTTTTCTGCTTTCAGTTATTCAGTATTCTATTCAATAAAAATCAAAAAGTTACACCAAGATCTCCCTTTTAAAATGCATGCTTTACATGTGTGTAAAACACTGAATGTCTTTATAGTCGTTTATGTTACCATGCTTTTGTTGTGTGAGTAAAAGGGGCATAATTCAGCCTGCATGAACCTCAGTGTTGCCCTCAGGTCTCTCACAGTTCAGCCAGCAGCGGTGATTAACTGCATCAGTAACCCTCTGCCACTCTTCAGTTTCTTTCTTGTTCAGTGCTCCAAACTGTATAGTGTCTTCCCTGTGGGTCTTCTAGCAAGGTTTCATTTTGCCATCACTGAAATTGGAACAATTTTTCCTCCATTCCACCTAAATTATTATTGGAACGGCTATTAACATGGTAATTTTGGGTGTTTCTCTTATCTTTATGTGTTCATGTTGGAGTTGAACATTTCCACCAAATCACTACCACTAAGAAAAATGGCTCTGTGTGTGCTTTTTATACATCACAGGCAGAAAAGACAAATGATGAATCTAAATGCACCTTGCATAGAAAATAGAAATAATGATAGTATATCACTACTTTTTTTTTTTAACTTTTTAATTTGTGTTGTATACAGGTGTGCAGAATGGAACTGTGACCACATGTTCCTCAGCTACGACACCCACATCTCAGCCAAGCCTCAGCTGCTCACCCTCCGGCTCATCCTCAATGCCCAAAAAGTCATCACAGACCACCACAAAAGTGAGTGTCCATTTGTGTTTCTGACCCTCAATCATATTATTTTAAAATAACAGAGCATGAGGAGAATTTCCCCTTATTGTGGTGTTTTTTGTATGAAGAAGAAAGGGCTGAAGCGGAAGGAGGACACCTTCAGTTTGAGTGATTCATCAGAAAGCAAGAGGAGTCGTGGAAGCGCAGGCCGAGCCACCATCAGTCCCACTAAGAAGGACTTTGAAGAGAGCGAATTGCCGCATCCAGAGAGTGATCAGGGCGGACTGAGCGAACAGCTCAAGTACTGCTACGATATCCTGAAGGAGATGCTGTCAAAGAAACACGCAGCCTACGCCTGGCCTTTCTACAAGCCCGTCGACGCTGAAGCTCTGCAGCTACACGATTACCATGACATCATCAAATACCCCATGGATCTCAGCACTGTTGAAGTACGAACTGTGTATTTACATGTACAAATACATTTTCTCTGTGGTTCATGACATTTTTATGATGGATGTCATCTTTGCTAACTACTTTTTTAAATTTTCCAGAAAAAGGTGGATGGAGGAGAGTACCAGGATGCTCAAGGCTTCGCTGCAGATGTTCGGTTAATCTTTTCCAACTGCTACAAGTACAACCCTCCACATCATGATGTTGTCACCAAGGCCAGGAAACTCCAGGTGTGTGTGAATGATTAAACTGAATAATTGAAGTTCTGTTTTTTTAGGTATTTTTCTGTTTCACCCTATTCTTCTTTCGTCATTGTGTGCGCATGTTTGCTTTAGGGTGTGTTCGAGAAGAGGTTTGCAAAGATACCAGACGAGCCAGTGGAGATGATTTCACTAATGAGTTCCATGTCCACTAAGAGCGCAGGTTTTAGTGCCAACAGCTCCTCCAACTTCGACAAATCAGACTCAGCGGAGGAGCGTGCCACCCGCCTTGCTGAGTTTCAAGAGCAGGTGGGTGCAGAACAGGTGGGTTTCTACACATATCTCCAACCCAGAGTCTTGTTATTTAACATCACTGGCTGCTACTCCAAACCTTTTTCTCAGACATTCAGATGGACAGCAGCCTTAGTTACTATCTGCTTTTCCTGATGGATTCATTAACCTCCTGTTTAATGATCTATTAAAGCTTTTCCTTAAGGACGCTGCTGTAGCTTACACACACTACCTGTAAAAACCTTCTGTATGCTGTGAAATACAATGAAAATATAGCTTCTGTATAAGTTCAAATCTCACCACAAGTTAGTTGAAGTTTTTCTTAATTTCCACGCGAGATGATGAAATTTTGAGAGAGATTTGATGCGCGATGAGATTTGAACTGTTAACACTACAGTGATCTGACCAGCACTCTGCCAGGACCTTACGACATCATTTGCAAAAATATTCCTGTCACCTTATTTTCTATCTGTAAAATATATAGCATAGCATATATTATATATTTTTCTTCAGTTGTTTGACTGATCAAATCATATGCTGGCACACGGCTACAACTTACTGGCTCCCACCTCTTTTATTCTCGGTGCTTTTGTTGGTACTTATTTTAATGCTTCTATGTGGCGCCACACTAGCCCATTTTTGTTGACTCTGCCCAGCTTAAAGCTGTTCATGAACAGCTTGCTGCGCTCTCTGAGGTCCATGCGATAAAACCAACGAAGAAAAAAGAAAAGGACAAGAAAGAGGACAGCTGGAAAAATAAAAGCAGCACAAGTTCCAGGTAGGACGTTTTACATGAACTTTATTTTCATAGCATGTCGTTTCCATATAGAGATATTTTGACTGCTTTTGTCTCTCGAATTTCAGGCAGGCGTGGCAGAGAAGCGAAGACTGGGATTCAGACGATGATTCTCTGCCGATGACATATGACGAGAAGCAGCAGCTGAGCCTGGACATCAACCGGTTGCCTGGCATGAAGCTGGGCCGCGTGGTGCACATCATTCAGAGTCGAGAGCCCTCGATGTGCGACACCAACCCAGAGGAGATCGAGATTGACTTTGAGACACTGAAGCCGTCCACTCTGCGTGAGCTGGAGCGCTACGTGAAGTCTTGTCTGTACAAGAAGTTTAAGAAATTTCGAAGTAAGTATGAAGCTTTACTGCCATCTTTCTTTTGAATTATTTCATGTTCAGGTGCTAATTACCCAAAAATGTAAATGCCATAAGCACCTGTAGTATTGAATTGGTGACGGTGCCTCCTTTACTTCCCTTCATCCAGAGAAAAAGCAAAACAGTCAAGCTGCGACTCATCACGGCGGCGGCAGCAGCAGCTCTTCGGATTCTGCCACCAGCAGCTCCAGTGGCTCCAGTTCAGAAAACAGTGACTCGTGACAACTGAAATGTTTTTATTTATTTCTTCTTTTGTTACCAAAAGAGATTCATGCTTATTTTTGTATTGTTCTATGTTCCCTATGTGGAAAATTTTACTTTGTATTCACTGTGGCTTTTCTCACTCTTTCTTTCTAAATCGCAATATCCGTCACTGGCGTTTCTTATCAGATGCGATAAATTCACATCATAGCTGGATGGCACGCTGTCGGGGCTAGGCCACATTTCATAACATCTGAGTTTCAACCAATATCCTGTCTCTGTCATTCATTTTGTTCATACTGTTTAATTACAGCGTAGGCCTTTTTCAAATTCGTCATAGCAATGCGGTCGTATTCTTTTAAACATCCAATTGTTGCACTAGACGGCTCACAGTGGCAGCTGAGGGCATGTCTGGAGTAGGGTCATTTAGCAACGAGGATCTCGTTATGAATATGATAGCACAATGCTGTGGCACGTGATTCCAAACAAAAAGAGATAAAGGATCTTGTGGAAAACAAGAAAACAACCTCTAGCAAGCTGCAAGGTTATGAGGGCTGCTGTTTGGGACTGTGGCATGGATACTCACCTTGATGGTGGGCAGTATCTTCAGTGCTTTACCCAATCTTTTCTCTATGCTCTAGCAATTGAAATACTGTCAGTGAACCTTTTTTTAATTTTAATTTTAATTTTATTTTTTTTGCTGGGCTTCTTTCTCACAGTTGCTGTTTTACTTGCAATGTCCAGAGCTGCAGCTAAAATGTTTGTTGCAGGTGAGAGGATTTTTGTTTTTCACAATTTTACTGAGACCTATGTTACTAAGGACAATCAGTATAATGCAACATTCACTAAGACAGTATCTTCCATTTAAATGTTTGCTTATTATCAGAAGCAACTCTTTGCAGGTCTAACATGCTTCCTCATGAAAATGATGTGCTGTAAATCAGAATGATTCCTCATTTCACTGATGAACATTGAACACCTTTTCTGTATTTTATTCGGTTTAGTACTTAATGCTTTTCCACAATTAGAGTTCTGCCTTAACATTAAAAATGTTACTTACATTTATTTCTTGACCTCTGTGATTATTGTTCCAAGCAGAACAGTAAATAAACAGTTTAACAATCCTGCAGAATTAACCTTTGTAGAGGGCCACACCAGTGTTTTGCATGTTGTGGTCCATTTACTATAAATGACTTGTACTGAATATTTCCAGCATGATGTCATGTTTTAATTGTTTTGTTCCCTCCATCCAGGCTTCGTCACACTGCGGTGTGAAAGACAACATGCAGAGACTTGAAACTTGAGTTCAGTAATCCATCAAAGTGAACATCATGTCCGCTGTTACTTACGTCGCCCACAGTTTCGTTGCGTTTATAACAACAATAAGGTAATTTAGACAAAAGTCAGAGAAGAATTTCCTAACTCATGTTTCAAGTCTCAGCAATTAGGGTTTTTATTCAGTATGAACATGAAAACAACCACCTGGAACCTGGAAAAAATCATGTTCAAAACTCTGAAACTCCTTGAAAGAACTGTCTACACGGGGAATGTAATTTGTGGTAAATGATCCCCAGCATAAAATGAAACACTGAAATGGCCCCTTATGTAATGTGAGCTTTTTTATTTTAACTATTTTTAAGTATTTGTCTGCTGCTGATATAAAGTGACTCAGTTTTAGCAAATTGTTTGTATTTAGCTTCATCTAGTGCCACCCATTTAGGCCTTGTTTTCTCAGTGGGAAGGACTGACAACTTGTGTGTGTGTTGTAAGAAAATGTATGTACTTTATTATGTCTGTACATATTTATCATTGTTTTTAAGCCTGTTGCTTGTAATAAGATCCTAACATTTAACGTTTTTGCTAACCTGGGGTGAGGCACTTGCAGCGTGTTAGGTTTATTTTTTGTTAATAAAATTAAAAGCCCAAAAGTGGTGTTGTGTTTATTTAACAGAACAGGTGTAAAATACCATTAAGTTTGTGCCCTTTAGCGAACAGCATGCTGTACGGTGAAAGAAAGCCCTCTTGCCTGAATCATTTACTCCACATTGAGCTGGGCCTACCAACTGCTCTGCAGAAACTGGCATGCACCCAAAGCTGACCAGTTCAAACAGCTGGTGCCTCCACCAGCTTACGCCCCATCGGATCTCATTGCTTAACTTCTTTCAGCGTGGCCTAGGAGCACTGGAGATGTGTAGTCAGGGTTGTTTGTGTCAGAGGACCACGGTACTCAAGCACATATTGGCAGAGAGAAGATGAGGGTGCACAAGCTGGATGTCTGTGGCTCAACACTGCTTGCAGTTCAGTCATCAACCAGGAGATGGCCATCATGCACCATCCTCAGCTTTATTATGATTACTTTTCATGTTTTTTGTATTTAAGAACACACTGCAGTTGGAATGGGTTATATAGCCTATATTCTATGCAGTTCTTTTTATCAGTGTCATGTGTCAATGCACTTTATATCACCTCATAAGAGAAATGCAGCTTAAAGTGATATTCATTGAGAGGAAACAACTGAAAACAATTTTAAAGAAAGGTACATTATCCAAGTACTTAGGCATACTAAAGGCCCTTTTTATGAAACAATGGAAAATGATACATAAGGTCTCCAACATCAGTGCTGGAGGCAAAAAGAGGAAGCTCCCACTGCACGCACACTGGGACCATTCATCATTTCCACTTTCACTCCAGCCCACCTTGCTGTCCTTGCTCTGTGCATGTTTGCAGGGGAGTGGAGCTCTTTGTGTGACCTGTATTCCCATCATGCCACATGGAACATGCCACTCTGCTCCCCCCTCAACGACCTTGGGCCATGATTGATCAATGCCACAACTTCAATGACAACTAGTCATTTCTGCCACTTCTGGCCATCACTCACAAGCGTTTCCATCCAATGTTAAAAAGACCACACACACACATGCAACTCTCCAGACACATCACGTGAGGCCGTGTTTGCGTTGATTTATGGAACGCATGCTTTTCATTTTCTTTTCACCACCTTGTTGAAGAACATTCAGCAATAAATAGAGACTCAATGAATGTGGCCGCACGATGTCAATTTGAATCAAGGTATGTGCAATGGACTGCACATGTATGCACTTTTGTTCAGTAAACGATTTATGCTAATGTGACATATATCAAGAATCTTAATTGCAAATTAGCTGATACTGTTCTCGATAAAGTGAGAGCCTCTTTTTTTTTAATATGCTCAAATTGTAACAAAATACATGGTGCTTATTAATCTATTTTAAAACTATTACTTATCCAAGAAGGGAAATTGCTGAGTATGTGATTTTGCAGCACTGCACTGCATCACATTCACATACAGTATGTACATATATTCACTTCTGACCATAAGCTTATACTCAGCATCATCACTGGATCAGCTAGGGCAGCCTGGTCGCAGCCCTGTTCCTCTAACCTTTAGGCCTGTTGCTTTACCCTTTAGGTTACAGATGTACCCCAGTGCCTCGTGTTCATATGCCGCATGTGTTTTCCTTGAATGTTATCAGTTGGTTTTCAGGAGAGTGCACGGGGGAATTACTGTTGTACTGACTTAAAAGAAAAAGGCCATAACAGGATGTTCCAGCAGCATCTAGTTGAAATGTTTTGACCTTCAGTTATCTGTCTAGACAGGATTTACAGAGCACACGTTCTCTCTTCTTTTGACAAAAACAGTTTTTCAAATTGGATACAGCTTCACTTATTGTCATAAGTGAACGCTTATTGGTAAAACCGCAGCCTGGTACGGTTGGCAATTTGAAAGCTCCTCTGAAACTATGAGGGGTTAAGATCCTTTCTCTTCAGATTGGAAGATAGGAACAAGCAACAGCTTTCTCCAAACTTTCAGCTAATGCTACCGTTTCTTTTTTTTCCCCTCCAACCTGCTCTGGAACTGGTATGAGCATGGTAACACAGTTCCCCCCAGAAAAGGGCCTGCTTATATCATTTATAAGCCATATTTTAGGCTGATGGGGCCGTTCAAAAGGTCTTTAAAGGTTAAGTGATCTCATGGCTCCATCGGCCAAACTCAAAGACCATTTGTACGTCACAGAATGCATTGTACAAAGGACATTGTCATCAGCCATTCACCCAGCTCTCCCATTTCTATATGCCGCAAGATTACAGAGCTTTGTCAGAATTAGGTAAGGTTTGAGTTAAGTTTGGAGCCCAGAAGACTGAGGTGAATTCAGGGATAAACAGCCAGCACAAAACCGCCTCAGGCTCCCCTGGTGGTCCTGTCCACCACACTGAATAGATGTGTGAAACTGCAGGAGATGGGAAGGAGTCCCACTAGGTCTAAACTAAACTGAAATGCTCAAACCACTTGTTCAGACATCTTGAATGAGTCTAATTGAGGCTTGAAGTCCAACTGGAATTTTGCTTACAGGCTCTCTTGTGTGTCTTTCCATATCCCTGCAAACTCTGCAACCAATGGATAAAGCTTTTCCGCCTGGGTGTGAAAGACCCTGAATTGTTTGACCATGAATGAAACACTGTCCGTGTCAAGGACATCAGTTAGTTGTAGGCTGTGCTGCTCTATTTTATACCTGGAGATAAATTAGCCAAATGTGTTTTACGTCCCAGTGGAAATCTGAAGGTGGGAAGGGATGACTGAGTTGAGAAAGTAATGAGACATGACAAAGAGGGTTTAAGAAACAGGTGGCATATTGATGTTAAAGACAATTAAGTGATTAATTGACCAAGTGTGATTATTTTATTAACAAGGACTGACATTGGGAAATCTAAGGAGGAGAGAGAGAGAGATTGGGAAAGGAACAAATACCAAATTAAAGAAGTGAACAAAATAAAAGCCAATTCCAAAAAAAAAAGGAATAAACAAAAGCTGTTATGAGTGATGGAGGCCAGGGGTTGGATCAGTATTCATGGGCAACATGGATAGTTGTAGAGGGCATCTAGGATCAAGGTGTGTAGATGATTGCGACCAGAGAGAACGAGAACGTAAGTAAAGCCTTGACCTGTTAGCTTAAACCTGAAATGTTAGCTCAGACTTGAATTAACTAATTTTTCGGCCACTTGGGAGCAGCGGAAACAAGCTGTAAACCCAACACTGACATAGCCTTTTAAGTTCATGTGGCAAACTTGTTACAAAACAGCTGCTTATTTATAAATCAAGCAGATATGAAGCAACATTAGCATTCATTTGGAGCTTAGTCCAATATTCCCTTTTCTTGCAGCTCTGTTTTGCCCTCCATCAACCCCTCAGGGAAATATGTGGCTCTTTAGCTGGTAAAGGCTCCACTATCTTCACCAGCTAGTCTCTAACTTTGTTTGTGCCGGTATTTGGTGCGGGACCATGGATGTATAAAGAGAACTGAATACAGTGTCAGAGGTGGGCCCCCCCGTCCATTCCTATGAAAGTTCGACTTCTGGTTATGAAATTATCCAGATCTTCCACATAGCTTCCGCACTAGCTTTTCTTTTAACCCCGCCTCCCAACCGCTCAGTCTCTGATGCACCTTCATTATGCCTAGGAAAAGAATGATTTGGTTCTTAGTGAATTTTACAAGTTTTAGGACATGATGATTTAAATAAGTGTTCGTACTGGGAAGTTGATGTCCCTCAAAAAACTTCACAATGCAAGCCTTTAAGAAAATGTCTTTTTGGGCCAGTGTGCATCATGTGACGGACCAGGAAGTTGTAATTACACGGTTTGACCACTCTGTCAAATTGGCTTCAAAACCCGGTGCACTTCCTGCGGGCTTCTGCTGGGAAGGTAGTATATAGTAGGTTTTTCCAGCTTTTTTGCAGAAAACAGCCGCCTCCTGTGTCTGAAAATGATGGTGATGAGAGCAGTGAGAGTCAACCAAGTAACATTGCTGGCAGTGAAACCAAAACAATTAGCTGACAGACGCTAAAACGCACTGTAGAGCTGAAGGGAACTGCAGAGTTGGTGGTTATTCTGTGTCACTACAAGCAACCCCATTCATGTAGTTCTGTGATCCATTGTTAATGTCAACAAGCCATTATAATATTATAATATTCATATTAATGAATCAGTCTGGCATTATTTTATTTCAGTTATATTATTGTTACTGTTAACATGATCCTATACCATCTTACAAATAAAGTTTAAATACATAATGTTTAATTTTAGCTCATCTCTCTCAGTGGTAGTCATAAACACTGGCAGTTTTCCTATTAAAACACATCAGGTCCAAATAGCAGAACATCTTAGTTTTATGTTAATCCTTCAGGCATGGTCTATCAGTAACTGTATTTGGAGTGGTCTGTACACCTGAGAGTGTGGGCGTGTGGTGGTGGGGTTATTTACATTAAAGGGGTACCCCCGCCCATTTAGTATTGCACATCATGTTGGGACTTGCAAGAGATAGCAGAAGATACCTTAAAAGAAGATACAAATCAAGGCAGCAAGGCTGACATATCATGACTCTTAGTCTCGATCCTACATTTCCCACAATGCAGCTTGATAGTGTTATCCACTCTTCTCCTGGTAAATGCCCACGTCTTTCAAACTCTACGCCCCCAGTTTGAAATGCTGGCTTTCTGTTAAAAATGTGACAGTGCAGTACTTGTTGTGGACTGCCCCTTTAAGAAGAATTAAAATTCTTTTCAATTTTTAAAAATTAAATTCTCTTCAGTGTGAGCAGACTACCCAAGTACACCTGCCAACAGTCAAACTCTACATAGATGTTAGAAACTCCTCTCTGTTCACCGCTTTGACCACAAGACATCCCCCTGAGCTCCGCTGTACCAGAGCGATGTGTGCTAACCTCACACAATCACACGGACAGTGTCATTGCGGACAGCTCACACGGCTAGTTAAGGCAGAACATGGTTTATTAGTGTTGTTTTTTTGGTTTGAACTGTCCCTTTAATCCCCTTGTTCCAGCAGCCCGTGCAGTGCGCGCTTCATCCTTCAGAGGGCGCGTCCGCAACTCCCGGTTCAAAAACATTCCCTGAAAAGTCGCATTCTTGGAGTATGGTGCCACTTTAACAAAGTGTGGACACGCCATTCAGCCCTCACCTGGCGCACGAGCGTAATCGGCACGTGCGAGCTCGTTAAACCTCCCGGGTCGACCACGCGAGAAGACCGGGGACGCTTTTCCCCTCCTCAGGATTTGTGCTGCTCGGGGTCGGGAGTTGGGACCGCTAAACGTCTCCGTCCGAAAGGGAAACGAGGAGAGGGAGAGCGAGAGACGGCATGAACGGAAGGGAGGCAGAAATCACTGAAAAGCAAAGCCGTGTCCACGCGTAACGCTGTGTTTTTTGGGCGTGCGTCAAGGCGCCAAACAAAGTAACGTCAAGCGGATAAATGTAAACAGTGGTACATTTTCCCCCCTGGACACGTTTCCGCTGCCGGAGAGCGTTGTTTAGACTGTGTTGTGGGAAGAGGGGGACCCTGGCGCTGTGGAGAGACTTCTCTGTGTGCTATCTCTTTTTCTTTATCGTTCGCTCTGGAAATTATGGGAAGTTCTTGTTTGTTTTTTTTGACGCTTCACTTCCGAGGAAACGTAAAAATGCAAATGCGGTAGGTGACTCCGGGTAACTAAACAGACTTGAAACGCTGCCCCCCGCGCCACCCCTCACATTGTACATAGCAGGCTGTGCTGTTTGGTTCACTGAAATGTGAGACAGCAGTGACAAACCGCTGCATCCAGCTGTTCTATTAGCCACTATTGTGACCCTCCATTCACGCCTATTGGATTGGATATGCGAGGAAAAGTTTTTAAGAATGAAGAGAAGAAAATTCCCATAGCGCGTCTCCGTTTTCTGGTCACATCGCCGCCGCCTGCTGAACTGGATCTGTGGAAACGGTGTTGTTATTTTGGTCTTTTTCACGCCTTCATCCTTCCCATGTTGTGGAGACAGCCGAGCTGAGCTGACATGCGCCCGGGATGGGGATATAGTGCCATGACCTACTGCGATTAACGCGCTGTTGTGAAATAGCCCGATTATCGAGCCGATAGTGAGTGATTAAGACATCCGGCGCAGGTAGGGGAACCGACCGTAGTGCCTGCCTGTGCGCCGTGAGCCCGCCGCGTTCCGCCCGCTGTGAACCAGTTCGAGGACTCGGGTTGCTTTGCGAGGAGAGCCTCCGGAGCCGATAATGGAGGAGTGGAGACAATGCGGGCGGTGGTTGATAGACTGCAAGGTCCTGCCCCCGAACCACCGGGTCGTGTGGCCCTCGGCGGCCGTCTTCGACTTGGCACAGGCCCTGCGAGACGGGGTGCTCCTGTGCCAGATGTTGCACAACCTCTCGCCGGGATCAGTGGACCTGAAGGAGATCAACTTCAGACCCCAGATGTCACAGGTGAGTCTGCCTCTGTGTAAACTTCAAAACCAGCAGATGATGGGTTGATGTGCACCCAAAGGCTATGTGTTGTGACTGTGCACACGCTCTTGCATTGCTCTGCTTCTCGTTCACACCTTGGGACTACTGGGGCAGCCACCAGCCACTCACATGCTCCATGCATTGCCTCTGATGTTGGGAAAGCCGAATGACATTTTACAGCATCTCATTCCTGGATTTACTCCGGTTGGTCCACAGATTTGATCCAGAAACCTTCATGTCACAACAGGCCCAGCTTCTTGGCCCAGTGCAGAGCCACTATCAGTATACCCGTGATAATACAGCAGTGTAACAGATGTTCATGGTGAATACAGTGGGTGCTTTAACACATGCAGGGTCCCTACAGGTTTACTCGGGTGAAGGGAGGAACGAGGTGCCAGGGCTGGTTGCCAACTGCCAGACCTCAAGTTGATCACATCTCTGAAACAGTGTTTTCTTGGCTCGTTGTCTTCATTTTCAACATGCAAGTTTAATATTGTTGAAGGTTCTCGGTTCTCTATGCACTGCAGCACATTCAGCAGTGCAACCTCTGTAAGGCTGCTCATTGTCAGGTCGTCAGGAATATGAAATGTCTGTGTGAAATGAAGTTGTAGGTGCTCCGCCATGACAGCTACATCATCATCCTGTTTGCTTTGGATTAAAGGATGTTAATTGAGTATTATCCAGTCAATCTAGTTCTGAGTGGAAGAGACCAAAGATAATAATCTGCTGAAAGAGAAGAGGAAGTAAAACATTTGACCAATTCTAGGTCAAATAATTTCTTTCACTTCTGTTGATCTTTTTGGAGGAGCGGGCGGGTGTGGCCGCTTCAATTGGACAAATAAAGAAAAAATCCTTGAGAGTGATCATGTCTGTTGGTTCTGGAACATTTAGCTGCTATCTTCTTAATGTAGTAACAACCACCTGTATGGTGGTAACACTGAAATCCAAAGCTGAGGATTATTTGCTTTTACATTTTTACCCTCGTCATATAGCAGAGGAGTCAAAAGAAAAGACAAACTAAAGTTTGCTTGAAGCCCTCGGCGGAGAAACTCAACGAGGTATATAGTTAGTCTCAAAACAACGAGTGTACATGGCGGCACGATTAGAGGTTTGGATCGTCGCGCGCCTCAGTTTATATAAAGCTCGCTCGCCACTTCAGCTCATTCGTGTTTCCAAAGCCAATGTGAGGAAGCGTCGGCTGCCACAGGAAGTTTACATGACCACAGCAGCCGAGTAAAAGTGCGCTGTGGCAAACGTTTCTATTGACTTTTATTCACTCTGAACCACCACTGAGCCTCCATTACTGTATGGTGAGAAGTCTGGGGATCGGCACTGGGAATAGATCGCAGTTGCCCGCATGCATGGATGTGTTTCTGTTATTCTCATTGTCATGCCCACAGAGGCCCAAACAGCTATCATACTGGAGCGATTGCCCTCTGATAGCACATTTGTCTGATGTTCTTGGCACACCTTCCGTGACCCGTTTCTGTCATAATATTGTGCGGGTGTGTTGCATCTGTCTGCCTGGCTTTCAATCTGTGTCGTTGGTTGCCTTCTGTTGTTGGTAAATATTCCTTGCTTTTCTTTGACAAATTCTACATAATTTGAGTATATATTTGTAAATTAAAATCTCTGGCTTTTGGGAAGTATGTAAGTATAGGTTGGGCTCTGGGAACATGAGATGGACTCTTCATAGACTAAATGCTTAAAAAGTAATTGGTAGATTAATCATTGAAACTAAATGTTAGTTGCAGCTCAAGTCTCTCTCTCTCTTTTTGCCTGGTAACCACCAGTAGCCTCGACTTATCGGCTCCAGAAGCTGCTGACTTCCATGATTACTAGGCGAGAGAGAGAGGTCTGGATGGCATGCTTTGATCCGCCCACTAATCCCATGCTCCCCGTTCCACTGTGTGAATCGGCGGTGAGGGTGGAAGGGGTGTCCTCGGTGACAAATTGGGTTAAACAAAATCCTGACAGCAGAACAGTAGTGTGTGATTTATGATGAGGAAAAGGTCAGGGCGCGTGTGCCTTAACACTCGGAACACACAGAGTCAGTGGCTTAGCCAAATGAAGAGGAAGCCGAGTGATTACACTATTTGCACGGGACAGAAATTTCTCTTCACCCCCAATAACTCCACTTGTACTTGTGATTGATAGTCTATGAAATTTAGTCTCTGAATATGCTCGCTGTTAAACAGTCATAGTATCCTCAGTATGTTTGACACAGGGAGTAGGTGTTAACAAAGGTTACAATGCTGTGTTGAGACTGTCGTGACGGAATGGGGCTTTTTGGTGAAAGAGTGATGTTCAGTCAAAAGGGGTGTGCTCCTCCTTTTTCAAGTGACCCACTGGTTTGTATTCAGTTGCTGTTAACAGGCTCTAATCACAATAATGCTTGAAACCTTGGCATTGATCCCAGTCGCACTGTTTTAGTGCATTCTGTAGAACTCAAAGGGAAGTCGTCGGAACAACACTGAGGTCATACTGTGGGCATTTGTGATGAAAGTGTCCATAAAATGGAATATAAGCGGTCGCTGAATCTGTGATTGTAAAGCCACATGTTGAGTGCACCCACCAACCATCAAGTGTGTCTACTATAAAAGTTAGGATTTGAGATTTTAATGGCTTGAGGGTGGACGTTTTGGCAAGTATTCTGAGACTGTGAAGGGTTTGTTTGATTTGTCGAACCTGTACTTGGCAAGTGCAAACCCCAACCATGCCAAAGGTGGACTTTCTGTGTGTGTGTGTGTGTGGGGGGGGGTCCTTTCTTCTGTTTTGATAATAGATAAAATTATTTATTTTACCAAGCAAAAATGTCAAAAATCTGCTGGTTCCGGCTTCTCAAGTGGAACAATAATCTCTGGGGACTCTGGGAACTTCTGATGAGATTTTTGCTGTCTTCTGACTGTTCACAGCCAAAACAATTCAAACTAATTATTTGCCTTAGTGGGTTTCCTCCTACAGTCAAAAAACAGGTTAGGTGAACTGGCCCATAAGTTACCCAGAGGTGTGAATGTGACTGTGGTTGTCTAGTTATATGCGTTAGCCCTGCAATAGCCTGGTGACCTGTACGGGTTGTAGCCTGCCTCTTGCCCAGTGCATGCTGGGACCAATCCAGCCCTCTGTGGTTGGATTGATCCCAGGTTAGGATATGGCAGTATAGATATACCTGTAACTGTGACACACCACATGATCAAAAATAGTAATTCAAACTAATTCATAAACATTCAACATTTGTTATTATGAAGTGACTGAAACGTATAAAATCCTGGAAAGCCTGTGAAATAGTAACAGTGCCGTACCCTTGAAGTAACAAACCAAATTAGCACCGACACTGAAAGGTGACTTACTGGAGTCTCTCCGCTTGACTTGCAGGTGTGAATGTGTCTAACAATAATGGCATAAAAATGAGGAAGGGCACTGCAGCCAGCAGAATCTGACTGAATAAATAATGGTTGAAAATGTGCATTCATGTGGCTGAAAAGGGAAATGTCCATTCAAGCATCCTTCCAGTTCACAGTGAGGAAGTTGCACAGTGTATTGTGATATTCATGAAGTAAATTATAAAGCACTGAACTGTAAATACATGTAAAGCAGTAAACCAAACGTGTCTGACATATGAAGTAACTGTCGGGGCGTGTTGTGCTGTTTCAGTAGTAATATCATGGAAACACAAAGTAACAGATGTTTGGGGTGATTGTTGCGGTGACTCTCAGAGAACTGCCAACCAGCTTTAGCCATTTTCTTATTTTTTTTGTGGGTGGACAATGAAGTAGTTTTCTCATGTAAACTCTGAGGTGGCATTTATTGTGGGCAGGAGAGGAGGCAAAGTACCTTTTGCTGTCAAGGCGACCTTCGTTTGGGTGGTCAAATAAATCCCTGATTGTGTTCTTAAAGGGTGATGAGGCTTTCCGCTTCACCTCAAGGTCGAAAATGGATGCTTAATGAGCTCTGGTGTTTGGAGATGCTTCGGAGCTCAAAGTGTATGTATCAAGAATCCAGCGCCTCGGGCTGCGTCTGAAAGACAAGACTGAGCTGTGCTCTCTGAAGCCTTTTGTGTGTTCTGCAGTGTTTTTTTTTCACTCGGCCTTTCTCACTCTTTTTTTTTTTTCCTGTTAGTGAGGTAGTTGTGAATGCCTTTGGGATGACTCAGGCGGATATGTATGTGTGTGCTGCTGTGCTTTTGTTTCGTTGTGTGTGCACTTGCTTGCAATGTGTATGTCTGTAAGCGTGTGTGTGTGTGTGTGTGAGAGATGTTGCAGTACCTGTGTCAAGACTGAATCACTGTTGGCTAAGCCCCAGAGCTCTCCTGGAGCTTCTCAGTGCTCCACAGGGCTCCAGATCTCACACAGAGCCTGCCACTTCCACTCACAGTAATTGAGGTTCCTCCTCTCTGTCCAGCTCCCACCTGAAATATTGGCTGCTGCTGGCAAATAACAGGAACTGATTGGAATTATTATTTAATTTTTTTTATTCTTCAATTCATACTTGGGCAATGGCTACATACATAGCTGCAAACTCGGCACCTTTCAGCAAAATTTGGCGTCTTTAATGAAAAATATGGCGCCCTTGTGGATCAACATACAACAGCCTCAGGGTGAGGGAGGAGCCAGAGAATTTGGCTGAACCAACCTTTCAAATCCAAAAACAAGCTCATGTTGACACAATATGAATTTTGTTGGAAAAATCCCCTGTATTAACATCATAAGCCAACAAAAATCTGTGTGATTACAGTGTATAAGTTCGTTCATATTCTCAGAACTGTCACCTTTTTCATTCCACTGGAGTTCGCAGGCCTGTATATAAACATGGATAATCATGAAAGTGCGGTTCGCGTGTCAAATGGGGTTCCATTCGTTAGCATTGTCAGCTAATCTTGAAAAAAAATTGTCCATATAGCCGTGCCAGAACAGAAGAAAAATGGTAAAGCATTAATTGACAGAAAACATCGAAGCAAACTGACCGATACACAGCCACCAACATGTCATCGACTTATGACAGTGTCATGGCTAACATGTTAGCCATCAGTTGCCTACCAGCAGACATTACCACTCTGACCACATGTTTTTGTGCTCCTATTGTCAGTCGACAGTATATAGTGGTTTGATTACTGGTCATACATTCTGCAAGGCTAACAGTAATTCCTGTATGGCTGCAGTGAGACCCCTAAAAAAACCAAATCACATTTTCATACGGTGATCACAGTCACATGGTCACGTTATATGTTCACTGTTCTCTGCAGGTCATGCTTATGACCATAGGCGGCACCAGGGGTGAGTTTACTGGGGCCCCAAATGTTTTCAGCAAAGTCCCGAATCTTTAACTTAATTTGTTCATTCATATATGTTATATATGCTAACTGCCACTACTTGTAGTAATAATGATTATAATAACAATAATAGTTTTTCCATTGCACTTATTGATATTGCAATATTTATTGATCGACCTCAGACTCATTCAAAGATTTCAAAGCTAAGCCGGATCTCCACTGACTCTTGAACTACCCCTGCTTATAACACTGAGAGCGCCGTCTTAAAGAGCTGCAGGCTTGGAAATAAGATCAGAGAGAGTGTATGAACCAGAAAACGACATGGTAAATGCCAGCCCACCTACTATTCTGAAACCTCCGTTTGTGACCAGTGTGGGGAGACGGGTGGGGGGTGGTGACGACTGTAGACAACCACCCACTCGTGCCTCCCTCAGGGGTAATTTAATCTCAGCGTTTGGTCTACTGTTGACCCTGTGACCCCTGGCGCCCACCGGATGCAGGTAATACTGCTAATGGAGCTCGTTACGGACACGTCCTGGATTGCACAGCTGGGACGGTGCTGCTGGAAGCTAATGGGATTGACAAAGAGGGAAGGGGTCTTGGCCAGGGTTTTCCAACCTTTTTGTGTGAGCTAATCCTACTCCTAAAGTCATGAAAATCATTTTAACTGTAACTTTTTGAGATTCGCGTGGCTTGTGCGTTGACATTTCCACAACTGGCCTATAAACAAGGTGTCATTTCTTGAGGGGATGGAAATGGCCTTTGTGTTGCTGGCTGTAAGTCACTGTCTTTCACAGTTTCTTACAGTTCTGGGGTAGTTGGTTGGATTTAACTTTAACTTTATTTAACTTGAACTATTTAACAATTCCAAATTGAAGAAATTTTAATATATTTAGTACATTCATTTAGTCTGGTGTAACTTTGACCATGATTCCTGCTCATTATGATTCACATTTGACACCCAATCTATTGTAAATCATTCAAACCATCTTCTTGGTTCAAAATTGACCTGCTGTACTTACTGTAGTTCTCCCACACTGTTACACTTAACCCCTAAATATGTGGTTTAGATAATATAACTAAACCTACTTAGGCCCCATCTAATGAACCTGGTGAGCAAAATTATGTCCTCACATATCAATAGGAATGATGGCCAAAGCTATGAAAATAAGACCCAGGTTGTAAAGATAAATAAAGAGATAAATAAATAATATTTCTTTATCCCAGGGGATGTATCAGAGGGTATAGCAATGCACTGCGGTTAGATTACATAGCTGAGTACAGAGCAGTGTTCCAGGAGCTGGTAGGAATTCAGTGTCCTGTTCAAGGTCACTCCGTTAGGGCGGATGCCTTGCAGCAGGAAGGAGCTTGATCTTTGTCAAGCTGAAGGACAGTCTTGGTATCCACTTGGTCTAAAAATAAACATCCCCTTAGAAAAGAAGTCAAACAGTGAAGGTTTTGGACGCTTCTGCCCAGCTGCTTCTGTTCAAGTTATGACATTTTCTCAAGAATTTATTCTCTTAAAAAGAAGTTTCTCTATGGGTACATGCCAATTCCCTTAACCACATCCATGTTTCCCTCTCTTGCATCTTGAGTCTCTCCCACTGAAGACGCAGAGAGGGATGCAGGAAAATGTGTGAGGAGGAAACGCATTTTTAAAGAAATGACACGTCATTTCCTCTGAACCGTCATCTGAAGCGATGATCATGACGACGGCACAGCTGGATCAGCTGTCAGTTGGATTTTACAGCTGCGCGCAGATTTTTGTTGGTTTTGAGGGGCGTTGAAAGTTTTGTTTATGCCTCTGTGGCGCCTGCTTCCACAATGTGGGGGTTGTATGACAGATCAGGTGAACAAGGGACGTAAGAATATATTTTTTTACTACTTTTCTCCAAAAAATAAAACGTAATATTGTCATACCATCTCGGCACTTAAGATACAAATATGACTTCCTTTACTTTATCATGATATCCAGGTGTGAACATTTGTCTCTTTTCAAACCTGTTTCAAACCACCTTATAAAAATATAGCATATATAATGAAGCACACAGAGTACGTCATGTAATTTGATGAACTGAAGTCATTATTGTATTGTATTTCTGTGTGATAAATGTAGAAACAACCTGAACTTTGACAGCAACTGGCCAGAAAAGTTTGAAAAGACTCTTTCGCAGACAAAAAATGTCATGGAACCACTTTAGACAGGATTCCTGTTGGTGAACCAGAAGAGAAGATGAGATGAGTGCTTGCATAAAAGCACTTTGCAAAAAGCAGTTAATGGACTGGACCCGGAGGTTCAATATATATATAATATAAGTTCAATATATAGTTTTGCAAATTCCGCCTTCTTACTTCCTGGTTCCTGGTTACTTTATTGTATTATTATATTACGCTACAAGGAGACAAGGAAATGTGACTTGAGTAAAAAGCACATTCCTGAGAGTAAATTCATGTCATGTCGGACTTTACACGTCATTGCTGTTTATTGTCTCTTTACTAAAGCACTTTCTGCTTTTAATATGTAATCAAGTAGTAGTTAACATCTTGACCCCATCGCCAACCTGCTGTATAGTTATTATTCAATAGTGAAAAGTGAAAACAAACTTGGCTATGTTAATTACTGAATATTTTCTACGAAAAAACTAAACTTTTTATTTCCGTTGCCATGTTATGTTCAATTCAATTCAATTTCAGAAATATTTCTTTCAGTCGAAGAGGTTTGCCTCTAAATGCAGCTGAACGTGAGGCAGCTTTGCTTCACATTCATTAATGGTAGAGATAACACCTCCCAGTCTGCCATAGGCGCTCATAAAATAAACAAATATGAGGCTGTAAAGGCACGCAGCTTGTGGCTTGCGGTGGTATGTGAGATGGAGAATGGATATAGCGCAGATGTAAATAGGAAAACGGTTAAGTACTCGTTGTATAATGCAGCAGCTGAATGAATCACATTGTAGCTGAGGTCGATATTCATTAAGCGCAAATGAATGGTCACACATACACTACTACACTATCTTCAGGCCTGCTGCCTGTGCGGTGGGATGAAGAAACAGGAAGTGAATTTTGAATTCGAACAAGCCTCTTTTTATTTCTGACTTTCTACATACAGTTAATGCCTGGCATATCTGCTCGTGCTGCATGTAACACAAAACCACAGCTACCACAAGATGTGGTATTGAGGCAGATTTTAGTTCCCCTTAAGTGTTTGCATTGTGAATAACCCAATATTTAAAGAAAGAATGCAAATGTAGTTTTAAATACAATAAATCATTTAAACTTTCATTGACTAATAATGATTAAATGCTAAGTAATATAGTTCTTACAGCTTAACTGGTGACTTTGGGTGTATTGGATCCAGTTTTAAAGCCCTACCCTTGATTGGTGCACAGCTTAACTCTTTGTCGCCGCGCCATAAGAGTCCAAATGGTCTGCATCCAAATGCCAGCAGTGAGCACTCAGCTGCACGGGTCCCCGACTTGAACATCGGCCATGTGGGCCGCGATGCAGAACAATCGAGGGTTGAGCATTTTGATTTACAAGTTGTAAAATCACCAGAGAGCGGCATGGGTGGATGGGAGTTTGGAGGAATTTTACATCCGTTCTATATAATCATCTGACATTTGTTTAATCTACCCCAGCACAGGACTATGATGTACTGTGATCCAACAAGACTTCAATATTACCTAGGCATGTCTCCAAAAGTTGCAGTTTGTTAGTTTTATCACTTTATTTTTTTGGGATCAGTTTTTTAGCTTCATCACTTATAATAGTTGCCCACCTTTTTATTAGCTCTGTTCTACTCTACATGAAAGATAATGGAAGAGGTTGACAAGGACATTTTGAAGTCATCCCGTTTGCTTTCTGTCTTTAAAGCCCATCCTAAAGTGCACCAAAGGCATAGACTCCCAAGTCATGAAAAATCGCTTGTTTCTTACCTTCTCTCTTTTAACAAAGTCGTGGTGGTTGGTCCTACCAGAGTTTGTGGACGTCATGAACCACACACACACCTGGAGAAAAGAAAGAGTCTTGCACTGAGAGGCTCAAAATTTGCTCGCTAACTGGCTTGCTCACTGAGTGGGTTAGCTTGGTTTATTTTTCAACTATAAAATGTCCTGCCCAGTACATTTCTGGGTCACAATTGTTAAAAAAGAACACATTTAAGGGAACCTTATCAAAAATGTAAAGAAAATACATCTATATCCGACAATATATCATTATCAGATGTTGTAAACTCTCAAATATCAATATTAGCCTCAAAAACCATAAATCAGCTGAGCTGTAATTGCAACAGGATTTGGTACAAATGACAAAATTTACTGCATCAGCATGGGAGGGGAAGAAATAAATTTGGGACCAGGCAAGATGGAAAGAATGTTTCACTCATGTGTTACTGGCTGGTGATGAGTTTTGAATTATTTAACATCTAAAAGGGAAACTAGCTTTGGTAGCAGTCACAACACAAGTCTAATGCAGAGTAATTACAGCTGTAGCAGATGAAGTGCTTCTGCCCAATGATGCAAGTTTTAAAACCACATCGCAATACATGGTATTATTGTCATCTCACCCCTTTTTCATTGCAGCAGTTTATCATGTATTTCAAAACACTCCCCCACCTAAAGCCTGTGGAACATTCATCTGCCTCTTCCTTCTCTCTCCTCTCTGCATTCCTCTGGGAATGCTGTTAGTCTGAAATGCGAGCAGAGTGTTTATGCAGGGGAACTCCGAGTTGACCTAATCTTTTAGACTGAGAGGGAGTATTTAAGTGATGTCATGTAAAGGCAGTTTACAGCAAATCTAGAAAAGAGCATTTCAGTGTCAAGAGTGGGGAGCATTTTTACAACTGACAATAGGTTTACCTTAAATTCTTGCATATGTGAACGCACCCAGTGGAGACTAGAATCATTCTGCTAGTATCCTCTTATAATTATCTTACCTAACTAACCTCTGGGGACGCGTAACACTTTGAGGAAACCGATCCGCCATGACAACATGGTGCCAGTTTTGCCATTCCACTAGAGATGGACAAAGAGATCATGGAGCCTTATGGACACCGTCTGATTTCTAAAGAGGCTCCATCTGCATAGTGGTTGTTGGGGGTGATTAGCATGGGCATGCAGTGGAATGGCGCCTGAATCTTCCCAGAGCCAGCTATGCTCTGCTGGGCGCCATCACTCCACAGAGAAATGAGAAAGAGGAGGCCACGCTCCCGTCTCTGTAGTGGTGAGCCAGATGGCCGAATCTCTCCCCCGCAGTTCTTCTCAAAACCAGACCACAGAAGATCCTTTTTTTCCTTCTTTTTTTAATTGATTTTGACTGTTTAGTTGTTAATCAGTAGTCAGTCAGTAGTTTTCCTTTCCAGGCCTTGACTGGCATCTGTCTTCATCCACGACTGTCAGTAATGACTCTCTTGCCTGTTACATGTTGAGCTGTTGTCGGAGCAGTACGGTTGCAGGGACTCTAATTCTAGTTGTTGTGGTGGTAGACTGATTGTGGCGGTTTCCTGTGGTAGAGAACAGATTAGGATCTGGATTGTGCTCCAGGGAGAGGCACAGCAGTCCCCCCCCCCCCCCCCCCGATCCGTGGACACCTCCAAACCCAGCTGTACACACACACACACACACACACACACACACACACACACACACACACTCTAATACATTAGCAGCCTCTTTCTGGGGGAAAGATAAACAGCTTTATATTTTCTCTATCTCTTTGCCAAATGAAACGGATAATATAAACCCATGTGACACACTGCCTGGTGGCAGCTAAGTATAGGAGGAGTGTTCATATGTTGCACTAGCCATGGATTTTTCAGGCCTTTGCCACAGAATCGCCACAAGAAGCCCCGATATCCAATTACTGATGTGTATTGATCATATCACATAATTGGCTGTGGAATAGGAAGGGCACAAAGGTAGGGTTACAACGTCGGACTCTGGCTCTCTCTCCCATAAAAATCCAGTACTTTATTGATCTTCTCCCCGGCTCAGTCTCTTGTTAATCATGCAAACAAAGTGGAGCAGTGTGTTGCGGGTTAGAGAGGGTGGAACAGATCATTTCCTCATGCCCCACCTTTAGCTCAGGGTGCGCTGCTGTGTGATTTATAATTGAAACTCGTCCCAATTGTAGTGCTTGGTGCTTTTGTTATAGTAGCTTTAAAAAATACAGCGTTTTTAGTATTGTCTCCAAATACATTACATTAGTTCAGCTGTGCAATAATTTGTTGTTTATACAATGTAGGGTTGCACTTAATGTGATTATTCTTTCAATTAAGAGTTTTATTTTAGTATCTCTTACTTAGTCTGATCTGCAAGTAAGTACCCACAAAGCATCTATTATATAATGATCTAAAAACCAAAGAAAACGAAAAGAAAGTGTTTCAGTTACTATTTTCATCTGACAGTTAAAAATGATGAATCAATATCATAATAGATCATTTTTCAGTTCAGCTAATCAACTAGTCTTTTCAGGACTTATAAACTGTACAGTAAGAACTTGAGCCTGTGCATTCAGTTCTGAACATAATCCAGGTTCCCACACATGAAATGAATCAATGCTCGATTATAGGCTTAGAGAAATAATCTCAATGTGAGGCGTTGCTTGTTGAAAATCCCCCCCCCCCCCACCACCACCACCACCAGCAGCTCCAGTATCTCGCTCAAGGACGCTTTGGCAGGGCAGAGTCTTGTCAACAGGGACTGAATCCAAGATGTGCAGCTGAAGGTCGGACTCTTCAACCACCGGACTGCTCCGATACAGAGAAAACAAACCCACCTTGTCAGTCTTTAACACACATTCATTTGTATTCCGCAGGTTTCGAACAAGCCCTCGAAGCCCTTAGAATTCGACAAAGTTTATTTTTTTCCATCAACGTATCTGAAATGAGCTACCATTTTGCATACTAATGGAGTTGTAATTGTCACTGTTAACAAAGGCCACGGAAACCTACTTTAAGCTTTTATCTGCTTTGGAAGTTATTTGGCTGAATGTTTCGTAGCAATTTAAGAAATCCTTTCTGGTGGACAGGAGAGATGAGACAGACAAAGCTTTGGGGAGGCAAAGTGAAAAAGCCCACAGGGAAACAGAAATCAGACAATAGACAGTTCAGAGACTGTACATATTATATTACGACTGTGTGGAGTGTTGCAACACTGAAGCAAATTCCTCGGAACAGTACATGTGTAGTTGTGTTTGTATTTAGTCTACTGTCAGACAGCACGGTGTGAGGGCCTTTTATCTTTCATCATGCAGTTGGTGTGTCACTTTTTGTTGCCCCTTTGTTCTGTGTGAACTTTTGAAATATAATCTCAGTTTGATTACTTTGATTAAATCAATAAGACATTCTAACAAAACGGATGAGCACTGTATGATGATCACTGTAAGTGGCTTCTTTTGCACATTTGGAGTTATATGATGGTTCCATTGTCGGCTCATGCACCAGATTATGAGTTGATCTATTGTAGATCACAGCTTTATTATTTAATATCCATTTCATTTAGTGTCCTTGTAAAAACTGCAGTTGTTTGTCAACACACTCTCCACTTTAGACATATGATTCAGCTGGTGAGGAAAGGAAAAGTGTTTTGTTTTTTTCTTTCAGACAAAATTGACTATCTCTATGGTTTTCTGTAACGCAGACAAGTTGTCCTGTCCGTCTGTGATTGATGATATTTCTAAAAAAACAATTTCTCATAAGTGCCAGCCAGAGGAAGGCAGGTGAGCTTCCTCAATCCCATTTCCCATCTAAAAAGGTGAAGAAAAAACATTAAAGCTGCCACCAGTTTGGTGTTAGCATAATGAAAGCAACGGAGTGTGAAGACAGAGAAGCTAAACAATTTAGAATTAATGACAGAAGCTCCTGGGGAAAACAAAAGAGAGGAAAAACACACACACACACACACACACACACACACATAAGGTGGAGTTGCAGAGAATCAGACTGAGAGGGAGCTTCTCCTGTGAAATTGAGCATGTCCCTCACACTGACGTACACCACTAATCTGGTTCTCTGCAACTGACCCTCCATTAGCAGACGAGGATTAGCCTTAACTACACAAGACCGTGACAACATGCAGGATTTACGGACGCCGTGGTGGTCTCTGTGTCAGCACACCTGTCCACAAACCTGTGGAAACAAAAGTAGAAAGTAGACTGTCTATACTTTCTTTATGCTAACTCTTCATACCTATTTGAAGACAATGGGCCTGATGTTTTTCTGAAATTTCATCACGTTGCCAGTTATAGTCAATAAGTAATACAATGGTTTCCTTGTTACCTCTAGAAATTGTCCACAGATCATACCCAGATGTACTTTAACCAGGTTGTAAATTGTAATCAATCACAATATGCTTATTAATACATAATGATGTCCTTCTTACCTTTGGAAATCAAATCAAAGCCCTGCTACTGGCTGCTGTGGACACAACTATTAACTTAAAGAGAACCTATGTAACCTCTGAATGGAATTGCACATTTGTTTTCATACAAATGAAAAGTTGAATTTAGTTGTAGCTGCTCAGGTACAACAGGTGGCTAATTGGTTTCTGCTGCATCACGGATGATCCTGAGTCGGTTAGCTCACTTAAGGAGTCTTCTCCACTTACGCTACTGTTTTAATGTGTCACAGATAATCATCTGAAGGAATAGTTTGACATTTTGGGAAATGTGCTTGTTCGCTTTCTTTCCAAGAGTTAAGATTGAAGATTGATACCACTCTTGTGTCTGTGAGCCTCTTCAGCAGAAAAGAGGGGTCCAAAACAAGTCGTGTTCACTCATTCATCATCAGAGGTGCTGGTTTGCAGATTTCATTTAGTTTTGGGCCGTGCCAAGTTAGTCGTGCCCCCCCCCCTCCCATTCTTTATGCTAAGCTAAGCTTGTGGCTCTAGCTTCAGAAACACTAATAGTTTCCTGGGTTTGATTCATGGATGTGTTATGAGAACGATTTTGAGTTTGAGTTACTTACTCAGCACATTATGCCCAAAAGGTATTTTACTTACTTTTTTACGTTGGCTTCTGCGTACACATCCTAGTTAGTATATCTGTCCATGGTCCTGTCTTCCATACAGTTCACTCATAAAAAGAGCGCTCTTTTGAGAATGTTTTACAACTATTGAATTGTCATGGTTTAATAATTCACAATACTAGGAGTAATAATTGACATGCCATTAAAGGTGTCCTGTCGACAGTTTTACAGACAGGTCTGTTCTATACAGACGGGCGTCAATGGGCAAACACGCGCAGTTGCCAGGTGTTGATTTTATAACCACATCGAGTTATAATTCAACTATAAGGGATTGTCCTCGTTAGGTAACTGTAAAATTCAATTAGCAATGACAGGCTAATGCATGTTTATGTGTCTGTTTATCCAAGATTTCCCTTTCCCTCCTCTTAGTGTAAGCACTCGGTGGGTTAAAGAGTGAGTGAGAGAAAGAGTTGTGTAATCCCCTCCCCTCCCTTCCCCTGCACTTAGCCAGACAACAAGAAACATCTGGATGGAGAACAGAGAGTTCAGAGCGCACCCATCCCCACCTCGGATGAGTCCAACAATGCTTGGCTCAGACTGTGCACTGTGGAGTCTGGACGCCCCACTGTTATCCCACCAAACCCTGTGCAAGTGTTCTGCATTCTTATCGTGACTTTGCTGATTTCTGAGAAGCATGTGTGGGTGGATTCTGTTGCCGAGTGCTTTGCTGTGTTGTGCAAAGTGTGTAATTTTCTTTCTCTGAGTGGGGTAAAAGGTGTTATATTCCTCTCTACATTTCGATCCTGACAAGCCGAAACTGTTTTTCCAGAGGTTTTAGTTTTGTGTATCTTCAGGTTGTTGGGTGTTTTCTCACAAATTTTCACATCTCGAGTGGTCCTCGTTTAAAGGATAAATTCCAACTTTTTTTATGCCTGTGGATCTTGCTTGAGATCACAGTAAAAGTACTGCATTCACCAGCTTCTGCTTTGCCCATATTTGAAGACTCTAATCTGCGAGTTTCGGAAAGAAAGCCCCCTATACTTATGTCACACACACACGCTTTTTCTACATCACTGATCCCATGTGAGTATGCAGTGCAGGTGCAGCAGCCAGAATTAGAACTGTGGATTAAAGCGGCTAACTTCTGCTTCTGCAAGACTTTTATATTTGCCTTTTCATTCAACTGTGTCTGTTTCAGTTTCCGTTATTTCCTGCTCATGTTTGCACGAGCCAGCCCATCTGCCACATCGACCACACAGTGGTTTAATGCAGAGGATACGTTTCCCCCCCAAACTCATGCAAATTATTTAACAGTTCTGCTTGATTGGAGATTGTAGTGGTGAATCAGTAGTTATTATGTCGTTATACGTTATTAGGTCGACATAAGGGAGAAGCTGCTAACTGTTGAAACTGGGCTCCATTCGGTCAATATTTTTTACCAGGCATTCACAAGTTTGACCATCATTTCTAGACAGCATTGTTGCTTTGTATTGACGTTTGTCCCACAGTAAAACTGGGTCTTTCCCTCCGTTGTGTTTCCCACCATGTATCTATTAACTCATTGACAACAGGCATTTCTCACAAGAGAAATGTATAAACCCTCTGCTGTCTCCACCGTCAACCACCTTCCTTGCTAAGGTTGTAGCTTTTTGTATACAGCATATTGTGACAGTGTGACTGTTTTCCACTTTACTGGCTAACATTTAGATGGGGGGCTGAATGTATGTTGAGTTTGACCTGCTCGTCTTTGCCCCCGGCAGTGCTCTTTCATTTCTCTCCTTCTTACCTTGTTTTTCCAGTATGACTTGACCTTGACAGAGGAGTGTAGGGGGCGGGGGGGCGTACGGGATCGCATTTTCCCTGACCGCCACCCTCAGATGATCTGAGATGATGAACTGCAGGGCCCGGTGACATTCATCTTTCCCACATGCACCTCCTCTTCCCTTAACAGCTCTCCCAGCACCTCCTTTCTCTTGGCCGTCTTTGTTCCAGTTAAGATGGGGAGGAAATGAAAACCTTGCGGTCGGGAAATAATGAAACTCTTAAGAGATAGAGGGCTTATTGTTCAAATTCTATTGGAAGACACCGAATGATGTTAAAGTACTCCGGGTTTTCCAAGAGAAATCTTGGTTAGTGTCTTTTCCCATGCAAGAAGGACAGTGGAGCTTGATAGCATATGATGATAGATCTCATTAGAGGTGTGCTCCCAGTTAATCCACGTCGTATTGGTTTAGAGGCATATTGCATCTCTTAAGTATTTAATTGTCTTTAAATCTTTAAATATCAACCCGAGTGATGATACTATTGGGAGATCATTACTGGCTTGAAAGAGCTTACTTCTAACCAGACAGCTGAATGGCACTGATGATTGGCTGTTTGACTGGCAGAACTGATGTATTTTCTCCTGCTGGGATTTAATTTGTGTAATCATGGAGGCGACCTTTTAGAAATCTGCGGCTTCGTTGAGCACTGGTTTGATTGATAACTACAAATCTGCTTTGGGCTTGGTCAGTCATGCTCCTGTGTTATTTGTGGGAAACAAAATAGTTGACTACTACAATCCACTCCTCCAATCAGAACTGAAACATATTCTTTTCTGTGAATATCGTAAGAAGAAGAACAACATGCATGTGGTTCATGATCTGTATTAATAATGATAAGGTTGATTAGTTGATTATTCTTTAATTATGGCAGTTAAGCCCCAGAGCGTCACAATGCTCTGGTGCTTCTTAATCTCATTTACGCATGAATCTGTTCATTTACATGTCTGGACCATTTGGCCATGTAAATAATGATGTTATCAACATACTGGAAATCCTGTTGTGTGTGTGACTTTAACAGCTTTGAGCTGTTGTCTCCTCTCCACAAATGGCACTGTGCCACACTAGCATGTCATTGTGAGCATGTTAGCGTGCCTGTGTTAGCATTAACTGCCTCAGTACAGCCTCACAGAGCCACTACCCTTGCTGTAGACCATAGAAGGCTGTAGAAATAACAGATTTACTTGCTATGGCCAAACAGCCTGATTTTAGAAGGGTAGTGTTCTTTTTTTTTTTGTTTAATTTTAGAGATTCAAGTAAATTTAGCAGCTTATTTCTATTTTTCCCCATTTTCCTCTAAACTTTCACTTGTTGGGAGCATTTTCTGAGCTGCTCTCTCCATAAGAGGGGACAAAAAAATCAGGGTAAAGTTTAAACTGGTCCTCTCCTGTTTAAGAAGGACAGGATTTCTTAAATGAAATAACACATTGTGCGGCCCAATCAAGGTTTTCAGAGCAACGAGTGGAGCTTCCTCATGGAAGAACTCCATGAAACCTGACAGCTGAATGTTAGAGGCCTAAGACCCGTAGCACCCTGCTGACACTCCTGCCGTCTGTGCTTCCTTATCCAATAATTAAAGGAGGCCTGTCTCCCATCGCTGGCCAGTAGAGGAAAGACTACTGAAATATTTAACTTGAGTCCTTGTACATTACCTCTGGTTAAGGAGATCTGAGAGAATTTTTAAACATTTACAGATGTTCCAAAACTTAGATGTTGTTTTCAAATCTGAAAGTACTGTAGGTAGTTCAGTAGATAGAGAATAGATGACTCAGTGGCTTGGATTAAAACATGAAAATAATGCATTTTGTTGATAAATGTTTCATTGGATTGGATTAAAACATGTTGATAAATGTTTCATTTACCCTTCACCTTGTAATCGTTCAGTACTCTAATGCTAATTACCTGTTTTACCTTGATTCAAGTGTCAGTGGCTGTTTCCATTACAAACAATACAAACAATACAGCTTCAAAACAGCATCCTTTTAAATGGCAGCAGTGGAAGTTCCGCAAACAACTCTACAGCAGGTGTGACAGGTGTACTTTTATCGATTGTAGGAGATAACAAACGATTGTCCGCCCTACTTTGCACCTTATTGAGATACAGAGGATACAACACACTGAGAGAAATGTTGGGAACACGAGCACTTTAAAGTCACTGTAACCTTGAAGCACTTTATTCCTAATTAAAACCGAGTCCATGAGGTTCTGAGAACAAACAGGATCTTGCGCAGAACTTCAGTCTTCAGAAGCACAATCAAACCAGCGAAATAAAAAGACATTTCCATTTTCTCATCTACTTAATGACAGGTTCCCTAACGCCTCAGGACAAACAGGAGCGCGGTAATGAGAAAAACAATAGGATGGCTTGCTAGACAACAAAATGTGATGGGAATACAGGATTCCCTGCCATTTGTTTTACACTGACTTTAACGATGCACTTGATTAATTGGCCATTTTGTTTTAATGCGGTTTGAGCAGCATCCATTGGAATGCCCCGGGGCAAAGCAGCTCAAAACTTTTAGCTAACATCTTTGAGATGGCTATAGCTTGCGCAGTCTTCGACAGCTGTGTCCCCAAACAGTTGACTGAGCTGGAATGGACTAAAAGAAGTCGTCTCCTGCATGACTTCACTCTTCACTACAGCATCTGCTTCTTGAATTATTTAACTGGCTGAGATCATTAGGTCTGTTTGTGATCTGCGCAGCAGCAATCACAACTGTCATTACAGCTGTGTGAGACTCACTTGTTATTGAATGGTCTGCGGTGAGGAAACTGTACTGTTAAGAAGGTCCAGATTGTAGCTTTATTAATGACTACACACAAGCACATAATTCCTGGTTTACTGGGCACTTGTGTTGTGAGCAGGGAGCGTAGTGGCACAAAGTTATTGTTGATTATGTCATGGCCACAGAAAATACTCTTTCTGACTGGCTGGTAGGTGCACCTTGGTATAGTGCAGCTCCTTGAACTGACCTATGAGTTGACCTGACTATAAACAAACTTATAGCGTTCTCTGTACACTCAGAGGGATGTCGGGTGTTTATAATGGCTTTTGCAATATTTGTTGACTTTTCAAATTGGGGAATGGGTGGTGATCTCAGCAAAAAAAACAAAAAAAACCCCAAAACAAATAGTTGTATTCACTCTTGTCAAGCACACCAGGGACGTCGTTTATAGCTTGTCAGAAAGGCTCAACTCAAAGGTGGGTTGAGAGGCAGTCTGTCAAAAAAAGTGGAATTATAAATAGAAGTTGTCACTGACATGAATCATGGAGGAGCAAAAAACAAAAAACAACCACAAGTGCATCTGCTAAATTTACCAGGAAAGGAAGAGTGACAGCGGAGCTACTGCTTCAGCAGATGCACATGATGGAAGATTGATTTATTGCTGTCTGGCAGTTAATGATTAATGTTCAGTTGATGATCTGAGTTAATGTATGATGATATACAGCATGTTCTCTGTGAAAGTGTTGTTTGTTCTCATCGTTATCTTAAAATATGAAATTTGACTTCCGAAATTTGTACAGAAACCTGATTGTTGGCGGGATGCATAATGAAAACTTTATAAGGTTCCTCTTTCCGTACCGCCGTTATTCTCTAATTCACAACATACAGACTGTCTATTTTGAACTACATCATATCCAGCAATTAACCTAATCCTTTACTGATGGTGCATTGATGGTGTAAAACTATGAAGGAAAAGAAAAGGGAATTCTGTAAGGTGACTAACTCTATCTCTATAAATAAACAGCACATGAATCAATATACAGGATGTATATGACATGCTAATCATGCTAATGTGTTTCCATAGAATATTGACAGGGCACCACAAACCACCCCTTAATGTTAGGATTTGATTGTCAATAGTATTAGTCAATGCTGCATCTGTTCCAGCTGGATAGGCTCGCAAACACACAGCATTTGCAGATAAATGTGCACACTTTCAGCTGTCTGAGCTGAGCAGTTGAGCATTCAGCAAGCACCGTGACGTAAGTAGTTGTGTAATGAACAAGTCGAATTTGCAGAGCACTTGACACTCACAGCCCCCTTTTTCCCCCCACACCTACTGCAAACACACCTGGAAGCATGAAAGCACAGAGTGATGGATTGTTGGTTTTGGAAACTTTCAATAATTGTTGCACCCTCATCCCTTACTTCCTCATTACCCCCCTTGTACTTTGTTTAAGGCAAACTGTAGCCTTCAGCAAAATCAAAGAGCGCGGGGTGTTTGTCTAGTTTGCATTTCTATCTCATTTGGCCCGTCCGTGAGAAAGATTCGACTGTTCATTTGCTGAATATTAAAGCCATCTGTTGGCGTTTGCTTCCTCCTCAGGACATCCCCCTGATGCGCGGCGTGTTTGCCATTCATTACAGCGCACGTAAAAGCACACCCAACAGTCCAATTAGATTAGCGCTGCAGACTGACAAGACAATGAGCGCACACACGTCGGACGGATCGGCAATGGAGGGTTGGAGGACGGGGCTCTGACGCGCTCAGCCATGCGCAGAGGCGCTTGTGCACATATGCAAATCCATATGCACGTGCCATCTGTAAATCTTGACTCCAGTTAACAAGTTATGTTTTTAACCTCTTGCCTGCCAACTCTTGTGCAACTGCTCTTACTTTTGAAGTAAGTTGTGTCCTTCTAGTATTTATAAATACTAGTAAAGTAAAGCACACCCATTTGCTGCAGCTGCAAAAAGAAAAGATGGAATAGTTGCTTCGGTGCTTTAAAACCACACCTCAGACATTCTTTAACATAAGCGTTTTACAACAGTATGCCGAGTCATATTTACCGACTATTCTTCTCAAAACCATCTGCATACGTTTCCAGATTGTGATGGATAGTTTCCAGGTCGAAGGCAAACATGGTGATTGGTTGCCGCTGGTGAAAGGAGGGGAGCCGGCTGATCACTGCACTGTTACACAGAGAAATTGATCAGAAAGCTTGAGCGGGCGGAACTGGCTCGAGGTTTAATGAATAATTTAAATGTGGATGATGACTCAGCGCTAGTAGCTGTGTGTGAAATATATACAGTAAAATCCAACATGGTGTGTTTTGTTTAAGGGGTCAGAAAGGAAGGTAATGCTTATTTCTGTGGTATTAAAATGCATCCATTCACTTTCTCATGTGATACTGTGTGCAACTTCCCCAGATTGTCCCTCTGCTGGTGGAAATACTGCTTTATCATCCTTAACTCTGACAACCGGATGTTTTCTTCAGCCTACAGAAGTGTTATTTATCTTCCCATGGCCAGACGCCGCAGGAACATCTGCGTGTTTTTGAAAAACCAAACCGAAAATTCGGCGTGCTGCGTCGCATCCAAAAATAAATCTCCAGCTTGCATAATGTCTGCTGGCGGTCATCAGCCGAAGCAACTTGCCCCCACGCTGTCAGAAATGTCCAGAGCAGAAAGGAAATTCATTAATAACTAACAACATCATTCTGGCAGTTCCTTGGCCTGCAACGATGCCATTTAATGACGGTGTCTGCCTGAAAGTTTATATCTGGGAATGAAATGGACTGAGGCGTACCACAGTAGTGCTGAAATGAGTAGGTGATCGACCGGATGTGAGACATCTGTACTCAAAGTACTAATCCTAAACGTTAGCTGGTGTCTGCTTCGCAAATATAAGAATTTGCTCCTTTTCTCTGTTTTACGCCACTTTAAATTGTTATAAATTGTTATAAATTTGGTTGGTAGTTGAAATCTGAATTTTGGGTCTCTGGGAAATTTGAGCAATTTTTCAATGAATCAAATAATCAGCTGATGAATAGATAATGGAAACCATCATCAGTTGTCATCAGCCCTATCACACACCACTCTCTTGTTGGTGCTCACACACCAAAAAACAGATCTGAGTAATTAGAGAAGGAGCCTGAACCATCCATTACTGCTGCTTGTTCCCAGTGTAACCTTGCTCCAGGTAACAGTCAGATCCTTGCAGACAAATGCATAGCCTTGGATCCTTTCATTTATATTAAGAAGCCCTTCATTCTATTATGAGCTATGAATTATGGAGTCCCACCGTGCCTCCCTCCGTGTGGCCGAGTGGCTGCTCTGATTTAATGCTAGAAGCTGTTAGTATCTCCTTTCCAATCCCGCCCACCGCTGTGGGCCCGAGCCTCTAATGGATGTGGAGAGAAAACAAGCTTGTCTATCTAATGGCCAAGGCTTCTAATGCAATGCTAAAATAATCAGGAACAAGGAGGCTGGGTGGGGGTGAGGGGGTGGTGGTTTCCGGTTTGTGGGGTTACGGAGGTTGACGTGCCGGACCACGGGCTTTGGAATCTGGGAGGGACGACCCCCCCGAGTGACCAAGGGGACTGTTGACCCCGCCGGGAGGAAGTTGTGATGTAACTCCTCCGGGACGAGCACTAACAGATTAGATTAGAAGTCATGTTGATGAATATGGACTTGATGTTTCATTTGGTAAAAAAAAGAGGATGGGGAGTGGTGTTCAGCTAGACGAACAGATTAAAGCAGACACAAGATGATAAAAAAACAAATATTTGAATTTTGGTATGTGAACATCACAAAATAGATTAAACTCTTCCTCTAGACTTTTCACCAATATCAGCATCTCTTTTGCTTTTTCTCCCAATTTCTATTGTTAACTGCAATAGGGCTGAAAACGATTAGTTGATTCATCTGCAATGATTATGCTAATTGTATATCATTCGAGTAATTTTTCTAGCTAAAATGCTGAAAATGTGCTTGTTCCTGTTCCTCTAAAGTAAGGATTTTAAATTTTTCTCAGTTTTATATCATTGCAAACTGCAAACTTTGAGTTTTACCACAGGCTGTGGGAAAGTGTTATTGAATCGATTAATTTGGAAAACAATCAGCAGATTAATCAACAGCTGTAGCCCTGAACTGCAATGACTTCTGGCATCAGGAAACTTGGTTCAAACCAATCTGTTGCAAAATAATTGTCGTATTTTTCAGTGGAAATTGGTAAAGCTGTAAATGATTAGCTCTAGTATGTATTTTCTGTTGTTCGCCTCAACCTTTACCCAAGCTTAAGGAAATGTTAAAAGGAAGAATTTAGCCTTGATATGTAATACTATCTATGATTCTTTGACCTCATATTTCAGATGTTTATGGGACTTGTTTGGTGTAATAGCACCCAAGCCGCGTCCCTTTTACAACGGTTTTATTAGAGGTGAGGACATATTGGCCCTATTACTTGTTAACAACAGCCCAACATATGTTGTTATTTGCTCTTAGATCTTACTTTCAAACATGATTAACCAAGCTTGTCCCCAGCGTTATGTAAGTTTATTGGCCAACCAGTGCTGCGGGTCTTTTGTAATGCTCCTGTTGCGCGGCCGCAGAGGAAGTCAGGACAGAGCACTGTTTATTTATAGGGCAGAGAGGTCTTTCCCCTTCTCTGTGCAGCTCTCCGAGTCAACCAAACAGCCAGAGGAAGCCTCATAAATGATTTCATGTCTAGGCCTGTGACTCATTTTACAGATTCAAATGGAGCTAGTATACCAGAGTCATGCCTGTAAAAGTTAGCAATGCCTCCTCGCTCTGGGAAAACCCCTTCTGCAGCTGAGGTCATTGGCATTGGCTGGATTTTCTTTTGTGTTTTGTGATGACGCTGTTACTAGCTGTTTTCATGTTTTAACGATAATGAAGTTTGCTCTGTGTTTGCCGTTACACATAATTACGGCATTAAGGATTGAAAGCATCACGTGATTCTTATTTAAAAACAAAACAAAACATCCGCCTGCAGTGGTATGTTCTGCTCGGGATGGAAAATCCTGAAAAAGCTCCAGTGGACTCAATTGTCGTGTTTCGTCCTCTGTGATGAGATCAGGGAGTTCACGCTGGCAGTTCTGCGTGTTTTAAATTGAGGTTACCACATAGGCAGTCACGTCTAGAGAGGACTGCTCCAGCTCCCGCAAGCCATCACCATGACCACAACACACACTGTGTTTACAATTAGCATCCAGTCAATCACTGATTAGCAACATGGTGTGTTGTGGACTGCAGAGACCCCACTGGAAAAAAACAACCCTGAAAGACAGACAGACAAACAGAAACAAAAACCAGAAAGGTTTTTCAGGTGTGATTTATTTCCCTCCAGGGCATCTCAGATGATGTGTGCTTTACTGTATATTAACGATAATGCAGGTGTGTATCATCTGGACCTATAAACCAAATCAGGTGGAAACAATTTGAAACACTTTGGCCTTTATGAAACCATTTGCTCTGCTTTACTGCTCTGCTTTATTGTGCAAACAAAGACACACACAGGCACACACACACACAGAAACACACATATTGGTACGTGCACATACACCAATGTACAAACGCTTTGTTGGCACTCCTTGCCTATGGGCTATAACGGATGATATTTACATAGCAGTTTGGATAAGAGAGTGGTACCATTAGCAAGATGGATCGTTGCAAAGTGGATGGGGATTTATCACAAAGCCAAAGCCCCGTGTGAGAAATGAGGGATGTCTCTTTTCCAATCCCCATGTTTCCATTCATTGCCTTTGACTCTGTGTATTTTGCATATGCTTGCTCTTCCTGGGCGTGGCCTCTGCTGCTCTGTCACGCCCGGGCTCTCGGCCCTTCCTCCAGCAGATGGAAAAGCTCCTCTATGATCACAGCACTCCACGGCACCTCTGAGACTTCATCATCCTCATATCTCCTGCCTCATAGAGGCCTCGCGCGGCCTCGTGTTGTGCTGCTGCCCGGCTCTTTGCATCTTTAAGATCCTACGTGTGCACATCCACGTGTGTGTGTGTGTGTGTGTGTGTGTGTGTGTTTGTGTGTGTGTGTGTGTGTGTGTGTGTGTGTGTGTGTGTGTGTGAGAGGCTATCACTCTAATGCTTATCTGGTCATTTGCATTATCTGGGCACAGAGACAGCATTGTGTTGGATTTACTGATTTGCTGGTAGTGAGATGTTACTGTTGTTATTCCACATGGATGGGTACAGTGCAAAGGGAGAAGGAGGATGAGGCACAAGGAAAGGCCAAACCATTGTCATGGATCAAAGATCAAAGATTGTCTCAGCGATGATGGAGAAGCAGTTAAAGCAAATAGGCGCATGAAAATTCAGGGAGCAGCTTCACCCTGCCTGAGGCTTTGAGGCAGTTTGTGTGTGTCTGTGTATGTGTGTGTGTGAGATGAGTATGGGTTGTTTAAAAGCTGCTGTATCTGACTTGGTTTTATTCTTTGTCCAAATCCTATTTGCAAAGGACTTAATAGTCGATTTGAGAGCAGGCTGACCAAAAAAATGGCTGATTCATACCCAATAAACTTTGCTTAAATCAATGTGTTTAGTTACTTTTTATTTAGCAACATTAACACCCTCACAAAAACAGAAAGAACACAACATGTGTTTTATCCTCAGCCGTTTAATAATATTGACTCTTAAGCCTGAATTGGTTGCTGACGCTGATCCACCACCCTGTCAATATGTGCACTGATAACAGTGAAAGCAGCTCCAGGGTTAGATCCATTGCTATTGATCAGCGAGTTGAATAGAGACACAGCTGCTTCTGCCAGCAAGAGGAATGATAACGTGGAAGAGTTGAGGATCTCTGTTGTGCTCGACATCTTTGTCTCCGCCTTGTATTACTCAGCCAGAAACAACAGGTGAGACATGAAAATGAAATGTTTGCCGGTTCCACCAACTATATGTGAGCATTTCTGTCTGTTTTGGTAGTTTGGACCGAGAGCAAAGCAAGTTGGGGACATCATTTTGTGCAATGGTGACACAGACTTTGGTAATTGACATTAATTGAGGTCCTTTTCAGACCAAACGGTTGAGATCATTGGAATCATCAACCAGTAAAGTCAATTTTATTCATATGGCCCCAAATCAGGAAATGATTAAGGGTCTTTACAACCTGCACAACTGACAACATCCCCTATCATCTTAACTCATATCCCCTTTTTGAGGAACACATTTGGGGTTGACTCATTCTTTCATTTACAAACATTTTAAGATCCACAAAGGAGCACTTGTCACATGGAGCCCTCCTGCCTCTATCACTCTCCCCCTGTCTCCTGATGGCCCCTCCAATCCTGTGGTGCAGTCCGATGCAGCAGAGGGAAAAGTGTTACACTGATGTTGCCTCAGGTACTGAATTACCCTACATGTGATTGCTATTTTCACCCCTCTACCCCCCCCACCCCCACCCCCCACCCAGTGTTTATGTAGCCCAACAACAACTGGCTGCTGGCTTCGACCAGGTGGGGAAACTGTTCCATTAAGTTGACTAAAGAGCCTCTTGGGAATTCTCTGTAAAAGCTGGTGAATTGTACAAAACTCCCCTCGCCTCCAGAGCATCTTTGATCTAAAATTGGTTGCACGAGAGGGGTGAGGTTGTAAAAAGGAATGAGAGGATTGGACCAACCAGTCCAAAACCTAAAGATAGTCTGTTCATAATGATAGCTATGATAGAAAAGCAGCAAGCTGAACCCTATGAAAGTTTGCCATTTTTGCTTGATGACAGTTGACCATTTAATATATCATTTTAGTAGTAAATCAATGACCATTTCCACTTAGGTAGTTTCCTGCTCTTAGACACAAGTCACTCTTTATCTTTCCCCAGCCAGAAAATCTCATCCTTTCTGCAGATTCAGTTTGATAAACCCCTTATATATAAAAAAGAGACAGAGAGCACTTAACAAACTACCAGCGGAGTAGAAGTAATGGCAACAGAAATCACGCTTTGGGGTAAAGCACTACGGATCTCCAAGAAGTGAGATGTATCTGTGTTTGACCAGCATGTTTCCTGGTAGCACGCCTTTCTTTTTGCCTCTGACATAGGACTGAAGCAGTCCGGCCGGGTGCCAGAGCGAGATGTGGAGACACACAGAGAGAGAGAGGGAAGTCACGCCAGTGCACACGGCAATTTAAATTTTAATTGCCAAGATTTATCTTCCCCATACAGTGTGACGGGCTGATAACTAGGGCTGATAGCGCTGAGAGCCTGTTTGTTAAAGCTTGGCATCATCCAGCTATCTGGGCAGGAGCCACAAGAAAAGAGAAGAATGGATTTACTGCGACATTTCTTAACCTCCGACAAACACCCACATTCACAGTACAATGCACAGTTCAGCCAAGGCTTAAGTGCTGGCTATTCCCTGAAAGCCTAGCAAATTTCTGCTAGCTGATTTCAGTCTGTCTGTGATGACCAACACTCAGGAATGCAGTATATTGCTCATACAGTTGGAGTGTGCCATGGTAATATTTCCTCAGGTTGATTTTACTTGTGATCAGCAGCAGTAAAAGTAATTCTGCTGGTTTGTTGGTCAGTCCCAGAAAGTTTTTACAGACCTTATCTTACAAAGTACTACAGTACTGTCATGGTAATAGATGGTATTTTTACTTTTACCATGGTACATGCTCACCATAGCACATATATTCATATGCAGTCAATTTTTCCATGATTCATGATGGCATTGCAGTAAAAAGTCCTCCAGCATTACTTAAGCTAGCGATGGCTTGAAAAGGTAATTTTAGCAGTGAACTCATGGAGCTCAAAATAGGTAACATGACAACATAAATTGACAAGCATGATGATAAAGGAGAACACGCTAAGGTATTGAGTTTGTTTCACCAAACAAGTGTTCTGTTTTTTCTGTGTCTGTATGTTCAGGTTATTGTTTTTATTTGTTGTTGTTGTTGTGATGCCTATTTAAGCTCAAATAAGTAACTAGAGACAGCCGTTTGTCAATTATAGTTTTTCCGGTGAAATCACAAACATACAGTACTCAGCTCCTCCTGGATCTGTCAGGTTAATGTCCAATGACGTCTGATTAAACATTAAAACTTCAAAAGTTTAAAAAAAAAGTTTTCCAAAGTGCATATTGGCTCTGCTGGCTTACTTAAATGCATAAAGCTAATAATTCAGTGCTTCAGAGAGCTGGTTAATATGCTTATGCCGGTGCAGATCCAGTTCATGGTTAAGAGCATGTTGCTGTGAAGTACTGAGAACAGGAGGTCCACGGCTTGTCACACAGAGCAAACTTCATCATTTAGACCCCTTTTCATTTCCCTGCCTCTTTCGCGCTGTCTCTCTCTCTCCTCCATCTCATCCATCTATCTTTCCTTATCATCATCCTCTAGCCCCTTCTGCAAGACTATGCTTGACTTATTCTTCCACATCTTTCTGATGTTGAAGATGATCGTGAATCTCTCCACGCCGGTCACATTTTATAAGTCGGCATCGAAATAAAGATGCTTGACCTCCATCTGTGCACCCACCCCCCTTCCTCTTCCTTGCTAATGTGCTGTTCCCAACAGCCATTGAGATTCATTTTCAGCCAAACTCGCATCAACAAATGCAATGAAAGTGTAATTGAAAAATTTTCTTATGGGACACAGCGGCATAATGTGTAATTTCCTCAGTAAATGCTGTGCCACCATGCTGTTTTGTAATATGCTCCCACTCAATAGACATTGTGCCCTGGAGTTGCATCTCAAATTGCGCAATATGAAACAACAACCCAAGTGGGCGATGGTGAGGAATACGAACAATCGCATCTTTTGTTTTTCTTCATATTTCCTCTGGCTTCCTTTCCCTCCTGCCAATATTCCAACAATTAAAACCTTATAAATGTACTTAATTACTAGAATAACATCCTTTTAACTATCTGTTATTGGAAGTGTAATGAACCTTGTTTGTGCTCTGAAAAAAATCAAGTTCAATGCTTCCATTATCTCCACCGCTTGCAGAGGAAAAGGCAGGCAGAAGGAGGAAAGGAGCGAAGGGAGACGGATTGTGGTTAGTTTTGATGACAGCTGCATGAGCTCATCTGGTGATTGAGGGTTCATCAGGTAGTTAATTTGCCAGTGAACGTCGGGACTCCTGTGAGTGATGCCTTTTTGGATGATAGCACAACGCTGAGCAGAATAATGACCGCGGCTGCTGTGGAGAGAACTTGTTATCTGACTGTCACTAGATGGATAGACCTCATTTGTAATTAGCATCAGCATAGGGATTTACAAGACTTCGTTAAAAAACAAAAAGAAGCTTGAAGTGCTAGTTGTTATATGTTGTTAATGTTAATGAATGCTGCTTGCTTATTTGATAGTCGGGAGTTTTACTTGCAGAGGAAAGGAAAGGTCGGCAGGATTGACTTTATGAGTTCAGCATAAAATCATAGTGAACATTAAGCCTCAGCCATCAAAAGATGTTACCCTGGATGTATATTTTTTTATGGTGCACAGCAGCAGAGTCCCAGGATCGCTGTAGGAGTGTAATCATCAAAATTTGTTGCCTCGATCCAAACATAATCCTCCTATGCTGCTCTTTCACACTACAACCACTTAAATCACTTTATGAGATTTTGTGTTTGTCTTCAGGAAAGAGGACAAACTCGTACAGTACAGGGCTCAGTGTCTCACTCCCTGCCGGGTGATGGATGGGAGGACAGTAATATATGTCTAATTATCATTAGCCTCCTGGAGAGAAAAGCCTGTTGTAATGAGGACTCTTATTACTGTAACGCCTTTATCAGCAAATAGCTGTTCTCCCGCTGTTGTACTAAGCCAATGTGGAGATGACCGTCTGTCTTTCACAGAAGTCCAGATACGAGCTTTGCAATGGCATTACTGTGATGGCACCTCACTTGTAAACAGGGGTATAACACTGTAAGGCATGTAAAGGCTTTCACTATAGCCAAGAAAGCCTGTAGAAGCTTTTTACGCTTTGAAAACATAGTGTCATATTCCATTAAAATAAAGGTTTTATTCTAAAAAACGTGGACTGGAATTCAACTACAGAAAGCACAACCTGAGGCCAGATGGGCCAGGTTGGATTTTGACCTGAAGCATGCACAAAAGCATAAACATGCATGTCCAGTAGTTTGATAGCGTGTGTGTGTGTGTGTGGCCTTATCACCATCATAATTTGCTGAGCTGGAATATCAACCAAAAACCTGCCATTGTGCCTGTCTGTTGATGCACAGAAATCAGGGTTGCCTTCGCAGGAATAATGATGCATCTCAAGAACTGTTGTGTCATGTTGTGAGCTTGGTAACGTTGGAGGCTAACAAAGTTCAAAGACATAGCTGCTGGTCACAGTGACAATAGGATGGGTTGAAAGCAATCTAAACCTGACTATAAAAGAAAGAAAAATGGCCCTTTCTTTTCCAGTATTGCACGTACTGGGAAAAGTCTAGTGTAAAGCATGCTTGGAGGTATGCACATTCTCGTGGCCCATTCTTTATAAATAGCTTTCTTTGTACAGCACGGTGCATGCAGTCTTTTTATGTAGACACGTAGGCCACATCTGGCCTGTGGCTGGTCTGTGTTGCTTTTATACCGAAAGGATATCAAAGGGAGGAGAGACAAAGGATCTTCCTCTGGATGCAGCATCTACCTGCTGCTGTTTAAGGAGACAGTTCATGTTTTTGTGACGTGTACTGTGCTTTTATTTGGGAAAACATACAGAATCTCAGGCTACACAGTGGGATACTGTTCTCCGTTTCAGCCTGTACATACACTACGTTACGTTTACATAGAACTGCTTCCCTGTGCTGATGCAATTGTCATAGTTTGCACGTCAGTTCTGAATCGTGGAGGTCTTTTTGCAGTATTCTACCTCAGGTTTTCGCCCCATTAACTATCACGGTGAGAGCCATAAACCAAGCTGTGTTCAGCCTGCCAGCTCAGCTCACCTGAGTATACATGTGCATGCTATATCGACCATTCTATTGAGTCATTAAAGAGTGAGAGTTGCCTTCAGGGCTGTGTCTGTGCTGTGTGTGTGTAGAGGGGATAAAAGTTTGTGCAAGTGTAGTGTTTAGCTATATTGAGATAGTATCTGGGGTTTATTTGCCTGTGTACATTTTCTCTTAGTCAGCGCGATAACTTCTTCCAGAAGGCTAAATGGACTGTTTGTCTCTTATGTTATCTCAGTCACATCAGCATGGACACACATACTGTAAACACGCGCGCAGACTGCATGTGCATGCACATACACTCTTGCAGCAAAGGCAGACAAATATGAAGACACAGGCTACACATATTCAAAGCAATGATTCCAGATAATGTTGAATGTCTGGGCAGCCAGCCCAGGGAAATAACCAGCAGAACAAGTAACATTTTAGTTTGATTAAACTGAGATACTGTAATGCATGAAGCCAAAATTCAAACGTGGTCATTGTCATTGACTTAATTAAGAAATATGATTACCATTTGGCATTTCAATTTGTTTTTATTTATCAATAAAACAAGGAAATTATATTGAGTGCTGTTCACTGCCAGCACTAAATGTTCATACTGAGCATACCTGCAATATGTTTAATGTATTTATTTACTTTATCCGCTCCTGGCAACGTAATAAGGTAATAAGAAAGTACTTGGTTAAAATAGATGTCTCGGTTAAATACTGAAAATGATGAATGAGACGGCATTTAGTAGTCTACATGACTACATGTAGTAGGCTCATGCTTCTCATGATCTTTCCTTAACTTTAAAAAAGTGTTTTAGTAGCCTTTCAGCCTAACTTGCATGTCTGGCTCTCCTGTGTCGAAGTCCTGCGCTTCGTTTATTCAACCATTCACCTCTCCTCCTCTCCCATACAACACCTTAATAACTGAAACTACAGAGAAACCAGGTCACTGTGCTAGCTTGTACTGCAAATTCTAGCAATGATGCAACCTGCCATCTCCAGTCTCGTGTGAATTGTTGCACATGCACATAAACAAAAAAAACAAAAAAACAGATGCATAAAACGTACAGATGCGTGGGCCACAGGTTCAGAAATTCCACTGATATTTGTCAGGAGGTGCAGCTGTGTTTTCACACGAGCGCTGAGCAGATAAGACAGCGTTGGAAAGAAGAGATATGTCAGACGAAATGGGACACCCTTCTTTTTCATCCCGATGAGCTCCAGTTGAGAGGAAGATTATACTTGTGATTAGCCAGGAGGCTTCATCTGGATGACCTCATATCACCCGTGTCAGTGGGTCTGTGTGTGTGTGTGTGTGTGTGTGTGTGTGTGTGTGTGTGTGTGTGTGTGTGTGTGTGTGTGGTCTGCACATCAGTGTGTCAGAATTAGGGCTAGGTAATTTTTACAACAGCCCTTTGTCCAAACGAATGATTCTAAGCTGTTTGTACTTAACAAAACTAACAAAAGGAGTTATTGAAGATTTTATGAGAGAGTTTAACATGGAGCATAGGTCACTGTTATGAACATGAATTTGCTTTTGCATCTTGAATATATATCGATATCAGAAAACCTCTTACTCGTCCAGCCCTAGCTGCAATGGGTGGACCTCAGATGGTGCATGTGTGATTGGAGGCAAACAAACTTCTCAGCCGAGCCAAGTGCACAGTTCAGATGTTTTCAGACAGCTGTCAGCCTGTCGCACATCTGCAGGAACGAGTTAGAAACAACTCAACTAGCTCTTTCCAGTCCGCTGTTTTACAAAGGACTCCCCCGGGCCTTGAAGATGGTCCCCGTATTCACAGAAGCCACTCCTCAAATGCAGCTTCTTATTAGGCCTGCACTGTGAATCTGACCTGGGGAAAAGCTTTTTATCATGCGTGATGTATACTTGGGTCAGGTTTGTTTTTGTTTTTTTGTTTTCTTTTTTACCTCTTCCATGTCCCATGTCAGGTTATTAGAAAAAGATGACAGTTGACTTGTCTGACATCTAGATATTAGCCCCACAGTGTTTGAGCTGTTGTGCGTCTGCGCTGATCAAATATTCCATTACTCTGCCAGTTCCGCTGCATGTAATAGAGCGGACCAGATCCATGTCCAAATAGTATTAGCCTCTCAACGCTCCCACTCTCTCTCGCAACAGTGTCCAAATAATTACCTCTCCCCACATCTGCTCGCGGCTGCCAGCTACAGTCTTGGCCGGTGGTGTGCCACCTAATGTGTACCCAGGGCTGATGGAAATGATTGTTCCATTGTGGTGTGTTCACACAACACCAGCATCCGTCTGTCAGAGCTTGAATAATGATGTTGCCTTCAGATCAGATTTCTTTTCTGATTGTGTGCGATGATGTGCTGCTTTTTCTTGCTGGAGCAAACCTGAGGTGTATTTATTGTCTGCTTGTATGTGTGTGTATTTTGAGAGGGTGATGTACATAGTGCCGTTTTATTGATCCTTGTAGAGAAATCCTCAGGCAGCCTCTCTTGAGGGGAATCAAAGGTCAGAGTCATCTATAGCTGGGGCTCAAAGCAAAGATGGGGGGGGGGTCTCAGGTTTTAAAGATACCATACTGTGCAGTTTTAACAGCTTCAGTTCAGACTGACGCTGCGTCAAAAAACACAACCTCTTCATTCATTTCAGCGAGGCTACTGTGTTGACACTCCTGACACAGAAGTCTCCTCATAGCACACGTCTCGTGTCACAGCTGTCAATCACTTGTGTGTGGCAGTATAAAATGCAATACTAACATGCAAACCACAGCATTCATCTCAAACCCTAAATACCTTACTAGTTTGGGTGACTTCTATCTCTGACCAGCAACAACATTGAAACAGGACTTAATGTGGCATTAAGGGCCTTCTTGCTGAAGGAAACATAAACAATTCGGTTGAGTTGGGGCATAAAACTTGGCCACAAATCAGTCTAAGCCGATCTTAGGTATCTTGATAGTGAACAAGGGGGTTTTAACGTGGCTCTTACCTAATCTGGGTGCCGCCCTGCTGACCATAGCTGCAGGTTTAAGTGAGAGTGCATGACACTATATTTTGGCGCTTCATTTTACAAACATGGCTTCGTTCACTGCCTGTTGGCCTCCTGCCTCAGTCAGCTGGTCTTCTCTTCTTTAATTAGGATGACTGGTGTCCTGGCGTGGCGGACGGTGACGTCATGTCGCAGGCTTGTTCGATTAGTTCGAGAGCTCCGTTGGTCCTCCTCCTCCTCCTCCACCTCCACCTCTGCCCTCGCGTTCACTTTCATCCATCCATCTCCTTATCTTCCTCCCCACCCTTCTCTCTCACACAGACACGTCATCCCTCGGCAGTGTCTGACAGTAAAAGCTGACACGCTTTAGCGGTTTTCAAAAATGAGTACATGGAGGAAATTCTCACATGGGTGTTAATGTGGATACCACGATGAGGGAACCTTTAGAGGCCGGTGAGCCTATGATTCCAGAAAAGCCCCAAGGACGCTCGTCATGATGGCTGATCTCGTGATGAACGATTGTCCTTGAGGATGCCTTGTTTGTGATATGATTTACCCCAACTTAACAAACTGTGCGTTAGCCAAACTCGCAATGGGCTTGCGTGTTAATTAATTACACATAGACTGATTGCAGTCGAGTTGATTGCTTCACCTTGCTCCCAGCTTATAGGAACAGCTTCATCAGCACTGTGCGGGGTTGTAAAGGCTTTATGGCTGTTTGCTGCTGGCTATTTCTCTTGGTCTGCAGGGAATGTTCACATCACAGTATAGAGATGTATCCATCATTACGGCTACTTCTCCAACACTGCCTCTTTTTATTTCATTTCAGAAGATATCTTTGATTTACACTCGGACCTCTCACCTCATAAGTCCTCCAGACAGGCTAAGATGATAAGTGCCTTGTGTGGATACACAGATCGATAAAAGTTTGGGGAGTAGCAGAGTAATACTTGAGTTCCATGCTTTACAAAGTGCCATCCTTTGATGCTGCTTACCTGAGCTGACAACCAACATCTAATCTGTTCCCTGTCTTCTTGGGTCGCCACACTCTCCGCTGCCTCTTCCATCTGAAGCTCTCCACTCTGATATTCAGCAGCTTAGTAGATGCCCCTCCCTCCAATCCTCTCTCCTTTTTTTTTGCCATCTGCTTTGAAATTAATGGGCATGTTGGAAAGTAGGCTAAATCCAGAGTGACAGCTTTTTTTTTTCCCTCCCTCCTATTTCTAAAGAGGTGCTGCAGGCTGTGTCCAACTGCGTGGGAGATGGAGACGGGGGAGCTGGTTCATCAAGCTGCCCCTGCCTCTCGGATTTTCTCACCTCTGCCCTCAGAGGATGCTCCCAAAACCATCACTTATCCGCTGACGATTGGCTGCGTTGCTCTTTCGGGGCGATCCTCCCAAGTTGTCGCCCATGTTACTCTTACGTCTTTGTATATAAACTGTCCCTTTTTCTTCAGTCCCTCCAGGATCTTTTTGTCATTATTGAGAATCAACATGAATGAATTTACATAGTTTTTTCTAGGAAATTGTGCAGCCATAATGTTGCTGTTGGTGGGCTTTTGTGTTGGTAGCTGCTAGCTCGTGTAGTTAGCTGGTCAGGCAGTTGTACATGCCTCAGCCAGTGTTTTCCCCCTGAATTCAGTCTGTAAGGTAACTTTATTCTGATCATGATAGAGAATGGCAACAAGCTCAGAAATGGAAGGAATGGTCGAATTTAGTTATTCATTTAGAAATGCTTCAGTTTTGGTAACTTGGTTAAAGCTTGGTAAGAGTATTACTCAAGTAGCTTTCCTGACAAATTCAGGGGAAATAAGCCCCCTGAGTTTGGGGGTTGGCAAGCATTTTGATCATTTCTGCGGAGTAATTATAAGGTTGTTAAAAACAGCAAGTTCTCACAAATATTACTGGAGGGACTGAACTTTCTCTGCTCATGAGAATCAAAGCGGATTTTTCTGTTTTTATTCTTCACTAATCCATGTAGTTTTAACCGAGGCAGTATTTTACCTGTACAACATTACTTTCTCATTTGCTATTACAGTTATGTGACCATAAATATTCCTCTGCAGGGAACACAGTGACTTGGTTGTAAAAAAAAAAAAAAAAAAAGGAGTCCTGATATATTTTTAGAGCTAATGAATGTTTAATAGTGTTTCATATGAAGCACTCCCTGATGATACAGTATGTGACATATGTGCCGAATCTTTAAATGCAGTACACATGTTCTTAAGTCTTATCTTTGAGTTATAAAAAGGAGGATAACCCTGTGCTTTTGTGGATTTCTTTGCGCTGCTGCCATGTTGTGGCTTTCTGACACTGAATGTGGGCTAAAACCTCCAATTATAGAACAGGCACAGTGTTACATCTGAAAGGCATAAGCGGCTACATATGGGCACACATACACACACACACTTTCTCTCTCTCTCTTTTTCACACACAAGAATATACACATACTCTTTCCATGCTTGAGGCTGGGGGCTCTGATCTTTCCAAAGGTTTCCTCCTGTGGCCCGTGTGCCAGACTGTCTGGAGAGCTGTGGAGGGGCTGGCGTCGCCTCGCCTGCTGGATGAAAAAGCCAGTAACATTTGCTTTCTGTGGCACGGAAACCAGCCTCTCCTCCATTCTCCCCCTCCTGCCTCCATCTCCCACCTCCCCTTCTTCTCCTCTTGAGGAGGATTACTGGCAGTAACTGGACGTTTGATCCTGCCTTGCTCTCCACCGCTGCTATATCCGTCTGACAAGGCTCTTTGTATCTCTTTCTCTTCCAGACTTCTCTATGTTTCTCACTCCGACTGTCTTTTAAAGAAGATAAGAGTTAAGCCTTTTTTTAGCTGTCTGCTATTTGATGTCTCAGATTTAGCTCCAGTCTACCTGGGAGCAGGCAGGACAGCTGGGTCACAGTTACTGTATGTGAGAAGTTAATTCAATTTCACCAGGAATGGTGCGGAGCAGATCATGGAGACAGGTGTGGGTAATTTATGACCATCTCCTCAGATAATGTTGAAAGAGCAATGTAAATGTATAATTAACTGTCATGAAGATGAGAGCTTTTCACAACCAATACTCCCTCTACATCTTTGTAAAATGCTCATAAATACACAAAAACATGCACATCACCCTCCCATGCCTCCTCCGCTTAAGCTTTTTCTCTTTCTTTCCACTGTGACAATGCTTTTATCTCAACAATGATTAATTGCGAGGGACAGTGCCAACAAGCTTTCCAATGTAATTTGCAGGGGAAGTATAAACAGGAGGTGTGCTCCCAATACATAATGTTGTTGACTGCGGCTACTGAGGGTGACAAGGGCCCAAAAAACGTTGTGACAATGTGCTACAATGTGCTACAATGTGCTACAACGTGACGGAAGACAGTATTCGCTGACCTTAAGCTGTCATGCTCAAGTGTAAACATAGTTGCTTCGTTTAGTGCAGACTGTTGGCGAGGGAAGTTGCCCAAAACAGAATCACGCCCCCTCAATATGGGCCCTAATTACTGGGTCGCAAATAGCTCTGGAAAGACCAGCTAAGTGTGACTCGTTTGTACTGACACGGTCACATCACTTTTTAAGCAGTTGTCAAAATAAGTAGCTCACAGAGGCTGTTAATTGGTCTCCTCAGATCGCAGAGCACCACGATGTACATCCATTATGTGCTTTAGAACATGATAAAATAGACTTTATCAAAGGAAGTGTAGGTATTTATAGAATCAAAATAGGCAGGCCCAGGTTAGAGAACATTGCATACTTACCTTGAGGAATATCGACAAGCTTTTTCTACCAAACCCTTGTTTTCATTTGACTAAAAATATGTGCCAAATGTCAGCTCATTTGAACTCATGATTAGTTTTGAATGGGTTCCGAGCATGATAATGCAGTATCAAGTAAAATTGTTGTCGTTGTATTGTTGTTATCAAGCTGTTGCAGTGATCTTTGTTTGAGGTGTTGTGATGTATGATTTTAACAGGTCTGCCAGCCAATTGGGAACTTGTATTTTCCCTGCTCATTGCATGAAAAATATCCACCTGCACCGGCTACAGGAGAACCGTTGGCACATGTACAAATTCGCAGCTGTCTCCGATATTTAAGCGTTCTGTGCAAATAGTATATTATCAGAATGTGCAGAGTGTGCAAACAGGCGTTGTTGACTATTCCCAGTGTGTTTGTCTTTCAGGCAGCTTCACATAAAATCACATCGACAAACGTATTGCTGTGGTTTCGTATTGCATTCACTCTGGTTGAGTGCCCATTGGAAAGCTCTCCGCTGGCGCGTGCACCACTCAGTGGATGTAAACTGCATCTCACAGTATCCACCCGTCCAATCACTTAATCTGTAAATTGGCTGATTGCTGTATTGTGTGTCGCTCCAAAGCCGTGTGATGATTGAATGGCTGTTTATCCAAGCTGTGGGTATGATGATTAAAGCGGGCTGAGCTCGGCCCCAGAGCCAGTTGGGTAATTAACAGGCTGTTCTCCATGTTAATGGCATTAGTCACCTTGGAGATAATCGCAGCCATCAAGAGCACAGAGCTGCAGCCCCCCTGTGTACCTGATAGCCTCCTTAAACAAAGGACTGACAAACATCCAACTCACAATGCTCCCAGCTTTTGGCCTTTAGGTTTTCTACTGTAATCATTTTAGAGGACATTTCAAAGAAGTACTTTCTTGCTTACTTCTATGAATATACAAGGTACCAGTGGAGGAAGATCAGATCCTACTAGTAGCAATCAGGGCTGCAACTAAAGGTTCTTTGTTATTATCAGTTTCTCAATTGTTTGTTTGGCCTGAAAATATGTGTCACAATTATTCCAAACCAAAGGTGACATCTTCAGATTGCTTGTTTTGTCCAACCAATACTGCTCAAAGAAACTAGTAAAATGATGAATTGATTGATGATTGATTAATTGTTTCAGCTCTAGTGACAATTCAACAGGGTATAAGTACTCCTCCATGAGTTCTTCGTCAAAGTATGGTGAAGTATTAGCAGCAATATGTACTTAACGTAGCAAAGGTGGAAGTGCTTATTACTGCATTACGGATGCCCAGTATGGCAAATTATTGATTGATTTAACAGTGTTAATCTTGTAGCTGCTTTACACTGTTTGTTAGTTTAATCCATACCAGTGTATTGTATTTTATGAGCTTATATGTTTTGTGTGTAAGATGATGTGTAAGATGTTTTGTGAGTGAAGTAAATATTAATTACCTCTGCCAAAAAATGCATCGAATCAAAAAATATATAACTATATGTAAATGTAACCAAATGTAAATATGTGCCAGTGACACTGAGGGAGAATCATTATTGATGACATATGTTGTATAATTCACTACATATATGTTAGTGTGTGTGTGTATGTGTATATGTATATATACGTATATATGTTGTATATTCATTATATTCCTGTAGTCTTCAGACAACAACATCATTTGGTTTGAAGCCACAGAAGTATCCTTTGATTAAGCCATGTAAGATGAATTTGAAGTGTTAAGTGAGTGCTAATGTTTTTGCAGCTCTGCTGCGTCAAACGTGAAAATCTCTTCAGATGTCAGTTCCTCGTTAGTTCTTCGGCCACGTGTGTGTCAGCCCCGAGCAGCTCTGCCAAAGATTATTTAAACCTGGGAGACTTAATGTGCTGTGTATGTGGTCACGCTCAGGACAGTTATGATCTTTATCTAAGTAATGTTTAGCGTGTGTGTATGATACTAGTGTTTGTTTGTTTTGTGTGTGTGTGTGTGTGTGTGTGTGTGGGGGGGGGGGTCTTATGGGGGATCTAAATCACCACAATGAGCCTTAAGTTGTGAGGGAAACTTGCTGGGGAAGAAGATAGATGCAGTCTTCCTCTCCCTGGTCTGATGTCATAAATTACCTGGCCATTGATCCATGGGTGTCTGGGATTCTCGGCGGACCTCCTCCTCACATTCATCAAGCCTTGAGTCTGCAGCTAAGCCTGAGTGGAAATGCCTCAAACACACACACTCCTCTCCCGAGCCTCCGCAGCATGTCCTGTTGCTTAGATACAACACAGATTCGTATTAACATGAAGAGCGGATTGAACCTGGAGGACTGCATTATGCACCAAGATGTTTTGGCATCTTGGCCTCAGATTTCTGATTTTCATATTGTCTGACCGCTACTCAGACCTGCAGTAAAAGGGTTTAAACAACAATTGCAGGAAGAATACATCTGCAGTATGCTCTCTGTCTTCTGGCTTGAGACTGCCTTGGCAACAATCAGGGAATGAAACACAGGACAACCACGAGGGCATCCAGGCAGATGATGATGATGATATTTATTATAGGCTGTTGTGAAAACTAGCTGCCTCTATTTGACAGTGCAAATGGAGATGGAGCCGGTCATGCAAAGGTGAAGCCTCTCTTGCACAAAACAACAACACCAGAAACAGAAGTAGAAATCTTGCGTGTAGTTTTTACCACTTCAGGGGGAAGAAGCTTTATGAATTATTACTGGTCCACAGAGAAAGGAGAGAAAGAGATATTAAGGGTCGGAGGAAATAGAAAAATCAGGTCAGGTAGAATTAAGAGGATAATAGTAAAAGCTTTTTTTCTTTCGCTTTTATCTTTAAATCTCCCGCTTCTTATTTTTTTGGTCTACTTTGTGTCGTGTTTGAAAGGGGCTTTCATCAAAAACATTGAAAAAGAGTATTGTTTTGTTGTCACTATCAAAAGTTTGGTATCATAGTACCCTACTTTGGAAAACTAAATCTTTCTTTTGAGAGAGAGTTTTGGCCTGAAAGGCAGCACAATCATGCTTCAAAGCCACCATTCACTGAGCTTAGAAGAGTAAGGAAAGGAGACAAGAAAGGAAAGGAGAGGAGAAAGTAACAAAGCCCTCTAGCGGCCATAGTTATTCTGACTTTTGTCCATTTGGAGCAAAGGAGGAAGTCGGGTGACGTTATCATAGCTACACAGAAGGAGGAAGTCGGGGTGGTTGGATGGGTCATCAAAACATACAAGCAAATCTTAGCCTAGACCCAAACAACCTATTTTATCTAATTATCTTACCTAATTTGGATGACTAGTTGAGTTTTCAAGGGGTCCCAAATGAATGATTGAATGATTGACTGTCATGATAACCGTACTGTTGTCCAATATTTATATATTGATAAAATTACCCGGTGAGGCATTCAGAAGGCCCTGTAGAGCTGAGGCTGGTGGGAATGAAGTTTGCAGGATCCCCAAAGTAATTGCAATTCATCCTGAGGGTGACGTGAATGTGTGCAGAGCGGCAACTAATGATTGTTTTTAATGACTTAAATGATGAATGAAAGAGTTGCTAATTCATTTTCTTTCAATCGACTAATCGTTGCAGCTCTAAATGTATGCAGAATAATGTGTCTGCAATCCCTCCGATAGCTGTTGAGACATTTCAGTCAAGATCACAAATTTAAACCTCATAGCGGCGCTAAATCAAGGGATCACCAAAGTCACTTGAATTCATCCTCTGGGGAACATGAATGGCTGTTTATGATTCCATGCCAATCCATCCAATAGCTGTGGAGATATTTCAGTGTGGACTAAAGAGGCAGCCTGACTGACTGACCGACATTGCCATCCACATAGCCATGCCGCAAGCATTGCTAAAACTCTCTCTCTATATACTATTAGTGATCTAATGAAAGTATTGAAATAATAGACAAACTGTACATATAATATACTACCTTGCACTCCTGTCTGGCATTTTAAAGCACCGCCGCAAGTTGAAAGCTCTCCTCCGTCTCTCCATTATCCATGAGAGGAGATTCTTTGTTCCTAGCTGTGGTGGTTTCCGCTTCAGTAGAGAGAGGAGTACCTTGAAGACATATCGCCTCTCTTTTCTTTTCACCATTCTGTTTCCCTCTCTCCCACACAAAAGCTTTTCCTCTCCCAGGAAGGAGACCCCTTTTTTAGTTAGCTTCAGGATCACTGCCTCTCTATTCTCACGAATGACCCGATGTGTGTCCATGTGGCGAGCACGTTACCGATGGCATGTTACAGTACAGTTCAGCTAATGCTCTCTTCCTCGTGCTGCGCGCCTCTTATCTCGGGCTTGCCCTACACGCAAATTAAGAGTGTGGGCTTGTGTCTTTATGACTAGCCAGTGTAAAGGTGAAGGTGGACCAGATTTAATTATGTAGTCATGCTCTCCAATCGCGGTGACTTTCTCCCTCCAGAGTCTATGCTCTGAGCTGAATTATCTTCTTTTGTAATGGAGATTAACCTCACTAAAAACCGTACTTAGCCTATTTAACTTCCATATTTTAACACGAGCCACGCGGGCCTCACTAACTAAGCAGTTCTGCCTCGTCTGCTGAGGGTTGTATGAGATTTAAAACTGTGGTCAATCCATGCCTGCTTACAGGCTTTTAGGGGTAATAGGATAAGATTTACACATTTGCATACTATTGCAATGCATTATTCATGCAGCGCACTCGTCTCTAATTTGCAGGAGCAGGCCCTTTCTCCTCACTGACTTTAACATCTGGGTGACCTGGAAGTGGGGGCGGAAGAGCCCCAGCGCTCATTAATCCCTGCTGGGTGTCACCCGGCACATGCCACCTAAACATTTACTAACCTGGTACAAAGGGCTGTCAAAAACACATTTCCATTTTTCATTTGAAGCGATTAAACTCCTAGTTATATTCAATGCAACAAATCCTTCTACATTGTTTACAACCTCTGCTTAGTCCAACCCTTTGTCGTGGAAAGTCAGAGGAACCATTTGCTGGTTTAAACTATTCATCAAAGCAGATATTGATTTCAAGTGAGGGAATTCAAAGATCACAAAGGTGCTCTGTGCTCTTGAAAAAATATCTGAATTGATTTATTTTTCATGCTTTAAATAGAAAGGGTACAACTTGGCAGACGGACAGGAATGAGTCTTTCATCCATCGACATTGCTGTCACAAAGTTACACCTGTTGCTGACCTGTGGGGCACAGAATCAAAGCTCAAGATTATAAGTTGACTCTTGTTCAGTATTCACATCATGCGTGATTAATATCCTGACAAAGACAACCAGGAATATATTATCATCCCTACTTGCTAAGCTTTATCTCTGTTATTTTGAAAAAAATCAGTCCACCCACCTGCCTAAATGAAAGCAAATGGTCTATTTCTGACCATTAGACCCTCCAGTTGACTTTGGACACAACGTTATCACATTGTTGAACTGCCACACTATATTGGTTTATATATACGTCATATATAAGTTTTTGTTTTCCATATTAATGGAATATCATGTTTAGTTTCCTTGATAAAAAATTATAGATAATGTTGTATTTGCATCTTTACTGCAGAGGAAGTGGAAGTACTTTTTGAGCCCGCCACCAACAAGGTAGGGCAGCCTGTATGTAGCCTGAGAGGCACAACTCAGGGCAGAAACAGAACTGGCAGCTGATTATGAGGCTTGTTTTGATTGTTGCTCTGACTGCGAGGTAATAGAAGGTGATTCAGACGAGTGTACCAGCAATATTTTTTAAAGTGTATACACGGCCGTGTGTTGTATCCAGATTATCTTTACGACAGGGCATATTTTTGAATTTTGAAAATGACTGCAATGACCAGAAAGAGAGGGAGTTTAATGTTTCAATACATATATAGCATGTGCATATTAATCCAACTTTTCATAGCTCCAGAAGTCTGTGAAAGTAGAGTGCATCCTGCAGGCAGACACTGTTTTGGATTTTCATTTTTTTTTTGCTGTTTAACAAATGTTAGCTTTTTAGACTGAATGAGATATTACCAGGCTAGTATAATGGACATTTGCTGCTCTGTGGAGCCAAGCATTCGGATGAGGTTTATTTGGAAAGGTTGAGTGCTGATCACTGCCAGGCATAAATCTCCCCTGACCAGAAAGCAATCAACACCCTGGCCGCGGGATCATTAACCGAACTTGAGTTTACGAGATCCATCATCACCTCTACCTGCCGCTTGTGTGTGCATGTGCGCGTGCATGTGTACTTTTTTGTGTAGGTTGTGTGTGTGTGTGTGTGAGACTGTCGGAAAAGGCTCAACCAGCCTTTTCTTGTGGTCACATGAGCTCGTTGATGCTGCTTTCTCACCCTCTGAGGGCTCCCGTCCTGTTGTTCTAAAGGTGTGGAATGATTCACTGTCCTAGACACAACATGAGAGTATTTTGTGTGTGTGTGTGTGTGTGTGTGTGTGTGTGTGTGTGTGTGTGTGTGTGTGTGTGTGTGTGTATGTGTGAGAGTATGAGTATTTGGCTGCCTCACAGTTCCCAGACAGGCATCAGTCTCTTTCATTGACTCCAATTCTCTGACTGGCTGTCTGCGTATCTGATCATCTGTCTGACTCACCCCCGTCTGCTGGTTAGAAATCCCCCCCTCCTCTCCTCTTCTCTTCCTCTCCTCTTCCTCTCCTCCTCTCTCCCTCTCCACCTTACAATAACAAAGGTGAAGACCTTGAATGTTTTCCTCTCATTGATTTAATTCCCAAATTATCCTCTTTATTGATTCCTTTATAGCACCCAGACACACATAGTCTGCTTTCTTGTGTTCGGGGGAGGAGGAAAGGTGGATAGAGAGCAACTTTTCCCAAGTTAAGCAAGGTTACTTTCTAAGGAATCCTGCACAGTAGACTGCTCTTCACTGCCTTCCTTGTTTGGGTTGTGAGTCTGAAATTATGGCAGTGGACCTATTCTATATTCCAAAACATCTGAAATGGTCTTTGGAGGAACATCTTGCTGTACACTTGTACCTGTTGCTTGACAACAATGGGCAGCAAAAGCCGGCATTAATTGTTCTTCTCGCTAATTATATCCTTTCCTCAAAAAGCACCTGTAAGGGTGACATTATGTGTCTCTAGGGACTGAGAGAATGACTCTGAAATTGACGAAAAATGGTGCTCCTTTCTTTTGATGATTGAGTGTATTCTATTAAATTAAAACTAACAGCTTATTTCCCAAGATGAATGAAAGTATTATCTCTACCGTGGGAAATAAAGATGAGCCTGAGCCAAGTGCATGATGTGTATCTGCAACTTTGTCTGCAAGCCACGCCTTAGCACTCATGGTCGTGCTTGGAAAGGTTTTGTTTTGTTTGACCAGCTTTCTGGATTCCTTTGTTTGTCCCGTGACTCTTGGTGGTGGTGGCAGGGTCAGCCATAGCAGGAAGACATCAGCAATCAGTGATGCAGCTTTTTGGAGTTTCCCTGTCTGCCTTAACTGCCCAGCTTCCAGGGACAGAAAAAAAACTGTTTCATGCTCTCCCTTCCTTTTCTGATTATTCCATTTTTTATTTGCATCATGTCCATGACTCAATGGCAGGTTATTGATCTAGGAAACATGTTCTGATTCTTGCAGTTTTGGAACCGGCTCATCTAGTTTCTCAGCCTTACCTGCTGCTTCCTCCTCTTTTTCTATGTCTCCCCCATGGGTTCTGTTCTCCCTCAGCTTTCCCCTCCCTAATCCCCCCTCTTCCACGACACCAAAGAGCTTCAGTTTTGGCAAAACAACCCACCTTTCCCTCTTCTTCATCCTCCTCCTCCCCTTCCCTGATCATCCATATCCCTGCACTTTTTCTGCATCCCGTTTCCTCAATTTGCTGTGTTTCAGGTTTTTATGAGAAAGCTCTAATTTGTATCTCCTCAGATATGAGTATGTACGAGTGTGTGCAGATAAGGGCCACCCTCCCAGAGGATCAATGCATTATTCTCTGTGTGATGTAGCGTAGTGATATGGTAGAGGGGCTTGTCAGGGATGTGACGGGTCTTTGTTACCTGACTCCTTCCCTCTTTGCTGCTCTTCTCCCTCCTGCTTCCTTCCCTGTCTGCACTCTCTCCTCTTTCTCGCCTTCCTGACAACAAGTCTGCCTCTTTTAAGAGTTGTTTGCTCTTGACTGAGAAGTCAAAATCAGAGCTGTCGCTCCAGTGGAGCACACAAGCCACCTTGTAAAAAGTCTACTGCTGCATTACAACTGAGACCACCTAGAGACAGTCTCTTTCTATCCCTTTCTCTTTAACTCCTTCATATCTCCCTTTTCCTAATTCACTCTCTATCTTCCTGACCTTCCCTTTTCCCCTTTCCACACCCTAAAGTGATCTTTTATAACTTGTACAAATCCAGATTTAGTACACATATTTACAGAGAGGGTTGGATCTGATGGATTCTGCACTTGCTGCTGGGACCGACAGCCTTGAGAGGCACAGTTTTAGCAGCCAGTCAAAGCACTAAGTGAGCCTGAGCAGTGGGGTTGCCACAATGGTATTTTTCAAATGGCAAACACTTGAAGCAAGTGGTAAACACTTGTGTGAGTGCTAAACACTTGTGTGCATGCTCACAAATGTACACACAGGCATGTTTTTTTCTGGTATGTGTGGGAAGATGTCTTTATACAAAACACTTGGCCTGTATTTCCACCTCTGTTCTGCAATATTTTCTTGTTGCGTGACACGGGTGAAGATAAGATTTGTTTTGCAGCATTAAAAGAGGAACAGACACATGCACGCTGCCTTCACTTGCAATCAACAGGTTGAAATGAGATGTCCTTACCTGTTGGGTCAGTTGTATTTTTGAAGCAAATTATTGTTTTCAAAATGTGTTGATGTATAGATTAATCATTTAGTCTATAAAATACTAGAAAATAGTAATGGAGTTCTTGGACACCAAGGTGATGTCTGACATGAGAGGCAAAAAGGCCGGACATTCACCAGCTAATGTTCACAGCATATTTACTTCATGAATTACTTGAAACTAATCAATTATTAAAACTGTCGTTAACAATGATTTAAGCGATTGCTTGAAGTTAAAAACATGTTTCCATGTTTTACACTTACATGTGTATACGAGAATTCTTTTAACCTTTAAATTCTATCGTAGTCAAATTAGTTCAGTTTACGTGTCTGAGAGTGTGTAAGATGCGCAGGAATATCTGTGCCTACCTTTGGCTGTGCTGCAGGCCACAGTGACGTAATTCCAGGTGGATTGTGCTGAGGGCAGCCTCGGCCTAAGGAGATGACCGTGGCTTGTTTATTCCCACTCACAAGAAATGGTGTGTTTTTTTTTTCATCAAGATCACAGCAAATTCTCCCTACCTCTACCCTGGCTCTCTTATCGTCAAACATACATTAGAATGTCAGGCACATCTTCCCCCCCTCCTGATCCATCTATCTCTCTCTCTCTCGTCTCCAAACCACTCCAGCAAATGTTACCGTTTCATATCTGGGGCTGGGAAAATAAGCTTTTTTTTCTCCCCCCCACCCGCACGTGAGGATCTGCAGACTCGATAACCTTCGGCGCTGAACTGTAAATGTCACTTCGGCTAGCCAACCAATCGCGTTTCTTTTCACTGGCCAGTGCGGCTCTGTTATGGGGCTCACACCCGTGACACGGGGACCGAGCAGATGTGCACACATGAATGAGAATGAGTCAGCAGGGCTCTCAGGTGTGGCCAGGAGAGGCCCGACTGAAATGCCACAAAATACCAGGAAACCATATCAGATGAAGCTTATCTTTTATCAGAAAAAATGTACTGAAGTGGTGACAATGAGTTGATTTTTGTTGTGTTTTTCCAAAATGTGAAAGCTAATTAGTGCAGCGGCCTGATGCGGACGGGGTGTCACACGGTCAGTTGTAGCAACAGGAAACACTATGGCTCATCAAGCTGCAGTAAGGCTTAAATGAGAACATTGTGCACTTTTCAATGCCTGGGGAGTGAGCATATTACTGTACCTGAAAACCCACTGGTGCTGTCGCTGCTACCTTGAAGGCACGCTAACACTAACCAAATGTGACCCGTGACTTGCAAGGCTGCCAATTGCTTTGCTAGTTTTACGCAACAGCCATTACAAGGATGATGTATGCTGTTAAAGCTTTCAGCAGAATAGGCAATCAAGCTATGTGTTCCACATACGCTCTCTCACTCGAAACTCTTTTAGTCTACATTTTGCTTCCGTGGCCATCGGTTCATACCGCTCACGCACAAAGGGCATGTCTGAGCAGCATCTGGATTTACATGCTGGGTAATGTGTTCTTCACACACACATAAAGATGGGAGATGGGGAGGCAGTTATGCTTATCATTAATAATATAATACTCCTGTGCAGTTATTGGTCTGGTCCCCAGCCCTCCAGGTTTATCTGTGTGATGGCATATTTTAGGGACTGGGACCATCAATATCCGTGACCAGAGAGTATTTATTATGCAGTTTATTATGAGTATTCTTGGCTGCTGCAGGGTCCCTATGAACTCCACCATTTCCTCCCTCCCATAGTTGCTATCAGTCTTAAGTTGACATATATTTTATTTGCATAGCTGTGTTGTACCCATTGTTGAAAAAGCGGATACCAATCTGCAATAATAAGCTAATATCAGCCAAGATATTTGCCGGGCCATTTTATCTGTAGTTCATAGGTTCTTTCTACTGGACCTGGTTAAAACCCTGCAGAATAGACAGATTTGTTTTCACACAGTATAGTAAATACGGACTTAAAAGTCCTCATCTAGTGCTGCAAAGAGGTTGAAGCAGACACTAAAGAATCATATTGGCAGCCTCTTACCTCTGTATCACCTTATTTGTGTCTCCGAATACCCTAAAGTGATCGTCTCTTGTTTCCTCTCCTGAATATCTGACATTAAAAGGCCTTCACTGAATGCGGGAGCTTCAGTGTTTTTCTTAAAGACGTTTCTATGGGACACGTGGTTGTTGTTTGTCAGACTTGTGATCTGTGACCTTTTGGTGTGAGGTCAGTGTCAGGCCACCCTCTCCAGGTCTTTGCTGGTGGCCTTGTCTGGGGGCTGCCTCGTCTGCGCTCTGATGTCAGTAGACTCGGCTCCTCGGTGGCTGTCCTTATCTGGTTCAGAGAGGCAGCCCATCCGCCTTCGGGAGCAGCAATCAGCCTGCTCCCCTTCTGGTGCTGAATAAATCACATACATACACCAGGAGAGGATGAAATGGAGAGCCTGCCAATCATCAACCAGGAAATTAAATATTTACAAAAATTGCAGTTGCATTGATGGGGGGATATTAAACAGACTGGTGGAACATGTTTCTAAGGGCAAATATGCTGCTTGCTTAATCATGCTGTTACAACACCACTTATGAGTCCAATATGTAAGCTGTTCACTATCTAGATTTGGTTATGAAAGATTCAGTTTGAGCGTGCATTTATGTATCTTTTTTGTCTTCTCTCTCTCCCTCTTTTGTAGTTCCTGTGTTTGAAGAACATCCGGACATTTCTCAAGGTTTGCCACGACAAGTTCGGCCTGCGCAACAGTGAGCTGTTTGACCCTTTTGACCTCTTCGATGTCAGGGATTTCGGCAAGGTGAGAAAAACACAAGCCACGCGGAGGGAGGCTCTACTTTTCAGCTTTCCAAAATACTATGCACTTGAGCTGACACTGTGATGAGCTCAAAAATGGTGCTGCCCATAGGCTATATTCTAACTGCAGCGGGCGCTTAGAGACATGAAGCTGCTTGTTGAACTGATAACATCGTTTACAGCAGGAGCTTCGTCCTTCTGTTGTCAGATGAAAACCTCAGATGTGGCGCATGGTATTTTTACGATTAGATCTTTCTAGATCGGCTGAGATAGTGTGGTCTTGTTTTGTCAGTGAAATATATGGTTATAAGATATTAGTGTGTGTGTGTGGTAGAAGAGTACAGTGAGTGCAAAGTCTGTTGTGCATCTACAGTACAGCACAGCATGCCCATGTGATTTGCTTGGGTTTAAAGGTAGTTCAAAGTCAAATCTGTCAGTTACATTAAGTTCAGTACGGAGAGCTCAGATGAGCATTTGGTGCAACACTTCAGGGTCAGCGATCTCATCTCATGTCACTGAGTTAACTAGAGTTAAACTCAACTCTGCTTTCCAACAGTCTGCTGTTAGAAAGCAGTGTTGGCTCAGCAGTAAAGGTGGCTTACTCACTCGCACATCATATCAGCTTTGTGGAGAGTTTTTATGGGATATTCAAGTGGATTTTTTGTATTTATTAAATGGGTAGTCATAAGGCCACTGCCCACAAAGTCCCTTGATCTTGGGGGAGGTCAGGGACATGGAATCTGAGTGGGGCTCTTGGAGCACAGACATCTGGAGTAGAACTGCTGCTCTATTGCATTGAAAAGTGGTCCAGCATCTTATCAGGATGTCTCATGGATGCCTTCCTTTTGGAGATCTTATGGTCTGGGCATGTTTCCTACCAGTTAGCTGTGCACAGCATAGACCCAGAAAAAACAGGAGGGATTACACCTCCCACCTGGCCCAGGAATGTGTCAGATCCCCTGTCTTGGTGCTTTTCTTTGCAGACCTGCATAACTGGTGGGAAATGGATGGATAGATGGATTGATGCAGGTAATGTATACAATAACATGAAATTACTAGCATTTCAACGTCAATACAAAACTGCAAACACAGGAAAAGAAGAGGTCGCTGGGTTTTGACATATTGTCTTTTCATGTGACTGAACGTGGGTGGCTGGCGGGGAGGGGAATAGCTTCTGTCTAGGGTAGTACGCTGTTAAAACAAGCAGCAGGGATAGTATAAAGTTATCATCAAATCATTAAATTGATGATGACAGCTGAAGCCATTGTGTCAGGACTGTAGCTTTTCAGATGATTGGAGGAACATGTAAGATTTGTACTCCAGCGGTGGGTGTTACTCTGTAGACATGAGCGCTGAATAAACTGTATCGCAGTCTTGCTGTGATCGATTACAAAGAGGACGTATTTGCAGAAAGTCATCTGCTCTTTCATCTAACATACATCTAATTCAACTCCCTGCTTTGGGCTGAGAAGAGGGGCCGAAGAAAGACGGAGAAGGAAATGATGAGAGAGAAGGGAAAAAAGGAGACAAGGCCTCATTTGGCAGTTTGCAGATAAACCACAAGACGACGTCTGAGAGTCAATGAGCTCGCAGTGAACGGTATTAAAAACCCAACAGCAGTCAGAATCAATCACATAGGCCCTCCATATGTCAATTTGGAAATTGCTTTTGTATGGTCTCAGCAGTGGCGGGCTTGTCCCTTCATTGATTTCCCATTAAGGCCAAACATCACATTATAATATATTGAATTGAGTAGATCCCTACTAATGTGGCATACATTTAAATAGTGAGAATGCCTCATAAACAGAAGATAAAAGGGGGCTGTTGTATTCCTGCAGTTAGAGTCTCTTCAGTCCTTTGCTCGATGTGCTCTTTCCTCTTTTGTTACCTTGACACAAAAGTTTCTTTGTGTGCACATCCAATAGCAAACAAAGGGAATTCTAACTTCCATCATAGATATCATAGCACCGTATCATTCATCTCTTCTTTCCCTATCATTCTTTTATCAAGCCTTTGTTTTCACCTCACACATGAAAAATTTGAAATGCTTCAAAAGGATTTAGACAATTCCGTTTGGTTAAAAAGTGAAATTGCGTTGCACCCTTCCAAGCTGAGAGTTCTCTGACAACCCTCACAGGTAGATGCCACTTGTTTATCCATCCCCCCCAAAGACACATCAGCTGACAGTTTTTGCTTGAGTGCATCCAAAGGTTCTCTTCTCTTGCATTGTGATCCGAATTCCACATTTTTCTGGAGAAAGTGTTGCCACAGCGGTGGTTTAAACAATTTAAAAATGAAATAACACAGCAATTAAACATAATGTGTATGCATTATATCCAATTTGTCCCCATTATCAGGTGAACACCACAAGACATAGTCTTCAAGCCAGTGCCGTTACTTCTAATGTTTTACCGAGGAAGAAGACAAAGAAAGAGAATAAAAAGGTTTCTTAGTGAAAGAAAAAAGGTGGAACTCTTAGTATGTCCCTGGTGGCACTCCATTTTTGAACAAATGGGGTGCAAAAATAGAGCCTAAACTATTTAATCTCGTCTGGAAGGGTGGAATTAAAACAGAGGACTTTGGGGAGAGCAGGGAAGAGAGAGGGTTTTGATAGCAGCTGCCTCTATAAACATTAATCAGCCCCTATCCACCTTTCATACCTCCACAGTGGCTGCCAGGTGCCCTCGAGTTCATCTCCCCTGGCCTCCGATCGCCATCTCTGCCTCTAATGATGCCTTCTCCCGGGTCACATGCAAATGGAGACTGGGGCCGGCTGGGCCCAATGCTGAAAAAAAAAGTAATTGCCCCTTCAAAACCTTCGCATTGCCCTTTCCAGTGGGGCTAGTATTGAAACAGATGGAGCACATACCCTGCTCGATGTCCTCTACTGATTTTTATTTTCATTACTGAGCTAATTTCAACCAAGAATACCCTACGCCACCCACAACATGAGCTAGGGCTCCCTTGTTGCGTTCTCTGTTCTCTGGAGACAGTAGCTGTATGGTTTCATGCACATATCACTGCACTTCTCGTCTTTGCACCCCAACCCATCCCCCATCATTAGAAATTCATTATGACATCATTAAACCAATGAAATACAGCTTATTACAGTAGACCCCAGAGAAAGCTTTTATTTAAACACCTCCCTCCATCCGAACCCAGCCGCCTCGTTTTCCTCTCTCCCAACCCATTTTAATTAGCCACCAAAGGAACATTGCTGTCATTTAAATGAACATGGCAATCAGTTTATTTGGCTGTTGCCATGATTAGCATAATTAGCCCTGCACCTGTTAACCATCTATCAACAGTTTGGTAATTTTCCGCCTGTGACTGGAGAGCAGTGGAGGAAGGAAGCTTTCTGACAGACTTCTTCATTAAAGGGAATAGCGTTGTTTATTTGAGATGCAGACAGTGTTGCTTGCATCAGTGTCTATCTCATCTAAACCGCCTCGGAGTCGTGACTGACTGACTGGTGAAGTGTCAGAGCCATCCCAGGGACGTTCATTGACTCGATAGTACAGTGTCAAGGTGAATGGATTTTATTTGTGTGCCGCATTTGAATGGAAATTGGTCCCTCAGTGTGAGCTCATTGTTTATAAGAAGCAGCTATCGCTTGGCAGGTGTTTCAGGTGACAGCAGGCCGATTTTCCAACAAACTCGCAGTGATGATTTGTATATGCATTTGTGAACTTTTTCCGCTTTACAGCTAAATTGTCCTCCTTATGACTGAGAGATTGAAGCGGCGGTTTCTTCTTTAGCTACCGCAAGTGAGTCACTGCATGTTCTTTGGATAAAATCAGATATTTTATTGTAAGACGTCTCAGAAATTTGTCCTGCATCACAGCCTGTCATCAGTTTACTTAATATTGAGTACACCAAACACACCTCGAAACAGATGGAGAGTTGTAATGTGAAGGAAACACACCAGTCCCCGATTGAATTCGTACCAACTGCTCCCTTTTCAGCTGCTTTTCTTTCCTCCTCACTTCCCCCATCCATCTCTTCCCTTCTCCTTTCTCACTGTCCTCCTCTCTCCACTCATTCATCTCACACCTACTCTCAGCGTGAGTATGTTGTGATAAGACGAAGTCAGCGGCAGGCGAGCTGCCATTGTGCCAGGTCGGCGTGATTGCCATTGGTCGGCAGTGTTTGATTACCCTCTCTGCTGCTCTGAAACCCGTGCACACTGAACTCTGCGCCTTTCATTTCCTTCCTGCGCTCTGTGGCTAAAAATAGATAGTTGCTTAGCATCCACGCCCAGCACTACTAACATCTGGAACGTGCCTCAGCCACCGTTGGCCCGCCTGCCTGAATGCTATTTACTGAAGTAGTATTTAACCTTAGTCACAAGCCCTCAGCCTGGCCCTGTGCTCATTTGTTCTAACCATGTGAACATTTTCAAACATGCAAAGTACATTAAACCTTTGAACCCTTTGCTGTCTTTGCTTGGTTTTTAAGGTTGTTTCCAGGGTTCTGGCTCAGTTAATACGTGTCTTGGTAAGGCTTGCCATAAATTATGGGCATGTGAGTGCCCAAATGAAAAGTGTCATGTTCTAGGACACATTGTTACATCACCTCGGCACATAATGCCTTAATGTTGTCAAAAATGTATTGATGTGTAAAGTCATGGATTTTGTCACTTAGTTTCCTCTTCCCTCTCTTTCTAATATGTCTTTAGTTTTTGGACTACAATTTACTAAAACAGGAAGTTTAATGTTGCCTTAGAGTCATTGAGTTAGCTGTGCGCTACAACCGAGGCCTGTTTTGTTGTGTAAAGTTGTTAACCTTTTGGCAAACACAGACAACAGTCAACTCAGTTACTTTTCATACAGTGGAAGAAGTTTCAATCAAATTAAATTCATGCCTGTCAGACTCGGGCTGGAGAGACTTCAGTAAGTGATAGGGAGGGGTCACTCAGGTCAACCCGTCCCCTTCCATTACGTGACCACGTCCTCAGCAGCAGTCCTTTACTGTCACGGCCCAAGTGGATTTTTAAAGCTATTCTCTGCTTCTGGAGGGGGTGCGTAGTTCGTAGAGATTTATTTCAAAATGTGATACTGGAGCCCTCGTTTTAATTAGGATTGAATATGATGAAGTTGAAATTAGGGTAAACTCTTATTTCAGTGTGTATCACATCAAAGTCTTTAGTTTTGTTCATGTAAAAGCACAGTAAAGTGTGTTCCGGTGGGTGGAACAGGTCCGCCTCACCTGAAATAAAGACCACCTTCGCTAACATTAAAAGAAACTGTTGCACTTTTATGGAATATAACATTAACTCTCAACAGAAAGGAGTAGACGGAATTCTACCACACATTTTCTCTCTGTTTTTCTGAGAGATTTTTTATACATGACATATGATTTGTTTATAAAATATGATGCATTGTAGATGAAACTGTCCAACATTATATAAAGTAGTTAAAATTGGCATCACCCTGGCCAGCTACATTAAAATGCTGCTTGGACATGCAATGCATCAATAATGTAACGTGGACATTTTACTTACAGTAGAGTATTCTTTCATTGTGGTTCTTTTACTTACATAAATGATGATAGCTCCTCCACTACTGCCTATCCGCAAACACCATATCCCCTGATCCAAGATTACACCCAGTGCTCCCCTAAGAGAGAATTTATCTCCATAACCTTCTCTGAAAACATATCCTCTTGCCTCGGCAGACAGTTTTGTGGCTGCTTCCATCCCTGTGCCCTCTTACTTCACGCCCTGTCCATCAGGACCCCCCAACTGCAAGTTTTTACACAAAGCTTCCAAGACATAATCAATAATTCATTCCAAATGCCACAGTGCTGATGATAATTCTCCTGACATGAATTATAAATGGGAACTTCCTCCCCTTTCCTGTGTTTAGACCCCCTTCCCTCTCTCCCTTCCATGCTCCTCTCCCACGACCTCATTATCCTCGCTGCTCGTTACCGTGATATCCGCGGAAACAGGTGGTTGCTGAGCAATAGGCTGTTGTCCGGGATACGGCCTCTGTGTCTGCGCTCGGCTAAGGGATGCTGACTGCCGGAAGGCGCGCGGTGACGCCTCCAGGTGTCTGAGTTCACACTTACAGTAACAATAAGGATGAGATGTGATGGGTTGATGATGGCATCCACTCTTATTCCGCCCTAACAGTCCGCAGTATTGTCAAGGTTTGCGTGACAGATGAGCAAAAGCCTGAAGTCCAGATGACCCAAAATGTGTCATTTGAAGGAAGTCTTCCTGCCATCTGGATTCCCCCCAGCTGTTCCTTGCCCACCTGCTCCATAGTTTTACTTTTTTTTCTGCACATAAATGTCCCATTCTATTACGATCAAAAAGGAGAAAACAAATGGAGACGTCTTCTCATAATTATGAATTTCGTTACATGTAAACTTGACTTAGCATCTTGTAATTATGAGAAGTCATAATGGCAAGATCCTTATTGCGTGATCACGAGATCTGTGCCTCCTAATGACAAAATCAGTGTGTTGTAATATCCGTATCTCAAATGAGGATGAGTGTTCTGTGTTTGACCATGCTTACCTTCTTTTCTTTTTTTAATGAGATGCTAAATCATAATTACCAGATACAGAAATCTGATGTGCGAGAAAATGTCCATTACCTTTCCCCTTGGTGGTGTTAATATGTTTCTGTTCTATTCTCCGCTGTACTAAAACAGTTGTAACTGAAGAAACAGTGGAGACATTTTACTCACAATAAGTACTCTGTCTTTCTTTCTTTTTTCCCCCTCCCCTTTATTTTGATACTGTTTTCCCTCTGACAGCATTGCACAACAGTATCAATTAAATCCACCAGATGAGAGGGAAGAAAAGCCAAAAGTGAATGGCTGCATAAAAATCATTTACAGCCCTGTGCACTCTGAATCCTATTGTGGAAATAATTGGCCTCTTTTGTTTTGGGTGGTGGTGAATGTTACTATGTGCTGCTAGACAAACTGATAGAAAGAGACAATGCGATTTGGCCCAAGCTTGGTTCTCGGTTCTCAGCCTGGCCTTTTGAAGTTTCTTGGCTCACTGTTAGGCTGTGCCGAGTACCCAAAAGGTGCGATCACAACCCTCTCTCGCCTTTGGATTGTGAGTCAGTGCTCACTGGAGGGCGTGTCTCTGTTGTTAGGGTGGTGTCTTTGGAGCACTGCAGGACTAAAATGGGGGGGATAAAGAGCCCCCGCAGAGCAGGAGTCTCTGAATTCCTTGCAGCCGGCGTGAGCTCTCATTATTTCTCCTCCCCTGATTCCTCCCTCCGAGGCCCCACAGGCACAGCTGTGATGGACAGGTACATTCTCCGAGGAATCACTGGCATGAAAAAAAGGAGAAAATCACCAAAAAGGGGAGTCCGTCAATTTTTCATTGCACAGGGATTACTCTCATATGGAGCTGAAAGGCAAACCCACTTGTCTCATGAATCATACTTACTGTGCACAAATCTGAATGTGCATTTCAGTGCTCTGGATTATGTAATAATACCCTGTTTGCCCTCAAATTGGAGATCATTTCCCAAACCATCATTTTGTTGTGCTGTAAACAGTGGCTCAGCGCCTTGCTGAAGATATTATTTTAGGAGACATTTGACACAGAGCACAGAATGTCAAGGTAGCTTTGCATATCATCAGAATAATTCCATTCATTTCCATTAAATCATGAGAGTTACCAAATGGTGGAGTGTGTCGTGTAAAAATAATCCTCTGTGTTTGTTTACGAGGGGGCTTCACTGGCAAAATATTCTGAAAAAACAGACAGACTGCTCTCTGAATTAAATCAGGCTTTTATATTTTATGTCTTTGTGTTTTAGGTTATTTGTTTTTCGTTGTAGTGCACTGCCAACATTGGTATTAAGCAGAAAGAGCAGACAGATTTGCAGTATTACATGGCGCAGATCGGAAGTAATGCGCTGCCAGTTAGTTGCACCCTAAAAGTGTTAATGGACCATGTGTTCACAGACAGCACTATCAGCCAGTCATTAGGTTTTGGCCTGGGTCCTAAGAGAGCCCAGCTAGAGATCTCAGCTATGGGAAAATTCAATTTGAATATTTCAGGAAATAAGCATCATGTAAGCATTACGTCTCTAGGTTGTATGCCATACTACATGCAAATGATGGCAATGTTTTGACCATGTAGTTTCTTCTCACTGGAAAAAAGACATCTTGCGGTGTTCTTAAAGATCACTCTCACTCTTTTTGTAGGCGTCGTGTTTATGGACATTATTGTCCCACAATGCGGCACATAAATGGAGTTGCTCATCTTTCAAAAGGAATTGGTTTAGGTTGAGCGTATAGCAGTTGAAAATGAAAAAAGTAGAGCAAGTAAGTTTTAAAGAAAAACAACATCGGTTTGAAATGGACCACTATCTCGTGTGTTAAAGTCTGTTTTGTTGACCCATCCATCCACCCGGACCTCATCTTTCTTTGAACTTCGTCTCTCTCACCGAATTTCCTCCTTTTTCCCCGAACATAATTACTATGGTCATTAGAGCTTTGGCACTTGAATGCTGAAATGACAGCATTGAAATGACTGATGCTGTTGTTCTTCTTTTAGAGGACTATCTCATAATGTGATGTTGATATTGCCCAGCCTTAACTACAAGGGATGAAGGCATCAACCTTTCTCTAAGCGGTAGCTTATGGAATAAAGTCTGTGCTGAGTATCGGTTATTCTGATGTGCTCCTGCTTCTATTCAATATATTAGTCAGTACAGTTCCAAAGTTGCAGTTTGATACATGCCAATGTGCAGTATCACTTCCTGCCACTACAAAACAGTACAAGTACATTGATTTCTGGTGTACTATTTGCCAACTTGTACACTGCCGACTTTAGTACGACACAGCTCAGGTCCCATTCTAATCACCTCAACTTTGCTGAAATGTCCTTGAGCAATAAACTGAAACTTTGCCAGCTCCAGGGATGCTGTATTGAGGCTGACACTGACCTCTGACCTCTAGGGGGTACGATAACAGTGTTAATGTGCCCTTCAGAGATCAGTAGGGTTTCAAAACAAAATGAGACCCACAACCTAAGTCCTCTACGGGATTTAAACTGCAGATGAGCAAAAACAAAAAGCTTACAAAAGCTAAAAACTAGATGGTGTTATTATGATAATACAAAGACCCAGAATAAGCCTTTTTTTTTTTTTTTTTTCATATCCATCCAAAAGGTTCAGTCGGGCAGATAAACACGGGATTGTCACATGCTCTGACCAAAAAATGACTGTGTCAGATGTGCGTGACCGTGGAAGTGGAAATAACCACTTTACTCAATTGGAACATTGACAGCACTGTCAGCCATTAAATTTGCCATTGCTTTTTATACGGTCCAGTTCATCAACAGGAGCACATCAGAGTGCTAGATGACACACAGGTAGAGATGGACACACATACACCGAAGCCCAGGGCCATAAAGTCTCTGTTGGAGCCAGTGCTCTCTGATTCCTCCTATCAAAGGGCTGTAAAATGGAAATTAGACTGAATGGATGACATGGTCTCTCATTACCGCTGCATGCATTATAGAAAGTTGTAGCAACACATTCGACTCTGATGGCGACAGACTGATATTGGCAGGATGCTCCAGCCCACTTACCTTTTACAGATCCCATTGATTCATCCTCCTCCTCCTGCTGCACCACCTCTCTCTGCCAGATTCTGAATCGTATGGTCAAGAAGTTCCCCTACTGCTTCATCTTCTATCCCTCCCTCCCACCAGAATTCCTGCCCTCACTTTTATTTTTCACCTCTGATCCCTTTTGGGTACGATTATTGTGTTTTTACCCGTGGCTGTGGCTTGTGTTCAGCATGGCACATGGTAATTTGATACGGCCGATAAAAAGCTAGCAGCCAGGCTCCGTATTGTGCGGTGTTGGGGAGCTTGCCAGGTGTTATAAACGCCCCCCTGCAGCGGCCACTAAACTGATGCCCTCCTCTGTGCTTCTATTCATTTATTTCCCTGCAGGTGCTTCGTAGCAGGTAGTAATGATGCACAGCCCTTATGTGGCCAACGGGGTGGACTGCCTGATGGGTAGGTAAAGGTAAAACTTTCCCCACTTAAGGGAATACTACCCATATTTTGAGCATGTTGGGCGTTGGCACAGGAAATATCATAGTATAAATAGCTACATATGAATAGACACCACTGTCCCAAAATACAATAAGCAACACAAAAGAAAAAAAAAAAAAAGGAGAAAGAAAATGGAAAATGAAGGTGTTCAGGTGACTGGTCAGAAAACAAACAATAGGTTTTGATTAATAAGGATCCTTATTTTAGATTTTTACTATTTATTTTAACTTTCGAGAAAAAATGGATTTTTTTAAGGTAATACAAGAGGCTGTGTGATACTGGATTGTTTGGGCCCACTCTGATATTTACACTCATATATAAACTTTATCATCGAAGATGACAGTGACAGTAGGCCTACATATACAGTAACAGCAAATGTTACAGCAAATGTGATAATAAATATTAAACGTAAAGCTGCTCTCTAAACAATCAAATACTTATACTTTATATTTAGTGTCTCTCACCAAACCTTTATGTGCATCCTTGAGGTTGTACAAACGTGTCGGGTGCATCTCCTTTCTCATAACACATTTGCAACTGCAAATTTTTTATTTTTTATATATATATATATATATATATATATATATATATATATATATATATATATATATATATATATATATGTTTGTTTCAGGCAATGTTTACATCCATGTTCCAAGTCGTCTTCTTCACTGCCTTTGTTGGCGCGTTACCTAAGCTGTCAATCAGCACAATAGTGTGAAAACCCAAGACAGGATGTGAATCCCCACCCGCGTGCTTGTGCGCATGTGTGTAATACAAACAAAATGGGGACCCACTCATAAATGCATCGCTCCTTACCGCTATTAGTGGTCAAAAACTCCACAGGGCCCCTTTAAAGTTAATTATACAAAGAAATGGTGCCAATAATTCATTTATTGCTTCAGTTTACTGCTCTCTCAACCATCTTTTCTTTTTGCATATGTGCCGACACACACCGATACCAATAATATCTGTGATAACCTGATATTGACCAGGCCTTTGTATTGATCGGGCTCTACAAATAGATTGGTTCCAGTACATCATAGTTCAGCCCAGTTTCTTGCTGCAGCGAGTTCACAACAGTTTACAGTAAACATGGTCAGAATATGCTCTAGTAACAGAAAGTGAAAAAAAGAACAGATAGATATTGAAAGAACAGATTTTCTGTGCTGCAAACGTGTGTGGTGCGTGCCTTGCCCCCATGCTGTGCTCCGTCTGCCTCAGCTGCAATTACCAGAAGAGAGAGTGCCCGTAGCTACCTGCTCATCATCCCAGAGCCAGAGCCCAGCCCTGGACAAAGCACATCCAGCAGCTCCTGCCAGAGACTGCATTATGGAGATTAGGGTGAAAGATTGACAAAGAGGTAGAGGGAGGCGGAGGGAGACGGGGCTCGGTGAGAGCAGCAAGGCTTCGGGGAAGGGAAATTAGTTTGCTTCTGGATGATCCCTTCAGGCTCGAGGAGAAGGAGAGAGAAAGACGGGGGATTAGGAGAGGAAAGACGAGGGGAAGATAGAGGAAGACGGACAGAGAGTGAGGGACAGGAACAGACTAATCTTGCTTAGTCAGATATCCGTCTTGTCGGGCTCGCAGAGGTCTGAAGCGGTACTGAAACAATTAGAAAACTAATCAACAACAATTCTGACAATCAATTAATTACTTAAGACATTTATCAAACAAAAAAAAGCCAAACATGCTCCGGCTTCCGTTTCTCAGATGAGAGGATTTGCTGCTTTTCTCTGGTTTTCAGCTTTGTTTTATAGCTTTTTATTATTTGATAAAAATAAAATATAACCACTGCATTTCTGCCCCTTTTTGAACCAACTTTTGTGCTGGGGTTTCTCCAGCCCTCTGCGAGCTTGATAGGAAAAGACATCTGACTGTGCAAGATTAAGACGGACAGAAAGAGTGATGAAGTGAGAGGACACCCACAGAGAAACGAGGCACACAGAGGTGACACGGACTGACACCAAGACAAAAACACTGCTGGACAGAGGTAAAGTGTTTGACAGGGGACAAGAATGTTGAAAAAGAACAGAGTGGGAGGTAGAAAGGAGGAGATGCAGACAGGAATGGACAAGCTAATTGCAGACGATTGAAATAAGAGCATAGGAGAGCTTAAGGACATGATGGAGACAAAGAAAAGAGGTGGAAAATGAAGGGTGACATTGCGTCGTTCCTGTCGTAGTGGGAGTCCGTTGGCCACCTTAGTGCCCTTTGTGATGAAGGTGAGTGGTTTCAGTGCAGACAAAGGCTGGGAGGATAGCAAGCTTATGGCCAGCCTGTGCCTGTGTCAGCCTTAAATGGCAACAATCAATAACCCCCTCCGTCAGTTTCAGCCTGAGAGGGCTGGAGCCTGAGCTGCAATGATGCACACAGTGCTGAGATGTCTGCATGTGTCAGTGGTTTTCTAGTTATTCATACTTTTCTGGTATATTTGTTTCATTTTTTCAGACTTTTCTGTAATCTTTGCTTTTTTCCTTTGAAATACTGGAGAGTTATACTTATCCAGGCCTCTAAAATTCTGCAAATGCAAACAATATAAGATATAAGATACAAATTATTTGCTAGCGGCGTTGACACTTGCAACTTGCAACAAAGGACCTCCAGGTAGACTTCAGGGCTGCCGTTACCAATTATTTTTACTGTCTTAATTTGTGGATCTTCCTTGAATGAATTGTGTGGTCTGGTAGAGAATTTAAAGAAAATAGAATAAAATGCCCATAACAGTTTCTCAGGGTCCACAGTTGCTTTAGATTATTTGTTTTGTCCAACCAAGTGTTCAAAACTCAAGAAATTCCACTTGCAATGATTTTAAACACAGCAGAAGCTAATTCTTAACATTTGAGAAGCTGTGACTTGTGATTATTTGGAGACACTGAACCTCCAAAGATAGCTTACCAGTGCAGTATCGGGTGCAACTCTGCAGTCGGACCTTCACTGGTGTAGAAATAATTCTTGCTCGGGTTGTTTATGTACTCCAGTTTCCTCCTGGAAAGAGGAACATTTGTTGTTAAGTTCAGCACAGTGGGATTTGCACTATGCGGCAGAAGGTGCCAAGCTGTGCGCAACATTAAAGGCCAAAGTGTCTGCCCACACCTGCAGCACTGCTCCAGTATGGACTGGAGTATTTTTTAGACACTCACACACACACACACACACACACACACACACACACACACACACACAGTGGAGACTTTGTTAGCCCACTGGCACAGTCAGGCTTCCCGGTACAGCATGTTTCCACCCTGACTAGAACAGTGTGGTCGTTGTGCGTGTGGTTGCCGCGTTTTGCGGACGCATGCATGCAGCCAGCAGTCACACTGGATTGTATTCATTTCAGAGAGATGGTTGTAGACTATCACTCAGCATAGTTCACTGTCAATAGAAGAGCTATGTTCGAAAATGTGATCCCCATCATGGGAGTGAAGTCACATCTCACTTAAAAATTGTTAGAGAAATAAAACAAATAATGGTACTTTCACAGAACTGTCCAACACCAGGATGTTATTTAAATCAACATGAATAGTTACTGAAGTTGTAAAAAGGGAAAAGAATAGATTAATGTTGTGATTGGTGCATTTTTATTGGCTGCAAACCACATTTCCTTCCAGGAAATGATAAAGTAAGTTAATGACGCTAATTCATAATTCCCAAGGCTTTTAAATGCAGGTCTGATGTGGGGAAAGAAACCAGGAACACCATCCAAGCCCTGAAAGTTTAGTGTGACCTGGAAACAAAGGAAACTTTGCTCCATTGAATCTCGCAGCAGTAGTGGGCACATTATAAAGCAACTAAAGGAACTATGGGGCTTTCCCTACAGCCAAGTCTCTGCCACACTTTTTTTTTTTCGAGAAAGAGAACAAGTGGCTTGTGCTGCACTGTTCTGCTGGCAGTATAATATATCACCTCCTCCTTCTGGCTTTTCAATATCACCCGGCTCTGTTGTTTTCAAAAGGGTTTCCGAGCTCATTCTGTGCTGCACTGAGGGATGTTTAACCGCATCTGAAACGCCTGGATCATTCTTTATTTCTTTCATTCATTTTAGGGTGTTTGAGCCAGGCTCCCCTGAAATGGAAAAGCATTCTAGTGCAGAAAGTCTTATGGACCATAGAGAGTTGTTTCCTCTTCCTCCCAGTGTGAAAGCTCCGGCATTGATCTTGCTCACCAGGTGTCCGCACTGCACAAGCTGTAGCCAGAGCTGAGGCAGGGGGTGACGCTATGGCTCATAAACACAGGGCTCTCACACACACACATGGGCACACAAACATGGAAATGCCACACACAGAGACATACTGTATACACATTAAATCACTTGGCTTAATTTAGTTGCATAGAAACACACAGGCCCAAACTCACACACGTGCTCTTGACATGACTTCATTTGACTCAAGTGACTCAGTTGAAGAGAACATCATGTCTATAGCCTGAAGTGTGTGTGTGTGTGTGTGTGTGTGTGCGAGTAGCCAGGAAAGGACCCTTTGTCCAGGGTGAGTCAGCCACCGCTGGTGTATAGTGAGCTTATAGACACAGTAACAGGGAGTTGAATGATTTGCGATTCGAGACCGTGTGGCAGTTTTCAGGAGGAAGCTGAAACAAAAGAAGGCGAAGGAATTAACACTGATATTATCTACTGAAATAACCCGAACAAGATACTTGATTAATGATTATGTTGTACATCCTCCTCAGACAATGTGGCAGCGCCGAACAGCATTACAGAGCATAATGTCACTAAACCTTGAAATCTAATGAATCTGGTGATTGTTGACTCCTTGACTTTTCCTCCAGCACCACCATGAGATTGTCATCTTGACAAAACAACTCAATACCTGCAAACCTAGTGGAATTTCCATCAGCCTCAGCTGTACTTTGTGTTTAGTGGTAGTTAGCGAATGTTAGCATGCTAACAAGTTAAACTAAGATGGTGAACATGGTGAACATACCTGCTAATATCAGCATCCTCACAGTGCTGCCAGCACGGCTGTAGACTCTGAAGGCCAGATTTACTAATAAAATGGAGTTGTGCAAATGTGTGCTGTGGCTTTCATTGAGTTTGCGGTCGTCGCAATCTGTGTAGGAAGGAAGGAGTATGTAATTACATATGTAATGACACACAAACTGTGACTCTTGGTGCGTCTGCTTGATAAATATAGCACGTGTTTGGGGCAGAATGCATTACACCTGAAAAACAGGTGCAGAAGCTTTAGTGAATCTGGCCCTTGGTCTTGTTCAAAACACCGTTAACTCGAATCTCTTCTTTCTCTCAGCACTTGTACTCCTAACTCCTAAACTGAAATCATCATCAGTTATCAAGAAACGCACAAATGTGACCAAAAATGGCTTTAAATCTAGTTCCATGTTTAACCTCTCCGGGATAGTTTATAAAACCAAAATGTCTTCCTTTTCCACAAGAGTTGTGCAACTTACTTCATTTTTATGGACTTGTATCAAAACTAACACGAGTCTGCAACTGGCTTGGAAGTACAACAAAATGTTTTAGGGCTAGCATGAGGAGTTTGGCTTCAGCCCCAGGCTCCAAACTCATCCCAAACTCCTTCCCACCATTCCCAAAACTACAGTAAAGTAACAAAAGCCCTTTAAAACAAGTTGACTCATATCAAAGCGTTGCTCTGCTCAACTAAACATTCTCATTTGCCCCCGAACAACAGCTCTGATACCTTTGTATTACTCAGCACTTTGATGTAAAATGCAGTGATATTTCACCTTATATGCGGAGGCAATGCAAGGGAACGTAATGAGATTTATGTAGCCCGGGGAAATGAAGAGCTTTCAGGTTTTTCAAAGTCCTAATGTCTTGTTTTTGAGTGTGTTGCCGTCCCTCCTGTGTGTTTCCTGTATATTCTCCGTAGCTCGCTCCCTCCCTCACCCTCCCCTCGGCTCTGCTATAATATGTGCAGCTCTACTAAAAAAATAGTTGAGTGAGGATTTATTTATGATGGGTTTTTGAGGCAGGCTGAGACTCTTTATCCTTCTTTTTTTCACTACTGCAGCAGCTGAATATGGAAATGTTTTTCTCTTGGTTTCAAAATGATGAGATTGTCAGCATTGTCGAATGGAGGTGGATCATTCAAAGCTGATGTTTACACATTACAGCCGCTTCAGTGTTTACTGTAGCATCTGTATCATTTGCTGCAAAGTCATTATGCAGGTGGATGGACAGGGGGCCGACCTGGGTCAGCTAAGCTAAGATAATCCGTCTGCATGATGAGGCAGCAGAGGAGGCAGGCTCGTGTACAGCGGGTCAGGACCCACTGCAGCTCCACCCATGTGGGGTGCTGTGTGTCAGAAGAAGCTTAGACGGGTGTCTCTGCACCCCGCATGTGACCTCGACACACTTTCTGGATCACATGTGCTTCTTCGGTTATGGCCCAGCGTTTTCATACTGATGCATAATGAAATATGTGTGGAATGGTACTCAACATTAAAAATGACCCCATTTCACCCATATGTCCAAAACCTCTTCATTTAAGGTTATTGATTTTTAGCTGGGTGTTGTACATAAAACACAGAGCTGTCCTGATGCAGGGTAATACACCATAGAGAAAAAAAGTATGTATGTCGTATTCTTAAAAGGGTCAGTTCAGCCAAATTACAGAAGCTATATTTTCTAGCTTACTCTTAGTGGTATCAGTACAGTCATGCAGACAGTTTTGGTGTTATGTGTCGCAGTTTTGAGATATCCACTTCTGTAACTTCTTCTACCACCAAAATAGAATTTTGTCTGTGCTTCTTATAGCATTGAAAAATTACATTTAAGCACGTTAACACCAGCTCGTCTTTCTAGTAACCTGTGGAACCTTTAGAACTACTGTGTGTTCAAACATTGTTTGTTCAAAGACAACGTAAGCTGGGGTTGTGGATGTAGTTGCTTAAGATCAATGTTTTCCCTATTCTCAGAGGGTATTTCTTGAAGTGCATTTGCTGTCAGAAAGCTGCAGGTTTTAACTGTGATTAAATCCTAAATTCCTAATACTGGATTTTTGAGGCACTCCTCCAATTTCTTATTACTTATCGGCTCACATAGATGCCAATAAAATATATGCCGGTATCAGTCGATTTATGCTGTATTACCATGTTCTCCAAATAATCATGGAGAAGTGAGCTTTTAATGACCAATCACAGAAAAGCCACTCCATTAACTCTAAACCAAATCCAATACCATTAACTACAACTAGGACGCTTGCTCTCAGTTAATTTGTCAAACAATGATTCCCTCCATGTTGTTGCTCTTTCTTTGCTGCAGTTTGATTCTAGAAATAACTTTTGAAAAACCTCCCAGAGATGAAAAGTAATTTGGTATTGATATGAGAAACAGAGAAAAATGCACTTCTCTGGCCCATATTGTAGGCGTATGTTGTGATGTGAGGAATGAGTCACAATACGGAGATCATTTTTCACTTTGTGTAAAATTGAAGAACTTCATTTCGGCATTCTGCATCAAGTGGAGGGAGTTTTTTATACAACATTTTCCATGTGTGGCCCACATGGATAGATGTATAATATAAATATGAATGTAAAAAATGTAATATATTCAACCCAAGCTTCAAGTAGTGTTAAAAATCCACGTGATAAATATGACTTCTTTTTTTTTTTTAGTGGCAGCTAGTACAGTAAATACTCATACAGCAACTTCAGATTGGCACTAACATTTGACATTTTTTTCCCTTTCCTACCAAAAATGTATCAAACATCTGAACTGAGGCACATATTAAATTGAGATTTATGTTAACCTTAAAAACCCTCATCACTCAGTCCAAGTGTTTTCTAATTATGACAGTGCTTCAGCAGTTTGGGAATGGATTAGTTACATTTGCATGCTGATACGCTGTAGAGTCATGATGTTAATGATGTCAGTTGCTATCAGCTATTGCAGCGTGATTGCTGGGAGCACTTCTTTCACGCAGAGGATGTCGGAGCGCTGCAGAGGACGATGACACAGACCTCAGTGACAGTGACGAGAGACAAAGAGACAGTGCATGTCTCGGACCGCCACAGATTTACGTTACAGTTTCCTCCTCTTCCTCTCCTCCTTTTCACCTCTCCATCTCCCTCTACCCGGGGCTTCTGACCTTAATAGCAGCCTCTTTCCTGTATGACTGGGAGATATATAATCCAATAAGCACAGCCCCCCCCCCCTGCCTGTGGCTGGGACCACCACACACAAACATGTACACATACGCACAAAAACACACACTCTTGTACATGCTCACGCAAACAAGAGTGCGTGCATTCGCTCATCAAGCCGCCGACGTCTGAGTGCTTTTTTAGCGCTGTGTGCATGTCATCTCAAGTGAAAGTGCTGCACATGAGGAAAAGCTCTGCAGGGAGGGTAGACGTTTGGGGGCAACTTATTTACAATCTCTGGGCTTTTTTAACTCGTGCAAGGAACTGGACAGGATGTTGTCTTTGCCTCATTTGCTCATACTTCCTGCCTAGAAGGGAGGAGAGTTTGCTATTTATACAACCTCTGGCCTCTGCTGTTTTGTGTGTGCCCCCCCTCTTGGTCAAGGGAATTCTTAACCTTACAGAGCCCTCTAACATGCCTCAATTTTAAGGCCAACCATTTCTCACAGCTTGTTGGACCCTTTCGGCATCATCTGGGGTTTGATAAGGCCCCACCCCCCCAGCAGCAGATATATAATTAGTCTCCGCCTCTTGTCTGCTCTCTTTTTTTTCACATGTGTGGTCTCATTTATTAGCCCATTTTGCTTCACTTCTTTCTTGCTTCATTTTTTTTTTAAACATATATGCACAGGTCGCAGTAGATCATGTCAGCAGGTGCACAGGCTTCATCATAACATCTCCGGCTGGTCTGGCAGAACTGCATTAATGTCTGATTTCCACAAATGTCATTCACCCTAGGCTTAACGTCATCTAGGTGAATGAGAGCAGTGCAGACGAGATGAGACGAGGCCAAAAAGAGAGTAGAAGAAACTAAAAGAGGAACCTACATTCTCTCTCTCTCTCTCTCTCTCACTCTCTCTCTCACTCTCTCTCTCCCTCTCTCTCTCTCTCTCTCTCTCACTCTCTCTCTCTCACTCTCTCTCTCTCTCTCTCTCTCTCACTCTCTCATGCATGTGCCTCGTCTCAGATGCACAAAGCTTCACACCCTTGGATAAGGTCTCCGGTGGGTTGTTCCTGACACAAATGAATTCAAAATCAACAAAAGCTTTGGGTTGTTTTCTAAGGATGCTGGTTGTGGAGGAGGCATATAGGTTTTTGTCTTCTTCTCTCTGACAACATATTTCCTATTGTGCATGGGAGCTTGCAGAGACAAACAGCTCGTCAGAAAAACAACACCCTTGTCTGATATTTTTTCATAAAGCCGGAAAAAAATCAAGATTGAGGTGTTTTTTGCAACAAATCACTGAGTCCATTTCACCAGTGTTATCCCTGGGTCCTTATTGAAAGCTTTTCTATAAGGCTAATATTCTCAGTGTGCAATGCTGACATAGCAGCATCAGTGGCAGCTGTGAGCTTTAAATCTATTGTGCTCTGAAACACCACAAAAAATGAAAGAAAAGAAAATGCCACAGTGGGACCTTGGTTTACAAGCTACAAAAGAGCAGCAAAGTGTGTGAAATGAGGCGAAAAACCAAAGATATCTCAATGCTGCAGTGATCATTGGATGCATTATTAAAACCTGCCCTGCCTAATTTCAACTAATCTGGCCTGAATTGGCCAAGTACACTTGGGAATTGGTTTGTTGGGGCTGGGAGCTGTCCCCGTAAATTGCAATGCTAATGGCGGGGCTGAACGGGCTTCCATCCCTGATAAAGGCAGATTTAATGGAGATATTTCACATGGAATCATTTATCAGGGACTGACAGGCAGGCAGCAAGACACCCCCCCCCCCCCCGCCCCCCCAAAAAAAAACAACTACACACACATACACACACAAGCACCTTGACAGCCACGGGCCACACCCTCTCTGTCAGTGCTTGATCCATGACGATACAACTTTATCTGCCCGCAGCAGATTAACTTAACTCGGCTTGTTGTGAAATTAGACAAAAATGAAATGGAAAAAGAAAAAAGAAAAAGCCAGAGCATATTTATATCAGGGTGGATCAGAGCTCATTTTTGGCACTACTGGTCCGTGACTGTAGACAGACAGAGAGGAAAACAGGCTCTGAGATTTTTAAAAATGCTAGAGAGGATGCATCTGAAGCACGACATATATCGCTGATAAAATCTGACAGGACAATACAAATATGCTGCGGCTGAACACGGAAAGGCATTGTTATGCAGGGGGCACACGTGTGCACTCATGGAGGTAGGAGTAATAGTCTTTCCAGCTGAGCAGTGCAATTTGTAATGCTGTTGTCTATTGTAAAATGTTTAGAAATGTCCATGTTGACTTGTACAAGATAGCTGTCTTAGCTTTTTACAAGCACTAAGAGTAAAACAGGGTGTAATACGATCAAGCATATACAGAAACAGCTGTTACATATTGTAACCCCAGGTCTATGATTACACTGATGGCCCCCTAACTGGGCTCCATAAGCTCAGCCACTCGTCCACATGTAACTGCACACGCGGAGTTTGCACATACATGCTCAGCCCGTCGTCCAGTGTTCATTTTGGCACCTACTTTTTATTTAGTTGAATTTTTTTTTTTTATGGAAAAGGTATATTAGTTGTATTGTCGTATTTCAGTCAACATTTTAGTCTACTTTTCATCAAATCTTTGTCATGCGTTTTAAAGTTGTATGTCTCCTAATCATTTTGAGGCTACAGCAGTCGCCATCTTTGTTATGCACTGTTACCATGGTTGCAGGTGTCGTTTATCGCGAGGTTAGTGGAAAAGACACTGTTGTTTACGCACACAGTGTCCATGTTGCTCTGCTCTGCAGTAATACAGACTGGACAACAGAATCTATAGTAGGCTACAGTGTGTGATTCCACAGAAGCATTAAGACAGTAGACTTATGAGACTTATTTGTCCATTTGTTGGTATTTCACATTGTCACATTGTAGTTTTTATTCGTTGTCGTCATAGTTCTCATTATCAGAGGTTACCGTTTATACAGGTTTAGTCTTGTTTTCATCATGAATAAACGGTTCTCAAAAAATGTTTTACATCATAGTTGTCATTGATGAAATCATCATCATCTTCCGCCCATACAAGTCTACCAGGGCCTGTAAGAGGGCAACATCTATCTCTGTCCAAACCAGAACTGTCCGAGTATGCCTCACACCTCTGCACTAACATATAGACGGATATAATAATCTAAGAAGAGGGCAAGGAATTAAAGAATACAACAAATTCCTTTTTTTTGTTTTCCATATAACAACTTCCATCAAAATACTGGGTCAACAGCTGCGACTTATTGAGAGCTGTCAGGGTTTGGATTTTGAATTTCCAAACGCACTGAATTGATAGCCACTTCAACTACCACACATCTACTGCCAGCATCAGCATTAAAATAACAGACAGACCTAATGCAGAAAGAACGCACCAAATGTCTGACGGCAACAAGAGTCGCTACAAATGTCTTCAAGAAAGTATATATCGTTTTTGATACATGCACTTAAGCACAGATTGTAAATTTCCAGACGTAAAAATAATGAATGTGCCAACGCTAGACAGACTTCCCTGCTTGCTGCGGCTGCACTAAGATGTACTTCCAAGAAAAAAAAGATGAAGTGATTTTTTTTTTAACAGCCAGTTAGCGATGCCCTGCAAAAACCCGGCATAGCCTGTATAACTTGCAATGTACTCTCATATTTCTGAAAATATGATTAATAAGCTCGTAAGGAAGTAGTTTAATGTGAAATCAAAATAGAAATACCTGACCTGGATACAATAATGGTTTTAAGAGCAATAAAAATAGGAAAATGGGAATTAAATAGGAATAGGGATAAAAAGTGTGTGTGTGTGTGTGGGGGGGGGGGGGGGGGGGGGGGGGGGGGGGGTTAGATTACAGTCAATCTTCAAGGTAGATTTTGAAATGGACAGTGGTGTCACGCCTGGGGGATGTCTTTGTTGTCCTCATCATGACCTCACCTGACCAGAGCTGCCATGTTCTTCTTTGTTCATCTCATCTGTCTGCTAATACTGCTCCCGGGGGACGTGACTACTCTATGTCTCTCTCTCTCTCTCTCTCTCTCTTTCTCTCTCTCTCTGCCTCCCTTCTTTGTTCACCTCCCCCAACTCCATCTATTCCTGGAACTGGTGATTTAATGAAGAGCTCGGTCAGCATGAATGACCTCTCCCATCATCATTGCCCTCTCTTGTTGTGTGTGTGTGTGTGTGTGTGTGTGTGTGTGTGTGTGTGTGTGTGTGTGCGTGTTCATACATTTCTGGTCAGATTTGACTTCGCAAGCTGCAAAACTTCAGCTGCTTAGCTTACTTTTGCACTCATTGTTGCTGTAGTCAAGCGTGGGGGGTTTTTGTCTGTGAGCCCTCAGCACTAACGGAGGCAAACACAAGGCTCATTAGAAGAAAATCCCTGAACTCACCCCCAGCTTGTTTCCCTCCACTTTCCCATCAGAGAGTGTGAAAGTTATGATATCAATAGCTGTCATATTTCCAGCACTATTTCCAGGAGAGCTAATTTACCCAGTACACAAATAGTCCTTTCATCAGTTAAGATGTTCAACAATGGGATTTCATGCTTAACAAAGCTAATGGGCTAGGGCCATCTAACTAATAACATCTATCTACCCTCCTCTGTGTGTCCTTTGAAGCTGGCTGGGCGGTAGTTTTATGTGTAATCTAACAGTGGAGGGGATTTGGCTACCCTGCTGTCAAGGTAATGCCCTGTAATTGGCCTTCTAATTCTGTGGGATAATGAGACTAGAAGCGGATGGCAAAGGCTACGCTGCTGTATTTACCTGCAACACCAGACAATTAGTACGCATAATGCTAATCACAGGCTGGCAGGTGGACTTTTTATAATGAGCCCAAAAAAAGGATTTGTTCTCACTTTCTGCTTTCACGGTGTTGATAATGTTGTAATGATGATTGTTAGTTAATTACACTTTTTGAAAGCCGTTCCTGAGTTCTGAGCAAAAGAGTTCTTTCAATTAATCACTTTATTTATATATTTTTTATAATTGTACTTTTATATATTTAGGTATGGCCATGCACTAAAAGACTATTTGTTTTCCATTCATACGTGTAAGATTTGCTCTACAAAATAATACGATCTGAAAATTAGTGTAACTGTGCATTTGAAGAAGCAGAAATATATTTTGATTAAAAAAAACATATAGTCCGCAGCTCTGTGAGGCTGCACTTAGGCACACTGTGGGAATGGCATTACTTTTGCAGGTATTTAGTCATAAACCAAAATTTTAATATAATCAAAACCTGAGTAGATGATGGTTCTAGGGGGATCAGGGGATCACTCAGGTTATTACAGCTCACCCTAAGGGGAACATGAATGTCTGTACCAAAGTTCATGGCTATCCTTACAAAAGTTGTTGAGAGAACTACAACAACTATTACTTTAAACTATTACTTAAAACTACAAAAAACACTTCATAGTGGTGCTTGAGGGAAATTCCTGGATCACCAAAGATGCATTATCTAGGGACCATGAATGTGTGTACGAAATGTCATGACAATCAATCCAGTAGTTGTTTAGATATTTCACTCTGAGCCAAAGTGGTGCACTGACTGACCTACAGAAGGACATTGGCCTTCATAGAGCTGTGCCGCTAGCATGACTAAAAATGAAACTTCAAGTATACAACAGAAAACTATGTTTCTGACATTAATGCGTGTATTTGTGCTAATTCCTGTGGTGCTTGACTTTGAACCCTGGATACCTCAAGAAATAGGCGCCCTTCACACAGCCTGTCAGTCTTTCTTGAGCAGACCACAGATGATAAACCTTTAGGGATTCTCAGAGCCACCCACCCTCAGCGGGTGCAAGTCTCTGAGGTCATTCAACACAAGGAAAGACGGGTGCTGATTAAAGTAAGGCCCTCTCGGGTTGACAGTGAACTGTCAGATATGTCAGCTAACACCAGCCCCTGTAAATTGCCAGTTACAGATCCTAATTTAGCTGTCTAAATTCACAATTCATCAGCTGGGATCCCTCTCGGGTTCTCTGCTCTGCCGAAGGTTAGAGCAGGGTGGCAGGGTTTTAAAGCGGTCCGACTGTAGTCGAAAGCCGAGAGAAGAATTCTTTGAGAATTGGAAACATTCGTGGGAAGTTGTGGGTCTGTCTGGCTTCTTCTCACAGAAGAGACAAAAGAGGACACAGTGGAGTGACATGTGTCTCAGTGGTGTTCTGCCCTCTGGACGACATATACTCCATCTTATGATACTCCACATACAGGCTCACAATTATACACAAAGACATGCACACGTGCATACGCTGCTGTACAGACGCACACATTTGCATATTGAACACTGATACATGCTTGTATGCACATGTTCAGTCTGTTTCAGTCACACAACAAATGCATGTAAACACCCATGTTTACTCTCATGCCCATGCTTTCTTCTGCTCGTGTGTCTCTTCCACTCATGACATATGTGCAGCTGTGCATTAGTGATTCCAGACAGATAATCAGGGACCACGATGTTGTCGCAATCACACGAATAGGAAAATGATAAAGTGTTCATGTTATAGTATTAACCTTGTTTTTAAAAAGGTTCACATTTTCTAAATTTAAAGCCACCGAAAGGTTGAAAATTTGCTGTTAGTTGTTAGCCTGTTTTTTTTTTTTTCATTAGCAGCTTTATCTTTTAAGCATTTTTGGTATTGACATCACAGCTTCCACATATCCTCCAATACTCATGGGATCCTCAGCATTATTGTCACAATAATAACTTTGTCTAAATTATGAAATGTAACAAAAATAATAGTTTAAAAAAGTATTCTGTATAGGATAATATCATAAGAAGCAGTTGCTGAAACAAAATATTGGTGGATGACACTGGTCTGATCTCTGGGAATATGCATTTGGTGTTTGTCCGTATTCATTGATTAATCAAAAGAAATCAATAGATTAGTCAACACTAAGATTAGATCTGCTTAGACTGCTCTGAATTACGTTATTTTCACTGCCGACAATAATACGTTGTTCTTTTACCACAACTTCAACTACAATGAAGTTCTCGCTCTTTGTAGAGGACAGATTGCTTCCTGAGTATTCTACTTACATGGTTGCTCAAAGGTTATCAGAATCAGAAATACTTTATATTTAGCAATGGGATCTTTTGTGAATGGAAACTTTTTGCTTTCAATCTCCTATAACCCCAAATGTCTCTTGAGCAAAACCCTTAATCTCCCATCTCTCTGGCCGAAGTCTCTGTGGGCTGTGTGATTTACTTCAATATGTCACATCAAACAGTTTTAGGCTCAGACAGCTCTGGTTTTCACTGCCCAGCTCCAAACCCTGTTGTCCTTCATTGAACCATCAGTTCTTGTGGGCTTCGGAGCCATGTCTATTAAGTCCATCACTTAAATACTGATTAGGTTGGACACCCTGGGATCTCGGAGATTATGGGGACATGGAGCAGGTCTCCTATCAGTGAGCGTGCGCATGAATGAATTTGTGTTGGTCTTTATTTGTCGCCGTGTGTGACATTGTGATTTGAGATGCCCCTCCCGGGTAAGGATGAATAGAAATATCTCCCTGTGAAGTAATAACCTCAGGCTTAAACACAACACAGTGGCAGCGTTTTGTTTTTCGTTAGGATATTTTATTTGTCCCTGAGAAAAGGAGCCATTGTCTGTGCAGAACCATACAGTGGGAATCAATGAAGAATCAAGAACAGATCCTGCTGGATCAGAAGCATTGACTACTGGTTAGATGTTTTGGTCTATTTCCCCTCTTTTCTTTTGTTACATTAATATAACAGCTACTGGTTGTTTAACACATTCCTTTAAATGTGTTAAAATTCATTCATAATGCATGAACATGCTTCTTCTAGCAAACAACATTTCTTGGCTTTCTTGTGAGGTACATGCAGTGGCACTGCTACATTACATGTTCTACTCTCTGCAACATAATGTATATTTAGGGCTGGGGGTCAATATTGTTTAAACAATGACACAAATACATCCGTAGCTTTGAGTACTGAAAGGTGTCAAGTGTCGAAATGTGGCCTGGTCAGACTCTTAGGCTTGTCTACATATAAATTTCACTTGTCCTCTCTAGCCTAGTGAACCATCAGGTACACTGCTGTTGTTGACAGCATTTTAACAAATTGATTTCGGGATTGTAGGAAGTTTTAGCCACTCTGATGTTAAACTCCCCCCGCCTACACCACATCATCATGTTCTCCCTTCTTCGTGTGTCATAGCTTTTTCCTGTTGGATTCCTGCTGCCATATTTTTTCCATCTTTTCCAGGAAGTCACGTTTCTGTGAATGCACTGTTCATGCCCTAGTAAGTGTGTCAGGGAGAACTGTGGCAGTGCCCCAGGTGTACAGAGGGATATGACCCCACTTGGGGCACGTCCTTGTCAGGGAGCAAGTACAGAAGTCAACTGCACTTAGTCTGCTATCTCCAGGGAAACAAGCTGGCACGGTCTGGACTGTAGGATCCGCCACCCCCTCGCCCTCGTCACTGTGATGGTCATTTCTCATCCTGTGTTTTCCCAGAGGCCCTAATGTGCCTTCATCACGCCACGTGCAGGGTTGGCTTGTTTGTAATAGTGGCGCTTGCGTGGCAGCCACAATTGTGTTTTCTCCTCAGAAGGTCCTCTTTCTAACGAAGCTGACAGTGCCGTGATTGCAGGCTTAGTGACTCACATTGGGCCTTGGGTCTCATCAGTTCTTAACCCACTTGCTGCAAGTCTAAATGGGCCTCCTTTGTCACACATGGGGAATACATACACCTGACGGTTATCTGCTGTGGCGCCAGCCTCTAATCTGCTCTGAAGAAGGCATGTGTTCTTGCTGAGAGCCGTGAGAGCTGGTTATTTACAGAAGCCCCATTTTTCAGAAGTTGTCACATCTCTGATCTGAAGGGAATACTCTTAACAAGAACCTTGAGTATCAAATGCTCCCTAGGCTTGAAAGATGGCTATGAAAAGCAGCTGCGTATACCTCGGTTTCACAGCACAATGTTAAATGGATTTTACCCAAACACACAGTGACAAAAAAAGTCCATAGACAATTCGTGAACCGCTCCTGTGGTATAATCCACTCCACTGCTGTCCATCCGCATGTTCCAAACACTCGGTATTTTCACAGCTAGAGATGTTAGCTGCAGCACACATTTGTCCGCATTGGTCATAAACATAAATATTAAGAGATGCTGTGTTTAGATATATTTGGGTGAAGAGTGGAGTGGAAGATATAAACAAGATCCTAGCAAGATGCAAGCTTTTCAGAGCCAGCTTTCAAGGCTCAAAACATAGATTTTCTGTGGAGTATTTCTTTAAAATGTTGGTACAAAGCTAATTCTTTGTTGCGGGCTGTTGGGAAATGTAGTTTTTGATACCGCATAGTCTTGCTAAAAGCTACGCCTCCCCTGCGGTGTGTTAGTAGAGTCAAAAGTGCCCGCAGCATTCATGTCTGCAACCTCTGCATGTGAAACTAGTCAACTACTGGATTCACCCCACGCCGCCTCCTGACTCCCATCCACCGCCTGTTCGGTCTTGTGTTGACTCGTGGATTAACACATAAATGACCATCTAAATGAGCTGTAATAGCGGAATAATCTCTGTGACTTATTAGAGTAATACAGCAATAAAACAAACAGAAATGCTCAAACACACGCAGCACCCTTTAATTGATTTGCTGGGGTTATTTGCTTTGTTGCACGCTTATTTAAAAGGAGAGGATGTTTTGTGTGCATGCGACGACGATAATGGCCCGTTGAGTTTGTGCGTGTCAGTGAGCGTTTCGATAATTGTATAATGACTTTGTGTGTTTACATATATGACCGAGAGAGAGAGAGGAAAAAAACTAAAACCTAAAGATTAAACTGTTAGCCATAAAAGTGTCACACCACGAACACTAATGGCCTTCGTCAATAGCATGTTTTGGGAGATTAAGCTGATCGCATTCAGGGTTTAAGCTCTCTATAACATGAAGCCATTGCTTCGAAGATTAAGAGAGCGGCACAACAGCAAGTCACAATAATAATGTCATAGAATATAGCTGGAGAGTAGACAAACAGAGCAATGGGGCATCTGTTGTGCTTCATCTATAAGGACATCAGCATTTCAGTAATTTTACAGCACTGTGAAGGCACACAGTTTTATTTTGAAGGTCTGAAAGGAACCCATAAAGTGCTACTGCCTGCCGTGAGCCTCGTAAAGCAGAACATTACAATATTTTGCAACATGTGTTTGTGCTAATGGAAATGGATGATCACAGCGTTTGTCAATTTAAAGAGGAAGTCAGAGGCAGACACAAGACGTCTGATGGGAAGAAAGACCACACTGCACTTCTTCTGGTTCTTGATATTTTTAAAGGCAGTCTGATTTGGTGTTTAGAGGAGGGAATAAGCATAATGTGACTGTGTTTCCATGTGATGGATTGTCAATCATTAACCGTAGCGCTAACCAGCCGTTACAAAGCAGATTATGTCAAACTAAGATGCACTCTACTGGACCCGTTCAGCTCCGGCACGGCTTCAAATCCTGTTTACGTTGTCCTGATAATCAGAAAGATTTACTCAGCCACCGTGCAAACTCCAAATTGAATGCCTTTCCTGTTTTTTTTTTTCTTTATTTCCTTTCCTTTTCTCAGATTTCACCCAACACACACACACACACACACACACACACACACACACACACACACACACACACACACACACCAAATCCTTAGGAGTCAGTGACTGGGGACTGTTTGTCCAGTTTAACACACACAACCAGTAAGAGCATGTATGACTTGATCTGTGATATAAACCTGATCCTGATTGAATTGAGAGAGGAGTCTTTTGCGATGCTGTAAACTGAGTAGAGGCAGTGAGCGGGAAACTTTGAGTGAGGCCAATTTGTTCCTGGCTCTGCGTTACGAGAGGCTGGGGACTCAGTTTCTCAGTTTTTCATGACCTGAGATATGATAGTATGTCAGAAATAGCAACCATAATCCCTCCTCTGGCAGACGCATGGCCTAGTCGGGGGAAAAATGCTACTCTACATGTCTCCCGCACACACACACACACTCCAAAAACAAGTAGCCCATGGGCACATTTTTCAGCTTTTTAGTCATGCACAACTGATTTAAAGTAAATGTATCTCTAAATGCATCATTTAAACTCGCTGTCTGGGCAATGCATTTATGCTAAATAATGGGTATACCTGTAGGACACTGTCAGTTTAGGCTCATTAATTAAGCCACCAGTCACATGCAAAGTCAGATGATCATGTTCCTCAGATGTTAATCGCCACGGCGACTGGAAATTAGTACAAGCCACCAATCAGCAGCTGCCGAGAGAACTATCTTCTAAAATAATGACTCCATTAATTACTAGGCGATGTTATTGCGCGGCGGTGCTCTCCCTACGCCACGTTAATTGAATGTACCAATAATGGATTTACAGCGAAGCCGAAATGCGACAACTGCCCTCTGAGCTGTCTGTCTCGGGGCCCGTCGCATTCGCCTAAAATCAAGTCAAATTGAGTGTCAGGCGCTGTTTGGTTTAGGCGGCGAGAGATGAGAGAGAGAGCGGATGAGAGCAGGTGCAAAGATGGAGGCGAGTAAAGTCAAACTAATGATGGAGCATAAAACAGCCCGTCTATGTTTGATGAGTGTGAGCTGAGAAAGTGGAAAGGGAGATGAGACAAAGATGAAAAGGAGGGAGTCAGTTACACAGAGAGAATGAGGTGATTAAGCAGATAAGACAACAACATAGACACACAAGAGCAGAGAGTTCAGACAAACAACACGTGTGTTAAAATTTAAGTATGTAAACATCTGCTTTTTATTCAACTTGCACTGTTTTTCCCACTATTTTAATCACTTCACCGGGAAATAGTCAACAGGTGAATTGATAATGAATATAACACTGTAGTTAGTTGCAACTCTGCTCTACAGCCTCCACTCTTCTGGGAAGGTGAAGAGCATTAGTGAGGTCGGCCACTGATGTTGGATGATAAGGGGTTGTCTCCAATTCATCCTAAAGACGTCAGCGTCCTACAACTGAAGTACTTTTCAGATGGTCGATCAGCATCTAAAAAAAACCCTCGATCATTGCGTTTCTCCCTTCTCTATAAGTCAGGTTTCCATCCAAATATAGCACAAATTTTAACCAAATTTACAGAAAATGATCAAAACAAAAAGCAAATTCATGTGTGTTTCCATCCACTACCGTTATGCGGATATTAGGGGTTCACAACACTGAGATGAACAGTTGGTTGTGTAACTTTTCAGTCGGGTGCCATTAAACCGCTGCAGAAGAAGAGGACACGACAAGTTGACGTACTTAAGAGTCAAATCTCAAATGGTAAAAAAAAACGTGTAGAAAACGTGTTTGAAATGTGGCATTTATGTTTTCAGTCTGCTGCTATTTTTGGTCTCTTCAGTGGAGCTGCTTCATGTACATCATGATTTATTTTTCTGTTTCCATTGCACTATTTTACGACATGATTGTCAAAATTTGCAGATTCTCCACTTTGCCCTTTGAGTGTGGCTGTTTGGAAACTATAAACACAAACTAGGTTGTCTTGAGCATACCCTCTGCCTTAAAGGTGTTGGAATGGGGTTGAGGTCCGGCCAACCCTAGAACAGTCAAGTTCTTCCACATCAAACTCTGAAAACCATTTTGTGCAGGAGATGTTGAAACAAGAATGGGCCTCAGCATTGTGCGCAATAGTGTTAATGTTTCCCTTAATTGAAATGAAGGGTTCTAGACCAAACCATGAAAAACAGCCCCAGAACAGGACTACACAATTTATTCCGTACAGTATGGTAGTGGCAATTGTTTGTTTTAGAATACAAGCAGACAAACACAAGACCAGCTGTGTAATAGCTCAACCCTGCCAATATAAGACTTGGCTCATATGCAAAATGTGATTTAATGCTAAGTTTATGTCTGTGCTGATGCTGGTCTCTGTTTTGAATCGACCATCTGCGACTTGAAGTGTGTAATCTTCCTCAGTAACTGTTCCGCAGCACATTTCTCCTGGTGTGAAGGTGTGCTAGATGCCGTCTTCACAGTCATTAGTGCTTCAGTGCAGGCGCTAATGGAGTGGCTAGCCCGCTGCGTCTCTGCAGGCCTGGTTAAAAGCTTCTTCTCAACTTTTGCACTTCTCTATCTAGTTTTTCTTTTACCTCTCTCTGCCCCCCTCCCTCCCCCCACTTCTACTGTAGTGGGCTTGCCGTCTTCTCTCTCATCCCCTCAGCAATTTTACTTTCAGCCTCCTCCATCTCTGTGTTTTTTCTCTCCTGTGCGTCAGCGTATGGCCGGATCAATCGCTGAGGGTGTGTGAGATGCATCTGTCTGCTGTCTCACACGACACAGATGAATGTTAATCAATGCGATGTGCGGTGGAGGAAGTGCATCAAAACCTACTGTGTGTCAACCTTATTCGGGATGTGTATCATGTTTTTTCAATACACCCCTGAACATGCACATTCAGTGATGTTATTGCTGCTCCACACGTCAGTGAGATGCTGTATGTTTGACAGCAGCAACAGTTTAGAGCCACGCCTGCTTGTTGGTGAGTGGCTGGTGGCTTTTGGAGGAGTTTGCTGCCTTCATCACCCACGAAAGGTTAATATCATATCATCTATATTCAGGAAGTGTAGGATGTGTCATCTTTTTAATCAAAAATACCTTGTCATTGCACAAGCAGAGAGTGTTTTGAGACTCTCCCTGTTGATGCATTTAAGGACACCCCAGTGTACAAGGTTTCAGTTGGCAGCCTCTTTCAATGCAAGAAACGACAGCATTGACATTACGTTTTTCTTTTTTCTTTACAAAGCCTGTCACAATGTTTCCTTACTGTCCTCTAGCTCTGAACTATATTGCTCATGCTGAAAAGATCCATTAGTCAATTAATAGATTAGTTAAATTAGTATTAGTAAAAATTACTCGGATTTTGAGAACCTAGTCAATCATCCTCAAGTTATTTTTTAAGAAAGAGTGCTCCAAATTGACTGTTTCCAGCTTCCTAACTGTCACGATTTTCTACTTTCCTCAGTTTTATATGATTGTAAATAAAGTGTCTTTAGGATTTTTATTGTTGGTCAGACAAAATTTGACTTCTGTGACATTTTATAAACAATTAATCACTTAATCATAAAAATAATCCAAAGATCTGCGTCTGACTGTTGAAGACAAATAGAAAAACATATCGGTAAGATGATTGTAGGTTATGCTTGACTAACTAAACACTTTTAGGACTCGCTAACTAACTAACAGTACACAGTAAATACTAGCAACAGACAAAATTGCTAGCCTACCAACGTTAAGGCTACAAACAATGCAACACTCTGTTGTGAATATTTAAGTATCTAGCCCTCGAATATAATATGACCCCCACTTTTTCAATTGTAATTTTCAGGAAAAAGTCTCATATTCAGGCCAATATGGTAATAGATGGAGATGGAGTTTTCAATATGATCCATGCTTGCAGCTGTTTCACCATGCAGCAATACCACACTGTAACTTTGACAAGAAATGAAGATGACTAAATGCTCACTGTGTTGGAGCATTACTCTCCACTAGGCTTCAAGTCTGCATGTTGATTTTATAGGCTATTAAAACATAAGTAGCAACCGATGGCTGCCTAGACGCGAGGTTACCAATCTAAAACTACAGTACGCCTTGAGGGCAGAATTTGCAATTTGTGGTTCATTGCCTGAAACATGCAAACCCACTATATGGTCCTTTTAAATCTGAGAGAAAGACAATTTAATAATCTCTTTCAATCATCGGGCTCCTTTTTCTGTTTTCTCTGTCTCTCTCTCTCCCTTTCACCTTCCATGTCTGGCTCATTTATGTTTCTTCCTCTTTCCTCCTTCTTCTGGGGTTTGATCCATTATAGATCAGTGATGAAGCCATGATTCCCCAGTCCCAACACAAGTCCAAGTCTCACCTGCTCTTCCTCTTTGTAAGTATCAGTCTGAAGAACATCAATCTCCATAAGTCAGTCAAGCAGCCCTCTAGGGTACCTCTGCACCGAGCAGCTGCACCAAAAGACACTTGAAGCTCGGAGACATTTGAGTCTGCCGTCTCTGTCGCTTTTAGCAGCCCTCGTTTGTCTGAATCCGTCTTCCCTCACAGGCGAAGACATTGTTTTCAGCCGGTGTGATTTTATTGAAGAGGTCCGCTTTTTGATTTGATCTTTAATCAAAGCGAAGGTGACAGCATGAATGTCATCACGCAGTGGGAACAAAAGAGGCCCCGACTGCTGCAGTATGGTTTGGGTCATTAATGGATGCTAATATAATCTAAGAGTGGAGGACACAAAGTGAAAACCGCAGAGAGATGAGTTGGAGTCATGTTTGATGCAGACACCTTTCAGCTTCATTACCCGCCGCTATTACAAGTCGTGCCCGTGTGGATCAGTGCTCATGTCTCTGGGCCATCATTAATATCACACCGCACAGGTTTTACAAAGGTATTAAGAGATTACTGTGGCAGAATATATCACATTTTACAAGCGCTTGGGGAAAATGGATAGTTTTTTTCCACTTATCCTGTGATGCTCCGCCTCCAATCATTGTCATTAGGATAAATTCCTGGGTGACAAAAATCCATGAGGGCCTGAACAGCCATTAGAAAATGATAATCTTGGATTATCTTTCCCTTTCTTTCTTTCTTTCTTTCTTTCTTTCTTTCTTTCTTTTCATCAGTCCAACTTGCTCACTAAGTCACATTATGTTTGTGTCAGAGTAGCAAGTGACTGTATTTGTTCTGAAATGATTCGTAAATTGACAGATATTAACCACAGCTTTGATAGAAATGAATTGTTTTAGTCATTTATCAAGCAAAAGTACCAACTTTTCTCTGCTTCCAGCTTCTCGAAGGTGCGAACTTGGTCCTTTTCTCTGTTTCATCTCGTTGTTAATGAATATCTTTAGGTTTTGGAGTGTTGGTCGGACAAAACAAGCCTTTATTGTATAAAATTAATTAAGTAAAGTTAAATTAATATATAATTATATATAATATATAATAAAATATATAATGAAAAAGATCATTATTTCAGTCCTTAACTGTCCAAGTCTAGTAATAGGATCTTCTTGGATGTCTGTCTCATGAGGCAGTAGCAGAAGTGTCACTGCGAGAGCACACTGTACTGTGTGGGAATTTGACATGATTTCAGTGATGACGTTCAACAGGGGAACAGGGTCAAAGCCTGTTTAAAAGCTGATGAAGCTGATATGCGAACCCGCATCATGTGGTGAGGGCAAATCATTTCTAAAGTAAACCAGTATGAAATAGGAAATGGCCGGGGTTTAAGAAGTCAGGGAATTGACAAAACCCTTTTTTTTTTAAACTGGTGCTTGTTTTAGGAGTTCTGGGCATACTTTCCATCTAGTTATAAAAATGACTTTTTTGCTGACTCCATTTCTGAAAGGTGGCAACAGTCCACAGCCTATCTATATTGTTTATACCACTTATTTATTTGGGACCAGGTCAATGTTGCTGTCTAGAGTGAAACCAATATGTGTAGTTTTAGTAGTTTGCAGGTCAATAGAATACTAGACAGCTAGGATAAACCTGGCGAAATATGTTTGAAAGTTTTTGAGACTTCTAGGTTACTTAATACATGTTGTTTCAACAGCATTTCAGTTACTGCATTTAACACTGTAGTCAGGACCTGTTTCACTCTGAAACATCATGTACAACACAGCATGTAGCCTAAATGTTCAACGACATTAGTAAAGGACAGCTAGACATCACATGTCCTGCAAATGCTAAATGAGAAATGTCCATTCCAAACATTCAAGAGATTATTTTTCTTTCAGAACTACTTCCTGGTATATTTTGTGGGCATTAAATGTGTAATAATGGATATTTTGACATTTGATGAGAGCGGTAGAACTGCACCAAAACATGAAAGTTGCAGGCCGTACAACCAAAACAATATGATAATATGGTGAACTTCATCAAGTGACCGCTGATGTTCCTTGCAGTGTTGTACTGATCAATGATATTCAAATGCTGAATGTGTTTAAGGTACTTAACTGTAACTAAACTTGGCTGTCATCTATCTTGTTCTGTATGAAAAAAGATTCAAAACTTCTGCAAGTAGAGCACTACTAAGTTTTTGACCCAAATCTGATGAGAGAAAAGTGATGAGCATGATTCCACGCTGAAGTAGCTAAGATTGCTAAGATTTTAATGAGGGTTGTCAGCGAATCACAGGTGTAAAACAGGCCGCCTATGATTCAGACAGATACTGATGCGCACTGCTGGATTCACATTACATATAATGTGAGAGACAGTAAGACCTAATGGGCCGCTCCAGAGTCAGATGTAATGCAGCATAGAGGACAGGACATGACATCAACCAAATACAGCTGTTAGGCTAATGCTGCATCACATCGTCACATCAGAGACACATCAGAGACACAGGATGAGTCATGAGACAGCTGTGGGGTCAGCAGCCTGGAAGGAGACCATTGCAATGCTAATGGCTTTACTGGACTATTAGCATTAGATATATGTTTGAATAACATGCACTGTGTTTTGGGTATTTTTCATTTCAAGCTGACTTTGGGTTTGATGTAGAAGAAGGAAAAAGAGACAGCACGAAGAAGCAAAAAGAAAAGATGAAAGAGAGAAGTGAAAGGGACAACAGTTTTTCACACACTGGACGGCATTTTTCTACTGGACGGCTTTTCACGCACTGCTGTTCCCTGAGGGGTTGGACTGTGCATCTGTGGCAACACGCCATCGTGCAGCATAATGACACCATCACCACCCTGCTGCTCGCCCACTTGTTGGAAGTTGGCACGGGGTGGCAATGTGCGACATGCTATGGAAAAACAAATCACTCAACACCTGCTGTGATTATTTCTTCCCCTCTTCGCTCGTCCTTCCTCTTTGGTCACAGGTACACTGTGCGACTCTCTCCGCTGACGTCTAAAACGTCATCTGTCCTCTGGGTCTGAGCCAGGGTTTCAGATGCCGAGCAGCAACGACTGGCCTGGCTACTTCTGCATTTCTGATGACCTCCTTTCACAGTAGCTAATTGAGCCCTGCAGTATGTGGGCAATCTGCCGACCAAAATAACGTCAACATCAGGCCTGACAGGGAGACAAGAACAGGAATAAAATAAAAGTTAAAATGTTTTTACTCCTAGATTTTCAATTGTTGGGCGGCCTTTTCCTTTTGTTTCTTGTTTGAGAATGTATTTATTTGTCAGTGTGTTGAATTATTTAGACTTTTCAAACTTTTATTCTACTTGCTGACACACACTATACTGTACTTTACATGCAATCTAAATCTAGTGGAGGTTTTTTTTTTTCCAGGCAAACACCTGACATCCACCTCTGGGCACTAGAGAACAGAGCTGTGGCGCACAATGTCCCATGTGGGCTCCTGTCAGTTTGAAAGTCCCAGAGTCCCCTTTGCTGCTGCTTCCCGCTGGGATTCACCGGACATGCCAAAGCTCCCTGGGAACTGTCAGAGTCCAGGAATGTTGTTTACCATCTCCAACCTTCTGCATTGGAATACACAGTGTCCTCTGTGTCTGCCATAGATAGAATTGAATTATTCAGACACTGTATCAATAATATGTTTTAGCCAATTGTCAGGATATAAACAACGTATGAGCATCTCCTGAGAGGGAATATTTCTTCTTTCTCCTGCTTTCATTTGTCCCACAGTGCTTCAGTTTAACATACCAAAACAGCTCTCCTCCTGCTGACAACAAACGAAAAAAAGAGTCCCATTTGGGATTATTTTTTAGTTAAACGATGTGAATTCAGACGGGGCTGCCGGTGCATTTCATTTTGGCAGCCTGAAGATAAGTAGTTGAGAATTAGTTGAAAAATCTGAAATATTTCGATGTTTTGTCAGACAATACCTGTTGCAAACAGACCCTACCATCAGACAGGAATGTTGATGTTTAATGATTCTGCAAAACCACTGGTTAAACATTCAGTGCCGAGGTTTTAACATTTTTAAATTTGGTTAATGTTAGATCGTGGCTACAGTACAAACAAGACTCTACAGCAGTACAGGGTTTTGTCTTTACACCGCGTCCTAACAACACGTAGGCATCCGTATGGAGCTTTATGAAGGCTCGAGGCTGTCTGCGCATTAACTGTCAAAGTCAAAACATAAACAAACCACAGAGCTCACGCACAAGCCTCGCGGTGTCAGGACGGAGGGCCGAACAGCTGACGCGCGTGTCTAAAATAGATACATGGTGTCCATCAACACTCACATCACTCTCTCCGATGCTCGCGGCTGATGGCTTCATTAATTATAACTGCTGTGCTCTGTGTTTTGTAACTTGCTGTACTTGTTGGTGGGGCAAAGTGCGGAGTCAGTGGCAGGAGAATCAGTGCTACAAGCAAGAATACAGTCTGCCCTGTAGTCTGCTTCATACTCCCCAGATCCCTCTCCTAAGCTGACTGAACAGGGACCAGCACTATGCTCATTTTAGGGATCCAACAATTGAAAGAAATAAGACCTAAACCCTTTAGAGTTAGAGAAGACCGTAAGGGATTCTCTAAAGGGCCAGCCAGAGGAGTGCAGGAGCTTACTGTTCAACAGAATGTCCCAGGGGATCTGCAGCCCGGGGGGGGGGGGGGCGTGAGGTATACCAAATATATATTTTTTTGACGGTTTTACTTTGCTTAATGGGAAACATAAAAAAAAAAAGAATATGTCATTTGTTGTGGTGACAGAGAGGAGGAGGAAGTGGCTGAGGCACAGAGAGAAAGTCTTCAGAGAGCAGAAGTAGATAAAGTGGTTGTTAGAATGACTAATTTCCCTCATGAAATCCGTCCTGTAAGACCTCCTGGAATAGAGACTTTATTGCGTGGTGGGTTATCATTACACACTATAGATAGCCTGGAATCCCTTACAGACCTCGCTAGCCTACTTTCAGCTCATCAGAAAATGGGATTGGAGATTTGAGCAGATTCTGCCTGTCCCCCCCCCCCCCCCCCCCCCCAGTGGTTTGACCTCTGACCTGCTTGTTTATACCTGCGTCTTGACTTTGTCATTGGATTACATGGGAAAGGGGGCATTTATTTTTCTCCTGTTTTCACTGTTAATCCTGACCACCTTCCCTACTCTGTCCGTGCCCTGTCCTTGAATGTTGAGAGGTGTTTGTGTGTTTACGTGGGTGTGTTTCTGTCTGTGCTGGAGTGCAGTGGGACAGGGCTTCTCCCGGCGGTGCAGGAGTAGTTCTGTGTGTAGCCCCAGTTAGTATCTCCTCTTCCTCCCACCACCTATCGATCAATTCCTCCAGGCAGCCGGACTCCCCGCCTTCTCATTCAGCCCCTATATTCGGGGGGGGGGGGGAGTAGACGGTAAAGGCAGTGAAACAAAGAGAAATACATGTAAACAAAGAGAGTGAGGAAGAGCATGAGATGGAATCAGAAAAATCACATGACACAAATCAATGCAATCAAATGTAAATGGGTAAGTCGGTGATGACAGATGAAATCAAAGACTGAATGATAAGCGCTGCAGAGATTTGATTAATACAACAGACAGACAGTTTGATTGAGAGTGATTGTCTAAAAAACAAAACAGTTTTCATCATCTGTCACCACTTTCTGTCTTTTCAGTGTTTATCATTCACACAAACGTCTAATTAGGATTCAAGGTTGAGTCACACGAAAAAAAGTGCTCATCAGAGTTGAGATGACAAAAATGAATGCTGTTTGATTTGATTAAAGAGTTAAATTCATTCTCAGTGCCTCACCTTTTCCCATGTAATGTGTCGGGGGGTTTATTGTTCCTTATGAGGAAGAGTGTTGTTACTGTAGCCAAGTCTCATCAATCACAAAAACCCAGCAAGACAATCAATTAGTAGATCAACAGAACATCAATTGCCAAGGATTTGGTGCTTTTTTGAATAGAATAAAGTTAAAAGTGAGTTAGGTTTTGGACTTTAGCCTTTTGGTTTTGGTCAGACAAAACAATCCATTTTAAAACCCTTGACCTTTGGGACATAAGGGGCTTTTTATAGATTAATCTGAAAAAAACACATTTATTAAAAATAGCAGTTGTTAGTTGCAGTTCTAAACTGATCACATTTATGTATGTGAATTAGTTTGTGTGACTTCCTTCTGCCATGAGAGGAGCAAGGATAAGAAAGGGGCAAACATTGGCACGCTTACAGAGACCGTGGTCCATTGTTTTGGCTCTGTGCTCATTCTAATCACCTACAAACAACTTGAGAGTCCAAATGCTGCTGCTACACCGACACAGTGTACACACACACGCACACACACCAAACCCTCCTATCAGCAGCATCTCTCTCTCTCCCTCCACACACACACACACCTGGCCTCTGACACACACTCGTTCTCCCCATCCGTCCTCCCACACCTTAATGAGGAAGCTCATTATGGACAAACAAGCCGCTGCTCCTCTGAATAAACAACGAGGACAGCTCTGCTGCTCGGCTGAGTGTGGAGCCGCCAGCTGAATATTTTATTGATTCTGCAAGTCCAGCTGTTGATCTGTCTTGTGTACTCGTGTGTCATTAATATAGTGTGTGAACAGAACAAAGCCCTGTGCCCTGTGAGTTCATCAGGTTGCAGTAATTGTTAAGCGGCTGCTGTAGTGTGCCGCATGCTCCCGCGGGTCAAGACTGTGTGTTTACGTTTAAAGCAAGTCTATGATCTCTGCCATTATAACTGTCTGTGTTGGTGTGTGTGTGTGTCGCTGTTCTCTCTGCTCTTGCACTGCAGATTATCTGTGTCTATCAAGACTATCAAGAGTAACTTGGTAGAGTGATGATAATCCAGAAAGAAAGAATGGCATATAACTTTTAAGACGCACGTATCTCTTTTAGGCCGTACTTAAAAAAAACACATTTATTGTACATGTGGCACATTCTCAGTCTCATTAGCAGCCTGTCAGTGTACACATACAGTAACACAGTTGTTTCCAGAGGCTTCAGTGATGCTGCAGAGCTCAGTGCCCATATGTACCTTTTCCCTCCCCAGCCATCTCTCATATGTCATATGGCAGTCAGCCCATCCCTCGGCCCTCACTTCTCAGCAGAGTTGAGCATGTAACTTCGCATTCTGCTGATCCCATCTGACATTTTATGGACAGCATGTCACATTATATGTGTACATGGTCTCTCTGTGGGAGTTGGATATGCCATACAGAACACATGCTACACACACAGGCAAACAGAGATGATGATTTAAATAGCTGCTTTTGTAAGCTGTGACACTTTTCTCTTCTTCCTTTATTATTTCATCTCCCTTTGAATAGTCGAGGCTCTTACTGAAGAAATGGTGCTTCATTGATAAAAACAAACTCCATTGACATCATTATAGATTTTATGCTGTGATTATTTGAAAGTGAATTCTAAATTGTATGTCTAGGCTTTTCAAAACATCCAGTTGGGAAAGAACCTTAGGGTGCAAAGAGCTGATCAGAGAAGGAGACATATTATTCTAGAAGATATTTATTCTTGTACCTTTATACTCTTGAAGTCTCGGGTTAAAATACAATGAGTCTTATTTTGTGCTATACTTGTACTTTCATAGCGGCTGTCAGCTTAAAGCCTAACTCAGTGCATTTGACAAGTGACAATAATTCCTATTTTCCTGTGGGGGCCGTGAACAGAAACACTTGAATGAACAATGACATGAAAGTAATGACCTAAGCGTGTGTGCATATTTCTGTTATTTCTGTTGTTAGTATTGCTGTTAACGCTCGTGAGCTGTCTATACACGAGCCTCTCAGGCGGAGGTGTGATGAAGCCGAGGTCTAGCTAGCTAATGAAGTTTCCCGCTTCTAATATAATTAATTACAGCACTTATCTGACCAGACAAAACCCAGCTCGATGGATTATATTAGGATGCAACATCTTGGCCCCGGATGGCCGACTGGGAAATGGATCATGATTATCTCGCAGTTAGAACAACAGAGACACACAAAGGCCCATCGCCTCATTTCAGATCAATTAGCGGCGAGGCTCTCTCCCCTGCATACTCAGTATCGCGATGGCATCCCCGTCCACACGGCAACAAAAGAGGACATATATGGTTCTATAAGGAGCCATATATGTGTAGTTTGTTTTTGATTTTGGATAAAAAAAAAGAAATGCCTTGCCTTTGTAGTTGCAGGACCTGTAAATCCTACTCCATTGTCTTCTTTGATTTTATGCTATTCTTTATCATAGAAAGACATGAGTAGACATGGATTTGCTCCAGAAGGTACAAATTGAAGACAAGTCCATCCGTGAAAATGTTTCAACTTGAGCAAAATAAATTCACTCTCTGATTGTGCAGAGATGGAAAGAAAATGGAGAGAAGCTGGAGTTCTGGGTAAGAAGTTGAGACGTCTTGGCTGACGTCTGCACAGTTGTTACATTACCTGTTCATGTGGTCCAGATAAACATGAACTACGCAAATAGTCGCGTTTGTCTGCATTAATCTAGGTGAGCATTCGCTTCACATTCAGTCTGAATACACCTTAATGTCTTCAAATTTACCATTTCAATTTGTGAAGTGGATTGGTTTTACAGTCCATGCTTATTTAAACCAACAAACTGACTGTACAGACATCAAACAGCTATCAGTGTTAGCTAGCAACGTATGCGCTGACCATGTGAGCCAGATTCCAGTCTTTCCATTATTTTCCACCAGCTCCTCTCCTTTTTGTCGTTGTCTCTGTCTGCTCATGAAGTTGAGAAAAACTTGTCTACTCATGCTGCCCAGAGCGACTTTGCCTCTGTTCATGTCGTTAGGGTTAACCCTAACCTTACATTGGCTTTGCATGCAGTCACGCCACCTGTAAAAATTCACTCCTTCCTTAAAGCAGTTGTGCTCCATCAGTATTTTAGCCACATCCCGTTGCTCACAGAGCCCGTGACAGTCAGGTGGTTGAAACCATGTTGCGTAGTCTCTGTAACAGCCAGCAGCTCTGACATGACAGCTTCTGAGGTGCGACATTTGCAGGTTTAATACTTCTAACAGAATATGGCTTAGCAACCGACAGCAGCTTCTTGTGATGGCAACCACAGCCGTCTTTTAAAACGCAATACCATCCTTTTTCTCCCTCGGGGTAGGGAAGAGGCACCGGCATCTTTATCTCCCACCGGCCGACACTCTCCATATTCCCTCACTAAATTACTTCCTCTGCCTCTGTGATGGAGAAGTAAAAGAAAATGATAAGTCCATAGGCGTGAATATGGAATATATATACTGTATAAATGGCATTTTCTTATGGGATCCTTTCAAGCCAGGCCTTCTGACAGACTGGAGAAATGACTCCTCAGAGTCCTGTGAGAGCCGATAGGAGGAAATGCATCTGCACAGGCGAGGAATGAGAGAGAGAGTAGCTTGTACATATTGTTTTCATCATCTGTTATTTGTCTTTCGGTTCAGTAAGTACACCGTATACTGACAGGGGGAGTTAAAGGAACAGTAAACAAAATATTCCCAAAAGCACATTATTCGACCTTAGCTACTGCAGGAGGAGTAAAGAGAAATACGTGTATTTCAAACAAACGATTGTAAACATCTTCCAGTACCACTGTCAAATGTATTTCATTAGGATTTGTTGCAGAGCTGCATTAGGTTTAGCTCGGTGTCCCTAATAATCTGGCAACTGAGTGTATATAATCAAATTCCAAAGCAGTTAAAAGAAGAATGGTTTTTCTTCACAGAGATGACAGTATCAGTATAAAACAGATGTGGCATGTGTTTTTTATTCAAGGTGAAGTCACTAGTAAACTTAATTTAAGGAAATATTTGAAGCTAATTGAATTTAAGTCTAATTAAATGACTTCATTTATGACTAAATATATGTTTGTCTGAAAGCCAGATAAGATGGCTTGGTGATGTGGATGGATTCACCAACTTTTGACCTTCTCTATGTACTTGCATATCACAACATGCTTGTATTTACCACGACACTTGTCAGTATGCAGTGTATGTAATATTTTATCTCTATTCACTCATCCCCTAAACTGATGATGCGGTCGTTGGCATGTCCGTGCCGAGAAGAACTATTGGACAGTATTTCCTGGTGTAAAAGTTAAACTTTAGTTTTCCTGGTTTCAGAGTTTAACTTCAAGTCCAACTTTAGCTGCCGTGGGTCTGTAAAGAGAATCATCAGAGGTCTTATATCAGATATATATTGCTATTGCTCTGGTCATAATGCATCATCAAGTGGAGGATTTGGGGTATGAAGAGTAATCCTATGAGACAGAACTCTGAGTGTAGAAATGTGTTATACTATGGCAGATGCATGAAAATGAAGTTGAAAAATTGGTTAATTGTTTTCTTTTTTCTGTTTGAGTTGACACCCGTTTTGGCTTCTGGGCTTCAGGTTTGCATATTCAGTGTTGTTAAACTTTATTTCTCCTCGACTTCTCCCACCAACACCACAATGCCTGGAAAACACTGCAGTTTTGGAAAAGTTAGGTTAATAAACAACAGTCCTGGTGTCATATTTCTCTGTTATATTCTTTTTACTGTTGTTGTTCTTCTGTTATATTCTCACTCTCACACTCATTTTCCGACTGCTGCTTAGTGATTTTGGATATATGGCTTGTAGCATCCTCGGGTTGTTGCAGCTCAATTTAAGCCATCCAACCGTTTGCAATAAAAAACAATATTTTCCTTCTGTGCATGCCCTGAAGCGCCACTGAAAGGCATCTGTGTGTGACTAAGCACATCATGGTCCCGTTTGTTTGCATATCGGGTCTTTTTGCTCTTTTTTTTTTTGGTTCATACGGAATGAATTCAGCTAATCGACTTGACGTCACGACAACAGAAATCATAGGCTAACTTCCGGTTGAAGGACTCCTTCCAGACACATCAGATTAAGTGTGATAATTTATGTGACTCCGTTAGCACATAAACAAGCCAGTTGAGCAAGTGAAATATGAGCAGGATGTCTCATGTGTGAAGCATTTTGTCAGACTGCGTGGTTTTATCAAGAATGATTTTGGCAAAGCGAAATTTCATCAAAGTCAGAACAGAATCAAAGCTTCTGTGTCGGAATTTAGTATTAAAAGCAGGCATGTTTTTTTTTTTTTTTGCCTGTATGTCTTTAGGTTTTCTCCTTCATGATTCATAAGACATTTTAGGGTTGTTTGTGGCCTGCAGAGCTGAGATGACTTTGCTGTAAAATATTTTGATTTCATTTTTTTTTTATGTTTATTTCATTTATAGCCACAAAACATGTTCTTTATTAAGGCATACTTTTGGTATGTTTCATTTATTTTATTTTTGAATGCTCCACAATCTTTTGAAGAACTCTACATTTTAGTGTTGCATGTTGTAATTGCAGCTGTCGTGTATTTCTAGAAGATTGCAGGGTCAGGGGGTTGAGGACTGCCGGACAGATCATTCAATGTCACTGCGAGCCTCTCAGATGCATTTGCACACATTTATAGATCTGTGAGTGCCGGACTGTGTAATGCCAGAATGGAAATCAAGTGGTTGGCAGACAACCAGAAATATCGAAAGTGTATCTCTTTGGTCCGTCTGATGGACCAGTTTATACAAGGGAAACATCATGTTTCGCTCAAATGTCTAATGTGTTGTTAGTGGGACACACGGATCACTTCCTACTCGGCTTCCTCTTCTCTTTTTCAAAAGAAGTTGCAGAAACTCTGCTTGCTATGGAGTGTCTTGTTACTACACAGATGACAGAGTGTATCCTGGAAAGCTAGTCTTCTGCCGTAAATCCATTTTCACACTCGAACCCCTCATTGACTTATTATGAGAAACCCAGCCTGACCTCCAGAGGAGGCGGTGATGAGGAACAGCTGCCTCGTTGTGATCCCTCTGTCTGAGCTGGTCACTGCTGGTCACCACCTTCCTGCAACTGCACACACACACACACACACACACACACACGCATATGCGGGTGTGAGGTATAGCATGCTGTGGGCTTCTGCCCCCACCCACTCACATAAATACCAGCCAATGTGGCCTGACAGGCTCCACCTCAGCCTTGAGGGCACCAGGGTAGAATCATCAGGAAGACGGAGCTTCAACATCCTCAACTTGTGTGCATATCTGAGACTGCACTCGCAGAAAAAGATGAGACTCTGTCGGCATCAGATACTCCTTCTCCACCATTCTTCACTTCTAACCTCTTGTGTTTTTCTGCCTGTGAATGTGTGAATATGCTGCTGGAATTTTCTGGTAAACTAGTCAGACAGGAGAGGTCAGGCTGCACTGAGCCTGCTCGCATCACACCTGAACATCTTAACTCCAAACACTTTTACACTTTGAAAGTCTTTAACTCATTACTTTGAAAGTTATAGTTATATGTTAGGCCTGGAAGACATGGTTGAAATCCACACAGTACTAATATTAATAAAGTATTTAAAAAACATGTTAACGATAGGTATATACATATAACCAAATTCATATTCATTACATCCAGACAAAACACTTCAGATATGTGTTGCAAACAGTTTTGGCAACTTTTTAATATTAGTTCAGATTGATATTAGTTCAAGTACGTCTTTTCAATAAACCGTGATTGTAAGCCCTCTCAGGCAAACTTTTGGCCATATATATATAAACTTGTCCAGAAAAAGTGACGCACCTGGCCTCATGAAGGTCTGCGCTTGGAGATACAGGCTCCACTTGTTTTGCTGAGCTCTACTGAAATAAGCCAAAGCCTCGTCCTTCACCCCAACGCCACCCAACCAATGTCAACTCCCACTGCTCATGCATGACCTACTGGAGGTGGTTATGTGTGTGTCTGTGTGTTTACCTACCGGGACATGGCATCATGGGAACACGCTGCTTCCCTCTTTGCTTCATTTGAGCGGTTAAACCCCGTGGAGCCTCTGATGTAAACCTCACCCCACAGATGGCTCAGTGCTTATGTGTAGTACAACATGACCCTCCAACACTTGAGGGAATAGCCATGTCGCCATACTTCCCTGACACTGGATATACCAACAAACTTACAGCAACAATATTAATCTGCCTTCATTTTTCTTCAATTAAACTCAATTACCTCCCGCAGAGACCCACTCAGGTTCGTTCAGGAGATGTGTGTGCGTGTGTGTACATTTCTATGCAGCTCCTCAGCATGTGAGAGTCAATCTGAGATGATGTTTGATAATGCTCTGATTAATATTGCATGGTTCATCTCACTTGACTATTAATGTATTCCTGCTCGCTTGTATGGTATCTCTGTGGTCCATCTCTCAAGCGGTTCTGCTTGTTATGCTGGTCCCGTGTGTGTTTGTGTGTTTGTGTGTGTGTGTGTGTGTGTGTGTGTGTGTGTGTGTGTGTGTGTGTGTGTGTGTGTGTGTGCTCAGAGTGTGCTCCACACATGGCTGATAAGAACTCAATCTCAGGCCCTGTGTGAGTGGCAGTGAGGAGACAGCAGAGGGATAAAAGAAAACGATGGGCCACCCCTTTCTTTCTTATCAGACAGTGAAGAAGAGGCAGCAGGAGAAAGTAGACACAATGGTGCAGGTTTATAGACAAAGTCTGCTATAACCTGCTTTATTCTTAATATCCTTTATTAACTTTTTACAGTCAACTTTTGATGCTGTGGTTGCAGCTTGTACTTTTCTTACTGCGGTTAGCAAAGAAATATACACAATCACAGTTTGTTTTTTTTGTGGCAAGATGCACCAAAAACTAGAACTGATTTCACTCAGTTTTGAAAGTGTGATTAAAACCGTCTGGAACCATTTAATTCATTGATAAAACATTGGTTTGCTATGAAAAGTGTTGTGTAACAACATCACTTTATCCTATGTTTCAGTCTCTGACAGTTGTCCTTTTGGTGATCAGATAATTATATAATGTAATTCTTAAGTCTTAAACTAAAAATGTCATCGTGTGGTTTTCTTCAAACTTACAGTACCTTATGTACAATCATACCTACATTAGTTATTGTTATAAAAGCCGTTGTTATTCCCTTGAGGGGGAAAATAAGAAATCATTGTTCAGCTGGAAACAGTTTGTCTTAATTATGTTCTGTCTACTGGAAGTGATGACAGCTCTGCCGCATCTTTGCTTAATGCAGAGCTAGCAGTCTGCACGAGAGCACATCAGTCCTGAGGGAACTGTTCCCGTCTTGACACCCCCCCCCCCCCCCCCCCCCCCCGAGTGGAGCAGCCGGGGATGGGTGGAGGGAGAGCAGAAGCCCTGAGATAGACAGAAACAAACACAGAGATGGACATAGGCCAGACACCCCTCATGGCTGTTTGGGTTCCCTGCCACTCACACAGATGTCATAGACCACTGACCCACACATTGGATTGGATCACCAAGTTTGAAAAGTTTAGTATGTTATTCTATAAACTGCATATGTAGTTGATAAAGATGATGGCATTTTTAACTTAAGTCTCCTCCACTCTTTCATTCATTACTCCTTCTCAGCCATACCACTTGGCTCATTTTCATTCATCAGTGGCAGATCTGACGAGTTCCCCATGGTTTCAAAGGTGGAAGAATGTTTGGGAGGGTGAAGGGAGGGTTTTGATTCCTGATGTCCCAAGCCAATCTGATTGCAATTAATGATTTAATGTCAGCTTCTAAAATTAGTAAGTTTGCGTCTATTCTAGCAACTGTTCTCAGGTGAACCAATCATTTAAAGTGCTGTGGCCGGTTAAAAAATAATCCAATGTATCATCTTTAGGAATATGTATGCGTTTATGTGAGTTTCATGTGCCTTGGAAGCTGTCAAAACTCTAATTCTTAGTTTTATTCTGTCAAGAGAAACAAAATCCAATGTTTTTACAATGAATTCAATATTTCTCTTACCCCAATCTGAAATGGAGTTTTCTTTTTCTGAATAATATGTTTTCTTTGAACTCCAGCTGCTCCCGAGTTTCTCCAGTGAGAAGAGGACAGTTCTTCCACTGTGGAGACCACTACTCTGATTAGTGCTTTAGATGGCCCTGGATATATTGCCTCTAGAATGATTTCCTTTTCCTTTCCTGTATAAACCACAAATCTGATATTGCAGTGCGGAGGTCGCCACACTTCTTCTGTCTTCTGTCCTCTCTCTCATCCTCTTTGGTGGTAGATGTCATGATTATTGGCCTGGTCAGATTGGGTTTCTGCTGGGTGGTGCGACACCGTTGGAGTGACAAATTTACCCTGACAACTTGCACATTTTCAGAGTGCACAGTGACACATATTTCAAGGATAACGGGAACTGACATGCAGTGCAAAGGAACTGTGAGAGACGGTGATAGTATAGTAATTGACAGGGGATATCTTACTGTACACCATTCTACATAAAAGCATTTAACATTCTGTAGGTGTTGTTGATATAATTTCCGTTTCTGTACATGTGGAGGATGATGTGAAGTGACAACCTGTGAAAGCTGGCAAAGTATATCTGGCTTTTATTTTGCAGTCCATGAGTGCAGATACTATAGGTCACTTTCCTTCATGTCACATAAGTCAAAGATTTATACTGAAGGGTTTCATTTCTTTATGCAAATGCATAAATTCAGTTCGACCAACAAAACAAAGCCTCTGCATTTCCACTGCAACACCACCAGTTATCTCCACACGAGAATAATATTCTGTCATCGAGCATTTTCTGTCCCGCGCGTCCTCCTCTTTTTCTCAGGAAACTGTTTGATCAGTTTGATTTGTTCAAACAGAATACGGCCCTCTGTGTTTTCCGGGCAAACTTTCCACTCCACAGGTGGCGTATCTCAGTGTGCTTTTCATTTATTTTTAATGGCAGGCCCTTCAGGCATTGGACTCACGAGCCCCTCTTCCTCGTTGCTCTCTCCTCCTCTGAGGGTTCCCCTGAAGCCGAGGGTAAACGGCTTGAAGTTGAGGTCGTCCTTTCGTTAAGCATGATTCTCTGACTGCTAAAGCTGCCGTCACTGCTTTGAGGGCAGAATTTCTCATGAGCTAAGAGTTCTGTGCCTTGTGCAGCAGCAGGGCTCTTCACTGAACTAATGCCTAATGGATATGTGAGTCCCACAGTGAGGCTGGTAGAAAGCTAACCTTCTAACTTCCCACAATATAACAGATAGATGTGACAAAGACCCACCTGATGAATAGAATAGACTACAACCTTATTGCACACAGGTGGAAATCTTTCACTCACCCAGACAGAATCTGCACAATAAACCACCAAGAAAAAATAGAAATATATAGATACTAAAAGTGCATGAAAAGGAAAAATACTGTGATATGATTCTGCACAATATTAACAAATTGCTATATAATTTATGTCTAACTGAGAAGAAACCTTGTACCAGACAAGAAACCTATTGTGAACATGTGAATAATAATAATATCCTCACTCAGAAGCAAAGCCTGAAGTGCTGTGATGTTACACCGACACAAATCCCTTTATGGAGGAGGTCTGCGTGGGTGGTTAGGTGTGAATAGTGTTCAACAGTCAAAGACAGTTTCATTCCTTTTAACTTTGACCATGATCTTTCTATTTGATGGATTGTCATGAAGTTTGGTACAGATATTGGGTCCCCAGAAGTCAGACGTTTTCACAATCCATCATCTCCAACATCTACTGGATGGATTGGCACAAACTTTTATAAAGACATTCATGGTTCCCAGACAATGTATCCTAATGACTTTGGGGATCCCCTGACTTTTCCTCTCGCACCTCCAGCAGTTTGACATTTGTGGTTTTGAATGAAATGTCGTGAACTATCGGATGGATTGACATGAAATGGGTTACAGACATGTCCCCCTTAGGATGAATTGTACTTGATTTTAATTATCAGGTCCAAATTTCAATTTGTCCAGTACTTTGGTTTGTGACCAAATACCTGCAAAACCACACTGACGTTCTCACCAGCCTCAGCTGTACTTCGAGTTTAGTGCTAATTTGTAAATGTCAGCACACTAACACACAAAACTACGACGGTGAACATGGTAAACATTATACCTGCTAAACATTGGCATGTTAGCGACTAAGACTGTGTGTGTGGTACCAGATATGAAATGCACTCTGAACATATATGTACATTATGTATATTATGTATCAGATTTATGTAGAAAACAGAAGAAATAAATGACTCGATTAGTCTATGAGTCACTGAATGAAACACTGGAAACAAACGTCTCCTGCTCCGATTAGCTGTGTTTGATAAGCCCTTGTCTGCGACACCGACACACAGGCACAGAGGCCTGTCTTTTTCAATACAGTGTGGCGCCCCAGTGGAAATGCCAACTGGTACAGCTGCCTCCAGTACATGGACTCTACATAAAGTCAATACTTGAGCCACATGCACACAAAGCTGCCTCTGTCCACTGCTTTCTCTCTGCCAGCATCGAGTCCCCAGAGGGAGGCTGGGAGATTTGGTGGCCATAGAGATGTCAAACACACATGCTTGCCCAGGCACACATAAATGTCGTATACACTGTTCATTCACATACATAGTAGCGCACTAGCTGACATGCACACAATGCACAAAGCGGGACCTCCCCCGGCTGTTAAATACTTATATCTGTGCTTATATGTGTGTGTGTGCCAAGCTTGCAGTCCGAGGCACTGAGGTAGAGGTGTGTGAGGTTGGAACTGAGACAGTTTTCTTTTTTTTTGCTGTGCAGCCCTGTCCACAGCCTGCTGCTGCATGCTCGCCTGCCTGGCCTCGAAATGAGCTTTTTCCTCAGGAAGAGGCCGGGCTTTATGAGTACACTGCTGGGCGCTCGGACCTGCCAATTAGGCCGGGCCGCTCCAAAGTCTCTACTCCACAGCACTGCTGTTATTACACCCCTCAGGATTCACAGCGAGTCCTTACCCATTCACAGGCACGAGTATTTGCTCCTGCTCTGTTGCATCCCGACAGGGCTCACACTAGCGGGTTTAGAAACTGGTAATAAGCATTTGGGAGGGCTGTATGTCAGGTAACAAGGGATATAAGATAAGAGAAACTTTATTTATCCCACAGCTGGGAAATGTACAATGTATGAAAGAAATATATGTATATGTATGCATCGGACCTTAAACAAAAGGAGCTTTCTTAGATAATCATAATATGAAGGTATGAATAAGACACCATCCGTGGAGCAATTACAGGAACTTATCTTCAAGTACATAAATACTGTATTTGCACGCACACATCTCACAATGAAGCCCACTGGCCTTATTTGGCTATGTGTAAAGCACAATATTTCTCTATAATAGAGAATAAACAGAAAGTTGCCATTGTAAATTATCTCTGAGCCATTTGTAAAAGCCTACAAGCTGCTATTTGTCCTCAGACAGCCAAGTTAACTGTTAACCTCAAGCTTACTGCCAATTTAATGAAAACAAATGAATCAAAAAATCTGAATGAACGAGTCAATGGATGAAACACCCTCTTTGGAAGGGTCTGAGACAACAACTTGGCTCAGAATACTGTTTTTGCCTTTTGTGCAAGATAGTTATTTCACACTAAATTATGTAAGGCACCAAGCATGCTGAAGCTATCACCAAGCACTCATCAGCTGCTCACAAAAGCGCTAATGGGTTTCAGACAAGTTTTTTTGTCTGTCCAAGTGTTTTTAGCATCACTTCATTTGAATAATTTAGAAATCTCCAGAAGCTGTTGGCCAGTTTTAAAAAGCCAGTCACATTTCATAACAGTCCTAAAGCTTTTAATTGTTGTGCTTTTTTTGCTCTATCAAAGTTATTCAGATGAGCTCTTAATAGCAGCACTCGGGTGTATTATCTGAACAAAGAAATCTCTGTGCTTTGCTCTCTTAATAAAGTGGCTTATGGCTTGGAGAAATTGAACAGTAGGGAAAATGGCCTCATGAATGAATTAGTCGTCTGCAACAGATTACTGCTGCAATAAAATAGCATTCATCTCATTTTGACCTTAGCCACCATGGAAAAGCCCTGTTGTCACCTTCAGAGCCTGGGGGGCATAGCTAGATTCAATCTGCTGTGATGCATTTAATCCTTCACTGGTGTTTTGCAGAAAATAAAGTTGGAGTGTGACAATGTAAACTTGAGAAATATTAGTGTTGTATTAGTGTTTAGTTCTCGACACCCTGTGACTGTAAACCACTTAAACACTGCTGGTTTGCCTGATATAACTTTCTAACGCATTTTGCCGCGACCACAAATTCCTCCATCCTCCATCTCCAACGGTTGCCAGTAAAACGTATACTTTTGCTGTTCATGTTAAATGTTTTTCTACCTGGATTATTCACTTGCATGTATTTGATTGGCCAGCGCAGTGTGTTGACTGGATGATGTTGAGCAGGGTTTGACAGGGCTTTGGAGTGGAGGAGTGTGCAATTAAGACGCCGAATCAAGAGTCGAGGGCCACAAAGGTAAAGGAGGGTCGATTCTTGCCTTTCATGTTTCAAGAACATGTGAAAAGTACCAGTAGTTATTACTCTTGGTGGCCATGGTAACACTAGAATGAAGGGATTACATAAGCAACTTCTGAGCAAAAATTATTGCTCTAATAGTATTTCTTCTGGTTAAATCACAACCTTCTACCTTCTACTTTTCATGTGTGACTGTGTGTTGACCAGAAGGGTCACAGATACTGCTTTCCAGATCTAATTAGATCGTGTGTCTGCAGGAAGCTGAGATCTGGTTTTGTTTGTTTACGCCACTGCGGTGAATAAAGCCACCCATCTTTCCCCTTTACGAGTTGTTTCCAAAGGCCCGGCACTATAAAGTGTCGCCAGCACTCAACTGTCTCCTATTAAAGCACAAAACCCTAAACCATGTGAGGGGCCTGCCTGGAGCAGTTGGCTGCGCATTGTATGTTTCTCTAAGGAACAGAAATGTCACAGAGCAAGAAAAACAGCAATCATCTCCATGCTTGCTCTTTCTCTGCGGCTTTTCCAATACTCCGTGAGGTCCAGGAAACAATGAATAAACAATAGGGGAAGCAAGTATTACATGCACTGCCCAGAGTCTAATCATGTAGGGCGGTATGCTTCCACATGTCTGGCTCTGCCACGTCCGTCCTGCCTTGTGCCTAGTTGACAAGTCCCTGAATTTCCTGGACTGGGTGGGCTGATCAGGATGCGCCATCTTCCATTATCAAAGGAGTATAAAACAAACAAGACCCACCAATGGATTTGATCTTTTCTTGTGAGGAGAGGGAAAGAAGATATGACGGAGGGAGAGAGGGAAGAATAGAGAAAATAGGATGAGAAAAAAGTAATTGAAGCGTCTTGTAGCCCAGTGATCTGGAAACTATATTATTGCTTTTATGTTTCCTTCCATCTGCTCTTCCTCCTATGGCACTTCCACCGTTTCCTCAAGCATGCCCAGACCCCTCCCATCCTCATCCTACCCCCCCTTTCTTCTCAGGTACATTAGACTAATGTACCATTTAATGAAATAAATTTTTTTTTTTTTTTAAATCATGCATTGTCATCATGTCCTTGACTCTAGCAGCTATGTAAGCCATTCAAACGCTTCATCAGCAGCCAAGGCAGGGATCCTGTGTGAAACGACTGGACCAAAACATCCCCTGGCTGTGCAAATGTTCACCTTTTGATTCAAGACGGTATGTTTGTAACCAAATTTTTATATATATATATATATATATATATATATATACACAAAAGACTGCGGGTCTCCATTCTTATTATATATCTGAGGGAATCTATTGGTGCTCCCCTGGGACAATAACAGGAGAAAACATATGATTGTAATAGCTCTCCCTGCCTTTTAAACAAATTACCCCTTATTCCACTGAGGTAATGCTCGTAACAGGTGCTTGTCAGAAGGTGGCATCAGCAGTCACAGAGGCCTAATGTGTTCAAATAGTGGGAGCTGGGGATGGTGCGGCACAGGAGGACTTTTACAGCTTAAAGAAGAGTGAAGACTAGGCACAGACGTGTACTGCATTAAGTCGCCTACAGGTTATGTGAGATAATGTGATGCAGTAATAAACTGCAGGAAATCGCCCATTAGAACCAGTTGAGTTGTTAAAATTTCATCCCTGAAGAAGCACCTTGTTCTAAAACTAGGCCTAATTAAAGAAGCCAAAGTGACCTACAGTTGTTGTCGCTGACAATACTACCATTGTTTGCTAGGAACACAATGATTCAAGCCATTTTTCATGGACATGTTATGTTCCCATGAAAAACTGCTGCAAGAAGACATTAACCACCATAGTTTGCAATCAACTGGTATACCACTGTGAATCAAAGGACTGTTGGGCCAATTTGTTCAAATTGTAGCTCTTGTCAAGCTAAACACGCTTTCTCACTTAGAGAAACACACATTGAGATCAGCTGACTATTGCTCATTACAGAGAGTGCATTTACACCATGAGGTCTGGCTGAATGAGGAACAGCATATGCTAAAGCCTGCTCTTGTCACATACAGTACATAAGGCACCTTCTTTTATGCCTCTTGCATTATTCATTTCCCAGTGACTGGCTTTGTCACAGCCATGACCTTGGTCCTCCTCACTGTAGGCCAGAGGGCTCATGGGAAACGTGTTTGATGGTGGTGATGGTTCAGGCCCATGGGACAGTTGTCTGGCAGAGAAGGTACATTTCCAGACTAGGGAAAAAAGAGAGAACGGTCAGGAGGATGAAACTGATATTCATAAATAATAACACTAGCATAATTTTAAAGGTCCACTAATCAGTTTTTCTATTCATAAAATTAATCAAATATATGATCATTGTAATTGTCAAATGAAGCTATTTTTACCGTGCTTTAGGCTCACAGAATGCTATTAGCGGGTCTTGCTTTGGGCATACAGTCACATTTTTGGAGGATTACGTCACGTAAGACTCAAGTCTCTACTGAGAACTACTTCCAGCACCTTGTTGACCTCTCCGTGGTCTTCTGTGGTTTCCTTCGTCCCCACTTGTTCCACTCCTGTTTTAGCAGTGGTTTTGGAGCACTCTGGTAGTGCGTCTGGGCCGCTTTGTGCTCGGCTAACGGCCGGTCTGCGGTTGCCAGATCTGTCCACCGGTGTCATGTCAGCGGCCTTGTGGCCAGATTACATCATCCTGAGTGCTTTATGATATGCATATTGGATTAAGGAAACGCATATAGATAACACACCACCTACAGTATGTGCAGAAGATAAAAGGTACGTTCGTGCTTGTTGTGACGTTGCAGTTTTCTCCAGAGATTGAATGAAGAGACTGGTAATAGCCTTGGATCCAAGTAGCCTCCAACCCCCCATAGATGACAGGACTGCTTGTCAGATTCTTCCAAGCCCCCGAGATTCAGGGGTTATTGAGAGCGTCACTGTCTCTTCCTGTTTGTGCTCAGGAGTGCGGGTATGTGTTTGTTGTTCTCTAAGCCTTTTTTTTTTTCACTGTGTATTTGTGCTCTTCTCTTCTTGACAACTTTTGTGCTCGTGTACGAGTTATTTCTATGTGTACGTAGCTGTCCTGTCCACTTCAGGTTGTTGTGATTTGGGTTACCATCTAAGTGACAGACAGGTCAGTGCCGTCCTCAGAGGGATAAGCCGTCACATCAATAATGAAACCAGCTGTCAAACTGAATTGTTCGGTGCTTGAGAGAGAGCGACCCATTCGATGAAATTCCTGACACCGGTAACACAGTTAAGGTGGCAAAGTTGAAGTGCAGGATATTGCCCATGATATTGGTCTGTGTTCATGTTTGCGTCTGATTTATTGTTTGGGTTTTTGAGAGAGATTCTGAATGACGTGCTCTGACAGCGGTGAGCAGGTGTGTTCAATAAAATGGACATCAAGAGTGTTTGCATGTATTCCTTTGTACCAGTAGGCATGTGAATGAGCAGAAAACAAGTGTGACAGCCTGGTTTTGGCAAGTCAAATCTGTGGCAAATACTTTTACCATCCTTACATGCACAAACTGCATGTTAGATATGAGAAAACGACACCAGAAACCAAACAGAACGATGGCTGTTCCATGAGATGGCTTTCTAACCATATGAGGAAGAGGGGGGAGAGGCTGGGTCCCTTTGTTGTGGTGGCCTTGCTACACATTGTCTTGCATTATTAAGATGTGTACACCTCTTTGTTGCACTTAAATGATACAGATCAATGGCAGTAGGTTGTGAAAATGGCCTCATAGAGCAGTAATGATTCCATAGCCTTTCTCATGCCCTCTAATAGCACAGGCTTTATGGAAAAGAGCATGGTTTAGCAATAGAATTAGACAGGTGAGATGCAACAACTGACAACTTAATGGATTTCCCTGGTTTGAAAGCTCTGTTTAAAATGCCCCCAGCGTCATTGTAGGAGAAAAGGCAAAGCCGGTGACTGGGCTGTGAACCTGCTTTTCTGTTCACATTTCAAGATACAGAACTCCCACATTCTTCATGAGAAACAAGGTATGTCTCCTTTTTTTTGGGATGTGGCCAGGCTGAAGGGATAGTGCCATTGTGCCACTGAGGGGCAGTTTCCTGCACTTTCAATCTGAAAGAGGAGGAGACCAAGCATGACAGTGGGTCCCGTAAAGAGACATTCACTCTCATGAGGTCCCATGAGGGAGCAAGAAAAACCCAGAGTTTATCTGTCATGACATTTCTTTGTCAGTTTGAGAAAGGGAAGTTTACTCGTTCCACTCTCTTGTACAAAAAGTGCCAAATGAATTATGGAGAGCTCCTTTGAGGTCCTGACCACCACTGTAAGCCTTCCTGTTTTTGGCTTCATGACTGTTTTATGATGATGAACTGTACATACTAAGTTAAAGGCACCCTTGAAGGCACCCTGTGGGTTGTTCATTGTAAAACAATGAGATGTTTACATTGAGTGTTTCTCAGTAAAACGTGTGCATGTACATTTGCGACGCCTTGTATTGCATGCTTTGAAACGTATTTTGTTGTTGCATTCCTGTCGTAGGCTTGTGTGTGCATGTGTCCAAGACGAAAACAACATAGGATACCCGCTCTTCAAAACATTGCTTCACAGCACCACTAATGGTCAGAGACTCCACAGGGGTTTAAGGGAGGAGGCTCATTATAGCTGAGGTACATTTTTGATTGTTACGTATTGGCTTTGCGTCCCAGCTTGAAACTTTGCTGTATGTTGTTGCCATGTTTCTCTGAGGAACAAAACGGTTTATATATCATATGTAATAGGTTGTAGAGAATGTCAGAGAATGTGGGGAGAGACAGATGGGATGAAAGGCAGCAAAGGTTCCCGGCTGGTTTTGACACTGGGACATTGCAGTTACATGGTTAGCCCCCAAAAGCCACCAGTATGGCCTTGTTCAAATGTTTAAGAGTACCTTTGTACATTTACCTGACTAAAGCTGGTTTCTGCTCCCTCCAAGTGGCCAAAAAATCCATTATAGCAGATTGAATCACAAAAGTCACAAAATGAGACACTTTGTCGCTTATGTGTGTGAGAACTGTTGTTTTCTCTCCCTCCCTGCAGATGTTGCTCTTAGTAACTATCACAAGTGTTTAAGAGTGTGAAAGAGGTATGATGGGAAAGTTATTGCAGCCGGGCTCCACATTATTAACTGTAGAATCGGTAAAATACCCAAATCCTCTCCAATACCTCTACACACCATAAGGCATCGTCTCTCTTCTGGCTGACTTTTGAACCACTCTTTCATCGTTGTCTCTGATCCACCAAGGACTCCTCTGTCTGCATCCTTTTTTTGGTACCAAGAAAAATTCCTGATTGTGGATCCCCTTTTCTGTATTCTTCCCCCTCCCCCAGTCTCATCCATGTGGTCCCTGGTGAGACATGCTGAATGGAGACCCATAATGAGCCTCTGTCTGTTCCAGTTGACACAGTGAGCTGTCTGAGGCTGTGATGTGTCACTCGTGCCAGGCCCCTCTCTCTCTCTCTCTCTCTCTCTCTCCAGACGTCTGTGTGCAGAATAAAGGGATTCCTCCCTAGAAGTGCTTCCAACTGCCATGAGGGGATGGAAGAGATTTAGACCTCCTTTCAGTGAGGTCCTGTGGCCGAGACTTGTGTTACACACTCCATCACACATCTACACAACAGTGCTTTTTATCTGAGGCTTTTCTGTTTGGAAGATGTTTGGAGAAAATTGGGGAAAAAGGCCTGTTTAATAGTTTTACATCACTCCCGTGGCGGCTGTACATCACTGCAGGGATTGCATTATGAGCCCCCCCCCCCCAGAAAAAAAACAATCACAGCAAACAATTTAGTTTGTTGCATCTCTGTCACTTTCTGAAGCTATGCTACGCATCGTCGCAAATTGTTTAATTCAGACTCTTCAACACGCGGTCCCTCTAGTGCAAACTGGAGTTTGTTTTTCATTAGGGTAAGTGAGGCAGTTGGCGAGAACACATGTGTCTGGCAACAGCAGCGGGGACGACAGCCTGACAGCCCTTGTCTGGAAGTACAACGTCTGCCTCTACGTCTGAGGGAGCATACTGATGAACCTGGCCGTTTTTTATCTGAAGTCATATCAACGCTTGATACTGAGAAACGTCCAAAGTGTTGCTGATCTTGAGCACTGGTTTAAATCCTTCTATAAGTCACCTAAACACATTCTATTAACCTTTAGGGTATTTTCACACAGGCTGATTGGAGTCCAAAGGCCATTTTCCCAGAGAGTTTGAGACGTTTGGTGGAGTGTGAAAGCTGTTGTTGAACTCGGGTGTGGTCCAGAGGGCTGGTTTCAGGTCCACCACAAAATGTTGGTCAGACAAGCTCTGGTGCGGTCCCAGAGGTCCACATCCAGTGCGAGAGCAGAGACACATTAATATCAGCATTCATCATTTTAAACCATATGTTTAAGCCATATGTTATAAGGAAAAAACGGTTGGATATATGGATCAAGTGTGAATTACCTTAAGTTGGCATCAAGCAATACTTGATTGCCTCCATTTAAGCAGCAAGAGTACAGATCTAGGATTGTATAAAGCAGCTCATCAACATTTTTTTTCATTGAGGAGCTCTAAATGAAGAAATGTCGGGATTGTTGCTCCTGTAAGGCGTTTGCCTGGCTCAGACAATGATTAGTTCTCATCCATCGACCAGGAAAAGTGTGGTTATTGTACACTGAAGCACTCTGTATTTGCTCTATGATGTCTTATACAATATTTATTGATCATTCACAGGATGAATGGCACAGAATATATGGAGAATGGATTTTTTCGTGTTTGAATAGCATGTCCTAATGCCTGGGACCTTTTTATATCTGCTCAGACAAGTGTACTCCATGACATAGCAGTGCTGTCCCAGGCCTATTATGACCATGTCGTAACAAGTGGGGGGATTGTAGTGGATGAACAGTGGACACATTGTTTAAGAGCAAATTTAAACCAATCCCAAAAGGCCTACGTTGACTCATGTGTAGACAGGCGCAGTAGAGCATCAGATTTTCCTTTTCTATCAACATTTCATCTTTTCTTGTGTGCCATATTTAGTTCCTAAATGTGTTTTCATCTTGGGTGGAGTCTGTGAGTGGTTGACACGTGCTGATCATCCCCAGGAGATTTGTGTCTTTCTGACACGTCCAGTAGCATTTTCCCCTCATTTTGGTGAAAACATAAATGTCGTCTTTAGCAAACATAACGTACATCATTCTTCTCTTTTTTTAGCTGGCCCCACCCATCTGAGATTGACAGTCAGGCTGTGGTGAATCCCTTTAGAAATGTTTTTTTTTCTCTCTCTCAGGATCAGAAGACACACACACAGATGCTTGTATTGAAATTTGCAAGCAGACATACTGTCACACATGCTTGAGTACACACACGCACACAAGTGAAAACACCAAAAAGAAAATCTTCCCACATCCTGTTTAGCCCCCTCGAAACCGTAGCAAGTGTTTGCATTGCAACCACAGAAGCCGTATGAAGCCTCAGATTCCTGCACTTATCGAACCACATTCTGCTCGAGCTGGCAGCCTCTGTCTGGAAACATTCCCTTGATACAACATCAGCGCTCCTGTGAGCGCTGCTCCAGAGCAAACAGGGATCAAATACTATAATAGTGTGACAGATGTTCAGCAGCAAAATGTTGATTTCTGGGTACAGTCGGCTCAGGACAGAAAGTAGTGATTATTTTATCCAATATATATTATTACAAAGTGCATTTTATCAATTATTTTGACTAATTGGCTCAGAAGAATTTTCATAAAGAGCTGCATTACTTTTGATATGATTTTAAGAATTGTAGCTAACTCTATTTTGGAAAAGGTGGAATCTCCAGTAATAAAACTGCCATCTTTCGTTGCCTGATGACGTGACCACTCACAAGTCATATACATGGGAGTCGTTGCTAACACTTCTTTACATCCCACGTGATGTGAATATGGCACAAATCAGCCGTTCAGCCAGTGCCTTCTCCTTTGCTAGCATCTTGCAGCAGCTAACACAGCCGCTCTTTCAAATTTCAAATTGAAATGTTCCGAGACCTTGAAATAATTGAAATGAAACAAAGGCAGGATGGAGATCTAAGCTCAACTGTGGCAACAACAAAATGCCACGGTGCTCCTGAGTGACATGCTGGCACTGGCAGAGACATTAGCCAGCCTCATGAGAGAGAATTATTCACCAGTGTGAAGCCATACAATGGTGGCCACCTAACTTTCAACCCTCAGCCCAATCCTTCTATACCCCCTCCCCCCTCATCAGCATGCATTATTCTTTTTTTTGGTGTCTGTTCGCATTGGCTGACAAGCGCAGTTTGCTTGGCATAGCCTGGAGCTCAAACCCACATCACACATACAGCGCACACATTTCCCTCACTCTCACACTCTCTCGCTGTCGCACAGGCTGTTAACAGTGTTTTCAGAGTCAGGCAATGTGAAAATATTCAGCGAGAAGCGAGGGGGTAACACCAAAGAAAAGGGGGTGGGTGGGGAGGGGGGCTTGGAGAGTGCGACGCCACACAGACTGCCAGCGTTGGCTGATGTGTCTGGCCATGCTGAAAGGTTAACAGGCACCAACCTCCCCTCCGTCCGATGTGACACGACACTCTCTCCACTCCCGGCGCCCAGTTTGATGTGTCGTTCTTTCACGGTTCAAGAACTCAGGAGGGGGGGGGGTGCGAGATATCTTTCACGTTCTGTTGTGTAGGACATCATATAGAGTGGCAGCACAAAGAGGACCCAATTTATTATTTTCTGGATTTTTGCCCCCTTTTGATCTGTCACATACAGACACATGAAGGCATTAAGGAACACACACATACACAAACACACACACACAAGCATGCGGCCGTAAACACACTAACCCACTCACAGCATAATGTATTTGGTCACCCCCCCCGCGGCAGAAATGCATTGTCTCCCTTCAGAGAGGACATTAATAAGGAATGAGTCCTTTGATGTGAGTCTGGCTGTGGGCTGTCAGATCTGAACTGACATAATCATCCCCAAGAATAACACCTCCTCCCACCTTTTAACATACACTCCCACGTTCCGCCTCCCTCTGTGCATATGGAGCACTGTGAGAAGACTCCGTACCCAAAGGTGTCCTCTTAATGTGTAATCCAAATGGCCTCTATCCAGGTAACGAAAAACACACTGCTCCCCCCACACTTCTCTAATCCTTTGTAGTTTTGTTTTTTCCAACCACATGCTCACACTTTGGCTGAAATACAAGGTAGCAGCACTTTAGTTTTGTCTCGCAGTTCCCTGCACCCACCGCTCCCTTCAATTTGAACTGCTTGTTGCATTCACACTTTGTCAGCAGAATAGGGAGAAAAAGGAAGCTTGGTAACATTTACACATTATTCCTTGTTAAACTGGGTGTAAATAAACTGTGTAACTCGTTATTTTTGCACCAGATGATTCTTTTCAGGAAGTTTGGAAATCTACAAGTTGTCAGAAATCCTCCGTATCTCTCTAGAGGACTGATGTGAATGTTTTGTGAATGTTGCTTGTGTTTACAGTCTTTATGATGCGACGATTTCTCCACCATCAGTATGTTACTGATGTACAGCTCAGTCTGTCGCTTCAGCACCTCTGGTGAAAGAGAGCGCCGCTGTAACCTCCATCGATCAATATTGCTTTGTCAATAAGTGCTATATAGATAAACTACTATTATTATTATTATAACTTCAAACACATAGTAACTGTCAAAACATGTGATGCACAGAAAAGATTTGGGGCTTTGCTGGAAACATTCTGGGATTAAGCCCTATAAGCCCACCCGTGTGTGTGTGTGTGTGTGTGTGCATGGGTTGAACTACAACCCCACACACACACACACACATATCAACATATCACAGATTTGATCATCAGCCGCCCCCCTGGTGTGATACAGGAGTTACTGCCCCTCATCCCTCTCTTTTTCATTTCCATGTGTCCACAGAGTGATTAAGGGGGGAGGGTTTCCTGTCAGGTCCCAAATTCAGTTGTTGCTTTACTGCCAGACTGCAAATCTAGAACTGATGTAACATACCTTTCATACAAAAGGGATTCAAGACAATAGCGCCAGGCCGTTCATTTCATATTCATTTATGCAAATATTAGGAAATATTTTTTTAAAAATGGCATTTATAGCATAAACCCTGTAGTTAAATGTTTTTTTTTTTTTACTGTGTTTGAGGGATGAGCAGCTCATTTCCTTTTTCTCACAGCTTCTCCTGAACAACAGCATTGTTTGACCTCTCAGTATCACAGGAGGATGTCACTTACAGTAAACTGAGGTGATCAGTGTGCTCCTGCTCCTGCAACAGAAAACACAACCATTTCCAGTGCATGGGACATAAAATCCAGTCAGGTTTTTTCCGTCAGGTGTTTCATTCAAAACAGTAAAAAAACAATGACACTTAGAGACTTAGACCAACCCCTAATTCTAATGTTGACTTTGATTCTATGCTAAGGTGTTCATAAATACAGATAGGAACATAAGTATTTTGGTTTGATCATGATTTCATAATGGTTTTATCCATTACAGTCAATAAATAAACGTCTCTTGAGCAACTTTCCAGGACAAGTAAGAATACACACATGCAACCGCGAGTGCATTGTCAGAAGCCAGTGGATTCAGAGAATAGCCTCTGACACGCACACTGTGGCCATAATGTGTCACACCACTGCATCACTCTGATAGATGACGCCCCCCCCAGCTCATTATTTCCACTTTCCAGCTTCCTCACCTCTCTGCCAGGCACTGTTAGACTGGTAAGAAGGACGTCCCTCCTTCCGCCTGTGCTGAATCGCCTCCTCTCTCTCTCTGACTCTTTGCACTGAATGTGAGGCTGTGGAGATACCGCCTGCGTCACTGTTAATAAACCTGTATTATCAGTACGTGTCTACACAGAAGCCACAAAGTCAAAGTATATCGACTTTACTTCCTTATTAAATTGCCTCTCATTCTAAAACATATTCCTTACTCCCCCAGACTGAGTTTAGATGCAGTAGTACTTCCTCTGTCTGTAGGCATTTTTTTGTGTACAAGTACACGAACGCGCAACATGTGAACATGCCCATCTGTAGGCGCAGATGGAAACACACTTGTTCTCACACGTACTGTATGGGCCATACGACCCACACACGCATCAGAAGAGGCGACTTTTGGAGTTGATTTATTCCCTCAAGCCTTTCACTTAAATTGAACCATGACCGATACATGCCCAGCTTTAACCAAACCTCAACACACAGTAAGTGCAAATTATTTCTCTCAGCGTTTCACTTTACTGTGTGCGATTGTGTCGAATATATCTTTGACTATATATATATATATATATATCCAACACTATGCCATCTTTAATGTGCACATGTAACCCTATGGTGTCATAGTGTTATATACTGCATCATTTACTTCCCCTCTGATGGCTCTTGCGGTTTTTGTTTTCTGAGGATGAGGCAGCTCCCAGGCAGACAGGATATATTACTCTGCTCCTGCTGACTTCCTGTGCCCAGAGGCTCCGCCAGGGCCAGACTGTGATTGACATGTTCTTCATACTTGTGGACAGTCCATGTTGATCCCGTTACATTCAGGGCTTTTACGCAAATGCCTTCACGTGAGGAATTCATGTACCGCCGACCTACACACGGTCGTACAATGAGGGCACATGTAACCTGTGTGGTTAGTGTCTGCGGCCCATGGATACCCACATCCCTTTATGTGGAGCCATATGCAGAGGCAGGCAGCAGCCATGAGGCAGACACATTGTATTGTCATAATCCGTCTATGGTTGTAGATGCTCTGATCTCATGAATAATGTAGAGGTGAGGTAAAGGCGGTGATTTGTGTGGATATTAGAGGATGTCTAAGGCCTTGAGCTTGCATTAAGGCAGTATAAACATTCAATCAGTCTTTTTCATTGCATTTACTGTGGTTTCCTCGCAAACAGCAGGTATTATTCATGATTAGCCAGCAGCATAAATAAAAAGAGTAAATGTTTGCATATTTAAGCGTGTTTGTGGACTGATGTCCCCATAAATCTCCAATTTATGGTGTCTGAACCTAATTTTGACACGATTCAGAGGTTATCTATTACTGATAACACTGGTCTAAATGTCATTTCTGAGATCTTTGTTCTTTTATTCTGCAATTAGAGACTATTAATGGCTTTGTGTTTTACTCTGCTTTCTTCCCCTTTGTGTTGATTATAGTCTCTTGTCTGGCTGTGATGTTTTTTATCGAACATTTTCATCACTATCATCATCAAACCACGTTCTTTTAACTTCTTGCACAGTCCTCTCTCAGCTGTTGATGATGTCCGTGTGATCATGACCTGATCTTATTCCATTTGCTGGCTCTTTGTGACACTGTAATCAGCGTAGCTCTCGTTATCGCCTTTTTTTTTTTACCTCACCAATGATTATTTCAGTTCCACATTTGCTAAAAATCCCCCTTTCTTGTTCCCTCTTCTGCAAAGTCATTAAAGTCTGGAGGATTATGATTATGCTCTCCGTTGAGTAATATGGCATAATGATAATGATAATTAAGTTCCAATGAAAGAGATTCCAATTTATGAGTGATTGGGATTCATGAATACACCCGTCTAGTTTTGATTGAAAAGGCTTTCTTCTGCGTTTTTGAGTATGTACTTTCCCAATTTGGATACTGTAAGTCCTGCCTGGTGTGGGCCAGTGGGTCTGTGCAGGGGGGCCAAGCTGTTAAATATTTTGTGTGGAAGTGGAAGCATCTGACTGAAACTACAGTAAACTAAAGTTATAGTTCTATTTAATAAAGTTACTTCAATATTTAATGGGGACATCATATATGAGTAAAAACTGTTTTTTTTTTTTTAGAGTAACACTTCGTATCTACTGGTTTTGTGAAAAAAGAAAGTAAACCTATTTGAAACCTGTTTCGATTGTTCCCTGCTGCTCAGCACTCCTCTTCATCTGTCAGCAGCATTAGGTGTCCTCAGACAGGGTCTTAATAGTAGCAGAGCGGAGGGGACCGGGCCTCTAATGGAAGCCCTTTGTTCAGTTGTCACTTTCACTGCTCCCATGGAAACATCCCGCTGGCCAATGAGACGAGCCCTCCAGGTAGCGGCCACTGCGCTTCTGTCACCGCTCGACTAAAGGCATCCATCACACCGAACTGTCTTAAGTTTCTTTCTTCTTCTCACCCTCCTGCTCTCTTTGTCTCCCGCTCAGCGCTTGTTTTACCTACCGGTGACCATGTGTGACAAGTGTACCTTTTTATATGGTGTGATGAGTCAAGAGGAAATGAGATTTTGTGTCTTGTCAAAGCATGAAAGGAGAAAAATGTTTACAAAGATGCCCCACTATGCGTACAAAACCAAAAGCGAAGCTGTATTGTTGCTGCGTCAAGATATGCTTTTGGTAAAGAATGGAATAAAAGCTTTTTTCTTTTAAAATTCCTTCGTGTTTGTCATGAGTTCCCAGCTTATCCCCTCCCTGAAGTGGATATGAATGCCTCCCACTTGACTTTCTACGAGGTAAATATAAAGGTAGGCCCCGGCTACATGCATCTCTCCCACCGGGTAAACACTGTGGTGTGTGATAAGGGTTTTAGAGTGGAGGGAATATTGGCAGAGTTGAAGGGGGGGGGGGGCAGAGAGATCATCTGTATCTCTGTACTCAGCTGCAGCCAGTTGGAATATAAAGCACCAGTGGGTCGCTGTAGGATTCATCTTCCAGAAATACTACTTCTCCAAAGACCGGGGAGCAGGACTTACAGTCAGATGAGGGGAAGTCGTTTGCTTGTGTATGAAAAAAGACACCAATAAGCTCAGCACTCTGGAGGGGCTTTAACTGAGAGAATTTGGAGTGTAAGTGTGCATGAGCGCCTGCTGCAGTGCAAATGAAAATGTTACAATCTGATTGTCAGAATTGTCTCACTTAATATTATTTTGCCTATTAGAGAAATTTCGACGATGGTGCTGGATTGTATTTATTATGTTACCCCTAGTCCCGTACTCAGTGGAGGAGATGCGTGCATGGATGCACATGGACAGTATGTTGACATGTAGCATGTGATTCTATTGTGGTTTGCGTGGAACAAAACATGGATGTTTACACATAAATACATGCAGTTCTACATGTTTTTGCATGTGTACACTCACATGTTCAACTGTCCTTACAGTATATATGGTACATGGAGATGTGTGGAAGATCAAATATATGTTAAACATATTGACAGACACCTGCAGATCAGTCACAATTCTATTAATAAGTCAAAAAATACAGAAGAAACAAGCAATTCTGAAAACATTCAGGATTTTTTTTTTGTTCACTGCAATCATTACATTAGATTTAACATGTTGTAAAGTTATGTAATCGGAGACCTTAAATGTTAGAAAGTGATCAGAGAGCCATGGTTATGACAGCTGTGCCTGTAGCAGAGGAACATCCCTCCTGTCCATTAGAAATACAGCAGTGAGAGAGGAATTGATCTCCATTAAAACAGTCCAGTGCACTATGATACGTGTGATCAGGGGGCTTTAGGATGTAGGCAGAGCTATTCCTTCTGTATAGAAATTACTGTTACTGCACCATAGCCTTCTGACCTGCAAAATAATCCAATTTTAGCTTTCAATTTAAGACTTTGTATGTAAATTCTAAGCTTCTAATAATTAAACCATGATTAAGTATTAGTCCCCTAAGAATGTGAAAATAAATTAATTGTGTTTTATCAGAATTTAAAGGGGTACTCCAGCGATTGGTATTGCACCTCCATATAGTTGACAAACCTGCGAGTGACAGATTAAGAAAGGAGCGGTCGAAATCAGAGAGGCAGGGGCCGAGAGATCCTGATTTATTGTCCCTAAGCTCTTGGATCCTCCGTTTCCCATAATGCAACCACTAGCATCTTGTCATTAGACCCTCTCTCTCTGGTAAACGCCCGCATCTTTCGAACTCAGTGCCCTGGGTTTGTAATGCAGGCTGATGACATAATCAGGGTAATTTTCCCAGACAAGCTCCCCACAACAAGTTAACTGACTTTTTGTGTAAAATTGATGTAATTTGGTTTTAAAATAAGATGAGATGTTTGGATGACGTGAAGGTTTACACCCCCGCCCCATCCCCATCTTCCTTATCTCCTCCAGCAGAGGGGTGTGGGCAGACCTCCCTCCCACAGGCCAGCTGGATTACACATGCTGGTCTAATCCCATTCATTCTCTCAGTGCTCTCTGTCAGACCGACATGTACTGGACCATCATGTGCCCAAGACACACACACACACGCACACACACTTTTGTGTCTGTCATGTTTCCATCACTTCAGAGGACATTACATTGACTTAAATTCACTTCCTGGAGACTTGCTCTAAACCTAACCTTAACCTAAACCTAACCTTAAACTAAGTCTTCACCCTAAAATGTAATGATTTACGTTATGGGGACTTCCGTTTTGTCCCCAAAAGGAAGGCGAGTCCCCACAATGTGACTGTGTAAACAGATTTATGTCCCCACAACAGGAGTAATACAAGGCCACACGCACACACACACACACACACACACACAGACTCAGGTGCCTGCTTCTGATAAGGACCATGTGGAAGTATTAGCCTCATCAGCCCAGTCCCACCACATCATGGGAAATCCCGTTTCCTCCCACGATCCCCAGTTTGCCCTTATCACCACAACCTGCCCCAAAGCCTTAAACCCTCGTGTCACCACACGCCCCCACCAGCTTTGTGTCAGGGATCATCTCTGATGTACACACCGAGGCGGATAAATCTGAAACGCATTAAATTACCAAAATAAAAGAAAAATGGCTGCATCTTTGTGCATTACAGCCATCAGCTGGTAAGGAGTTGCTCAGTAAACCTCTGCTTCCTGTATGATCACTTACTTTGTGTTTGTTTGTGTGTTGCTAATGGTATAATTTAGTTGTTCTTACGTAAGTCTGACATGTTTTTTAGTTTCTGTTGTCAGACAATTTAGTTTGAAATAGTGATTAGATCACAAGGTTCCATCTTGTCAGAGTACAGCATGCCCCCCTACATTAATGGGATTAGAAAGACGAGCTAAAGGGCACAGTGTGGAGGAAGCAAAAAATAACACGAAGAGCTCTTCTGCCAACCTCTCGTCTGACTCATTTAAAGACAGGATACATCTCATAAAGAGGAAATAATGAGAGAATATAAACTCTACAGCTACACAGTTCAATCTAGGCCACAATCCTGACCCAAGGGTGGATAGATATTTCAGGATTAAAAAAACAAAAACGTATATGCATTCTTAAACTTAGCTTCTTAATTAAAGCCCATTTATGTATCTACTCTGGGTTGTAAAACCTTCGTAAAAATTGTTTTAACTGTGAAAATGTTATACCTTGTGTCTGTGGTGCAGGTCATGGGCATAAGAACAGCTGTACAAAAGGTTGTGTAATGTCTATAGTAAATGTGTGGCAGAGGAGCCCTATCTCCTGATTTGCATTTGTGTGACTTGTTGATTGAAATAATGTCTTAAAGAGTACATTTCTTTCTGCATTTCTTTCTGCATTTCTTTCTGCATTTCTTGCAAGAGAATCTAACTGTGTGAGATTAAGCGTGCTATATTTGTTCCCCTGACAAGAGATTGTCCTAGGAGTGCCATAGAAAAGAGAGATGGTTTGTTCAGCCTGCTATCATTTTTGCTTTTGGCATAAGCTGTAGTGCAAAAAAATATTTTTAATTGGTTACTTTAGCATTATTACATTGCTTTTTCTAAATATTGGACTTGTACATACTTGTTATCTACTGGGGATTGAGCTAAATCATAATGGGTTTTATTTTTCACATTCTTTGCTCGTGGTAACAGCAGTTTTCTTGCTGTGTTAGCCCACCACAGCTGAAAAATGAGGGGGCAAAGGCTGTGTAATAGCTAATGGATTGTCTGAGGGCAGCAGCAGTTTGCTGTTGAGAAGTGAGCCCGACTGTGTTGTATGGCAACCTGACCGAAACTGCTCTGCAAACAGCTAGCAGACAAAACAAATTATAGGTCTGACGAGCCTAAAAAAACACAGGCATGATGCAAGGCACGCACTCACATTTGTTCAATATGCCAGAAGACATGCATTCACATAAGCATAAACAAATGCTTGTGCACCATGTGCACATACATATGTAGAAACCAGAGAATAAGAGAGTGTCTCCCTCACACTAAAGAAATAAACTCAGCTCTCAACTTCAGCTCTTTTGGCTTCATCTGCATGATTTGTGCTTGGTAGATGGATATGATATGCTCACTCTGCCTCCTTGTGTGGTGCCATAGGTAATTGACTGAGCAGTGAATGACAATAGTGATAGTTAACCTAGCATTGAACTTAAAGACAAATCAAATGTTCTAGTGCATTCAAATTATGGATCCATTCAAAATGCAACCTCTTGATGCATAGCCTTGCAGCTATATTTTGTGCTCACTCTTACACAGTGATCCACAGTACAACAGGTATAACATTTACCATGAGTAATAGTGCAAAGACTTGCTGTTTTGTTGAAGAAGGAGCACTGGACAGATTTCATATTTCCACAGCGTAACAGGTATAATGTTGTTTACATTTGCTAATTAGCACCAAACACAAAGTACAGCCAAGGCTGTCAGGAATGTCATTAGTTTTGCAGGTGTTTGGTCATATACTCAAGTAATGGACAAATTAAAATTTGGACTTGATGGTGGAGCTGAATAAAAAGTTGAGGGGGTCACCAGTCTCATTCAAATTAATTCTGAGGGGCACATGAATGTCTTTACCAAATTTAAAAAATCAAAAATCTATACGTCCAATAGTTGTCAAGACATTTCACACAAAACCACAAGTCAATAGGCTAAATCACCTGGCAACCATGAATATGTCTACAAAATCTTGTGATCCACGTAGTAGATGTAGAAATATTAAGTGACAACTTTGGTCGGGCTCTAATCCACAGATCCATGTTCCCTCTCAGAGCAATAGAGCACTAAAGCCACATTAGAAACATTTTGGACCCCAGTTGCTCAAATTCTTGTCTGTGATTCAGACCTAATCGACACATTTTGCTTCACTGCACAGAACCGCCTGTCAGCGTCTCCCTTACAGCTGTTTATGTTTCGAGGCTCGACTGAGTGACATTAAAGCTTTATTCTTAATGACACGTTTTGCCGTAGATTGCCCTGTGCGCGCCTTTGCACGTGGCGCTGATTAAAATGTCGACGACGGTCCAGTAGGTCGGTCGCTTCATAACAGCTGATGAAAGACTTTGAAACATGGCATGACGCTCGGGAAATTTTCATCACAGCAGGAGGTTCAGTCATTCTAGCATGCAAATGTCAAACACATGTTTGGGAAGAGGCAAAAAAAGTGGGCCAACCAAAACAGGCATGCAGTCGCAGACAGATACACTCACGCTTGTGCACACATACACACTTTCTCATGTCCTCCTTTATTTTTGTTTTAGTGGAGCCTTTTCGACACTTAGAGGAAGGGTGTGATTTCTCTCAGCAGTGTGTTGAGATCATGAGTAATAGTGCAAGGAATTGACCTGCTGTGTTGTTGGAGAAGCAATAGTGGACAGATTGCATGTCTGATCTGGGCTCATTTGTGACTGCACGATAACCCGCAGCCAAAGACCAAAAAGATGCTCCACAAACTGATAACCCACCCTGTGTAATGCTTTTATAATGAAAATGTGCCCTGCAGATGAATTTTAGTCACTTGCTTTTTTTTTTTGTTTTTTCCTTGTGTTGGCTCAGCTCTCACTTTCAATCACAGTTGCATTTTCAGCTCATTGTGAGATCATTTCATGCACTGTGTTCTGCCTGTGTGTTTTTGTGAAAGGCATCAGGCTCAGTTTGGCTTAAGAATTCATCTACATTGGGGGGGGGGGGGGGGGGTTGTTCTACATCACTTGTTCACACTGTTTGTCAGCTGCCACCGTGTCCCCATAGAGTTGTTTTGTTTGAACACGTGTAAATGTAGGCGCCGTCCATGATTTTCTGAGTGCAAAGTTGTCCCGTTGCCATCAACCTCACCATGACGCCCCCTAGGCGGGTCAGGTGTTGTATGCCTGCGGGATGAGATTAAGAGACGGACTGAAATGTGAGAGGTGATGGAGGGTTGTATTTACTCACCTCTGTGATTGAACCCTTTGGGGCTCCAAGTGGTCCAGGCTTCCTTCAGCCACACGTTTATCACACCACTGCAACACCCAAGAGCATTTTATTAACATTTAATTGAACTCTCACCCAAAGAATCCTCAGGAAATTAGGGAGGAGGCACACACACAAACACATCAACCCTTCGTCTCGAATCCCAACAAATACATTCACCCTCGTGTATAACCTGCTCTAAACCTTCTAAGGCTGCAAGTAATGAATCGATTATTTTTTGTCTCTTTGCTCCATAGAACGTCAAAAATGTGAAAAATGCAGTTGACGAGAGACCAAAACTATGTTTTCAAAGCTTTTGAGACCAAAGATATAAAACAGGGGAAAGCAGCAATTTCCCAGAAGCTGGAACCAGCAAGTATTTGATATTTTTGCGTGATAAAAGTTATTTATTATAACCTATCAAAACTGCCTATAAATCAACTATTGTTTCACAGCTAAAACCAACCACACCTCAACTTCCAACAGTTGTCGTAGGGAGAACTTTGTTTTGTGCCTGCTCAGCAGAGCTCCTCAGTGGAAGGAGCTTTGTCCGCTGCTGAGTCACCAGATGCCTGCGAGTTCCTCTCTCACCGCCCCCTCGCTCCCAAAACCTCCCACCTTCTTGCTCAGCCCCTAGCCCACAACACTGTCATGATACTCTCAACACATCGCCTCCTCATTCACCATGAATGGACTGGCTTTGCAACACATAAGCTGCAAGCACAACAATCGCAAGTGATCAGTTACTGTGAAATGGCATCTTTTATTGTGTTATTGTTGTTTGATCTGGGCTAATTCATGGGGATTATAAAGGCTGCTTGGCTCAGACAGCTTAAATGTAGATTTACTCAGCGGTAATGCAGAGCCATACAGGCAGCATTTCTGTCAACCTTTTAACCGAACCATTGAGCTTAGTTTATGGTGAAAAGAAATGCTGCACACACACAGAGAGACTCAGAATTCGTGGCATCTCCTGCTGTATTTTACAGTGCAGTGAGACTGTGTTAACACTCTGAATTTTAGGGGTTTAGAGTAATAAAGTTTTTGGACTGGTTAACAAAGGCCTGTGCTGCCACCAGCTTACCTTCTTGCTTTTTTCGGGGTCTTTTTGCCTTTAGTTTGGTTATCAACAGTGAAACACATCAGTAAAGAACATTTCATTGAAGTCATTGGTCAGCCTTTCTGTATGTAGGATCTCTGCTGTATTGTCCTTAAATGTAGGGAATTACAGGGCTGAGTCGTCCAACACTGCCCACCAAATATGCAAATATCATCAAATGCCATTACAGCCGAAGGTCAGCACTTGAGCCTCAACAAAGAAACACTATCACTGTGCGGTGTGTTGACTGTACCTTTCTTTTTGTCCTCCTTTTTCTGTCTCTCCCTCCCCATTTTGTTTGGTCATCTTCATCCTCTTATCTAGACCTTAGACACCTGGATCAACTTCCCTTAAGTCCCATCTCTACCAGGACCTGTCTCTTTACCAATATTGCATGCTCTACAGGCTAGTGCGCCATTGATCTGTCTATGTGTGTGTGCATGTGTGTGTGTCTTTGTCCTTATGCCTATGTGTAAGAAAAGCTCACGCACAGCACATGTGAATGCGTTCAAGCTTGAGTGGGTGTGTGCTGGTACACACATGTACAAACACAGTGTGACACACAGGCATGTCACGCATAAGTGAGCAGGCCCATGTATGGTGATTTAGCATGGAATGGGACAAGTCATGGACGTGGCTGCAGCACATTGACAGGTGTTGACCTGGCCTGATGCAATCTATGGAGTGCAATTTGCACACATTAGCCACTGTTGCCCTTTTTCCTTCAAGCGGCACAGGTTCAGATCAAATCAATGTTTAAAGCTAAATAAGCTCTGAAATTGATCTGTTGGCACATATTCACATCAATAATTCATATTGGCGGTTGTAGGAAATCTGCCCAACTTTTCAAAAAGGCTTTAAAACCTTTAGCGCCATCTGTATTATGATAAGCTAACCTACATTTTCAAATCAGTGACATAAGTAGTAACTGTACATTTTGTTTGTGGGCTGAATGCTGTGTGCAGGCTTACAGCCATTTTCTGGCACTGGTGGTAAATGGGGTCTTTGGGTCAGCAGCAGCTCTCTTTCTGGCCCTTAGGCCAACCCGGAGGCTTTTCTTGCCTGGACATACGCAGCAAAATCCCCTGTAATCAAGCAGCTGGAAGGTCTGCTTTGAGGGGATTTAGTGCAGTGTGGCAGGTGCCAATCTGACTGCAATCAGGATTTATACAGGCCGCGCTCCCGATGGCATCCGGCAACTTTAACATGAGCTGAGGCTCGGAGACTGCTAGTCATTCATGGGGTTTCTTGCACAGCACTCTGTGTGTCATGGACAAGGTAGAATAAACCCATCAGAGAGATTTACTGTGTGCACTCAAACACATCCCATGGGATTTGGGTTTGTGCTGCGTTTTAAACTGAAACTTTTATCCGGGAGGGAGGAAGTGTATATTTGTATTATTGTTTGAATGTATTTTATTTACTCAGTTAGTTATGGTGTGATTTATTAATTTTATAATTTCTTAATATAGCACCATTTTAGACGATTGTGATATTCATATATTTTGCATCACTCTTATGTTTATGACTATGGATGTTTTTTTCCCCCTTATTTCAGTTGTATTCTTTTTATGTATTAATGTTTGTCTCAAAGTTCTTTTCTGTAGCACTTTAACACAGAGCACCTATGCAAAATAGTGTAAAAAAAGAATCAGCAGGACCACCTTGTATGAATAAAGGCTGAATAATTTAAATAAATTCCATTTAAAAAAGTTTAAGTTATGTGCATGTACATTTACCTCTACAGAGGGAAAGTCTTTGCTTCATTGCATGTGTAATGTCTTGGACATTTATGTGTGTGAGTTGTGTGCGTAACATAGAAAAGGAAACTGTGAAAGGGAGAGAAAAAAGAGCGGCTGAGCCCAAAGAAAAAAAAAGACAGAATAAGAGAAGGTTTGTAAAAGACAGAAACTCCCGGAGGCAGTGGGACAGTGGGACACACACACACACACACACACACACACACACACACACGGACAGGCTCAGCCGTCCCTCCTCTGTCTGTCTATTATTGATGTTGGACACGCAGGGTTCCCACTCAGCCATCTGTTCTCAGCTCTCCCACTCCGTGCCCCTTTTGCTTCATGCCTACCACTTTGGCAGGCTGGCATAAGCAGAGCAATGCTGTCCTTTCAAAGTGTGAATACTTCATAAATATCTCACACTATCAGGGAGTGAGCTGTTGGAGGAGCCCAGAGAGAGAAATGAGGAAAAGCATAACAGTAAAGTGAGGAATTTTTCATAAATTCAACCTCTTTGTTGGATGACTTCCAGCAAATGCATTGATTTGCGGTGCAAGATATAATCATGTCACGACTGCGTCACATATAAACAGAATTGGCGGTGGGGTGTGTTTTGTGATGGACTGTCAATAGTCCTCTTGTGCATGTTTTCAGATTTTAATCAAATTCACAGCCCCACCCTCCTACTGTTAATAGCATATGGCTGCAGGTTTGATTCGATTTGACTCGTAATTGATGACCATGCATATTCAGTCGATCCTGGTTGCCAGGGGTAACGAGGTCCTGTAGGTCCTCTGATTGGCTGCCGGGCGGTCACATGAAGCTTCGCTTGGCCCCCAGCTGGGACAGAGGCCACATGTGTGGCGAGTCTGGAGATGTGTAAAGGTGGCGTGTGTTTGCAAACACTTGGCTTCGCCTCCCGAGAAGCCATCCTTATCCCTGCTCCCCCTTCCCTGCTCTGCCCTCCATACACACACACACACACACACACACACATACACACACGTGCATGCAAATTTCTTATGCAGTAAATGGATTGGAAATGTTGCATGTCAGTCTCATGCAGACACTGCCAGCATCAGTGAGGCTGTCTGACTTAACATGTGTCTTCAATTACATCCTCCTGAGTGACAGAAAGGGTCAGATGTGGGTAAGGGGAAACCAGGGGCTGTGGGGTGGTGATGAAAGTAAGATACTGTGTATTTTTATTTTTATTTGCTGCCCATCTTGACCAGGACTCCCTGGCAGAAGAGATATTGTATCTCAATGGGACCTTTCTAGTTAAATAAAGGAAAATATTGGTTTGGAGTTCCAGAAATCTAAGCTATCACTCCCATCATGTGTCTTTTCCATATTCCTAGAGGGGTGAAAGAGGCTTTATTCTCTGGCTAGCCCGAGAGTTAAGACCCCCTGGGGAGTACGAGATGAGAGGGAAATTAATAATGTGTAGAGACTCAAAGGCTTTGACTGCACCAAAGGATCAGAAGAGGGTGAAGAGAGTGTATTAGAGGCAGAAAGGGAAACAGAAACACGGGCGAGAGAGAGGGAAGCACAATCAGGCCGACAGGCCACCTTTGAGCCGAGGCTGGGAAGTAAGAAGAGGGGCGTTATGAAACAGATGAAAGAAGTCAGCTCCAAAAAAGTGTTTTTCAAAGATCAGCCATTAAAGGGATACTCCACTGAAAATCCAAATCTTTTGGGTGTCACAGCCTTTTGGTGGAGTATAGTGGTTAAATAAAATCAAATATTAACATGTATTCACATCTCCTTTATCTGCTAAAAAAGAAGTGTAATTTTTAGCCACTTACCACAATAGAACAAACTTGAACTTCCTCAGCTGCCCTGAAAACAGATTGCAAATTAGCATTTCTCACCAAAGCCAGAGGGAGTCACGAACTGCCAGTGCTGCCAGTATTGAGACATGTTTTTCACATTACGGCGTGTGAGTCTTACACGAACTACAAAAAATGAGAACAAACTCCTTAATGTTAAAGAAACTAGAGATTTAATATTAATAGACTTTATCCGATGATGTGTGGAAGTCACGCCAGCATGCTCAGTGCTGGCACACTCTTGTCTTGTCTCCCCGGGCCAAGCAGGCTTTGGCCCTGCTGTGACCTCCCTGGCTCGAAGCCAGCAGCTCCGCCATCCTTTGAACTCGGCAGAAAGCAGCTGTGTTTAGCCGGATCTGACCACAGCTGATCACACTACCCGGCATTAAACATTAATCGCTATTAAATACCGAATTTATCCACCTATCTATCCATCTCTCCCTCCATCCAGGCAACTATTTTCATTCGCATTTTGCATTTCTATGCGTGCTTTTCTGATGTTTTGTGTTCAAATCATATCTGTCACCCTTCCACAAACACAATGTGGGCTAATCAGACCAAAAAAATAGAGCTAATAATGACTCTGGGGCAGTATGCCATATGTGATCCCTCCCTGCAGCATGGCCAGGTGGGCAGCATGCCACCCAGCAGCACAATGGGTTTATCCACAGTGATCTATTAAACACCCTAACCACTGGCTAAACAGAGACACTGAGCTAAATTAGCAATCTATTCTTCTCCCCTCTCCGCTCCCTCTTTCTCTTGTCTTTGTCTGTCTCTCTTTCCTTGTTGGTTTCTATCTGCAAAGTGCAGTTAGAATACATGTTAAGGAGGTGTGAAACGGTAGACTGGCCCCATATTGGAACCATTAAGCATGAACACGACTGCCTATTACACGGGTCTTTAGCGACACAGAGAAATAACCCCCTATCATCCTGTCGAGCAGTAGTCCCGTGGAGGTTTCCCTCCGCAGAGTGCTTAGATGTAAATGAATGTGATGTATACGTACTCCACAACAGTGCTCCATGTAATCCCTCCACTCTCTACAACTGATTATGTTAAACACGAGAACAACTTGAATAGAGAGACTGAAAGGTTTCGGTCAACGGTGCTTCAATGCAAGTACTCCGCAGTCCTAAAGTGGCGGCCTTCTCTTCACAACAGCCATTAGCGTCGGCTCATCTTGAATGTTAAACACCACAAGCGCCGAGATGCTGCATTGTGTGTTTAGACAAGAGGGAGTTTGATGAGAGGCTGTCGATGACACACCTGCCGAGGAAGAGGGGCTGAGATAACAATTTTCTCCTCCCTGTCGAGGAGACATCTGGCATTGCCACGGCGTTGCAAGCCGAAATACACCCAGGAGTGGGTAATGAGGCGTAGGAGACAGGGTTTGTGTTCTGGTGTGTTCTGGTGTGTGTGTGTGTGTGTGTGTGTGTGTGTGATTTGGGGTGATGTTTCCCTCATTTTCCTGAACTAGCCTCTGTAGACCCTGCAAGCACACCATCTGTAGTCCTCAGCCATAAGCCCACTTGCCTGTGACTCATAAGCAGCGTTAAATCAGCTTAAATACATGCACAGATTTAACCTTCTTCAACTAAAAAAAAACAAAACAAGGAGAAAGGGAAAGTTAACAAACAAAACAAGATAGGAAAATATGGCAATGGTCAAGTGTGTGAATACGTGTGTCTGTTGGTGTGTGAGCTAAACAAAGTGGCACCCACCCGTCCGTGACTGTGCACCACATGTCTTTGGATGTCACCATTAACATGGTGGGCTGCATTATGTTTACACACAGTCCTGTGTGGCGCTGCATATGCCTGGGAGGGGTTGCTAAGAAACACGCAAGTAATGTTCAATAATCACCATTGAAGAACAGTGAATGTTCAACTGAAATGACCATATTGTCTTTTAACTGCCAGCACAATGTAGTTTGATAATGGTTGTTCCTCTCTGGAATATATTACGTTTGTTGCTGCTTGCTGCCTCTGATTGTTTATCTTTTAGTTACTTTTAGTCACGTGTTTGAGTTTAGTTACTTTTATAGTTGATTGTTGCCTTTGACTGTTTATTTTCCTGTTACTTTTAGTCACCTTGTTTTTTAGGTACTGCTCCAGTTGATGGCTGCCTTTGACTGTTTATCTTTTTATAACATTTGTCGCTGACTGTTTTTATTAACATTTTGTTACTGTTTTTGATCCCCATTAGCTTCCCTAAGGAGTTCAGTAATCTGAGAGTCTGCATGAAATAAACAGTAGGGCAGTATAATAACTGTCAATGAAACAAGAAAGGCAGAAGAAACCAAAAATAAACAACACAAATTAATTAATTTAATTTTGCAAATAAAAAACGAATAGAGAAAATGTAGTTGATTGATTGTTTTGTGTGACTGTTTATCTCTGTTTATTTCAGGTGATCTCCGCTCTGTCAAGGATCTCCCACCACAGCATTGCACAAATCAAAGGCATCAGGTATGTGTCTCATTTGTAACTCTCATTTATCATTTGAACAGCCAAAGCACTCAAGAGTATCGCTGTCAGAGAGACACCATTTGGATGAACATATTCCACATTTACTTGTAGGCGTGGACAGACTGCTGCAGGAATGAGTCCTAAAACGCGGAAATTAGTCCGCTTTTTTACACCTCCGGTTCCCTCGTCTTGAAGTCAACGGGTTGATTAAATGGGTTTTTGGTTAGATGCTTGAAATAAGGTCTGTGATTAACACAAGCTGAAGAGATCTACTGACGTTTTGATCTACGACATGAAAGTCCTCCTCCTGAATGTCTTAAAAAAGGCGGTTCCTAACAAGTGGCTAAATGAGACAACAGTGGTTGTCATGGACATTAACATCTTCATGCTGAACACGGAAAGTCATCTACTCAGTATTTACAGCCTGTTTACACTCTATATCTATCTGTCAATATATCTATATCTATCTATATTCTCTTAAATGTTAAGTGGTGGTGACGCTGAAGTTATGTGAGCGTTTAAAAAATCATTAGTGAAGATTATCTTGCTGAACAAAACGTGTGAGTATCATAAACGTTTGTTTTGCCACAGAGCTTATTTTCTGCAATAATCCAAAATCCAATGGAAAAATCCCCTTGGCTTTTTGTCGAGGGAGCCAGGGCGATGCTAACTTCCGGGTTGGCCTACAAAAATATGCCATCCCTGCTGCACTCTATTAAGATGGAGGTGGCTATTAACATCTGATGCTCATTTACAAGTCGATTTACATTTTTAGGCAATTAGCTTTTAGACACCATTATCTTGCGGGGCACCAAATAATCCACAACACATTTCCATCTGTCACTCAAAAAGTACTGTGGTACGCTATTTATGTAGTCTCAGTAGTACATCATAAGCACTACTGTCTGAGTCAGAATACTACATTGTATGCAGGGGTAGTCATTTTTCACAGATAATGGTGAAGCTGAGAAAATCCTTCACACTGCTTTATCAGGCCGGGAATGGGCTTCTGATTTCTCTTCATTTGCTCAATCAGCTTGGAGCTTGGTGGCTCACCGGCGCCACATAAAAAGCCATTTTATCCGTCTGAGTAATGAGTTGATGGAGCGCGCCCATTAGGAGCCATGCCAAGAAAATGAAGGGAGAAGGAAGAGAGAGAGTGAGGGAGAGCGACAGAGAGAGAGCAGGTCCCATGCCATTAATAAAGACAGCCTGCTGACACTGACCATTTTGCTGTGCGGTGTCAAAATCAAGGCTCGTTTGACCTCAGTGTAAAGCACACTCTGGACTTTCTGATCTGAGCCACGTTAATCTCAGCAATCAGAATGTTGATTAAATGATAACCTATTATTTACAATTCAGAGCCCAAACTGCGGGTCAGAGGTGAGAACTCAGATGGTTATGAATCTAGATTAATCACAATAGGAATATTAGGTTTTCACAAGCCTGGTTTCCAAAGAGGGCAGCAAGGTGACGTAATTAGACTGACTGTCCTTCAACTGAGGGCCAAGCACCTGACCACTGAAGCAATACACTGAATCCCTTTTCCGCCCTGAGGGTTACCCTGACCTCTTACCCTGCTTTGGAGGTGGACAAGTGAAAACACAACTGCCTTATGGGGATCAATGAAGTATGACTTTATTAAGTAAGGTCACATTTGGCTCTTGGCCTGAACAAGGAAGCATTGATTAAGCTTATTAAATGGTACACTGAACTCCATTCTCTCAAGGGGACGTGCCAACACAAGAACTGAATAGTACGGTTATCTTGGCCCAAATGATCTTACTATACATTAGTATCTCATTAATTAGTTGTTGGTAATGAGTCTTACTTTAAGCTAAATTTAAAAGATAAAAAATATGGTGTGTGTATAAGTGTGTGAATATATATAAAAATATTTTTATGTAAAACTATCTATCACATTTAAAGTTTCTATCTTTGTCTGATACACTCTATGCCGACAAAAGTTCGCCACAATCCTTGTGTATTTCCCTGTTGTATCCAGTCCGCATTTGGTGTAGGATGTGCGCCCCCTTGTGTGTGATGTTATTTATATAAAGTACAGTAATAACACCATAAAACTGAATACTAAAACCATTCTCGCCGTCTGATGAATTTAAGTCCATTATTCACTCGCCTTTTAGCTGCACTTTCCCTCTGACTTGCTCGTAAAATGTCTGGGTCGCTTGGCTTGCTCGATATTTCACCTCCTTCACCAACGACTTAACTAGTTCAGCTTCCCTTTATTTTCATGTGCTGAGCGAGTGGCTTCCCGTTGTTTTATATGAGAGGGTTGGAGACATCTGTAAGGCCAAAACAATGAGCTGCAGAGGAGAGTGGGATCAGCAGTAGCACAAATTGAAGACAATGACATGCAGAGTTGGGTGTTGATTTTCAGTGACATTGGCATGAGTGTATATTTACGTATGCGTTCTTATATTGTGTTAACATCTATGACAGGCTTAATGGGTTAAGCGTTTAGCAAATGTCTCTTACTGCATTAGCAGATATGCACAGGGGCAGATATGCACAGGGGCATATGACAAATGCGTAATGATGGTCTGAGGCCATGTTCTGTGTGATCTAGCATGAACAGGGTTCTGCTTTCAAGCAGAGCACTTTGACAACATGGATGTTCTCTGACCCCAGTTGGCCTTTCTAAAGGGTCTCCTCACCCGCTTCTTGGTAATTCTGCTTAGGGCAAGGTCAGCTGCATTCAAAGGACCAAGGACCTGTCAGACCTCTTCTGTCTCACTTCAAAGCCCCTGTCAACTATGTACAGGCCTGACAACAGCTATAACTCACTCAAACACATACCATACATGTAAGGAGTGGACCATGTAGAGTGCACATGCCTTCCAGGTCTACTTATACAATGATGTGATGTGTGTATCCGAATGTAAAATAGAATCAAATGAAATTGAATAGACAAAACTGACTACAACAAGAATATTCCTTTTGTTTGAGCTCGGTGCCAACGTATTCAATCAGTAAAATCAATTAGACTAACCTGAATTGGAGAATTACCATGTAGCAAACATCTGATATTTTCCAGATTTTTTTTCTTTTCAGTTTAACTCGATTGTGACTTGGACCCATCAGACGTGATAAATGTTGAATATGGTGGATGATGTCTGGCCAGGTGCTTCCTAAAGTGAGTTATGATGCAGCAAACCTTCAATGTCTTTTCTTAAATCACGTCTGAGGTTATACAAGATGGTTCAGTTGGCGAATGCTCAGACCAAATAGTAAGAGGAAACAGGTGTGCCTCTCCTTCACTGAATTTCAGATGGCTGCTTCAATATTCTATCCCCAAAATAAGAGGAAGCACTTCAGTAATAATGAAATTGGTCACCTCTTATCTTGATCATTTGTTGTTCATTTTATTACAACCAACAAATTCCACGTGTACCTGATTTGGTTCGAATTCACTAGTATTTGAATAGAATCTGTTTCTTTTCACCTCCAGGACATTTTCTGTGTCTTTAGAGATGTGCTCCAGTGATTATGCTTCCATAAAGTTGGGAGGCTTGAAACAGATGAAAAGAAACTGACAAAAAGAAAAAGAAAGTGGTCAAAATGAGACCGAGATGAATAAACTGAACTTCATGTGTAAAACTGGTGGGATGCTCCGTTTAAGAAGCTAATAGGAAATGTATGAAGGGAATTGTTTTAGGAAGTGGTTTAAATGATCTTTTCCAGCTTTAGCACCTCAGGGTGGAGGTCTCGATGCGCAGGACAATAACCCCATCGTCTCAAATCATTTAATTACAGACACCACATCAGGCCTTCCATTGAGTTTTAAAATGACCAGAGAGTTCCTCACTGTGTTAAATCTCTGGCTAACATTGCCACAGGCATGTCCATTGACGTTCTGTTGAAGCCCATTGATCTTGTCTGTGACGTCTGTTCACTGCAATCAGGCGTCGATAGTTCACGTCTCTGTCACTGTGTCAGCATTACAGCCCCAGTCGGAAATGGAGGCTTTATTTTGCGTGCTCCTCTGCGCGTCCAGGGATGCACTGGACACACAATCAAATATTCATATGTACAGTACACTCCGTTCTCCTTCGTCCTGTCGTGTCTGTCTTATGTCAACATCCCCATGAGGACTCTGCATCCAGCTCGAATTCACCCTTACATCCAAGGGCATAATTTGTGCTGGGTACAGCGGGGCATGCCCTCCCCTTTTTTCAACATTTTCAATTTTTTCCCCTGCACTTTTACATTTACAGTTAAAGTTTGAGTTACTTATTCAACTCTAAACAGTGCTCTCTTACTGTCCAGCTAACGTAATACAGATGAGAAAGGGTAGTGGGTTTTTTTATTTTGCCCTGGGTTTCACCTCTCAGGGTACTGACAGAAAGCTACATTCACCATTCACAGAGAACTTCTTGTCAACCAAAGACAAGAACTGATTTATAACTTTTTATTTTATTTTCGTCTGGTTGAAGAACCTCTGACTTCACTGTGTCTCCCTCCCCCCACTTCTGAAACCAAACATACAACCATCTACATCTCTCCATCTCAAAACAATTTACTAATCATAAACAAAAGTCGATCCCAGTTTTCTTCCCTTTTTGTCTAAAACCCTAAATCCTCTTTGTGGCATCATGTTCCCGTCTCTTTGTGCGTCGTGAAAGCTGACCTTGTGTTTCTCACAGCTTATCTACAGTATAAGCCTGCGTCAGCCTCTCTCCTGTTATTCAGCCCCCCCCTTCCTACTGCTTATCTTTACTGTCCTCAGCTAACCCCACTCTAACCTTCAACCTGCTCGCGCTTCGCTGTCCTAGTTCATCCCTGATCCCCGCTGTTGGAGAATGTGTCATGGGCTCTGGGGATCGAGGTCGTAGAGTGTGAGTGATGTCAGCTCAGCATCAGGACAGAGAGCAGATGTGGGCGAGGTTTTTTCAAGGGTTTAGGTAATGATAGCCCTTTAAAATCCTCCAATCGCACACTGTCATATACTTCCCTTGAACATGACTTTTACATTTAATAAAACTTTATTTTGTTAGACCTGTGTGATGGACTTGAATGAAAATTTAGGAGTACTTTTGTTTGTTGTATATATACTTTGCAGAAAAGTAAAAAGCATCAGTGACAAACAATTAAAACAAATGTCAAAGTTGTGACAACATATACATAGTCTTAGAAATACCATAAAACAGCATTTATTTCTTTTCTTTTTTTTCCCCTTTTCTCTTTTTTCATCTTTTGTAAACCGACTTCAGTGTCATGTCATTATTGTCATTGTTTGCTGCTGTCTTTTTTTTTGTTAATACTAAAAAAGAAGAAATTAAAAAGAAAGAAACCACACCTATAGTTAGAGTTAAGACTAATTATTTTAATGACACACAACTGAATTTGATCTGGAGCTAAGATTTTTATATTGATAAATCAACCAACAATTAGTTGCTTTGTCAATAAAAATGTCAGAAAATGGTGAAAATGATAACCACAAAGACCAAGTTGATATTTTCAAATTGCTGCTTTTGTCTGACCAAAAGTCCCCAAAGCCAAAGATATAAATCTTCACAATGAAATAAAACGGGGAAAAGCTACAACTCCTCATATTTGATAAGCTGGAGCCAGAGAATGTTTGGCATTCAAATCTGACCCAAACAATGAATTGCTCAAAATACAGTCGTTGCCAATTAATGTTGAAATCAACTAACTGATTAATCGGCTGATCGTTTCAGCTCTACCTGAAGTCCTTCTGTACCGGATGAAAAGACATTTGTGACTTGAAAGGTACTTCTTCCATGTGATAAAAATAAATAAGAAATAATACTTAGATCATTTTACAGCGTTTACAATTTGTTGCACCGAGGCAAGACAGATGTGCACGTGTTTCTACATTTTATTTTGAAGAGGAGGAGGTTGCTGTGCACAGCAGGACAAGCAGCCACTGTGTCAAGGATCACTGTTTGCACTTTCCCCCCCCCCCCCCCTCTTCATCCTGAAGGCACAGCTCTGCCCCCGCATGCCACCAAATTACATCACACACATTAGTATGCAGTCAGCACATTGCACTTCAGTCGTGCCCTTTGAATGCATCGCGTGTGCTAATTTCACACGTAAATGTTGTGAAAGCAACTCACACATGCAAAGAAAATGGCTCTTGCTCATGTTACTTTGCACAGACACACCCTCCCCTGGCAAGAGCGGCCTGGAAATGAAACTGCAGTGCCAAGTTTTAAGGGGGGGGCGGGAGGGTTTATGGACAGCCGTGGTACAATAAGTGGCAAAGTGCACTAGCTCGCTCGAGCTCCAGCGATTTATTGACCTCTGCAGAAACAAAGCCGAGTCCTGGGACATGAAACTGCTTCCAACGGTGGCCATTTGAGCTGCGTTCACACCTAACGACTACACTGTTGCTCTGCTGTTTGACAATAGCTGATCAATGGGGCCAGCTCAGTGTCCAGCTTTGTCCAGCACACATGTACCAGCAAATACCTTTACGCCAGCATCGGCTTTAAGGACAGTGAGGAAGAAATTAGACACGATACAATGAAATTTCCCAAGAAAAAGCAGGACAGTGGGGAGGGAAGGAGAGGTTGTCTGAAGCGTAAAGAGTTGTGTTGGAGGAGATTAGGACGTGAAATGTGGGCCGTCATTTAGCACAGTCATGAAGTACAAAAGAAACCTTTTTTCTTTTTTTTCAAGTTTGTCTTATTGTTAACCTTTATTTAACCAGGAAAGCCTCATAGAAATTGTAAGAAAAATAGTAATAGAGAGAAACATTGAATTTTAATCCAACTAAATTTATAAAAAACCTTAAAAAATTAATTCATCCCTTTTATGTGGAATTTTAAGCTTGCCTGCAGATACATTTCAATGTACCGTACTGACTAAAAGACTCCAGGTTAGGCTTGCAATTAAGAGGAATTAATTAATTGGAGGTGTGCTAATTGAAGTTTGAACCATCTAGTTAATACGAAATTATTAGGAAATTATGGACATATAAAGTAAAGCAAACAAAAGAGATACACAACCAAACCAACAGAACAGACAAAAAAATACAATATAGCATATAAAAAAAGGTAGGGCCATGTACAGATAAAGCCATAAAAGAAAGAAAGATAAAGGAAGAAGATGGGAAGAAGAGAAATAATACAAATATAAAAAAACTGGTCTGACAAAGCTTGAAACAGAGATATTTTCCTTTAACATATGTGAATCCGCCTGCTGAACACAGATGTGGATGGACAAATCTCCTGACCCCATCTAAACTCAGGAGGCTTAATGGACAGCATCAGTGCTAGCAGATAATCAGAGGCGCAAAAGATAAACAAATACCCTTCATATTCTCTGAATAGACAACTGATTACTTTGCAAGCACCACAACATCCACTCTGGCTTACCGCACAGCGTATAGGCCTGAGCAACATGAAGTAACACGCTTGCAGCAAAGACAATTGAGCAGTGTTGAACAGCCAAGAGACGGCTCATCATTGGAGTTCTGATGAAATTATAAACATAGTTCAATTATACCAGGTTGCATCATTTAAGCGAAATGAAAACAGCAGCATCGGACAGTGCTTGGCTCCGCAAAACAACACTGCGGTGATAGATATGCACGCATATCTCCACAAACTACTATGTAATTAAATTTTGCCCTGCGGGACTCCATTAATAACTTATAATATAATGCACATTTCATTGGAGGGGGCCATCAGATGTGGGTGTGTTATTACACTCTGGAGGAGGCGCCTCCTGCGCTGTGTTTCTGTTCATAACATTCGAGTGAGAACATAACATAAATCAGATGAGGCAGTTTTTGTGTTATTGTTTCATAATAATAATAGTACAGGTAATTAGCTCGTGAAAATAGAGTGGTTTTAATGAAGTCAACCACTTTAAACGTGGAAAAAATAGACAAGAGTGTGGTGGCTGAGTTTGCAGGATTATTTGCTTGTTCGTGTGTGTGTGTGTGTGTGTGTGTGTGTGTGGCTGTGTTGAGGGTGATGAGCTGACCTTTGACTATCTAGCTGAGCATTCATTAACTTGATGGCTGAAATACTCTTTCAGTGTGACCAGTGCTTTAATTACACACAGGCTAATTGCTGGTGTCACACAGGTACGCTCAGCTTGACACACATACACACACACACACACACACACACACACACACACACACACACACACACACACACACACACACACACACAGAGAGAGAGAGAGAAACATGCACAACTACAACGATAACGTGAACTGCTGTTTTTATTTATTTATTTATTTTCTACACTACATTTGGCCTCTTACGCAGGTCACTGCTGCCGGTGCTTCATGAATTCGTGGTGTCACCGTGAAGTGTCTCAGTCATCTGATCATATCTTGGGATTAAACACAGTCAAAGGATTTCAAAGCCGAGTGCTTACAGAGAGTGGAGTGCTTTCATGAGAGCTCTGAACGCCTGGTCTCTGACACTGAACTCTCCATATCATCTCCCAGCTCCCTTCACAGTCGGCACATACGACAACACACACATAGACATTAGTTCTTTTTTTCTTTGTAGTCTCTCTCCTGCTGCAATATCTTTGTTAAACTATAATATTTGGACTGCACAGAACCCCCTCCACATATTTTTCATAAAATATAGTCATTACTTTATTTATATGGCGCTTAAGTCAACTCAAGTTAAGTTGAGTACATTTTATTTATGTAGCCCAAAGTCATACATTTTGTCAGAGGGTTTAAAATGTTTTCCGAACCTTTGACACCCTTTATCCTCAGAGTATTGATTTGGAGAAGGAAAAACTCTCTCACACGCACATCATCCACCCCGACCACCTCCCTACGACCTGCGTGTGGTACAAAAACGTAGCGCTTCCTTCACAACTTAATTGGGAAAACAAATTCATATTATATAATCCTAAATTTTACAAGACAGGGTTGCACAAGATCAATTCAGTGGACACCGACCAGCTGGTTTCTTGCCAGTTAAACTGCTTTACAACACCACCAACCATAAATGTCTAATCATGCTAAAGTGAAAAAGTCTTCACCATTTTACAATGCAACATTTGTTTGGCTGTTTGGCTGTAGGCAAAGCTCTTGTGCTCATTTGTTGCGCATGTCAGCTCATGCGTGCTTGGTAACACAGGAATGTGTTGCTGAATAGAACTTTTTGAATGTGGTGTGTCCCACTTTGCACAATGGGTAGTGGGGCTGGTTGAATAAATCGATTTATTATGCATTCCAAACATGCTGAGGATTCCCAAAATGCAACTGGTTTGGATGCTATGGTGACATTTCTGGTAAACAGAGGCTAAATAATGTTTTGGGTTTTTTTTGGTCACAGCTTATTCTAACTTTTAAACCAATGACTTGGCAATGACATTGACAGATCAACCACACTGAAACATACACCATCCAAAATTCAATCATTTTAGACTCCAGAGTAATTATGGTTGTTCCTAAAATTGCTTACTTACTTACATATATATCAAATTCACAGCAAATGCTGTGTTTTAACTGATTACTACTCAAACACGTAGGTGCAGCTTAACCTCTCTTGGTCTTTTCTCCATCTCTTTCTTGAATAATGGTAGACTAATGTGTGTGTGTGTGTGTGTCTCTAGGAAAACAAATCATGTGTTCAGTAGTTACATTATACAGAGGGAGTCAAGGTCAAGCTGACATGGCTGTTTACTGTAGCAGAAACCACTGCTGGCTGCTGCTTTGTGTGGGATTTATTGCTGGAGGAGAGGATGGTGGCGGCAGCGTGCTGCTGTCACGCAGAAAGCAAAACAAACAGGCCGAAAACACTAACATCAAATTCTTTAAACTGAAAAATGTTATAGTATTTCGAGAGATACTGTGGATTCATTTTAACAACGCAGGCTATTTCCGCTTCGTTACCGTTAGTGTGGTTGATGATTAGCGCTGATCGTGACCTCACTGATTTTAATAAGCTTCAATTGTGCACAGCATTAAGCTAATAGGCTATAATTTGTAGCAATCAGCTCTTGTGAAAGGAAAAAAAAGAAAAGAAAAAAGGACATCATAAACACGGTCGGGCAATCGAGATCTAATCATGCACTTCAGGATCGCGTTTGCAGAAAGCAGATATCTTTAAAAAGATTAGAAATAAATCCACCCTGTTTAATGAGCTAATTGATTAGTCATTCGTTTTTACGCTCTGCCACTTCCCAGGAGTATTTTTTTTGTTGACACTGCGTGAGCAGGAATGATGAATTTAATAAGAGGATCGGGACGAATAATTCAGATTATTGTACGATGGGCTGACGTGAATGCTTTTATTTATGCTAATGTATCTTACATTGTGCCTCATAACCGTTATGTCTACATACACTGTAAGTACAAGTAAAAAAAATGACAGCTCCAAACTTGTCATTTTCAATATTTTATATTGTTCTACATTGTCCCTGAGGGTCCTTGAAAGCTGCACAAACCCCCTGAGAGGATTTATAAGACACCTGGCTGTCCATCTGAAAAAAAAAAAAAAAAAAGAAAAGACAGCTTTCCTCTCTGAATTCCTGAGGAGGTTGGCTGTGGGAAGATGCCAGGTTTTTTATCTGTCAGTAGCACAGTGTTGATGTGTTTTGACAATGTTGTTTGTGACTGATGGGGTCCTCTGTTGAATACATCTGGCTGTTGTTGCCGCTGAAATGATGGAGCTAAGAGTGACAACCTGGCAGATAGAACACGCCTTTCGGACTGGTTATTTCTTCTACCTGTGACACCGCGGTGTGTGTAGTAATAAAGTATTCTGTACCCTCTCTCACTCTTCTCTGTGTGTATGTTTGTGTGTGTACCAGGCCCTTTCCATCTGAGGACACAGCTGTGAATGAGGATGATGTGTACCGGAGCCTTGAGGAGTTGGCAGAGTGAGTATGCATTCCTCAACAAACACCCGCACAAACTTGTTCATGTTACTTAGGAGGACATTATTAACTTAAATTCAGTCTTTGGAGACTTCCCCTACCCGTAAACATACCCCAACCCTAACCTTTACTTACCCTAATCTTAAACAAAAAAATCAAGTCTATACCCTACATTTTAAAGGTTTACCTTGTGGGGACCGGCCTTTTGTTCCCAAATAGGAGGCGAGTCCCTACAATGTGTCTTTTCCTCACAACGTGGTTCATACAATTACAAACAAGGCACACACACACATCATTAAGATGGATCACTGTTGGTTTTTAGCTATTATAACGAAACATATAGATTTTTAAAACCTCAGATCACTTTAAACTTTCATCTGGATTTTATGTTACAAAGTTGTTGTTTCCTGCTGCTCAGAAAATGCTTTCAAACTGGGAAAATATGCGAAAGAGTCCATCAAAATAATAATATATATATGTATATATACAGTGTATATATAAATGATGATGGTTTTTATAGTCAAAATAAGTGAATATGAACTCTATTGAAAAAGCATATCTGCATACATAACAATTCTCTACCCATCATGTACATTACACACACTTCTTGTGATGTCTCAAAGTGAACTGTGATTGCCACTTCTTCCAATTTCCTCTAACTGCCTAATTACATAAGCGTGGAGCCCTCTGTCACTCTGCCCGTTGCCATGGTGACACCAGCTCCAGCTCAGCTTCTGTTGAGGCTGCCTCCCTGCCCGCCTCGGTGGCTGGCTGCCTGGTTTGGTGTGCGTTAGGTGGGTGGGTGGGTTTTGCTGGGTGTGAAAGAGAGTCGTAGGGTCTTGGAGTTGGCGGCGGTTCCAGCGCTGACAGCAGCCTCTCAACTCAGATTAATGGAGAATGATTAGTTAGCTGCTCTGAGATGGGTGTCATTTATCACAGAAAGATAGGAGGGAGGCGAGCGGGAGATAGGAGGGAGAGCATGCGGGCTATAGATATATGCCCACTGAATACATGATTGTACTGTTCTTTAGGGGATGAGGAATGTGCTCGTGCTAGCGGAGAGGAGTGCCAGCCAAGCAGGCTAATACTGAATTAGAGTGCAGTTTAGCCTAACATGTAGCCCTGCAAGCCTGGAGCATGGACTCTTATCTTGAAAACTGAGCTGAATCTTGCACAAAAAGTGGTCCTGAAGAGAGAAGGGGAATTAGTAAAAACTGCTAAAGATTTTTTGAAATTCAAAATGTGCCCTTAGAAAGAAAAGAACATACAATAGGCTCCTGTCTTTCACTGTGTATCCTGTGTGCTTATATTTACTGACGTGGCCCTAAATGCATCAGGAAATATGAGTGGCTAAAGTTAGCTTCCTTGTTCCTTATTTTACTCTAATAATAATGCTTACTTGTATTGGTGAATTACTACTGAAAGATCCAGTGGCTACAGCCAGTGCACGGTATCCATAGCAACAAGTGTCACCGAGTCCACCTGTAAAGCGTGTGTGGGCATAAAAGTAAGGTTTTGATGCCGGTTATATACTGTGTCATTTCTATAGCTGCTTGTTAAGTCTTTAATTTGCCTCAAACCTGCAAAATGTCCTCTTTCCATAATGTCCGTAATCCGTAACCTTCAATGAGTGAAGCTTGAGTTCGTCTGGGGGTTTTTTTCTGAAATGGTCAGTGGCGTTGTCACACGGTGCTCTTTGTGTAACCTGTAGGTGCAGAGGGCTGGGCCTTTACTGAATTAATCATGCCGCTCTGCAGCACGGCTGCTCTTGACCTTTTACAAAGAACATGTATGCATTTCGTTTCATCAATGGACAGACGCATAATTGATTCATCAGCAGGTCCTGCACCTGATACAGTTGGACGCACTCAGCACATAGGCCACATTAGCAATAACTCTGCTCTCAAAGACTCATTAATTAGCCTGGAATATTGATGCATGGACAATTTACAATGAGTGCATGACTGAACTACACGAGTGAGGGAGAGGACAATGATGATCCTACCACAGTTATTATTTTTTATGGATGTAGTACTATTCAAGAGCATCCCAGAGGAGGAAAACAATACAACCACAGGACATATGGTACCATAAAAACAACAGCATGTAAGGAATAAAACAGCAATATTGTCACCAAAAATATTTAGGGTGAGAAAATAAGGCTGCATGGATGAGTAAAACAGCAATATAATGGCAAACAATAAAAATCAATAAAATGGCATCATTAAGTTCAGTGATAAGACGACAAAGGATACTAACTGCAATGGAAAGCAATCTATAAAAATTGATTTTGAGGTGAGATTTAAAAACCGAGCTCATGGCAGCAGGCCTAACGTTAAATAGAGGACTGTTCCAGCAGCGAAAGATCGATCAACCCTTCATTTTATTCTGGATCCGCCAAAAAGGTTTGAACTGGTAGACCCTCAGAGGTCTCTGGGAATAGCTGGAAGTTCAATCTTCACTAATGTAATTATGGTACACTCATTTGTTAGATTTCAAGGCTTTTGCTGGTGATGTGGCTGATGTGTGTCCTGCAGCTTGGCCTAAAATATATACGTAAAAACGTTTGTGGTTGACTGTGTAACATTTCAGAGGTATAGTAGAGGTCATTTACCTTGCTTGATGATTTCCATATTTTCAATATCATGTCAGAAGAATTCATGTCAAGTGAGGTGGATTGAGACTTTGGGCTGTCAGTATGAGCTGGGAAGTGACCGCTGTAAATGAACGGTATTCCTGCTCCGGTTTGCATTCTGCTGGACCATATGTGTTTGCAGCAGTGTCTGAGTCAGGTAGAGGCCAGCCTCTGCCTAATTGAGGTCTCCCGGGTTAATGTGGTATACCTGATCCGTACTTCCTCCCTCTGGCTTTGTGATGTCAAGTCTTGATGTCGCTTAACTCCCGAGTCCTCCCTCTCTGGAATGACTCCATCCTGGAGTTGACAAACCATGAAATGGGGGGTGAATTGAGTATAGTTGCCAAGGGACTTTTTCTCCTCCGCAAAAGGCACACATAGATTTCCATTCAGAAGCAAACAGTGTCCCGAGCCCTTTGTGTCACTCTTTTGCAGTTTATTTTGCTCCATTAATCCCCTGGGCAGCTTGACATGAAAAGTCAATAGCTTGAAAATGGATGGAGCTTAGCTAAGATATTATTTACTGCAAGGTATTAAGTCACAGATATTTTTAAATTAAACTTTATATTACCACATGACCACATTCAAAATAAACTATTTTGTAAATAGAGATGGGCACTAAGAACATATAGAAGCAATGTTTAAATGTAAAACTGTGTAGAAATAGTGAAAAGTGATGTAACAAACTTGGTTAAGGCATGTAGACACTACATATTACATTGCCGTTTTACAATTAAAACTTGTTGATTTTTGGTGTATAAAAATAATGCTTAGGGTCAAGTAAACACAAATAATGCAGATATTTTACATAAAAAACAACTTACAGCACATGAAACAAAGATACATACAAACATTAACTGTACCACCAAGAAAAGTACCAAAAGGTAATATATCTAAATGCCCATGTGAACTAATTGGTGCTCTTCAGTAATGGGTAAAATTATTTTGTCTATACAGTATTTTGTTGCCAAGATATGATTTCGCTCATTTTGCCAAATGCTTTGGTATTCATGTGCCTTACATTTCTACTATCACTGACATGACTTTTTTTTTTATAGGCTGTGTGGCTCAAGATCTTCCTCTCGACATTAAAATCTCTTTAATTATCTTAAAGCCCAGACAGTGCAGTCACATCTTGGCATCACTACTTATTCATACCCAATGTCGTCTTTTTTTCTGGTATGAGTGTTATTATGAGTGTGTTGGAGTCTGAGTTTAGCAGTATGTGAAGCTAATTAAAATTTCAACTGATAATGTTATGTAAGGCTGATACACCAGGGAGTAATTACATCCACATACCGTCCTGTGCTGAGGGACCTAGTTTGTATATCTTTCGATACTTCTGTTTCAAAGGTAAGTTTTATTTTTTTTAAACCCAGAGCGCTGCTTCGTGGCTGGCTAATCATATGATTTTATTTGTATAGAGTGCAGGCATGTTAACTCCAAAGTGATCAGCCGCCATCAGGCCAAACTTTCCAAATGTACATACAGAATATCAAAGTCAAATGCTTTGGGATTTACTGGGTAGTGTTACCTTTCCTGTAGTGCTACCCTCGGGAAAAACTGATGATAAGACAATATGGATAGCAAAGGCATCAGTATGTTGTCCATTTCACCCACCATGTTCGCATTGTGAGGTATGGTGATGTATGCAACCTCCACGGGCCTTAGACATTTACTTTTTTGTTTGTCTTTCAGTGTTTTTGCCTCAGTTCATCAGCTGTACAGACGCAGCCTGGCAGCATTACCGTGCTGTCAAGGGCCGATGCCAGAGCTCCCCACACAGTATATCACAGCTCTGACAAAAACATCTTCCTGTATAACAGATATCATAATATTATTTTAATAGAAACCTGTAAGGCAGGCCAGCTTTGGGCACATATGCTCAGTCGCTCTGATATGGTGAGTCACACTCCATCCCCCCTCTCCACCGATGTAACTCTCTGGCAGTGAGGCCTGGGAGCAGAGGCTAGCGGGCAGAGTGCGTGGACACCCTCTGGCCTGTCACTGTGTAATCAGACAGAAAATAAGACCTAATTCATGAGTCCTCAGGACTCTACTCCCACTCTCTATCTCACTGATGCATTGTGATGCATGCACATGCACAAGCACACACAAACGTGCACATAAATGCATTGTAATGATTTATTAATGTTTGCTAAAGCCCAAGAGACAAAGGGACCTAATTAGTAAAGTTATGGTGCGACAGATTTATAACACTGGCAAGAAATATGTCCTTCTCTTTTCTCACTCTCTGTCTTTCTAATAACGCACACACAACCATCAACACTACATGCCTAAACCCCAACCATTATCTACTATTTAACTCCAAAAGACTTTTGTCCCCACACACACACACACACACACACACACACACACGCACACACACACACACACACACACACACACACACACACACACACACACACACACACACACACACACACACGCACACACACACACACACACACCTCAAGCTTATAAAGTGTTTTGTGTGTAAAACAAACAATCATCATTTCATTAGCAGCATCCTTTATGGTTCTATGAAACTCAGTACAATATGTCGATTAGGCTTGCATGTTATTACATTAAGAGCTTGATATGGGGTTCATTATCGTTATTTGATTTTAGGATCAATGTGTATTGACAGTGAAAACAGCCAGTCAGTTAAGAAGTTCATTAATGACATCACCAATTAGAAATCTGAAGGAGGTTTCAGAATATAGAGACTGACTTATAGATGATCGAAAAACGATCAGAAAAGTGAATGGGGCATAGCCAGTCATTAGAATATTGATCACTCTTGCTAACTGGAAAAATCAATGTAGACAATACACTAAAAGAAAAGCAGACACTTGGTGGAATGGTGGAATCGACGTCCAGTTTTCTAAAAAGATAATACAATTAAAATCAAACATTGTACAACACATATTTGAATGATTCAAAGAGCGAGCCTCACCCTCACCCTTAAATGAAAATCGCCAGTCGATTGGAAGCTTTCCTCCAAACCTGTTGAGCCTTGAGCCATGTCGGTATTGTGTTCCAATCAATCAGTAATTATTGATGAAAAGCTTTATAAATATCTGGAATTGACTGATTGGACCAAAGGGGAATTGGACAATGACAAAATAACTAACTGGGAAAGAGGAAGGGCCTTAAATGTCATCACTAATCAATAGAATGTTTCCCTTTGACAAGCTATCACTAATGTGATTACAAGTTCAGGATCAATAGATGTAGGACGGAAACCAGCACAAAATGTTTCTCATTCAATGTTTATTCTTAAGATTGTTCTATTCTTATAATATTTATAAAAAGACCCCACTCGGACTGCCTCCTTCATGCTCCCCCTGGAGATCCTACTCCTCTTAGATCTCTCCAAAGGTCATATTCATATCACTGCACTAGACCTCCGTTGTATGATACTGTCGCTGGGGGATTCGAGCAAAATGAAGTACAGCATCTGCTTTTGGAAAAAAAGGTCCCTGCGTGCAGCGCACTAGTCTCTGTGGAGTCACTGTAGTCTCAGAGTTCAGAGAGGAGACACTGATGGGACAGCGTCGGCCGGCCGTCGTCCTCCCACACAGCCTTCTCAGTATTCAACATGAGCCACTTTTACTTAATGAAGAAAGAAGAAGCACAGAGCTGAGAGTGAACCAAGCCACCTCAATTAAAACTTCAAACAGCCCCCGCACGAGCATGACGACAAAGCTGAATATTTGATTGAGGGCAGTTCTATCTTTTTCTATCTCTTATTTTCATTTGTCCCCTATTCACACAGACAGTGAAAGGAGGAATATTTTAGCTATGACGGCAGACGCAGAAGGTCGTATGTAGCCACGTCTGGGGAGAAAATCCCACAACCTGTATTTTTTTGACCTGTGCCCATAAATCTTGTTTTAGAATATTCATGAATTGATAAAGTATATAAAATCCCTACAAAATACCCAATTTCGGGGATCTCAAAGTCAAATAACATTTCATACAGATACATTTGGATGAGGCACTATTCATCCAAGAAGTGAAATCCTCTTTTCACTTGCCCCCCACTAAGGCCAGGTCAGAGCACAAAGCAGCATCCCTTGAGCTGGTGGCCGCTAAGTGTCCCGCCAAGTTGTAGCCCACAGCGTAACTCACTGAATCCATGGCAATATTATGCATGAGCATTATATATATATATATATATATATATATATATATGTATATATATATATGTATATATATACTGCCTCCACCTCGATACAATTGAGATAAATTGAATTTTGTTTCAAACAAGTGAGTAGTTGTCAAGCTTGAGCCCTGGTCCTCCATTATTTAGCAGGCAAGTCTTACTACTTTTGGTTATTTACAGTATTTAATCATTTATTTCCCTTTTTGGCGACTTAAAGCTCCCTGTTTATTAACTACATTGATATGGGCCCCCTGCCAAAGCGTATTCCTGCTGAGGCCTCTCCTCTGCCTCAATAAGTTTCACAAACAATAATTGCTTTCATAGAACAGAGGGAGATACAGTGTGGCTCCCAGAGCATGGGGATCTTTCCCAGAAGACGCTCTTCTCCACAGTAACTGTCTGTGCTCTGTTGGCTGCTTGCCTAATTAAAGGTCAGTTAGCTAGCTGGGTGCCAAAGCAACATAAACACATTAAAGGGAAATGCCACTCAATAGTGAAGGGTTAGGAACATCAGGTTTCCCTTTGCTGGTTTGACTGCTCAGTGCCTTTCTGCCTGTCAGAGCAGTTTAAAGTGGACACATGAGCTGTTTTGGCGTAGTAAAGGTTGAGTAAAAGCTGTGACTAACTTGGGCGCTTGTGTTTCTCCCCAGCGAGCATGACTTGGGCGAGGATGATATCTACGACTGCGTGCCATGCGAGGACGATGGGGATGACATCTACGAGGACATCATTAAGGTGGAAGTACGACAACCCATGGTGAGAGCTGTGTGTCGCTATCTCTGTTATCATTTTTATCAATTATTGATCATGTAATTGTCTCAGGTGTTTGTCATGTTGTGAACCTGATACCTGCTGAAGGTCTATAAGGTCTGAAGTGTTGCATTTTTACATCCTCACCTTAGACTTATACACCTGCCAGGTGTCCGTTAGACAACACTTCATTTGACTTATTACATGTAAATCTAAAATCTATTCTCTATTACCAGAAAGGATGCAATGAACGAATGTAACACACACTTTTTCCCACTTACCTTCAATTACTTCTGTGATGTGCACTGTCATTGTCTCTGGGGCCGTCATATACTATTTGCATGACGTCATATCCCACTTAGATGTCTCTTAACACGACTTGTGATCAATTTGACTTCTGACTTGCTTGCTGCTTTGCCTTTCCCATGCTGCAGATCAGATACATGCAGGTGAGTGCCACTGTGCTTGTGACTCACCCCACCCTGTCAGCTAACACCCTCCACCACTTCATTTAAAACAAACTCATAGCATCCCAAGAGAATGACCTGCCAGTTAGATTACTGACCCGTAAAGGAGACACCACCTGTTTCAAAGTCTGACTCAGAGCCCATCGGAGACGATTGTGACTTCAGCTCGGTGACTAACGTCAGCGAGGACCACCAGCTGCCGCATCAAACCTCAAAGCGCAAGACAAATAAACATTATCCTGCTGGCTTTGAGACCTGCTTTTGATCAGTTGACTACATGCTGGATTGGGGCCTGGACTGGACTTGCACTTCTACATTATTACCCCCTGTTTCTGTATTATCAGCGCTGGTTATTAACAGCCATCTCTGTCACAGATGGATTAGTTAGCTATTCCACAGTTGGGCTGCTCATATCACTGCCACAGCATAGAAACCTCTGTCTATGTGAGTTTTATACCATGGTCATTTGGGTCACCCACAATAGGCATTATAGTATATTGTTCTTTCAAAGAAACACACATATATATACAGTATATACACATGTTCGTACACAGAACCTTACTTAGACAACAGGTCTCATGAGAAACGCTGTATGTAGATAAGTTTGTATCTTTTCCCATCCTCCACGCCCCCTCACAGCGTGTCTGCTTGCATGGCCATGACTTAAAAACCCTTGCTTCATCTACCTATTCTGCACATACATATGGCTTGTTCAGCCAGCCTGCCAGCCCACACATACAATGACACACAGCAGCTCACTAGCTCACACACCTCCCTTCCTCTCCAATACCGATGTAATTACCATCTCACTTTACTCTAGCCATGCCAGCAAGTCAGTGTGAGTGAACATTTTTATCTGGTTCACTTTCAGGTCTGGTTTAATTAAACGTTTTTTCTTTAATATTTGTAGAGCACAATCCATACTGAAGGACAGCACTGTAGCTCTTTAGCTTCACATCATGTTTCCTGACCATGTTTGAACACAGACTTTTTGATGTATTTTTACTTTACTGGCTTCCATTTATTTTCAGACTATGAAAATCAATTAACAAATCAAATCAATTGTATATCCAGGACGACCTGGAAAGCAGTATTGATAATGAGTGGATTATTCTGGTGAAATAAAGTAAAACAGACTCTTGAAAGCTGCTGGAGTCGTGTAATCCATCACGGTCAATGTCAAGTCCGCAATGATTTTTGTCAATGGTGCATTATGGTTGCATGGTAATGCAGTTTAAAGTGTAAATTGATTGGAAAGGTCTGGAGTGCATTATCTCATACAGACAGTGCAATTTGAAGGATTACACAACTCAAGTAAATATTCCAGAGTGTGCTAATAGATTGCATAGAATGCCTAGCCTGGGATGATATATGTGTTTTGAAAATGAACTGCAACATAAAAAAAAAACACTGGTGTGGTCCTTTAAAACAGTCTGTCTATGTCAAAAATGTAGATACTGAATAGGATACTGGCATTAGCTTGAATTTTTGTGCCATTTCTTGCATGATATAGATATTTTTGCCAAAAACAGTAATAACAAAGTAAAAAATGTGGACCTGGACTATGTTGTAAATAAAATCAATAATCCAAAATTGTCTTGACTCATTATATTTCCTATTCTTGCCATAGAAAATGGGTATGACAGAAGATGACAAGAGAAATTGCTGCTTAATGGAGATCCAAGAAACGGAAGCAAAGTATTACAAGACTTTAGAGGACATTGAGAAGGTGAGTGTCAATACAATATTGTGTGTGTGTGTGTGTGTGTGTGTGTGTGTGTGTCCTGTATGTGCACGTACATTTAAGTGTGTTGGTGTTTGTGCATTTTTATACTGGCACAAGCAATGTCGTGTTTAGAGTTTCCTTTTGTCACTTCTTCTTTGTTGGTGTCTCAGGCCTCCGGGCCGGCTCACAGCATGGAAATGTCAGCTATTGGCAGATTCATCGGGAAGCACAAATGTCACAGGGGCAGATCAATACGGTTATTATTGGCTCAGCCCCCACAGGAGAAACGGATCCCTGGGGCTTTAAGTATAGACACGCACATCACAAGTGCAAGGACATATATGTGACCACACACAGTCAACAAGTGTTGGGTTAAGATATGCTGCGTGAGAAGGAATCCATTACTTATTACACATTTCACATATTACATCCCCTGAAATTGCAATGAGATGAGAAGTTTACATTATTTTCTTTATAAGTCATAAACATCCTTTCCTCTCACTGGTATGTTGTTCACCTGCCCAACACTATCTCTTCAGTTCTTCCTGTGTTACTGCTGCATAACAGCAGTTAGAGATTACAGGTGTTACATCGGGCACCACTCCTCTCAACAGTGCTGCCAACAAATGCAGAGAAGCTCAAGGTGCATCCCCATAAAACAGCAAATTCTATCTGCTCAAAGAATCTCAAACACACACACACACACACCAGCTCTCTCTGTGTGATAATGAACCATTGTTGAGAGCAGTGCTGCTAACACATCAGTTTCCACGTTGACAGATTTCATTCGCGATTTGATGGAGCGCCACAAATCACCTCACTCTGCTAATTTCATTAAACCAAATGTGTATCCTGGGTTTTCCGCGTCAGGCCAACACGAGACTAAATGAGAATAAATAACCTTCGTACGATCAGAGGACTCGTTAAGCTTAATTGAGTTGGGGTTAATAAAGCCCGTCATCTCTTCATTGCTTCTTAGTTGATCTATTTGGTATTATTATGATGATGGAATGTGACAACCATAAAACAATGTTAGAGAAGCAGGTTTTTCTTCTGTAGGCATAAGTGCAGCATAGAGAACAGCTGTATAGTGTGTATTTAGTGCAGAAAGAATGTTAATAACTTCACGCACGCTGTTAACAACAATGTGGTGGCTCAATCTTATTCTTTGTTGCTGCAGTTAAGTTTCAGTTTAAATCAATTTTTACAGATCTGCGAAAATTCTTTTTTGACATGGAAAACTCTGAGTTACAGTATTTGTTTTTAAGAGAGTAAGTTATGTTTACTCTTGAAAGACATTGATTTGTCTCCTGTTTCTCTTTAGAATTATATGATCCCGTTGAAGCAAGTCTTGAGTCCACAGGACATGGAGGCTATCTTTGTCAATCTTGAGGTGAGTAATCGCTCAAGCAAAGAAAGTAATGTCTACACAGCACGCCTGGATGTGTCGCACACCAAGTGAATAATTCAATATGTGAATGAATGCCTGGATGTGCTGCATATGTGTGTATTAGGGGTGTGACAGTATGCAAGATTCACGGTTCGATATGCAGATTTTGGTGTCATGGTTCCATTTCTTTTCTTTAATTTACAAGAAAACATTTAAGTATACTATACTACTACACTGTGAACACCTAAAGAAACATTATAACAGGGACTCTGAGCATAAGCTTGAATCCTGGGTTGAGCTCAGGGACAGTCTGTGACAAGCTTGCTCAGATTTGTTCCAGATCATCACATGAGCAGATCCAAACCGCTGCAATAAATGGTTAAAACCGTCATGTGGGTGCCCCAATTTCGGAACCCATCGGCTTTCGTCTGACAACATTTTAGGCTCTGGCAGCAAAGGCCAACGTTTCGGGGCCTCTGTTATAGCCAGCGGATATCCGGATATATATCATACGATAGCCCATGGGTTCCAAGATTGCATTTTGGCCATGTGATCCGCCTTTTTTACTCTCCACACCATTTCTGCCTGCAAACAAAGCCTGCTCAAATATGATTGGTCAATACCGCTCAGACTACAAATGTACATACGCTTCCGATACCAAAATCTTTCTTTCTATCTGTTTATAGAGATTATGTCTCGGTATTCTAATGTTTATTGTGATTTTCACTCAGGATGTAATCAAAGTCCACTTTGCCCTCCTGCGAGCCATCGACCTGAACATGGTCAGTGGAGGAAGTGGGCTTGGGAAGATCTTCCTCGACTTCAAGGAAAGGTTAGTATCCTGAAATGTATGTTTTGTCAGTCTATGCACATGTTGTTCTTTTTTGTGCTATATTATGTACATAGATTGTTAAAATCCACTTGTAGTTGAGTGGAAGCAGCAGTTTTTCTGCCCTTTCAAATTCAGGAAGCTGCGTCAAGTTGAGTATCCACAGATCAGGCGGAGGATTGCTGGGATTAGTGTTCAAAGGATAAGTCAATTAAAGCAAAACATGTTAGAGGAAAGAGCTGAGAGAGCATGTAACCAATTGTTCCCCATTCAACCGAAACCATCAGAGTTAATCCACTCAAGACTGCATTGGCTTGTTAGTTATACACAGTCGTGTCTCCTCTTACACAGCCACATCATTTTCTTTGTCATATAGTATATTCTTTTTGCAGTCTCTAAACCTAACTGCAGCTCTGCAACAACCTGGATTTTATTCAGCTGCTAAAGGGCATTCTTCTTTCTCATCCAAAAGTTTTATTTTTCTATCCAAGTGCAGTAAGAAGAGTTTACCCTGTTTCTGCAAATGAACTTGTTTCAAGTATTTGCTTAAATCCAGTTTCTTTTTTTTTTCAGTTCTAGTGCAGCCACCTGCCTTAATCAGTTTCAGTTTCAAGATCGAACATTCGCGAAACTAGTACATATTATTGGAAACAAGTTGAAAAACAGATTTCTTTCACTCGTTTCAAGAAAGTAATGTTTTAGGACTCTGTTATAGACAGAAATGACTTCCTAAGAAGTAGATTTCTGTGGTGTGGAGATTATAAAATGCAGTGAAATGGGAAGGCTGAGGTTTATTGGCGAACAGGGTTTTCTCTCAGATGGATCTCCATCTTGCCCAGCTGCTGAGCAACGTGTGGATAATTAGCATCCCTGAGGGGAGCAGTGATTTGCCTCCCCGCTGTGCTGAGTGTGGCTGCTTCATAGGTAATGGTAATGATGGTGATGATAGGTTCTGGCCTCGGTCATGATTCCATACACAGCCATGGATATGCCACTTTCCTCAAATGATACAGCCATTACATTAGTGAGTCACACACTTCACTGAGTGTGTACATGTACCTGTTCTTGCATACATAAGTAAGTATTATATTCCTGTGCACAGTGATCCTGATGGCTCAAATACTTTTTTGCCCTTCTCCTCTTCCTTCCAACCTGAAACAGGCAGTCATAGTATTTCTTTGGGCGACGTCAGTTTGCATAGGTAATAGGCTCATCGCAGGCCTCTTCCTTAAGCCTAGAGGCCCATGTAACATAAAGTTGGTGTGACACTAGAGACTCTATTCCTACTAATAGACAGAGGCAGGCACATACTCTCTCCCTCTATCACACATGCATGCACACACTCCTACTGTACCTCATTTACTTCATCGGATTCTCTGATCTGATTGAGCAGTGGTTGGAAATCTTCGTTTGCACGCAACCCCAGATAAGGTCCAGCCAGCCAAGGGTCCCTGTAAAGGATCGGGAGGTTGTCACACGAAAGCTCAGAGGGTGCACATAGAGAGACAGAAAAGGAGGAGGGAGAGAGTAAGCACAAACATCTTTTTTTTTGATTATTGCAATTTTAGCCCTGTTTTTGTGTCTCTCTGTACAAAAAGGATGATAAACTGGTTCAGAGTAATCTTGTTGAGGTTAAACTCACTACCAATAAATCCATAATAAGACATCATTGGGGTTTTTTGTATGTACTGCATAATTTGGTGTAGTTGGATTCTTTTTTGTTGACAAAACATATATAAGAAAAATATATTACTTGCAAAGTAATTGTACCTCAAGTGTAGCTTAATGGCCAACAATAAGTGGACACCTGCACCCTATACCCATAGGTGACTGTCGAACATGTCATTTCAAAACCATAGACATTAATCTTGGACTATAACTGTCTCCATTCTTCTTCCTACAAGTTTGCAAGGATTTGCTCTCATTCAGTCACAAGAGTTCATAAGGTGATAAGGCCTGATTCGCAGTCTGGGTTGCAATTCATCCAAAAGGTGTTGAGGTCAGGGCTCTGTGCAGGCCAGTCAAGTCCAACAAGGGAACCCCATTTCTGTATGGCTTTGTGCATGGAGACATTATCATGTTGAAACACGACTTTTAAACTGTTGAAAGTTGGAAGTACTCTAAACCAAAATAGCCCCAGACATACAGTCTACCTGGTTGTTTTGTTGTGGATTTTGACCTTCTATCTCTGACAGAAATATCTAACATTTACCTTCTATTCATAAACAAATTTGCTGATGACATCCCATTCATTGTTAATGCTTACGATATTCTTCAAAATGCAACGCTGAGTTATTTTAAGAAAATGGTTCATTAGATTTGCAGATTCCATGCATCGCAGGCTTTGACTCTCATCTCTCTCTGCATGTGATTGACGTGTATACCTGCCTCATTATGAACCACGGCGGTGTCTTGTCTGCCTGTGGCGATAAGCAACAGTGACCAGGGGGATTTGGACGCACACAGCAGTGCTCTCATCGGGCATCTTGGCGTTTCTTTTGAGGACCTGGCTTGGCATAATTAATTTGGTTATCTGTGCTTGTAAGTCCCTGTGACCTTTACAACAATGTGCTTGTATGTCTTTTTTTTTTTTCTCACGTCGGTGCAAAAGATGAAAACCCTTTTTTTTCCTATTTGTCATCGAACTAAATGCCATGCTGAAAATGTCACTGGTTTATCTCAACTACTTCTCAGTTCTTAACAGCCAGAACTGGCCTGAATAGAAAAGTGAGCTTGGAGGAAGCTCTATAAACTAAATGGGCACCTAAGTACCCTCTTGTTGATATCCTCATTTGCGACATTCCCCAACTCATTTCCGGAGTAATCTGGCTCGCTGATATCCTTGCAGTGCCTAATCATGGCCGCACTATGAGCCTCTTTATTGGCGGTCTTTGCTCTATGTTCTCCTCCATTTGCTGAGTGGAGGTGAGGGGGTCCCAATGCCATGTGTCAGAGAATATTAGCTGGCTCCACAGCCTGTCACTTCTGGTTTGCCTGGAGATTTCCTCAGTCGCCTGGCTCGGCTTGCAGGGCTCCGCGAGGGTGGGGGTGAAGGCCCAGGGCACAGTTACTCAAAATTGCATTTTCTGGGAAATAACATGCACGGCAGCATCCTCATTATGAAAGAGGCCAGCACAGCAGGGCGATACCATGGCACTGAAAAGAATACAAACAGCAAGTTTTTACTGCACCAGCAAACTCGGAAAGGAAAACTGTCTCACACAACTCTGCTGTCCAGAGATTTCTGTGCTGCTTCTCCTTTTCCTCATACTAGCACCTGTTTGCAAACTTCTTTTTCTCTTTTGGACTGCTGTAGGTTTTATGTTATTCGGCTCTACAAGTTAATAGTTCAGGAAGGAAATGCATTAAACACTTTACAATGCATACAATGTCTAATTACACATCCGGCTGACACGTATCATTTACATCTGATGAATGGAAGTCCAATATGCACTCTCCTTTTAGCTCTGGTTTGGTTTCCACCATCTCCTGACAATAATATCTGGCCCTTGAGCTGCTAGATGTTCCACTTTCTTCACCAGCTAATTATTAATTAATTATCAGAGGTTGTTGAAAACAGATGCTGCTGGAATTGAGGATGATGGGAGTGCTGAGACTGAACCATACAATGTGCAAAACCAAAACTGTGGCTTATAAGAGGGGAAAGAGGCATCTTTATTACAGCATGGTGCTTGCTGTCTGGTTGGAATTGGGTTTGTTTACTGCAAGTGGAAACTACAGAAAGTGAGGGGAGAACAAGCTGCCTGCTCCAGGCACACAGTGATACACATGAAAAAACAAAACAACACACACACACACACACTAATGGATGGCCTTCTTTTAAACTCAGCCAGATGAGAAAACAAATCACTCTTTTAATCACTTTTCATATTCATCCCTTTGAGTAAATGTTCCTTATTAAGGTCAGACACTGATGAATATAAATGAGCATGCAAACAAACTCCATCAGATCTAGCCTTCACACACTGTACAACCAGGCCATTAAGAAAACAATTGAACATGTCTAAACTCAGTTAGCTGCTTCACCTTGTTAATCTTTACCTTTACTTTTAAAACATTTCTAAAATCATGACTGCCAGTAATAGCTCACATCACTTAAACACTCTGCTATAATGATTCCCACATTCACACCAGACGCTTCAGCCCTTTACGTTCCTGTCACAGAAGAAGGCCTTCATGTCACATCGTGTCCTCATAACTATATGATGGGTGTCCCTGGCACGTGCCCCTGGATCCTCACTACGCCGCGCAGTCAGCCTGCTGTCTTAGAATTGATCATGGACCCGTTAATCTCAATCACTTTTGTCATCCTGGAGGGGCGGGAGCTGAGGGGAGCTGTCTCCCTGAGTGTGGATCAAGTCTTAATCAGGGGCTTGTTAGCCCAGGGCAAGTTGAACCAGGGTAGGAGCCTCACTGCAGGGGGGCTGTAGTCAAAACTCCGCCCGGGCTCCAGTGAAGCTCCAGTGAAGCTCCCTGTGGAGTAGAGGATGATCAACTGACGAATGGGTCTGGCAGAAATGCTGCTTTCAAGAGGAAGATATTGGTTCAGAGTACTACAGGATAATGGCAAATGCTAAAACATTGCATAACAGGAACACAAATAGGAAAGAGTTAGAAAGTCAATGAAATGACTCAGTAATGTTAGTTGGACGGCAGTATCCAGCTTAAGTTTGCTAACGTTAGCCAACATTAGCCACAATAGGCTGTGTTTTATTGCTTAAGAATTTAGCTTTTCATTTGTCAGAGGGGGACTGTTGTGTTACTTCTTTCAAGAATGACATAGTGTGTACATGGCCTGACTTGTAGTGATTTTCACCCCTTTGGACAATCTTGTCTGGTAAACATTTCCATGGTAACAGCGAGCTCCACCATTCAGAGACATCGCTGTTACACTTTAGGATTGTGGGAAGTGTAGTACTTCTTCATGACATCGCGAATACAACGTGTTTTTCTTAAAACAAGGTTGATATGTGGCTTCTACAGGAGCATGTACCATTGTTTCACAGTCTCATAGCTCGTGGTGAGTCTACCTTGGATGGTTACGACATTATGGTTAAAATCCTTGATTCGGAATACGAATGGGATTTTACTTCCCCTCACTGTTGAGCTCTGTATGTCAAAAATCTTTAAGTTTAGATTAAGCACATGACTGTGTGTGGTGGAAAGAGCAGGAATAATGTGATGTCGTTTTATTTCCTGTAGTTGCACCCCTGCTCCACCATACAAACTTTCCACGGTCGGTGTGTTTGCAGTGCTGCTCTTGTCCTCGTCACAGATCTATCAGAGGCTTGATTAGACTTCAGGGTGCCAGCACTCTGCACCGCCTCGTCCCGCTGGAGATTCAGATTAACAGACCAGAGTGCCAGTTCTACGGGGGGGGTGGGTTGGGGGGGGTTGGTTAAGCACTATACCAGCCGTGCCAATGCCCTACTTTGACTCAGTGAGTGAGCGAGCGGAATGTGTGCCACGTGCAGTGGCATCCTCCAGGCAAGATGACTTTGAACTTCCTCCCAGCTGAACCCACAGATCTGTGTCAGGGTTCCCATTGTAATATCTAATGAACACAGCTCTCATATCCTCACTGCTCGAAATTAAGAGATTCTTTTCCTCACACGCTGATAAGAGGAACTCTGCAAAGCAGCTGATATAAAGCAGTGTCTTTCATTAGTGCTCTGTGATTACAGCTTATTGGCAAGAGGATGCCGCCCCTCCAAATATTGCCCTGGGATCAGAATCCAGTCATTACTTATTCATGGTATTCACATATATTCCTAATGATAATATTTTTATTCACATATTCATTTATCTGCCCCCTATAGTGCCAAATGACTCTCAGGCTCACCTCTCAAATTGTGGTATTAATCTTAAAATTAATGTGTGGTACATTCCCTAAAGGCTCCCAGACACTAACCAGTTCACAGCTAATTGTGGACATCTCCTTTGTCTCTGTTTCTACAAAGATATGATATATTTCCCACAAAATTAAGAAGAGCCTCATTAGTCCTTATTAAGCCTCGCTTTTAGATTTTTAACCGCACCCTAGGCTTTGAACAGGTTTTTATGAGGCCACATGTCTTCAAATGTTCCTGTACTCGCAGCGAAGAAGCCGGAAATAAATGAAAATAAATGTCTGAATCAGAATCTCAGCTGTAGATTCCTCTTAACAGACATTAATGTTTCATCGTTTGGAGCTCGAAACATTTGTCAGATGTGTTCAGCTGCAGAGGGCCTTCTGGGAGTGAATGTAGTTAACAGCTTACAAATGAAATGTAATCAGCAAGTCAGAGACTGTGGTTACACTTTTCTTTTCAATACTTATGATTGATAGACCAAACTGCGTTTTTACTCAGACTGCTTTTACAGCTTTCTTCACTTTTAAGAAATTGTGGTTTGGTGTCATAGAGAGAGCCTGATAGGTAAGTTTCTTTAAGGTACAAACGCAAGTGTGACCAAGTTGGGATGTAGTTTGTCTTCCTGGGGCATAATGTGAACAGATGTGACAGAATGAGCCATGGTCAAACAACTGTCTACAATTATTTGTGGTGTTTACTTTGTCAAAACGTGTACTTTCCTGTCTATATCCCACAAGGGACGGCAAGCGGTGACATTTAGATTGTGTTTAGATTAACGATGGTTGTTGAATTGCGTCCTTCACCAGGTTGCTGATCTACGGTCAGTACTGCAGCCACATGGAGAACGCCCAGAAGACACTGGATGAGCTAATAGCAACACGAGAGGACGTCAAGATTAAAGTAGAGGTAATGTCCTTCACCACTCGCCCCAACCAGATGACAACCCACTGATTTAGTGCATTTCCACGAAAATGATACATTACAGTGTAGGCAGTGGACACAAGCTTCTTTTTCAGACTGAATACAAATAAGTGAGCAGGTCGGTTTCACCATTCAGGCCACCATTCCAGATACGGGCTGTGTGATACTAAGCAAAATGATATTCACAAGCTTTCATGAAAGCAGATTTATCTAAGTGAACGTCGTGCCACCAGCCTGTTCAAATACAGCATGTAGGTTCAAGCTTTTCAAATGTGATGATTTGATGTTTCTATTTGTCATATATGATAGTAAACTTCATATTTTTTCTTCTTAGGTGTACTTTGAAGCTGGTAAAAAATGCTGACTATTTCACAACAAAGATAGATGGGGTTTAAAAACAAAAGAAAAGCCATGTTCCATTAGCAATTAGGCTAATTTACCAAAGAAATACTACAGACTCTGACATCTCTTACAAAATCATTACACTTGTATGAAAGTAAAATTTACTGTTGAATAAATGATGACATTGAATAACCAATGACTCAAGGACAAGGACAAATTGAGATGAAATCAGGAAGGCAAATAATGTAATTTGCAAATATGCCCTCAGTGCTGTATAATTCATAATTTTCTGATGTAATGAACATGATTCTACATTACCCCATTTCTGTAGGCAACTTGTGTTAAGAATAGCGTGGGTTTGTAATGGCTGCCTTCAAGAGGTTCAGTTGGGTAGCTTCTTGTTTGTCTCCTAGTTGTCATTTATGATTTAAATCTGGGTGATATTCAGTCAATTTCATGCTGTAAGACCTCCCCCCCCCCCTTTGTGTGCTACTATTGTTCTCTGATGGTCTTTGCTTCTTTCGAAGAATCTGAACTGATTATAGAGGAAGGCTAACACAGCCCTGTAATAGTGGGATTAATGGCCAGAGAACTGGCTCTTTTAGCTGTTGACAAAAGACGTTGGTGATTACAGTGTAGTTGCAGTTGACTGAGATGCTCTCTCTCAAAATAGAAGAGCTTTGTAACAGGATAAAACAGCTTCTTACTGTGTTTTTAAAGAGAGATAAGTTGTCCCTGTTTACTGCACAGAATACTACTGTTATAGAATACTACTAGTTACTGAATGAAAAGAAATGAAACGCCTACACAAAGCTCTTATAGGATGATACTTACAAAAGACAGCTTCTTATGGAGCCAGTGCAGAGTTTATAGAAATGTATTTATTTCCAGTCAGCATGCAGCATTAATTGCGTCACAAATGGCCAGCGCAACCAGACAGAATAAAACAGGCCTTGTTGCTGCAAATGGAATGAATGTGTGGAAGCAATGCAACAAGACACAATGACTTATTGAACAATGAATGAATGCTTGTTAGTAGGAAATGTGCAACACTGCATTATGCAATGTGTAACGATTGCACTGCTGCTTGTGTTGTCGTCCCACAGGAATGCACCATGAAAGTGCAGGAGGGGAAGTTCAAGCTGCAGGATCTGCTGGTGGTTCCTATGCAGAGGGTGCTGAAGTACCACCTACTACTGAAGGTAGGAGTCACTTTTCAATACTGTCATTTTTACACACTTCAATCCTAAAGAGGGAAGATAAAGTAAAGGAAACAACTAATATATCAAAGTAGAGCACCTTAATTAGAACCAGGACCGTCATTTGCATTTACAGATTCAGTCCATCTTTGAATGCTCAACAGCTCTTTGAATGCCTGTGGTCAGATGTTGGACAGGTCTTAAAGAAAGGAAGTCTTCATCACTTTAATGGTTGAGGCAGATGGGATGGAAATTCACATATTACTTTCCATTCTTTAAATATCAAAAGGTGGCTCCGCGAGTTTGTGGCTTGCCTCTTCGTTGATGGAAGCTGTAGCCGGTTTGGTTACAAGGTATCTGAACAGTGGCCCAGTTTCACTGCGACAAAAAGAAAACATCCTCCTCGTATCTCCAAAGCCCTCGCCAGAATTGAAGTATTTAGCGATTTATTGGTATAGCGATGATTTGTCAATTTTCATCCAGGCTTTTATTGACTCCTTTGGGATAAATATACACTCTTTAGAGCATAATGGAAAAAGATAAGACAGGTGCCTCCTTTTGTGTCTACAAAGCGAACGCAGATTTACATGAACAGATGTGCTGTTTAAAGTATACACAGTACACAGTGTCAGGAACAGTAACGTTTGAATGCAGTAGAAGGTCCTTAAATAACCAATGTAATTGCAAATGATCCCATAATATGGCTACACATGTTATACAGTAGATCCTTAACAGTTGCCGACAAGCATTGTTAGTTAACGGCATTGGTTGGCTTTCTCATATTCATTCTCCTCTGTTTGATCAAGACGGAAACAGCCCTTGAACATCAGGCCTGCTGTGAATACCGGCATTGTGAGGCACATATTTTGTTGAGATCTTGTCACAGAGATGATGATTCATTTCTGCTGTAATTTCAGCTGATGCTTAGCAACTATCCTGCATCAACTCTGTCTACTCCTGTTGGTGAGCTCTGACTGGTGACAGTTGTTTCTCTGAATTTGGCCATTTCTGTGATAATTTTCCAGAATGTTTGCTTTGCCACATGAAATTGTGTTTGTTGTTTTTGTGACCAGTCAACCGACAATTTGGGCACCAACTATTTTGCCCTTTTGGAAACTGTTACTTGCACTTTGTAACTTCAAAAAGTCACTGTGGTCACACACACTGCTACTTCTTAGGCATTTAACCTAATCCAACTTGTCTGTGTGTCGGCCTACTTCTGCTTTGGCTTAGATTTGGTTGTCGTTTATTGTTTCAATTATTGTTACTCTGCCCTCTGGTTCAAATATAATGAGATTTATAATATATAATATATCATATAACATTTATAATAAGCTACTGGTAGCTGTAATCATTAATTACAGCCCTGCACCTATGCCCCTTGTCCTAATATGCAAATGTATTTAAGCACAATATCCAACAACAGCCAACCTTTCTCCCTGGAGCTCTCCCCCTGGTGTTCATGTATAAAACAAGCTGGCCACTGTAATATTCCCCATGATTAATTGACTTTGCATCTCAATTATGGATGAGCACATGAGTTTATGATGCAGCGCGTAATGGACTGGGGTGGAGGCGAGTGTTTTAGTCAAGTGATCGCAGGACTGCACAGGGAGTCCTGCAACCTCTCTGTTAGTTTGAATGGAACCCCTGCAGGAGTCTCGGCAAGGCACTGAGGTCAAATCAACCGTGCGCTAATCCGATTAAACGCACCCCATTTCACTGCTTCCCACAGCTTTGCGGTAAAACACTGTTATATGATGTGGCCTAGGGGCACGTCAGACTGACAAGTCCTGTTTGTGTGTGTGTGTGTGTGTGTGTGTGTGTGTGTGTGTGTGTATATGTGTCCAGTCATGCCTAAGGGCACATCTTCAGTTGATTTGTATAGATATCATCACAGTAGTGTTTCCCTATTTGGTCATAGTGTGAATGCAGGGCTTTCCTCATCTTTTATGTACCATAGCTGCACTCTAAATAAAATTAATTCAGCACAGTCATCTCAGAAGTAATTCTCCTCAAGCAGGCTCTGAAAATTTGATGAATTTGCAGTGTTTTTATGAACCCATGTCATCATATCTTTCATCTTAAGCTGAGTGTATGGGCCGTACAGCAGCATGTTGCCACTGGCCGGTCTCGTTTGTGCAAAAAGTCACGGATAAGAATACATTTAATTAAAGTTAAACCGGGCCCAATAGCAGTACTATCCTCTTGGCCGTGCTGGTGCTGCTGGTGGGAAGTCAGTGAGGGATAATGTCCTAATGCACTAATGACTGGTACTGGCTCTCGTGTTACACCCTGTGATGAAGCTCAATGCTAGCAGGTGACAGGAATTACAGTGCAGCAGAATAGACAGACATTTTGATTTGTTAGAGCAGGCAAAGCACATGTGTAATGAATACCATTAGGAATGGCTGCATTCCTTTTAGGTTCTGTCCTTTACCTGCTATGACAAGTCAAAATCTGCCACTAAGAGGTCTATTGAACAAATTGGTGAAAAAAAATTGGAATATATCAAAGAAACGGATACAACAGAAAAAAAGCTAAAGTAAAATTTATAGATGCTACATTCTGTTTTCGCTTTCATAAGCCTAAGGATATGAGTCAAAGCAAACAACCAAGTGCAGCATGTCGTAACACGTCTGACCGAGTGACAGTGTTTTTTAGATTTGGATACAAATGTGAAGTTCAAAATCTGAAGCAGTCATGCACAGCTCTGGTGTCCTGTGTAGTTGAAATATGTGCTGCGTGTTGACAATAAAACGTCCTTAGTGCTGATTGTGTCGGTTCCTTCTGTTTCACTTGTATTTCTGTTTATTTCAGTCTTGTGCAACATATCAAACAAAACTAGACAATTTCAAAAAGGACAGTATTTTGTTCATTTATGTGTATTTTTAGGACATTGCTGATTGGATTTGCCAATTGGTTGGACAGCTGACACAATTTCATTTTTATTATTATCTAAACCAGTGGAGGAGGCTGGAGGCAGACAATAACTGATCAAAACAATGTAACATATTTGGCTATGAGGACAACATGATTTACAGTACATTTACTATTATCTTGTTACCATGAAGAACAGCCAGACCTGGAGGCTAGTTAGCAATCTCTCCAGTTTCCTCTTGTCTTGTATTTTCATGTGTGTTGCTGTTGATGCTTCTCAGCTGAAACTTATTCTGAGCCACATCAGTGTCACATCCATAATCACAGTAAAGAGCATACATCTCCCACAACAAACCCCTCTCATTACTATAGGACTGTTAGCGTCACACATTTCAATAAAGACTTTGTGTCTAAAGTTGTTTGCTGCTGTTCTGATGAAGTTTTACAAAATAATAAAAATAATCTCCCTCCACAGGAACTTTTAAGTCACTCAACTGATCAACCAGAGAGACAACAACTCAAGGAGGCTCTGGAGGCTATGCAGGTCTGTATTATCTGCTTGTATGTGTTCATCAGTGCGCCTTAAAAAAAATCTTACATAATAACTCTACAGCGCTCTGAGCCAAAGCTGTGTACGTTGTTTCATACAGCCACTGTGGCTCAGAGAACTGTAAATCCACCATATGACAGATGTCAGAAAGATTTTTCATTGACGGCTGAAAGAGTGTTCGCCTTGCTCTCTCAGGACCTGGCCATGTACATCAATGAAGTCAAGAGGGACAACGAGACACTGAAGAAAATCAGCGAATTCCAAAGTTCAATAGAAAATCTTGTAAGTACTGGGAACTCCTCTGCCACTTCTTTTTCATCTAGAGGAGAGTTTATCTGTGCTCTTTTCACTGTGTGTTTAAAGTGGGAGGGGCTAGAAAAAGGTGGTGTCAGGTATTTCTACATACCAATATTAACAATGGAAGAAAACACATCACCCACACGGGATGTGTTTTCTAACTTTACCTTCTTTGCTTAGTTAGACACATTTTTAAAGGAACAGTTCCACATTTTAGGAAATTCGCTTATTTGCTTTCTTGACGAGAGTTATATGAGAAGATCCATGCCACTCTTGTGCGGTGCTCTGTACGCTGATGAGGCTACAGCTAGCAGGTGGTTAGGTTAGCTTAGCACAAAGCCTTAAAACAGCTAGCATCTCAAAATCTCACAAAATCTCACAAATTAACATGTTATATCTCATTTGTTTAACCCGTACTAAAACTGAAGTGTAGAAACAACAAGTCGCGGTGTTACAAGGGGACATGTGCCGAACTACTTTTTGGCCAGGAGCAGTCACTTCCCAGGGGCCCGTCATCACCGTGACGTTGCTAGGAAAGATATGAGAGTGGTACCGCTTTCTCATCCCTTCCCCAAAGTGTTAACCCTATTGCTTTAATGTTACAATAAAATATCTGAAACCACACTTTCACTTGCTTCTTACTTTCTCTCTTTGGATGAGGTATCGTCCTCCTGCAGTGGCACCTTCCAGCAATGACACTGAACTCCATCACAGTACCATTCAGTGAATAGAATATAATAACAACATTTCTTTTTAACCCTGTATCATTTATAATCCAATTTTCCGGCCTCTGTTGCCATTCATAATACTAGACCGGACATCTTTATAGAAGTCAGTTTTTGTATATAAAAACGAATGCTTTCACCAGACCGGAATTTAAAGTTTGTCAGTGTGATTAGTCACTGAGCATCACAGAGCAACAACCCATTCTTTCTTTCCTCTGCTAAGAACACTGGCATCGTCTTGCTTCCACCTGTCGTGATCCTCCACTTTTATAACATGCCCAATAAATGATTTAGTCGTGCAGAACATGAACAAAAGAAGTTGTGTACATTCCAGCCTGCTGTTCACTTCCAATAATATTTCACTACAGCACTCTCGCATTTTCTCTTTCTCTGTCTTTTTGCCCCTATTTTCTCCTTTCTCCTTCCTCTCTTACTCCCCTTCACCTCTCTTCTTCTGAGGTGCAAATAGTCACTGAGTTAAATATATATATATTTTATATATATATATATTTTTTTAGGTATATGTGCCATAAATACAGCAAACAACTTAAAATTTAGATTAGGAGGACGGAAAAGCAACTGAGTTATCATTCCATATTTATTTGAATTCTCTCTGAAATTCAAGTGTGGCTGAATTATTAATGGTTTCTCATTAAATGTAGAAGTTATAGTATGCGGCGGATTGAAATTCTATGTGTCCTTGTGACCTAAGCAGCAGGTGAAACTGGAGGAGTACGGGAGGCCAAAGATAGACGGAGAGCTGAAGGTGTGCTCCATCGTCAACCGAACTAAACAGGACCGGTGAGTCGAAACTCTACAGACAAACCACCCAAAGGATATAAGAAATAAAGTAACCCAATGCCAACAACGACATATTCTCACTGCGAAATTAACAATGAATGTGTGTGTATGTCTTCAGGTATATATTCCTGTTTGATAAAGTGGTCATTGTCTGCAAGAGGAAAGGATATAGCTATGAGCTCAAAGAGATTATTGAACTGCAGTCATATAAAATGTCAGACGACCCAATGAACAACAGAGACATGAAAAAGGTAAGAATCATCCTTTTTAGTTTGAAAAACACCCAGAGCACAGTGAGCTCTTTGCAAAGGCAGCCTTTATAATGCAGGTGATGAAACACCCTGTTTAATCATTACAAATGTTGTCCTTGAGCCGAAAGGCCCTTGTTGATGGTAATTTCAGATATGGAACTTATGAGTAATGCATTGAGGTGTTAGATATGCATTTTGCCCGTCCATGCTTGAAAGACCATGCAAATGCAACGGAGGTCATTTAGGATTCATGGAAACGCGCAGCAGTGCATCGCGCCACCGGTCTAACATGGCTTTTTCTTTTGAATCTGCATGTGTCCTTCCATATTTTGCATGTGTAACTGGGTCTTTCTCTGGTGTCTTTCTTTTTGCATGCTTACCAGTCGAGTGGAAAAATGGTAAGCTCAAGTGACCTCTTTATTTAACTCATCTTCTTATAGTGGCCTATTTTGGGCAGTGGTGTTTTTTGGGTGTCATGCCGTGATTGCACGTGCGGCCCTCCGGCTCTGTGACTGGCCCTCAGATGCATCGCTAAAGCATGTGGAGCATCTTTTAGTTTTGAATTAAATAATCATATTCACTGTATGTTTTTGTACATATTTACCGGAAAATGCAGGTATCACAAGCATCTTTGCCTGTCTCTGTCACTGCCATCCACATATCCGCCATCTGTTCCTCACTCACTTTTTCTCTCCAGTGGTCTTATGGTTTCTACCTGATCCACCTGCAAGGGAAGCAGGGCTTCCAGTTCTTTTGTAAAACTGAGGAGACAAAGAGGAAGTGGATGGAGCAGTTTGACATGGCCATGTGAGTATGATTGTATGGTAGGGTTGGCTACATGGATAAAGTCTTCTATCGTAGTAATCTCCTGGAAATTCAATTGTCTTTAGATGAAATAATCAGATGTAGATGTCTGTTTTTCTAATCCGGTGAATAAAACTCCAAAAAAATCAAGCTAATTCATCACAAAATCATCAAGCTCTCGTGTCCAATCAGCTCCTCTCATTCTTTATTATTTACTTCCAGGTCCAACATCAAGCCGGAGAGAGCCACAGCCAATCAGCATAACTTCCAAATGCACACATTTGATAAGAACACCAACTGTCGAGCCTGCAAGATGCTCCTGAGGTAACGACCCAGATAACTCCAGTGCTGATGTGCATAACAGCAACATTCATATTCTACAATGAATAATGAATGCATCTTCATCCAGACTTTCCAAGGACTATCAAGTATCCAGCAATATTCAGTAGTAAAAGAGATTTGTTGTTCGGTGTTATTCATACTATCCTCTGTATCGACTTGTATAAAAAGATGTTTTACACACTCTGATAGGGGTTATGTAACATTTATATGAATACTTTATAGGTTCTGCGGAATTTCAGAGTTAACACCAAACTTCAGTTTTGTTTCCAAGTACTGTACCTTTTAGGTACCCAGTATTTACAAAAATACTGTAATTTACTTATTTACTTCTTTCAATAGAGTACAAGTACAATATTTCCCTGTGAATTGTGGTATAAAGTAGCAGAAAATGGAAATACTGTACTTGAAACGGGTAAAGTACTTGAGTAAGCGCAATTTGTTAATTTCCACCACTGCTATTATGCAACCATAAGGTAGTACTGTACAGTGTTAGCAAATGTAGCCTTAAATGGAACACTAGTAAAAGTCGTGGTAAGTTAAAAACTTCTCAAGAGCAAAACAAAGTGAGGGAAGAATTGAAGTGCTAAACTGAAGAGATATTTGGTGAGAAGCAAACAAACAAACAGACTGAAATCACAGAGGGAAAATGTTTTTGGCTCACGTAACCCCTCATTAGTGTTAGCAAGCAATCTTTGGAAAATATTTTACTCAGTGTGACTGAGGCTGATATTTTTAAAACATTTCCCATCCTACCGCCCACCGTGTCCCTGGGCGCGCCTCCTCTCAAGTGAGAGTGCTGCTCGACTGCAGCAGGGATAACCCGTGCCACTGAATCCCCACTTTCACCTCTATTACTGTCAGCAGGCAACTCCACTCTGTGTATTGACCCACAAATTTCATGGCTTGGCTGACCTAAATTCACAGGGCCAGTGGAAGCAGGGACCGGCGGTCTCACTCCCTGCTAGATGCTAATTACTGCTGCAGCCCCAGCGGATCCCGTCGTGATTTATGGCACTTACTATTCAACACGGCAGAGTGCGATGCAAACAGTGTTACAGTATCCGTAACAAATGCAGTTCTGGAGCACATGGTCTTAAATGGAGCGAGTTGATTTTGTGATTTTAAAGGATCACAGGGTGGAAATAATGGAGGATGTGTATCCGTAATCGCAGACTCATAGTAACAAGCACCAGCTCCCCGTGTGTGTTGTATGTACAAGAAGTTAATTTGTGTCTGAGACACTTCCTGTTTTCATTGATGTGTGTGTGTGTGTGTGTCCTCCAGGGGCATCTTCTACCAGGGCTACTACTGCTCTCGCTGTGGAACAGGAGCACACAAAGAGTGTCTGGAAGTTATCACCATCTGTAAAATCAGTAGGTGTTTCCTCTAATCTTCTTGAGCCGTTCATTGATGTCGAGTGACAGACCTCGCTGGTGGTTCTGACACTGTGATGCAAGGTTGTTTGGGTTTTTTTTGTTTTGTTTTGACCAATTTGATAATGATTTGTGAAATGTCATTCTGCCCACAAGTATAAACCTGCTGTCACTGAACACTGTCCGGCTTATAGGCTACTATCCAGCTGGAAAATGGGGGATGGGTTCTGTGGGGAGGGTGGGACTATTTCACTGTGTCACTGCATTTGGTATCAAAGAGAAAAACCACAACTTGGGAGTCAGGATGAATTACCTGTCACCTATCATTTCACACGCCCCAGTCTTTTCAGCAGACATTGCCCTGATTAAAAGACCTGTTATTTCTGACACCTTTGGCTTTAAAATGAAGCAATGCCTACTTGTGATCACTTCCATATGTCTATGGGTTAGTGATCTTTTCCCACTTGTTTTATTTGAATCATTTTTGAAGGCTTGAAGAGGTGAAATGATCCAGTAATTCACAACAAAAAAAGCCGTCATGTTCAGCTTAGTTGTGTTGTTGCTGTTGTGAACGCTCCCTGACTGTCACTGTTTCTTTTGTCTTGTTTCAGATCCTCATGACTTGGTGAGTAGATCCTCTGTTAGGCAACATACTGTGGCATTATTATTATCATGATTATTACTATCGTCCTCTAATTGCCATTTTACCTCATAGAGATTTTGTCTTTATCACTCAATTTGTAAAAGTATTTGTCTCTCTCTTTCATAGGAACCTGGAATATCATCAGGTGAGAACACTTCCTGTCACCTAAACATGATAGAGAACACCTTCATGTGAAGCTGGATACTCTGTCAGCGCTCATGTAACAAGTTTATTTTAGATGCAGCTGTTATTGAGCAGCACAGCTCTCTACTGCCATCTAGTGGATAGACCCCCTACATATGAACCAGAACAACATCATCATCCATGTAGAGTGGGTGGGGATGCATAGACACAGACGAGGGATATCATAGCTGGTCTACAGTATCTTGAAATAATGAATACACAGTGGTCAGTCTGGAGAGAATGAGATATAGTTTCATATGACAAAGCTGCTCTTGGTAATGTTTTCTTTGTAATTTGTGGCATTTTTGCCTTAAAAGATACTTCAAAGTGGACAGGAATAGAAACCATGCAACAAAGATCCTGGACCAGATTTGAACCCAGGATGTTGTGGTTGTATTGTGTGTATCTTAAACCACTGCATCACTCAGCGGGCAAGAACAGTCCTGCCTTTATCAGCCGAAATCACTGTGTCACGTGTGAAACCTAAGAGGGAAAGCAAAACTACAGTGAGCAGCACTCTGTCCAGACAAAGTTAGATGTAATGTTAGGTCTTTTCCTCTGTTATAACAGATGATCCCTCGTCATCAACCTAACTGTTACCTCTTTTAATACTCACTGCAAAACACTTGATTGTGTTTCCAGGTCCCAAGATGGTGGCAGTAAGGAACTACCACGGCACGCCGGCTCCTCCGGGGAAGACGCCGCTCTGTTTTCAAACGGGAGATTTTATCGAGCTTCTGAAGGGGGATCCTGACATCGCGTGGTGGGAGGTACAGCAGTCAATCACTTCTATTTGAAACGATCTCCCACTTTGACACGTAAAGTGTGAACATTGTTATTAACGCGGTTGATGTTGTCTCTGCGCTCCAGCACATTGAGAACTTGTTTCATTGAATTGGAAATGAATCAGCGACCAAGTGCTGACTTTCAGTTTTCAAGATGTTTGAAGGTGATCACATCCATACTGGGTCCTAGAGTAGGACGAGTGTAGTCCTTTGTATGTGTCTAAAAAAAGCTACAATTCTAGCCTAGCTCTGTCCAAAGGTAACTAAATCTGACTACTGGCCCCTCCAGAGCCAACTCATTTACATGTCGTTGGTTTAATCCATACAAAAAAATCAATGTTTTTTCTTGGCTGGAGTCTTGTCATTGCCATGAGGTTACCAGGCAACCAGCGGAGACTTTAGGAAGTCAGTGGCGATGCCAAGAAATAGTCGGGCACTTGTCGTTTTTTCCACTTCAGTTTTTGTAGGGATCAACAAATGAGATCTAACGCGTTCATTATTGAGCTTTAGAGGTGCAGGTAGGAGGATTTTGTTATCTTTGGACGGAGCCAGGCTAGCTGTTCCCCCCTACTTCCAACATTTATGCTAAGCTGGCTGCAGCTTTGTAATTATTGTACAGACACGAGAGTGGTATCAATCTTCTCATCTCACTCTCAGCAAGAAAGCAAATAAGGGTCTTTTCCTGAAAACGTCAAACCTTCCCTTAGTCCAGTGTGCATCAATGAAGCTGTACCAGCAAACCTGGAGGATCCTCAGCAGTGAATTTGGCTGGATGGCAGGAGCTCTGACACTACTTGCTGCGAGCACTTGTGACACTCCCGCTGAGTCACTGACTGTTATACACTTTCAGCTTCTTGTGTCAGGCTAGCTTTTTCCCAAAGTGACTCAGGGCAACTTTCTGAAGCCAGTAATTTAAACTCACCTATCACTTCATCCCTCTGCGGCGTGACAGCATAATCTGTCCATGCAATGTCGATGGATGTGCTGAGCTTAAAAATTGATGGCTTCAGGTCGCAGACAGCGAAGGCGTTTCAACTTCTGTCTGACAGGTGAACTTGACAGATGTGTTCGTTTAATTGCAGCTCCTAGCATCAATGTGTCATGTGATGTATGTAATGTGTAGTCAGTTAAAGCCAGCACTGCATAATGATTGCAGTATTTTTTCATTTTCATTTTCATTTCTTTCTATAAAAAACAAGCGAGTCCTGGTAAAAACTGGTGCAGTCTGTGTTCCTTTCAGTTCAAAGAACCACTGGGGGGCGCCAAAGTTGCACATTTTCAAGTTAGACACATAAATCATATACATAAGTGGCTATAAATTACTGTTTTGAGGCATTTGTGTTTGAATTATGTTTTTACTTTTTTATTGGTTTATTTCTTTGTTTTTCCTCCATACAAAGTGACTTCTCATCTATGCACTGTTACATTTCCTCTACGGCAGTATTTCTTTCCTGTTAAATCTGCGGGCAATTTATTACTGCGCTGTAACTACACTGACACTATCTTACTTTAATTGAATTTATTTTCCTCTTCATTGAGTTTTGTAATCTTCTAATGCGTTCGTTTGCCTTATGTAAAGCACTTTTAATTGCCTTGTGCAAATAAACTTGCCTTGCCTTTTATCTTGCAGGGAAAGCTGATACAAACACAAAAGAGTGGCTTCTTCCCCAGTTCATGTGTAAAACCTTATTTGGACCCAAAGGTAAGTCACCCATCTATACATATATATGTATGTGTAGGATCATTACAGTTTGTGTGATTTCTGATGGCATTCCTTTTTCTCCTTAGTGTGCACTTAAGTAGCTGCGTGGGACATACATATAAATGATATACTTCTTAACCATGGTTTTGTTCTGTTATGTAAGTTAAAGTTATTTAATATGTAATGTGTTTCTGCTTTTTTATGACAGCCTTTCCAGTCATTATCCAGCCGGCAGTCCTCACGGGAAGCAGACTACTATGGATATCCTTGGTAAGACCCTTAACTTCTGAAGGTTGTGGATCTAAGATTATTTCATCCTCATATTTTTAAGGCCCTGTACATTATATACTGACGTTACCCTGAGGCCACTATCCTTTAATTACTTCAGATCTATTAATGTTAATACTAGTATACTGTTAATGTTATGCACTAGTTCAATTGAAAGCAAACTGACCCCAAACATGACCGCAAGCAAAAGATGAATTACTACACGGCTGTTTGATGTCAGTGATTTGTAAAGCCTTTCCAGTGTCATTTAATTACATAATTGTGTATCAGGCGGTTACAGTGTTTATTCTCTGCTCCACTGTAGGTTTGCAGGGAACATGGAGCGCCAGCAGGCCGACAACCTTTTAAAATCCCACAGCAGTGGGACCTACCTTATCAGAGAGAGGACAGCCGAGGCGGAGAGGTTCGCCATCAGCATCAAGTGAGTGTTTCACGTCTTACAGGCGCGAGGAACATCTCAAGGGAAGGTTTTCATCCACGTCTCACAGGGAATAGAAATTCTCACGGGATGCCCCAGTCAGCTTTTTTTCTGTGCATGTTTTAGCTCCGGCTAATTACCACGCGGTAATTGCTTTTTTTTTAATCCTGTTTTTTTTGTGTGAGAGAGAGAATGCATCTGGAAGAGAAATAATGTATGAGCTCGTACTGGAGCTGTCATACAGTGATGTACTGGGAGAAATGCTTTTGCAAATTTGTCTTCAAGTCTTCAAGCAAAACAGGTGCAAAGGGGCTGTAGGGACCCGCCTTTAGACAAGTAATTAGTCCCACAGCTGGCCTTAACTTGTGGAAATTACTTGATTTTGGTTTAGTCCTTCCGGTGTACAACGTAATATTTAATACTGACAGCAGCTGAACACATTACCCCAAAGGCACATGAGAGTAAAAGCACAACAAACAAAATGAAATGTTTTTGGATAAATTATTTAGGAGAATTTAATCTAAATTTAATTACAATTGTAAACAATTTCTCTTTTTCTTGGTGGTGTTTGGTTTTACAGATTCAATGATGAAGTAAAACACATCAAAGTCATTGAAAAAGACAGCTGGATTCACATCACTGAGGCCAAGAAGTTTGAGAGTCTTTTGGTAAGGCAAATGTTAAATACCCACAGTACCTTGATGTCGGTGTGAAAAAAAATCATATGGTCACATTTTTTCTGTACTGTTTATTATAACAGGAGCTGGTGGAGTACTATCAATCCCATTCACTGAAAGAAAGCTTCAAGTTGTTAGATACCACATTGCGATACCCTTACAAGTCAAGAGAACGCTCGCTAACGCGGGCCAGCACGCGCTCACCAGGTAAGCCTTCCAGGCGTTCCTCTTTTCCAGCGCTTTACTTTCACCATGTTAGCAGTTAGCCAGAGGAAGTTAAAAAAAATTAAGAATGGAATGACTTTGAGCCTGATATCAAATATCAGCCAATACCAACACACAGCCTGATCATAGTAAATACTTCCTCTATAACAAAATGAACTCTGCAAGCAACACAAGCTCATCATTCAAAATTGCATCATTTCTGACAGTAATGAGCGACCTGAAGTCAGCTGATAAACATGTCAGTAAGCTTTTTGGCAGAGAAAAGTCGACTACGGACAAACATTTTATCAGGTACCTTGCTGATGTTTTGTTTCATGAGCAATAGCCCCGCTGGGGCAGTGAAAAACAGATGACACTAAACATTGAAGGTGCCCTGTGGAGTTTTCTTGTCAAGAAACAAAAGTTATGTTTACATTCAGTGTTATTCACCGAAACGCATAGTGTGTATCCTTGAGCTCCAACAAACCCCGTTGAGAACATTTCCTTCCTCATAAAACATTTGCAAGGTCGATTTTTTTGAAAAGTATTTTAAATCCAGCATTGTTTACATCCATGTTTACTTGCTAGTGGTCTTCTTCTTCTCTATCTTTGCTGGTGAAGTGCAGCTTGGCGTGTTACCGCCGCCTGTTGGTCAGTGGAATAGCGTGACATCATTGGCAGGACTGTGTATCAAGTCACAACCCTTAGGTCCAGACTATAGGCCCGGCCACTAGGCGCTTGCCAGTGAGCTCAAATGCCGGGCTCAAGTAGAGGACCATCGCTCCATAAGAGTTCTGGAATTGCTCTTTATTTAACAGTCGATCTAGGTTATAACCCTTAACTGTGGTCATGAGCTTTGAGTAATGCCTAAAAAGGAGCTCAGACATCTGGGAGGAACTCTAAGCTGACCTGCTCCTCCTCTGCATCAAAAGGAGTCAGTTAAGTTGGTTCAGGCATCTGATTTGGATGCCTCACGGACACATTCCTGTGGTGGTACTCAAGGCACGTCCAGCTGGGAGGAGACCACTGGGCAGACCTAGAACACGCTGGATGAACTATATATGTCTAATCTGGCCTGGGAATGCCTCAGATTGGAGGACTTGGCTCGGGAGAAAGACATATGGGCTTCCCTTGTCAGACCGCTGCCATCGCGAGCCAGACCCGGATAAGCAGTGAAAAATGGAATGATGGATGTTTGACCCAGCAGCTAATAGCACCTTGTATGTCAACTTATATATCTGACTGCTTCTATGAATGATAATGACAACGCTAATTAAGCCACGTTATATAGACGTTATAATGTGCAGGTCCAGCTTACAAATTGAATCCCTTGCCATCTTGGCTGTGGATGTAGCAAGGAAGGGGAAAATAAATGAGACAGACTACCTCCCACTCTCTTTGTCTTCACTGGCGCTCTCTTCCTCCCCAGGCCAGTGACTCTCCTGACTCATACAGAGTGGAACGGAGGAAGCCAGTGCAAAATAGATAAAGAGAGAAAGACAAAGAGGAAGAGTTTGTCGGCTAACTCGGAGGCCTGTGGACTGGCTGTCTGAATTGGCAGCCCTCTCTGTGCATTAGACTGTATCAATACTGGCTCTGGCCTTGCACTGGCTTCTGTCCTACATTGGCCTGCCTTTGTTCAATCTGGAGGAAGAACTGGCCACTACAGCAAGATTGTTTCCCTCCTGTCTTGGCCGAATTTGGAAATGAATGGAGACAATTGAGTCCTCGCCGCTGATGATGTGTTCTTGCTCTCTCTGTTTGTGTTTTCAAGTATATAGTCGGTTGGAGGCGCATCACAACCGTGGTGGGATTAGAAAGGATCTATTATGATGAAGCATCTATGGTCATATAGGAGTATATTATCAGTGGGTTTGTTCAGGGGCTGGTAAAAGCCATGGCCAATCATGTCCGCTTCTCTCATTACCTTTAAAAGCTATGCTTTCTGCACCATTATGTACTGAGTGTTTGGTAATGAGTTAAGAGTCAAGACAAACATTGAGTTGTGCAAATGTACAGCAGCCGGAATATGGTGCAAAGAGCAGATGGTGTCACTTTTTAATTCATGCTTCCCACGTTGAAAGTCAGACGTTATAAATGCAGTTCTAGTTGGTTGGTTTCCGCATTGATCTTGTTTGCAATAAAAAAAAAAAAAAAAAAGTGTTGTTTTCAGCCACACCACTAAAGCTGTCAAATCATGACAACCAAGTGATCAAGGATAAAGATCATGAAAAATGGAAGCCTATCTTTAAGAGCCAGACAGCTTCAATGCACAAGCTCTCCTGTTTTTAACTCTGCTTCTCTGGCTCCAGCTCCACATGCTCCTCAAAACATTTTTCCGGCTTCATTTCCTCCTCTTTCTCCTCTCCCTCTCAGCAGCCACCTGCGCCTCCTACAACTTCTCCTTCCTCAGTCCGCAGGGCCTCAACTTCTCCTCCTCTCAGAGCTCAGCACCTTTTTGGTCAGGTACTCTTCCTCTTTCTTTTCTTGCTCCTGTTGTCTTCCTGCATATCATCACCTGTAATTTCATATAATAAGCCTCCGTGCTCGTGACCTCATTACTTCTTCTTCTTCTGCTCCTTCTCTACTGCCGCTCTTTTCATTAGCGAGAACATTGCGGTTCTTCCCAGGATGACACTCCCTCATTAAATCAAGAAAAGAAAACCAATTTCCTCTCCCATAATGGAACGTCATGTTTTCCTTTCCCATCATGCTCATTTGCCATTGTGTGACTACGTTGTGTCATGCTGAACACTGAACTGACCCTAGTGATCATCCTTCACTACTAATTATCACCACATTGTCCAGTATGATCTTTCCCCTCTCAACCATCTCCCAAGACCCACAGAGATCGGCATTCCTCTCCAATATACCGTCACTGTGATATGACTGTGAATTCTTACACTGTGAAAGGATTGAGAACCTGTTGTTTCCTTTTTCGCAGTGTTTACTCCTCGGGTCGTCAGTACAGCGGTGGCCAGGTATAACTTTGCGGCACGAGACATGAGGGAGCTGTCGCTGCGAGAAGGAGACATTGTCAAAATCTACAGCAAGATCGGTGGAGACCAGGGCTGGTGGAAAGGAGAGGCCAACGGGCGAGTGAGTAAACCATTAAACTCTGTCCATTTATGGATGGTTAAACTGATTTGGGCATTAGTGGACCGAACCCATTTGGTTAAAAACAGATCCCTGCTAGCTTCAGTAAGTTAGGCGACAAAAACCGAGTGTTTAGGCATTCACTGATGTTGGCTTTCGTGGGCGCCAGAGCGACTGAATTTAACAATTAAGCTATTGAAAGTAAAAGCACTCCTAAAGCAGGTGGTTTAAATAGAAAAGTAAAAGCCTGGCTGCTGGGAAATGTGCCAGTTTAATAGGCTGGCGGTAAAACTGGATGTGATGTCAGCTTTTTATTCTATCTATTAGGTTGTAAATTTGACAGTGTTAATGTGTTGCTGCGGAGCCAGAGTGAGTGTATCCACTTAACTGTTGTACTGTTGCACAGCTTAACTGGGTTGTACTCTGTTGTGCAGTCTGGTGTTGAGGTAGTAGCGTGTTGCCATCTTGCTTTTACCTTTATGGAAGCCACCTTGGTGCCTACTCTGTGTATATAATGCTATTGATTATACAGGATTTATTTGTGAAAGATAACATTGACATATCTAGAGAAATATGCTCAGACATGTTGGTTGACTAAAGAGACACCATATAATTCATATACCTGATGTTAGCATGCCATCTGAATCTGTATCGGGAAATATGCATATGTCAGTGGAAGATGTTAATTTCCGCAGAATGCATTGCAATGGAAGTGTTTTCAGATTAACCAGACCGCTTCTGGGGGTGCTCTGGCTTGCGTTGTTGGCGGATCTCAGCCAGGAGTAAATGCAGTCGGTGCCTTTACAGCAGCGTTGCTTCCCTTGATCGGGGGCGCACCATGTTTGTTGATAAATCAGCCAACTCTACCTACCCAATTTAAATATTTGAATCCAATCACAGGGCTGGCAGAAAGGAGAAAACAAGAATTCTTTTGATGTCATTATCCAGCCAACGTATCCAGATACACACACACACGTTTTACTTTGTTTGTTTTTTGGTTACTTCAGCATTTAGTTAACTGCTGATGCAGCAATGGTACATTCTTTTTAAAGTCTCTGTCTCTGTAAAGCCATGTACTGTACAAGGAATACTGAATAATGAATGCTTAGCCAAGCAGTTATTGAAACAACATGCAGCCTTCAAGGAGTGCGTTATTTTTCATAACCACATGGATCAGGGTGCATTATCCCACTTTTACAATGACTACTTGCCAGTGATGAAAATATATATTTTTATGCTCTATGAATACATAAATGTATGTCTTTTAAAGGGATAGTTGGTACTACCTTGGTTAGTTCGGAACTCACTTACTACTCCAACAAGGAGAAGTTGTTGCCAAGCAACAGCTGAAGTCATGTTTGAAGTAGTATTGGATGAGGCAGCTACATCTGAGCCGTGCAGTTATCTGATAATAATGCACATCCTCCAGCAAATCGGAGCTAAGTGGTCTTAATCTAATGCATTGATGCTGCACATACAATGGGTCCACAGTATTTACCAAATGTTTATTGTACTGTGTGTACAGCGAAACTGGATGTAAAAAGGCATCTGAATGAAAACAATCAACATCTCTGGTTTTCATTTGCTACTATAAAGTGTTTACAAAATGAACGCTTCATGTTTCAGATTGGATGGTTTCCCTCGACCTACGTGGATGAAGAAGGTGTGCAGTAAAGCCTGGATGTTTGCTGGCCTGGCCCCCTTTAAATCAGGAACCATCTCCTATCTGCTGTTCTCAGAGAAAATTACTCATTCTTTCCAGGAAGATAACACAAGGGAAAAAAAAGACTTCTTTTGTCGTTGTCTTTGCTGGATACTCATTTTTCATCGAGTGTTTCTACCCCATTTCTCTATCTTCAATTATGCATCAGCTTTGCTTGTTTGATTTGTTTTTATGGTTGTTGTTTTTTTTGCAGGATGTCCTGTTTGATTTCTGTACAGGAAAGAAGAAAAAAACAGGCTTGCTGTCTGTCAGCCTCTGTGGGCTCTGCAGAGGCTTTATTGAACTAAGGACACAACAGACACTGACTGTGGATAGCTTTACTTTGAAAAAAGGCTCCCCTTTTGTTGCAGGTCTATGCGAGGTGAAATAATTGTACAGTATAGATAATTTATTGAATAGAGATTATTATCATTACTAATGATTATTGTGGGGAAGTTGATTTTAGTAAGAGCAAGGAATCAGACGAGAAAAACCGAAATAAGGAAAAAAAGACAAAAAAAAGACAGATGCTCTGTTTTCATGTTGAGAGATTTTGCCTTAGTTGTCATGGTGATGCCTTGTGGGCTGACACCAGTGGAGGGAATCGACTTTGTTGACTGGTTTTACTTCTCCATGTATGCATGTGCCCATGTGCGGCCCACACAAACACACACAGACACACACAGACCAATGTACAGTACGGTGCCTTTGAAGAATGGTCGTTGCTTACTGAACCTCAACATCAGCCAGTAAAGAACATTGCCATCCCCCAAAAGACAGTTTGTCCACGTCCAGAGGACTTAACTAAAACAGGGGACAGGCACTTCTACAACATACCGGAGAGCGCTCGTCTTCTGAGCCCTCGAAAAACAAGATGGTGAAGCATTTAACTTATCCTAACTGGTGACTGGATGGACTCACAGAGAGATAGTCAGAGGGTTTTTATAGCCAACAATAATCACATACTCAGCTCACATCGGTTTTGGTGTCTTTGGGTGCAATCAGCTGGATGCGAAAGGGAAACATCAAGACATTCCACTCGACTACCACTTCACACTTTTGAAATCTTGGTGTTCATTCATTGATTTATTGTTTGATTTGTTTTGCACAGATTCTTTTAAGTTTTGAAAACTGGACCAACAGTTGTTTTTATTATTTGAAGCCAAATTCAGCCATGTTTTAATGTCTGCATGGAGTTTGATCGATTGTTATGATTTTTGTACCTTGCCTTATTTTAACAGATGATCAGGTGACGGGAATTTGTTTCAGCTTTTTCCTTAATGTTGATAATTTTTTCATGTGCGAAATCCGTTTTTGGTGCTGTGCAGACTGGTGAAAATTAAAAAGTGTCAAAAAAGACTTTTAATCTGAAGGACATTTTGTTGGCTAGTTAACATGAAGCCATAGAGGGAGCCCTTAATAATTTTGTGATTTTTCTAGGGGTGCAGTGCTCAGTGTTTCTATTTACTTCTATTTACTTCCAGTCATTTCCCAGTGCCATAAATACTTTTACAGCCATTTAGACGGCATACGGCTTTCATTGGTTTTCTATTGAGAGCATAGATGTACCAGACAACTTATTAAATTGTAATAGAAATATTTAGATGTTTATTGACCCTGTAAGCTCAAGGTAAAAGGTTATGTTTACATTTAATTTGACATACAGCATATTGACTAACTCTGTTTACATGGCCTAACCCTCATTAATTCCACCTACACATTTCAGTATTGATTTTTCACTTGCAGCTTCATCTGAATTGTTTTTTCCTGCGTTACAAAATTTCACAGTACACAAAAAGGAAGAACAAACACTTTACTAAAAATAGGAAATTATGGAAAGTAGCTGTGTTCATAAAATGAAGACAGTGGTCTTGCTGCAAATGGGTCAAAAACAAATCTGAAAACAATTTGAACGAACTCTCAAAGCCCTGGCATCACCCCACGGAGAAGTAAAGCGCAAACACTGAGCACGTCAGCTCTGGCTGGTTCACAAAGACTTATGGAGCAGAAGATGCTGATATGTTTAGTTTCTAAACTTTTGACTGTCTATGATGTGTGTTATTGCAAAGGCAGACCGCCCTGAAAAACACAAAGTCCTACCACTGTGTGAGGGAGACACAGGAGGGCCTCCATGTTGTCTAAAATGAGGGTTTGGGGGGGGGGGGGGGGGGTCTAGTCACTGTTTATGGAGTGGACAAAAACCCATTGTGTGGCTATTGATATTTCAGCTCCTGTCAGTACATCCTCGAAAAAATACGTACTTAATCATGTACATTTTTTTTGAATGGTTGAGAATTTCCAAATGAGGTCTATCATGAAATAAATATTTCTCTTTTGGTTTAAATTTTGAAATTTTGTTGTATTTGGAGTTTTGAATGTGGAGATGCAAATGATAAAAAAAAAAACCACCAACTTCCAGAGAGCAGTTTGTTTCAGTGTGTAGTTAAAAATGAATGAAGAATGAAGAAAAGGAGGAACTTAAAATAGGAAAATAAAATAAAGTCATTGTCATAATGATTTTTTTTAGATTTATACATTTCGATTCATCACAGACGGTGCCATTCACCTGCATGTTGAATGAAAGATGATGGAATGCCACATTATCCAGCAATAACAGAAGAAAAGTTCTTGTGTGACTAAGATTATCTCAAAGTAACTAACATGGACAATGTTATAAAATGGGCACAGCTTTGAATTCAGTTAATTGGACTCTCGCTGCTCCAAATATTCAGTTTCAACTGTCCAAACTGTCTTGAAGCTTCTGTTCAAACGTTACAATTAGAGCTAAAAGCCTCTCAGTTCAGCTCTGTTGTCGATCGTCAGACTGCGTATCCATACTTGCTGTCGTATTCGACTGGTGTGTATTTGACCGGTGTGTGTCCGTGGCTGTTGCTGGAGGGAGTGTGTGGGCGTCCTTCACTGAAGTAGCTCACCTCAGTCCCCCCCGCCTGGCAGTACGTGACCTGTGGGTGCTGACTGGCGCTCCGGCTCGTACGGCGGCTGACCGGGCGGCTCTCGGGAGGCGTGGCGTCCTCCCTGTTTGGCATCAGAGCAGAACAGAGGGAGGAAAAAACAGCAAAGTTAAAAGGATTTCACTACCAAGGAAGTTATTTCAGTACAACCATTTGAATTCAGAGAATTAGTGTTTGATTAATTTCATGGTAAAATGGCTCAGAAGGCAACTGCAGAAGAAGCTGAGTTTATGGATGCTTTTATAGAGTGAAATCAGAACTGTAAAACTAAAGAGCTTCGGGGTAGAGCTGCATTGCAATCGGCACAGTTCATGCTAATTGTTATGGTTGAGAGTAACAATCATTTTCATAATCAAATCATTGCTTGGTCTGTAAAGTGTCACTAAATAGTGAGATTTCCAAGGTGAATGTGAAGTCTAAGGGGAGATCGTAAAAGAAAAAACCTCAAAAGCTATTCCATTTACTGTGATGTAAGAGAGAGAAGCAGCAAATCTTCAGATTTTATAAGCTTAAACCTCTAAATGAATCCATTATAAAACACTCTTGTCAACATGTTCCTGAAGCTCCTCTTATTTCTGATGGATAACTGAGAACCAGGCTGTTTTGGTTGCCTTCTTTTTGCCGCCTGTATCCATATTTACCACAGAGGATGTACAGTGTTTACTAAGCGAAATAATGCTGCCCTGTAGGTGAAGAACATAAATCTTTGTTGTCTTTGCCTATTTGGAGGCTCTTCCCAGGAGCGCCCACTCTCACTGAGACCCCGCTATCACTTCCTCTCTTCTACTGAAGGATAAAATTCACCGGCTTCATCCAGCAAACACTGACAAGAAGCATTCAGGACAATCTTCCCTCGTCAACATCGCTGCCAACATTCAAGCTTAGAAGCTACTTTGCATTCTGCATTTATGTAACTTTGCGGCACCAGCTGGGATCTGCTCCTCTGTCAAAGAAAACACCCGCACAACTGATCGACTTTGGCATTTTCTGTTCCTGTGGAGGCCAAGGACTCAGATTTTTGCTGGTAAAGGGAATAAATTTGCTTTTGTTAAGCTGAAATGGGAAATAACATGCCCAAGCCTTTGGGGCTGTGATTCTTAGGTGTGTGTGTGTGTGTGTGTGTGTGTGTGTGTTGCCATGCAACAAAACAGGATATCTGTGAACAAGAATGTGTACAAACCAAATACAGAAAATTAAATTAAACATAAACATATCTACTTTTTAGGGTACTTCCACGGTTGTTCTGTCAAGTCAATTTTATTTATATAACCCAATATCACAAATCACAGTTTGCCTCAGGGGGCTTTACAACCTGTTGTTGTGCCAATGAAGTTATCTGTCTTATCTTTTAACATAACATTGTTCTGAAAACATGAATGAACTGCAAGTCTTTTTAATGGCTGTGGCCTCCTGCCGAATATTTTTGTATTTTATTATTTATTAATTTGCATCCTGCCAGGCAGTTTGTTATTACTAAGACATGTTTTGGAATGAAATGCATTCACTGCTTCAGGAACAACTGTAAAATCCTTCCACTATCCCTGTGTTTGGGTTTGTACTTAGATAATTACTTCGTTAAACCCGCTATGTAATTAATATTGATATATTCGGTACATATTTAAAGATGCTATTTTTATGTTAATTACTTCCTTAAAGCTGCCATATATTGAATATTTTTATGTTAATCAAATCAAATGATTATGTGTAATGTGAAAGTCTAAGTTCATAGTGACAAACCTTCAGATACAGTATTTATCACCAGTCTCTATAGTTCCCCTCAACTCTATGGAGCTCATTGTTTGGTTTTTGTTTAGTGTTTTTTCCTCATTGTTTAACTCACTGTTTTGCTTCAGTCTCAGTGTTCTCATTAGTGTTGTTTCAAGCGGCTTCGGAGGAAAAGCTCTGATAAACACACTACCTGCCCCACATCAAACAGCAGACAGACAATGTTAGCGATTAGCCAGTGAACAGGTGATATTTCCCACTGCCCCCCAAGTGGCCTAAAATGTAAACATAAACTACCACCCCCGTACCCCAAACTCACACCAGATGCTAGATCCGTACTTTCCAAGATAAAAGATGAAAGCTGTTGACGTTGCATCGATCCGTTTGTCCTTCTGTTTGCCTGTCAGGTTTCATTTACATGTTTTTGTTTTTGAACTCACAGCTCTGGTGTTTTGGCCCTGCTGCAAAAAAACTCTCTCACTGTATTTATGTTTTGTTTTTTTTTTAGATGCAGAGGATACAGTACTTGAAGTGATTTGATACTCTGTATGACTCATCTCTGCCCCCCCCCCCCTCCCCACACACACACACACACTCACACACTCAAGCTACAGTGTTTACTTACTTTTTACCTTGAACTGACAGATGTGAGAGCAACTATTGTCATGGCTCAAATAATTAATGCTTTGCGGTCTCTTCCATGAGCTTTTCACTACAATGCCATGTTCATGTGCAGAGAGTTGAACTCCTGTATGTCACAGATATGGAGAAGCTCGTATCAGGATTGTGGCTTGAAGTGCTTCTCTGTCTCTTGTACACAACGCTGTCCTCCCACTCTGACACTGCTCCTATTTCAACATCTAATTTGAAAGCATGTGGGCTGTTTTCAACTGCATATGAACCATAACTCCGATTTATTTTTTATTTCTTTTGGGTGAGACACTGTTTATTTGCAAAAGGAGAAATCCTCTCAGAGATGTCAGGATGGGAGGTCAGCAGCAGAGCATCGGCCCTGGAGCAGCTCCACATTCTGCATCCTGCTCACGGATTCCCGTAAAAGAGGCAGAACCAGGACACCCTGACCTTTTTCAACTAGTTACACAGTTTGCACTGTTTACACAGAGGAGAGAGATCTCAACTAAAATAATATCACCTCAAAAATGTGCAAACTGGACACTTGCACCTGTGGATTGTGGAGTTTTGTCCCAAAATTGGACACCCACCATTTGAAAACTGAGAATCTTAGAAAATGATTTACCTACCATTATTGCTCATTTCACATGCCAGTAATTGTTACAGAACTATAAAAAACTGAAGGCCAATTTAGAAATCTTGGTGTTTTGATAGACTATTTGCTTCAGCAGCCACATCAAATTAATCCAAAGCAAACAGCAAGAATTAGAGGTTTCACATTCAGACAAGATTTAGATTTGAACTCATTCATGTCCTCGTCTTCAGCAGGGTGAATTATTTCTTGTCTGGTCTTCTCAAAAAGACCGTTAAACAACTGCAGTACATTCAGAGCGCTGCTGCCAGAGTTCTGACAAGAACCAGGAAAACTGATCAGAAATCAAGTAACAGCAAAAATGCTTGAAGAATTAGAATCTAGCAGGTCGGAAATGAACATGGTGAAGCTGTATTTAGCCACCATGCTGCACACAGATGGAACCAGATGGAATGATGATATCTGTGCCCAAACTTAAGCCTCTTTCAAATCTGAATGAACACAACTAAGAGTCTACAGCCACACTAGCAGCTCTGTGAGGCTGTACATAGGCACGGCGGTGCTTGGAGCTAAATGCTAACGTAAGCATTGCAGCATGCTTGCAATGACAATGCTAACATGCTGATAATTCGCAGGCAACGTTTACCATGTTAATTTGGCCCAATTTTTTTGTTTAGTTCATCTGCCATCATGATGAGGAGGATATTAAATCACACGCAACTACAAAAATGTCAAGGTGTGAGACTTATTTCCCTTGTGGTCCTTAAGGTAAAGAGAGTGGAGATGCAGGAGTTCAGGTGATCCTGCAACACACTGTCAACAGACTAATTAATACTAGTATCATCATAAATAACTAACATTACTCCAAAACATCCAAAAAATTAATTCTAAAAAGTTACATACAAATTATAACTAATTTATTCCAATTTCTGATACTACAGAACCTAAAGGAACTAGTCCTGATGATGGTATTAAACCTCGGCTTGTAGCTTTAGTCTGGTGGGTGCGAGTTTCCCCAACCCTATGAAGGTGGTCTTTTTTCATATATGCTTTATATACATATTATTTGGTCATTTATGGCCCTTTATTACAGTTAGTGGAGAGACGACAGGAAGTGACAGGGAGAGAGATGCGACAAGGGTCCCTGACCGGACTGGAATCAGCGATGTTGCGGTTCTTGCTCAGACCTAGAGGTGGTGAGACCTGATACTGTATGGCTCCATCCTTCAAGCGTGTTGTTTTTAAATGTTGTCACAATGCATTTCTTTGCCTTACGTAAAGCACTTTCAATAGTCTGTGTTTGAAAGGTGCTTTACGAATAAACTCGCCTTGCTTTGCCATAAAGAATTGTTTAAAGAGTTTTACAGAATTTTCTATCTAATGACTTTTATCAACATTTCCCTAAACAACAAGAAATTCCAGTGCATCTTGGCATGGTATGTTTTTTTAAAGCCTGTATACATGATATTCACAGGGCAGAGGGCAAACTGCTTCAAATGCAAATAGAATAGAAACAGCACACTGGAGCGAAAACAAGTTGTCACAATACATTTATGTATGTATGTATGTAAAACAAAAAAAAGATTTTGCCATAGAAACATTCTGTGTGCATGCTAGCGGAACAGCGGTGTTTAGCCTCCACTACGGGTATCTACATTTACATTTGAACTCTTTGTTTGAACTTGTGCAGAAGTTTCTCCAACTTAAAAACAATCAAAAGTATTTGCTTTTTCTTGCATGGTTTGTTGCTATGACATTAACTTTTTCTGTCTCGGTGGTTTGAACCTAGAGGAAGTTATTACCATGAAAGGAGCAAGAATGCAATTATGTCTGCCCATGAGGGATGAGGTTTCATTGTCTACATGTGCGTTTAAAATATATAGACATAGTCAAAGAGAGACTAATACCACATGGGTGGAATTTCCAATCATTTTCAATATCAATTATGAAGATAACGGACTAAACTTTTCACCTAAAGAGATAAGAGACATTCTGCAAATGTGTAGGATCGGGATGGGAGAGCAGGCCCGACGCAGAGGAGGAAACTGTCGTTGTTACTCGCTCACATCATGATCAATGTGTTGCATCTGGCCCTGGGACATCATCGCTCTACCTCGAGGTCTGTGTGCCCCCCCTGATTGTGTGAGTGGAGACAGGTGTGCTGGGGTCAGAGCAGAGCCACACCAGCTGCACCTCATCTCAATAATCAAGACCTCTGCAAATACTCAACCCTGCCACTGCCACTGTGCCAGATCACACACTGCTCTGCTCCGAGCCTTTTCATTGCAGTTTTTGCTATTTTAGCTTCTTGTTCTTTTCCGCTTCCCACGCACCCTGCAGCTCTGACTCCAGTCCCTGTCTCTACCTCCATATCTGGTCAAGCCTGCTGTTTAGCCCTGCCATGCTGCTCTGGATCCCTGCTTAACCTATTCTCCTGGACCCTACTCTGGACCAAATCCCTCAGAACCCCGATCTGCCCAGCCCCAGCCCTGGCTCATAGCCACCAGCTTTAACCACCCCTGTCCTGCAACCCCGCTGTCCCCCGTAATTTGCAATAAACAACTTTTTTACTTTACTCCTGTCTCCTCGTCCAGGTCTGCACTTGAGTTCACCTGTCCTGCAGGCCCACGTAACACAATGAACTTCTCAGAGGAACAGTTTGACAGAGTTAGATGAGAAGATCGATACCACTCTTTCGGTCAAATATAAGGCCAAACAGCGTCTTGCCTAGCTCTGCCCAACGTTAACAAAATGCAGCTACCAGCACTGCTAAAGGCCCACTAATCAACACGCCATCTCATTTTCTTCATTTGTACAAAAAAACGAATAGCAAAAAACTGTTTTACGGGGGTTTATGTGTCAAATTACCTGTTTGACAGGCACAGCAGCTTCTGGAGTCTCTGCAGGTTGCCTGGCAACTGCACAGATCCCCAAAAAATAGTCCAGCACATAACCCCACCATGAAACGGCAAATTTTTGTTAACACTTAACAACACTTAAACAAACAAGATATAACCCATTGTTTTGTGAGCTTTAGAGATGCGGATAGGTCGATGTTGTTACCACTGGACAGAGCTAGGCTAACTGTTCTCCAGTTTCCAATCTCTATGCTAAGCTAACCGTCTCCTGCCTGTAGCTTCATATGTACAGACTGAGATATGAGAATGGTATCGGCCTTCTTATTTAAGACTATTTCCCAAAATGTCGAACTTTTGCTTTAAAGCTGGATTGCGGGACTTTTACATATATATGAACGTTGCCAAACAACTTAACGCTGATTAACCCTATCACTGCCAGCTTTATCTCTCTGTATTTCGCGGCATACTGGAGTTTTTACGTTTATGTATTTGACTGAACTCTCTCTCTGCATGGCTCTGGGCCACGGGAAAAACCTGTAGGTATACGCCAAAAGGGGGAGACAAAGGTTCTGCACTCCAGCGATGCTTCCTGAGAGCTTCTGCTCCTTCCAGAGTTTAAGACTTCGAAACAAACAAACGTAATTGGGTTTCAATGTGGTATGTCCCAGGAAGGTCTTCTTAAAGTGATGAAGAGGAATTCTGAAATGTCACTTGCCAATGTTGTTCCAAGATTTTAATAAACTGTATATCAATGCTGCAAGTCTAAGACAAAAACACCCCAAGAGTGTTTGTTGACACCTCATGTTTCCAACGCTAAAGAAGACGGAGAAGATCAGCAGGAAGAAAGAGTTGGTAACTTTTAATGAATCCAGTCAGGCTGTCAGAGGAAGCATGCAGTGGAGCCAACGTTTATTAATAATGTCAGCAGCTGTTATAGAGCCGCACAATGTACCTGAAGAAAATCACTTTGTTTCTGCGCTCTTCACATAAAACCTTGGATTTCTAGGAGGATTTAATCAAATTGCTCTGGCTTTAGATGAGATTGTAGACGACTCCATGTGCATAATGAAGTGTATAGATGAACATTTAAAACACATAAAATCATAATGTTAGGAACAGCCTTGCCTGAGTGTTATCTCAAAGAGTGTTGACGAAAAGTTTTTCTCCGTCTGTATTTTTGTCGTGTTTACATGTTTCTTTCCTGGTTTTAATTCAAGTCTGGGATTTGTTTCTATTCTTATCTGAATGGCTTTGATGTGCGCTGTTTGGTATCTTGTAATACACATTTATAATTGCCTCTCTGTCTTCTAAAGTTTGGGTGTTCTCCCTTGTCTTTTTTTTTTATGTTTTGCGTCGTAATGCCAGAAAAAACTCTTATTATTATAACTCATTTATGCAGATGTAAAAATCTGCACACAAGTGCACACAATCATGTTTTACCCAAGCTGACAAAACTACTCAGCACTAACAAAGGCAGAAGTTTCTTTCTCGTGGGACTTTTTGGTGATAAATGAACACTAGAAGAAACTTGCCAGACTGTGTGTGTGTGTGTGTGTGTGTGTGTGTGTGTGTGTGGACGTCTTCCCTCCTCTCTGCAGCTCAGTTATCTAACCGTCAAGCTGCCAACACCTTTAACTGTGCCTGACTGTCTCTGCTGGAGCTGCAGTGGCGTACAGTACCTGATCTCATTGGAGAAATCCTTCTCACAGCGATGTCTGTTGCTCAACTTCCAGTACAGAAGCCCGATGAAGACCAGCAGGACAAAGATGAGGAGCAGAGAACCCACAGTGGTGCCGACGATCACTGCTGCTCTGTTTGGAGCTGTAGAATCAGTGGGAATAACAAGGAATTATTCACTCAGAAGCTCAGTGGCACAAAAGAACAAAGTGTTAAAAAATTAATTATACTATGTTATTCTTATTGTCTAGTGTGGCAGTTCCCGGCTTTTTTTTTTTGGCTTGTGACCCTTTTTAAAGTTAAATAATGTCACAATGCCTCTATGCAGATTGCATTGTCACTGTCCAATGAGAATCGTGTATTTCCAAAATGTGTTTTCATGAAATGAAAAAAAAAACCTTATTTTAAAGGAACAGATCAGCAATTTGGGAAATACACTTTCTTAGCAAGAATTGGATGAGAAGATCAAGCCATTCTCATCTGCTAAATATGAAGCTGCAGCCAGCAGCGGCCTAGCTTAGCTTAGCTAAGACCGGACTATTTCTTAGCCAGACGCGGTATCAACTTTCTCATCTAACTCTTGGCAAGAAAGCAGATAGGCGTATTTCCTCTTTTCGATAATTCGATGACCTATATGGGTTTTCTTCAGCCAAAAATATAAGAGAATTGTCTGAACCCACAAAAAATATAGATAATCATGGTTTTCACTGGTAAGCATAGCATATTTATAAGCCTGAGACAAAGATATTCCCTCCTCAGATAGTTTCCTATCCAAAGTTATCCAATATATCACAAAAGAATCAAACATTGTAGAAAAGTTAAAAAAAGCAAAGTGAATTGTGTGTGGAAACCTTGATCTAACTCTATATATATATATATATATATAAATCAACCTCTGGTTCTAAGAAGATGAAGCCAAAAACTCTGAGCACTAATATTGGAAGTTAAGGACTCAACACGGTGTAATATGGGGGTGGGGTGGGGGGTCTGATCCATAGATCCTGAGGCACACAAAGACAAACTCATTTTATGGATCCACAGAATGCAGTTTTTGTTTGAGTCTAAACCTGGAGGTGATTTAGTCCACAATGGTATGCTGAATCATCGACTGTACTCCCTGCTGGTTCACTTACAGTCACCAGATTGATTCCCCGTGAGGCAGCCCTGGTTTTTCTCTGGTTCCTGTCTGGTTCAGAGCTGTTTCAGAGGTATCACTGCACACGGACCTGCCCTCGTTTCAAGGAATCTTTCTGGATTTTCCTCTCCTCCATTTTTACACCGTGCCAACTAAACAAGGCTGATTTTAATGAGTCCAACTATTTTCTGTTGCTGCCTTTTTCTTGTTTCATTTACACTTTATAAAAGCTGAAGGGGCCTGTTGACATGCAAGGCAGCGGAGCCATTTCAGTATTACTCATTTGTGACTCAACAGTAGGAAGTCAATGATGAAGACTGGACGACCAAAAAAGGGTTTGTCTTGTGTGAATAAAGCCATTTCTTTATTTGCCATTGGCTGACCTTCTCTTGTCCTCATTAGACGGCATAATAAGGATAACACACCGTGGTTAAAAGCCCCTGTGTGTGAAAGTGGAGCAATGGGGGAGATTGTGGCACAGCTACAAAGAGAGAAGAGGATGAAATCTAGGTCTTTTATGATCGCATGCGTGCTTCATGTGTGATGTGGACAGGCACGTGTGTGTGACGGTGTGCTGCCTTTTTTTTCTTTTCTTTTTTTCGTTTTCTATTTTTTTTTACGTTTGTTAGCTTTCAGGTTGATCCTGCAGTGTTCGGCTCCAACGGCATTGTTCGCCTCACAAAGATAGATTCCTGCAAAGCTCTGCGAGTGGTTGCTGACTTTCAGCTCCCCGGTCACACTGTCTGAGAGAGAACACACCCACAAACACAGATTAACACGTGTAGTGTACATGTGTACATGTGTACATGTGCTGTAACATACAAGGGGCTAAAACGATGACACATCAGGAGGGTTTGGTGGGAGGCTTCTCTGCAAGTAGGATGGTTTTTTACAAATTATGACTTAAAAATATGAAGATTATTTTGGAAGGAGAAGACCTGCTCGCTCAGCCTTCATGGAGCCAAACTTTGTTGTGTCTCCGGCTGCAACTGATCAATGCAGCTCACGGTAAACAATGTCAAAAACATTTCAGGAAATGTTTTCGTGTTAGAAATGGTGAAAAGAAAATGGGGAGAAAATGCAAATGACCTGCTGATTATGCACCGGAGTCCCCCTAAGTAAGTAGAATGTAAACTGCACAGTGCTGTGCGGCACATCATTATTTCTTCATCAAGTATTCACCTGGATGTTCTATCATTTTCATAGAATTTCAGTCTGAATTAAAAACGGATAGATTCCTTTATCTTGACAATTAAAACCTGAGATAATAAGCATGCGCATGCGTCATTGACTTTTGCTCATACAGGATCAAACACTAAAGTACCACCTGTCCCCAGCCCCCACCCCAACACACACACACACACATACACACACCTACACACGCGCTCTCTCTTTGATGTGTAGTAGCACCATGACGTCAGCAGAGGTCACACTTACTCTGTGAGGCCTCAGCAGGGATGGGGCCTGAGTTTCCTCTCCTCCACGTGTACTTTAAGGGAGTGGAGCCTCTTTCAGACTTGCAGTGCAGCGACACAGCCTCGCCGACCAGCTCCCCCCCCTCCGCCCAGCATATAGGCACAGACGGCCTGGCTGAAATCACACAGCAAATGGATCATTTTCTCGCTGCCATTGTCACTGGGAGGAACCATTTTGATTCTGGCTTTAATGACGCACACTCACACCATATGGATGGGTTATACCAACAATGTGAAGATGATTTTATTACTCGAAAAATCCTATAAAATGCATGCATTGCAAAATAAATACATGCCTTCATTGCACATTATAAATAAATATCTGAACATCAAATGGCTGGATCAGTTAAAGATGACGAAGCGGAGAAGTGTACGTAAGAGTACCGTCCTAAAAAGGTGAAAGAGGATAGAAATTAGTCGCGATTAAGGTGAGATTGATTATGTTACATAATACTTTAGTGTATTAGTTTATTTAACAGGGCTCATACACAACACAACCGTTGAGCCAGAGTTAGCTATATAGCTAATTCTGGTGGTCCCTGGGATACTGGTGGAGAAAAGACCTGAAGGCTTGTTAAAAACACAACATTTCACACATTTAAGTGTGTTCTTCCCCATTTACATAATAAAAGAAGGAATACTAGCCATCCATTCATTCGTGCAGTTTCTAAACCCTGGGTCATACAATGAACCGGCTCTATAAAATGACCGGCTGGCTCTCTGGACTGTTTGTGTTGCTGTTGGCATGAAAAGAGCTTTAGGCTGTCTATTGATATGTGAGGCTTTGCTACAGATATTTACTGAACAGTCTGCCAGTTTTCATGATTATTCATCTAATACAGATTTTGTACCAAGTTGAGTGTGAGAGTGAAGACCTGAGAAATAATTAAAGACACAACAAAGTCAGTTAAAGTTACTCCACGGGCTATGCAAAATAAATGCACCCGTTGATTGAAAATCTGTTTCTTCTGTGAAATGATTTTGTTAAAAAAGCTCCAAACTCCATGCCTCAAACATTTGGACAAGTCAATGTACAACCCAGGCTGAGCTAGATAGCTAGATGTAGGTGCGCTGGTTTGAGGATGTTATTTTTTGCTCTTTGTTGGACAGATTTGGGCTGTTCAGGTCATTTTAAAGCAACAAAATCTATTACAGTGAGGTCAATTTGACATTGTTGGGCACATTAAATGAGTAATCAAATGTGTCCACATACTATCCTTTAATGATTTAATGGGGAATGTAAAATTACTGTGAAACTGACGTTTTGCCATTTTGTTCTTAATTTCTTCCTTTCATTTCCTCTCAGATTTAGGTTTTGATTGTGGAAAATAACAGAATTGTTTCAGCCATTACTTGTAATTCTTGTCACTGTTTATGAGCCGAGCTGGCCCATATGAGATGAACTTGAAAAAATGAGAGGTTGAAGGCTTATTGAAGGCTGAGTATGGCTATATATCTTTTGTTTAGCTAACTGCAGTAAGCGATTAAGTCCAGTCAAGTTTTACAAAGAAATAAAATGAAATCCGAGCTCTGTCAACCTGTAGAGTCGAGAAACTGTCACATCAGATCAAGTATAATATATTAAAACTATGTCTTCTGACCAACGCTGTATTCCATCCTTTTGATTTAGATTCCAAAAGGCTCCTGAAGGAGCTTCTTTTTTGGGCCAATTATTTGCTCAGTCATGACACATCTTTGGAATAAGTTATTTAATACAGTATTCAGTCTTAAAATCATAATAAATAAATCTGCCAATGAGGCGACCTCCTCCTCCACCCCAGCCACCGCTCACGCTCTTCAGACAAGATGAGTTGGACTAGAATCAAGCAAATTACTTTACCCCTCTGGCAAATTTTAAGACTGAATACACTGACAAATGGCTTTAAGTGAAGTGTCGTTTCAAGTTACTGTCGCCTGTTTTCAGCCCTCATCAACTGCTCCATCTGTATCTATCAGTCCGAGACAGACCTTTCCAAAGCCATCTTCCTTCAGTTAATTCTTTTTAATCCCAGTGGTCAAAACTGTGACCACAGCTATCTCTATCGAGGCGCATATCTCTGCTCCATCAGCACATGAAGCAAACTCCATGTGCTGGTTGTGCAAAGTGTAAAAAAAGGTAAAGTTATCAATTTGGGTGATTTTTTTTTTTGTTGCTGAAATCCATGTTCTTACACAGCAGGGAAATTGTATTCTATTTCAGATTAAAGGGTTAGGCACGGGAGAAAACAGGACAAACCCTGATTGGTAAAAACCTTTAACACTGAGAAAGCCATTATCTTAGTTCTCACTCACATCCATGTGACCTTTAACAAAACTGACCTCCACAAACCTCTAATTATGGGTGGAAGTGACAAATTACATTTACTCTCCTTACTGTAACAAAGTTGTGTTTTATGATGTGTGTACTTAAACTTGTTCTTGTACTTAAATATTTCTTATTTCAATTATTGGCTACATTTCTCACCCATTTGTTGTATTACATGAAAATTCATAATTCGTGATGGATCAGCAGCTGCAGCAGCGGTGGCGCTTTGTGAACTGCAAAGAAAAATGCGCAACAATGCATCGACCTTAATTAATCACTGATTTAATGCACCACCCGGCAAGCACGCCAAGGGACCCAGATCAAACACGCCCACGATGTTGTGTGACCAAAGATGCTGTCACGGTGGATCCTCCGGCAGTGACTTCTACATTCACTGAGGAACTTCTGGATCTGAGGATCTCTGTCAAAGTCGTCACTGCCGAGCGCTCATTCAGCTCAGAAGTTTTTGAAAACTTTGAGGAGTGCAGTGGGACCAGAGCGGTTGAGTGGACTGGTTTTATTATGAGCAGTGTAAATGGACTGAACGAGCAGAGAAGTTGATTCTAGAGCAGACTGAAGTGTACAATAACAAACTCAATGATGGATGTAACTGAATATGAACAACCACTGTGTTGCCTAGCAATGTAGCGTTTTGTGTGTGTGTGTGTGTGTGTGTGTGTGTGTGTGTGTGTGTGTATGCGTGTGTGCTATGCAGAGCAGTGTGTGCAGATACTTTTACTTCAGTAAAATGTCATTAAAAGACAAGCACTTTTACTTGAGTAAAAGATGCTAGTTCTCTTTCCATCCCTGCCACTGATGGATACAGAGTATGGCATCGTAGTAGCAATGTTGTTGTAGTCTTAAAAGATAAAAGCGTGCCTGAGAGCAGGTACCTTGTTATTTGCTTTGTGGCAAATTGCAAGTGTAATGCATGCTGGCATGTGAGAGGGAAGTGTCCCAAATGCCCAGTCTTACCCATGACCACCAGTGACACCTTGCGCATGTCCACTCCAGGTGATTTCTTCACTTTACACTGGTAGGTAGCGCTGTGAGCAGGGGACAGCAGAGCGATTGAGAGCGAAGCGTCACCCATGGAGGGGTCACGAGCAGCAAAGCTGAGCCCTTTTGCAAGAGCGTGGTCACCATGGACGTATTTAGTGCCGCTGGTGTAGGACATGAGCTGATGGCAAACAAAATGAAAAGATTCAACCAAGAGCGAACACATGACTCTGAATGACACTTTTAAAATTGATGTTGACCAATTTAATGTCATTTAAGTATTTTTATCAACATTGAATACCAATTACCACCAAGCCTGGAGCTCTATAGAGCTTTTTAGCCTCTTTTAGCTCATTGTGTTGGTTTTACATTTACCAAGTGGTTCAGTCTCAGCACTCGTTTCCAGCAATATCGGGCGACTGGTTTCAGCAAACCAGCACTCACAAACCCACTGTACACTACCTGCCCAGCACCAAAAGGCAGAAACACAAAGTTAGCGACTAGCTGGTGAAGAAAGGGGAACATCTAGCCGATATCTTTCTCTATTCATGGAGACCAAACCAGAGAGATAAAGAACAGTGTATAATGGACTTACGTTGATCAGGAGGACAGAAACACAAATTAATGCTAATGTAACACATTTTCTAGTGTCGCATAGCCAGACCTCCACACTTTGGAGAAAGGCCTGTCTCAACCCATTGTTGTTCTGGGACAGTGGAGCTCACTTGACCCATTAAAATAGTGAAATAGTCGCCAGACTTAGGCCAGCAGCCTACATCCGGTGAGTCAGACTATACATTAGCATACACCTTTTATAGTGTGATAATATGTCAGGGCTGTGTGCTTGTCAGCTTGTTTGTGAGCTCCTCTGCTCCGTAGTGTCCAAATAAAATCATTTAAGGCTGCTTTAAGTTTGCAGTCGATAAATATTTAGATAGATTTAGATTAAAGGGCTGGTAAATGTTTAAGTGCTTGACTGCAGGACACAAGAACCAATAATCTGCACTGGTCACTTGTCTAAAGCACCACGTGCTGGACCTGGTCAATCCTTGTATTGACTGTGATCAAATGTCTGCTGCCTCAGGGTAGAGATGAGAGGGGAAAAAAACATCCTTTCAAGTCTCCAACACTAATGACTCATTTCATTTAAAAGGCAAATGGGATAAACAACTAATTCCTGTGAAATTAAAAAAGTGGCAGGAGTTCATCCACACTCCAATCTCTCCTGGACTGAATTCTGACTTAGACTTGCAGAGGCACAAGCACATCGCACGAGGACGAGAAGAATCTGAATTTCAGGAATTTCAGGAATTTGAAAGGATGTGTTTAAGATGTCATTGTGGCACGTGTCATGAGAGGTTGTGTAGTCCTTTCTAACCTTTTGTCTTGACCTAATTGTGTTCTGAATTCCAATTAGCTCAAACATTGAGAAGATGCTGGAGAACGCTTTCATTTTACGGGTCCATAATTTTCATTTCCTGGTCGGAACTTTATAATTTGGTACTCATTTTAGGGAAAGATGGAGACAGTATTTAATTGGTACACTTCTAATTAATGAATTCCAATTAAGTGCTTGCATAACCTACATCTTTTTAGTCTGTGCACAGCACAAAAGATAGATAGACCTTCAACAAGTATGATGTTTTCAAGAATAAATGAATAATGGATGAATACAGTGCTGAGGGTGTCTTAGCATAAAAGTGAATTCTGTTTTATAATCCATAAATGTACATGCTTCTTACCATCTGATCTTTCTGCGTGGTGTCTGGACTGACCACAGACCATTCGATGTCAAGCTCTCCGGTGTCCAGGGGGCTCAGTGTGTAACTGCAGCCCAGAGTCACACTCTCTCCCTCGGCCTTCTGGATGGTCTGCGGGCTTGTGGACGTCACCTGCATCCCTCGCGTACATTTCAATTCTTAAGAAATTCAGGCAAGTCTTGGAATTAATTACAGAACCTCTAGGATAAACATTATGTATTCTCATTCAACAAACCCATTTTTGCAGAGTCAATGAGCCACAGTTTACGGTTTCCATGCACACAGTTTTATGGGTACATTTAATATTGGTTCTAATTATTTTCTCAAAGGAGGTCTGGCTGAGAAAGCAACGAAAACACAAAAATAATAGCTGCAGCCAAATGCTACACATGAATTTAAAAACGACTTACAGCTCAATGAGCAGCACTCCAGATATCATTTGAATCAGAGTATGTATATAACTCTTGGCAAAATAGATCCTATGCTGCTTTTTTACTGGTTCTTCCACAAGGTCCATCACAATATGTTAAAGCTCAACAAGAGAAACTAGCTTTTGTAGTTAGCAAACGTCTTGAAATAGGTATTTCATTGTACTCCCTCCTCATGGAGCTATTTGCCTGTTTTAGTTTTGACCAGAGACACATTAAATGTCTTGAAACCAAACAAAAAGCGTCTTCCATTCTTTTTGTTTTCTTCAATCCAAAAAAATATAAAGTGCACACATAACAAGAGAGCTGGAATTAGACTCAAAAGGGACTTGCAAAAGTATGTGGGCCGGAGGGACTTAATAATTATGCTGATTCAAGTGTTCAATCTAGTTTTAAGTTAACAGTTATAAAATGAAAGATGATTAGTGTAACTATAGAATGCTGTTACATGTTTGTATTAATGCAAAAGTAAAGTTTTTAAATAATACTCTTTACGTCTCGTACGTACAGAGAACTTTCCAAATACACTTTGTTCCAACTAGATGTGTGTTTGAGATCTGCAGCTCAGTCTATTAAGAGCCCCACCCTGTAGATGAAACCACCGTATGAGCTCAAATCCCAGGAAAATGAGCGAGTCAACAGTCATCTGGAGGCCTAATCTCAAAGCCTGATTGGACAGACTGTGAGCGCCATGGTAACACATGGGGAAGCTTACACCACTGAGGCATACAGCTCAGCAGCGTTCAACAGGGAAGAGACATGAAGGTCTCCGATAAAGATGCTTCACTCAATACCAAGTCATACCAATACAGTGTAGCAGATAACACAGGGTGCAGTCACTGTACCTGTATGTGCGTGCTTGTATTTTATGTGCTGGCGTGTCTGTATTTTTACCTGTGCTCCAGAGACTTGCAGTGCACAACAAGAAGACAGACAAACAAGGCGGGCAGCTGAGGAAAGAAGCTGACCTCAAACGACTGCAACTTTGTCTGAACATAGCGGTCCTGTTTGAAATAAAATCATTAAGAGTGAAGTGATTAAAATGAGTGAGATTCTAACAAACAGAACAGTGTTTTTACATGTATAATATGTATTGGCACATGACATTTCTCAACTGGTAACAACCGTGCGCTTATAGACACATTTATAAGAAATGAAAAAAGCTGGAAGTTTGATGTTACCTGAATGCAGATACTACATCCAAACGCCTGGCAGCAGAATACAAAGCAGCAGTGTGCTGCCTGGTGCTCTTGCTTTTTAGCGGGAGCTCCTCCTTAACCTCCAACTCATTTCCATAAAGCTTTCTGGTTGGGTGGTTGCTCCACCTGTTTTACCTGTTTACCAGGATGTTTCCTTGGTATTGCTATTCAGCTGTTTGGTATTGCCTTTAACACCCTCTAACTTTCCCAAAAGCTTTGAGATTTACCACAACCACCAAAACCAAAGGAAACAAACTTATGTAAAATAAGATTTTAATGAGATAAAACCAATGGAAACGTGCTTGAGGAAATCGGTGCCCTGGCAGCTGAGTAACAATACAAAGCAATCCCTTGGTAAGCGAGTGAAACCAGAGGAGGGGCGATACAATTTGACAGTGAGGTGGTTGGAAACTCAGGGTTCTAATTTTATGAGAACTGTACTGAAAGCAAAACACCCGCAACACAATGCTGCTTTGTCTGTAGTCAATGATATTTAATTGCTTGTCTGTCTGCCCTTCTGCACATGGTCACAACATCAACTCAATTTTCCATTTATTTGGATGAAAACAAACTAAAAAAAAAATAAGTTAAAAACATTAAACTTGAACATAAAGAGAAAATCACCTGCGCAAGGACACAGCTGCTGTACACACTCTCTTATTTGTCGCATTCACAATACACCACACACCACTTAAGCACCTCTCCTTTGTCAGATGTCTGTGGTTTCAAATAATAAGGAAGATTAGGAGAGAGGTCTCAAGTGACAAGAAACTGGTTGCACAGCCAAAAAACACGAGCCAGTAAGGTTCATGTACGTTACCAGTCTGAATAAAAACTGCAAAGCTTGTCTCTGTACCAAATCTACAAGGTCCATCTGCAATCTTTATGAATGAGAAATGGTGGAATGTCCTTCAGTCGAAACATGCAGAAAACAGATTTATGATAAAGGATAAAGAGCTTTATCTCCACTTAAAAAAGAAATATCAAACACTTCTAAATCTTCATGTGAATTTTCTCTTGTAGTCACCACATTTATTCTAAAAGCCTCGGGCAAGTTTTTTTTTTTTTGAAAAACATTTATATTTAAAGACACCAGCTGCTAAAGTAAAGTTGTCAGAGACAGAGCCGGATCCATCCAAAGCTAAACTCCTCTCTGACCCCACACACCCACTCTTTTCTAGATTTGAGGGGCTCATTTCATTATTCTGATAAACTGCAAGATAGTGATATGGAAAGCGGCATTTGTCTAGGAATGAGGTGGATTTTGCAGGAAGAAATTATATTTAAGTGCTTTAAAAGCTTGAATCTGGTACTCCTCACGTTTTTTCCTAATTACTTTAATATGAAGAAAAAGAACCACTTGACCAAACCGTTAAGGACTTCCACCTGCCGACCATCAAACATCAGACAGACAAAGTAAGATCCGATTCAACTTTGCCGTCATTGCACAGCGTTTTGTTGTTGCGATGTCCATGATGGTGCTGTTGAAGTTCTGGTCAAGTTTTTTTTTTGCCGTGCGTTTCAGTCAGAGACGGAGCAGTTCCCTCACCACACTGTGATACAGTTGGCGAGGATGCAGGAAACGTTACACAGGGTCCTCGGAGACAGATGGACAGGTGTAATGCGGTAGCCAGACTATGGTAGCAGCTGCCATGCAAAGTATAAATATCAGAACGCTAGCTGATCGTAGCCCCAGGTTGTGCCTCTTGTGTTAGCATTAGCAGGCCGGATAAACACCGGCGGGAAAACAACGGTGTACAGAAGCGCATGGGCCCGCCAATAACTGTGCTATATTCAGCGCTTAACAAGATATTCAGCAAGGCTACGACTATGCACTGACACTCCCCCACAGACATACACACCTGAGAGCCTCTCGCAGTAGAGCCGCTAGCCCAGCAACAACACAAGTACCCCCACAGCGACTCTCTCAACAGGCCATAAAAGTGCCACCAGACTCCCTGTCTTTCCAGCAGAGAAAGGGAGAGTCTGACAGTAGCTTCTTGTGGCTGGTTAGCTCTGACTACCAGCTATACATCTTCTATGCATGCAACCATGGATGTAGTGAGAACATGCAACACTGACCGGTGGTCGGCCAGCATCCCCTGACCCTTTGCATCGCACACTATGTACCCACGAGGCCATGCGAGCCAGATGTTTCCCTTGGGAATTGGTGGACTACAAAACGGAGCTAAATGGAGAATGAATATTTGACTTACATTCATCAGGTGGACTCCAAATGAATGCAAATGTTGCTCAATGCCTGCTGGATGTACAAATAAGCAATAGTTTGCTCCAGGTATTTTACCAACTTGGAATCAAATCCAAAACAGAACAGGCCATTGGAACCCAACCCTACTCACACCTGAAACTGTTGATTCAGAAGCTAATTGCTAGCTACTGAGAGAGCAAACTCACCAGCGGCTAATTGTAAATAAAACACACAAGAACCACCCAGCTATCGTCACAGTTACCATTCAAATAAAAATACAAATATGGCTAACCATAGTGCAGCATGAGTTTTTGGCCTTGCCTAAGCAGTTGGACACCGTACACACCTACGTGCCAAGTTTGGCTTCTCTGGGATTGATGTCTGTTGCTGCTAGAAAACAGCTTTAGTGGGGAAAAATAAAGGAAGACCTGAGAAAACAGGCAATCTGAGTGAATGCAGCAGGGAGTTTCACAGCTTGGGTTAATACACGAGTCTTCGTGTATCAAACATATACCTCTTTTCTGCCCTTGTTGGCATGCTTTTTATGTAACTGTGCTATAATAATTCATTATCCCTTTTTTAAAAGAAATTCATCAGTTCTTTGGACCTTGATCTAAATGTCCTTGACGCTTGGTAAGAAAAGGAACCAGTCAAATGCACTCAAGGTGGTACTTGTGTCATAAAATAGACTATAGCATTTGTTGAGTACACTGCTGTGCCCCTGGCCTGATTATGACGGTTATTTTGACACTTTGGTTTCTATACACTGGCTTTATGGACGTCAAACAATTTTGTACTCCCATTATTTTCTTTTACTTTTTAAATAATACTTTATTGAATTTGTTCAAGAGGAGAAATTACATAAATTGAAAAAGGTAAATGAGACACATTCCTTGATAATACAATGTTAACAAAATACAATGCATAAACTTACAATGCCATTATTGTCTTTTACCTCCACAGGCCTGATATTGTAGTCTTTTCTTTTTTTCAAAAAACATGTTATTTATTCCTTATTTATTTTAAAAGTTAGCAAAAAGGATCTTACAAATGCAGCTGCAGAAACGAGACAAAAAAGAAAAAAGGAAAGACTGAGGTCAAAGGTCAAAAACAAGAAAATCTACACTGACTTTCACTTTTTTGTTTCATTTGGTCTGTTTCAGAGGCCTAAGACAATATTTCTAATGAGTGGGTGCCATTTTTCAAATGTTGTTGATGGTAGTTTGTTTGTATGTAATTTTTACACAGCATCTTGTGTATTCTCCTGTCGAGGGTGCATCCTCGCCAAGCCAATGTCCAGTGATACATTTCCTTGCTGTAAACAAAAGAATAATTAGTAAGTATGAGTGTCCATGCAGGGACTACTCTCAGTGCTGCAGTCTGCAGGAATCATTTACAGGGATATTTCCAGAACACTATTTATAAAAAGAAATTCATCAACTTGGAACACAACCAAAAAACAAGTAGCTTGCAGATTGTTCTCCACACTTCTCCTGTTAGCTCTGCATTTATATTTACCTTTCTCTTTGAGGTTAAACAATATCAGTTAATCATTGGGTTAGGAGTTTCTTCTCCCCATGTTTCATTCAATACTTTCCAAGCTCAGACTGCCATTTCTTTTTAAAAAAATGTTCTTGCCTAGCACTGACTTGTGCCCTACTGGCAATAGCCTGACATCATTTTGCTACTGATTTACTATTTAATACTCCACTCTGTGAATCAATTATATATTTTTCAATGAGTTATGTTTTTTTTGTTTTTTTTAAGTATGTCCCTGTTGTTCAAAAGACAATGTGGCCCAATGTGGCCTTAATTAAATTAAAATGAAGTAATTCACACCTATGACAGCGTGATCGTTTGAAATATAAACACATTTCTATAAAAGTACCACTGATGCTGGTATTACAAACACACTGCCTGTTGACAGAATAACTCAATTACCACATTATAATTGATGATTTGTGTTACAAATGCACAGGACTTTACATCTGACAACGTCTCTACTGTTCAGAAATCAAAAGCCTTCTCCTGGCTTTTATTGCTGGAATTTACACGGCAGATTCTCTGCCAAGTAGGTCACAAGCTCAGTTGTTCACAGTTCCAAAGTGCACTATTACGAAAGCAGCCCAGGCTTTGAAAGATAAGCTAATTGATAAGGGGAAGAAAAGGGAATACAAGTTGGATTTCTGTTTTTGAATCCACTTTCTCACTAGCACATGCTAAGCTGGCACACGGAAACGTAGTCACTAAAGCTGAACTATGACTGCAGAAATTTGGGACGTTATTATTGTTGGCGCCGGGCTATCTGGACTGAGTGCAGCTCATTTGCTCAAAAAAAGGAATGCCAAGTTGAGAATACTGATCACGGAAGGAAAAGGTTTGTGACATTGGATCATAATTGAAAGCAATTGGTAACTTTACACTTTATACTGGATTCTTTTAGTTGTGAAATTGTTGAAAAGAACGCTGCTCTGACTAAATCATGCCTTGTGTGCCATGCAGATCGGGTGGGAGGTCGCACAGTGTCCACTGAAATACCAGCAGCTAATGGTGTTGATCGCTGGGACTTTGGAGGGCAGTGGGTAGGAAGGTAATGTTGCTCAAATATTAGAAGAATAATAAGAGAGGAAACCAAGACAATTCACGCTAAAGTCACATTTTAAGAGTCACTCCAGTTGAGCCTACAAGGATGTTTGTTTCTGATCCTGTTAACTAGAAAATCCCTGAAGGACATAATCATGCTATAGAATGACAGAGTAACATTTTGCTCATGATAGGAGTTTGTTGTTCTGTTTATGATACTGAACACCATTTAGTAGCAATTGAAATGCAGCAGAGTTGCACTGAACATGAGATAAATGTTAAATCAGTGATTCTGGAGCCAGCTGCCAGTATGCAATTGAAAGTCAGTCAGACATTTCACCTTTTTCATTATGTAGTCATGGGAAACAGTGCAGAAGAACCTCAAGGAAATCATTAGGGCTTGAGATGTCAGAACAGGCAGAACATTTAGACCTCAGTTAGACAAGCTTCATCCACGTGATAATTGTGACAAATTAACTTATTGATGGGCGGCCCAGTGGTCCAGTGGTTGGCACTGTCACTTGGCAGCAAGAAGGTGAATGTGAGCTAGGATTGGCTCCAGCCAAGGTTAAGGTTGGTTGTTCACTTACTGACACACTGTCTTGGAGACACAGGCTGAGGATTTTGAGTTTTAAGAATATTGATGTCAATCACACACAAAACAAATACGGTTCCCATAATCTCCCATACATCATAAAATCCTTCTTTCCTGTGGACCCCAGGAAGAGTAGCTGTTGCTCTGGTAACAGGTAATGGAGACCCAAATAAGTTCTGTCTTAGATTACAACTACCAGTCTGTCTCAAAACTTCTGGAAGAATTATGCTACACTCTGTAGTCAAATGTTGGCATTAGAACAACTAGAGAACTTGTGAAATGTATTGTTCAAGAGCACGTAGATGACAGTTGAATTCAAAGAGGAGAGAGCATCTCTCAGGTGCTTCATCTTGACATTTTGCCAGTTTTCAAAGATTTTTTCGGTGCTTCAAGGACTCACTCAAGAGATGCTGTGTTCTCGAGCCAACTTCTCTAAACTCAGAATAAATGCATTTGTGATTATAATTGCTTATGTTTACGCTCATTGAAATGGCTTCCTTTCTCTTTCAGCACCCAAACACACATCTTGGAGCTCATAAAGGAGCTGGGCTTAGAGACCTTCCCACAATTCAATATTGGCAAGAAGGTGTACCACATGGGCGGGCCAGGTGCCAAAGTTCGCACCTACAGAACCAGTGTCCCTGCTCTATCCCCAGTGGTGCTAATGGACTTCACCCAGCTCCTGTGGAAGGTGAGGCAACAGACTTACACAGCAACATTCTGTACTTAGCACTATGTTCGGTCAGAGCTGTCCTCCCTGATGCTTAGAAATGTCTGATCAGGATCAGCTGAATAACCACAACTCTCAGTGGACAAATCTGATACTGAAGAGTGGTTTAATTAATTTCTTGTTGACTTTTGCATGTGCACCAAGAATGAGATGATATACAGCATATATATCAGCAGCTATACAGTAGTAGTAGTTATTTAGAGGCCAGTTTTTACAAGCATATATTATCAGCTTTACAATCCAACACCCTGCTGGGAATAAACGGATGTGGTAACGGTATTTTTACATTTAAGATGCAGTGTGCTTATGGATTGATGGGAAAAGAGTACATTCATCCCACAACAAAATACAACAAAATGTCAAAATGGTTAGAGTAGCAGTGGAAAGTAGAAAACATGGGGGGAAATGCCCTGGTAGAATCGTTTTTGGCAGCCTTCATTTTTATTGTGTTTTTTATCTGTATCGATGGGATGCTTTTGGTTCACAGTGGTAAATCATCATGTGTGGGTGTGTTGTAATGATAATAATTTTTTGCACAGATTGACAGATTGTGTGCCATAGTCTGTGTCCAGGATCCTTCCAAGACTCCCAATGCTGTTGAACTAGACAGCATGACTCTGCACTCGTACATTGAGCAACATGCTTGGACTGCAGGTCAGGGTTAGGAGCAGCTTCAACTCCTCTATCTTCCTCCATGTTGAGTCCCTTCTACTTTGTGTTAATCTTGGACAAAGTCAGTGATTTATGGTGATGTTAATAAAGACATGTCTGACCCTCAAAAAATATTTGGTTGAAATAATTAGATGCTTTTAATTAGACTTTTGGTGACAATATTTTACAAAAACAGTCTACAGCCATGCTCTTTGAGACTGTGATGCCTCTTGTGTAAATTAAAGAAATTAAGATGAATAAAAGTTGAGGTCCAAAGTTTGTCAGCAGTCATAGTGAAGTACAATGTAAAAATGGTTGTAGTTCATGTAGTAACGTTGTAGTAAGTTCACAATGCAGATGGTATAATGTTGGTCATCGTCATCTTAACTTAGTATGTTAGTATGCTAATATTTGCTAACAACTAAAGTATTGGATACATTGAAGGTTTGACCTAGCGATGGCATTAGATGAAATCAGCACTCATCCTCTTTGTAAACTGAAAATCTGTACCAAATTTCACAACAGTCCATCTAGTATTTGTTGAGACATTTCAGTGTGGACCACCTACATTGCCATTCTTGGAGCCATGCTGGTAGAGTTTGTTGTCGCTCCATAAAACTAACTATAGACTGTTATTCGTGCCTTGAGTTTAATGCCAAATCAAATAATACACTGCAGTATTGCAGATTTATTGACTGCATACTAAAAAGGCATCTATATATTATTATAGATTTAAGTACAGAAACAATCACCATTATCCTCCCAGGTGACTGTTAACTATACCTTACCCTGGTCAATGATACAATGGTAGACTTTCATGTGGCAGAAGAAACTGCAGTTTTTTGACAATGCACTGTATAGCAGTTAGCGATGTACACTGTGATTGCAGGGGCAGTATGTATTCATTCATCCATTTCTGCCAGAACTAAAAGAGGAGATGGGACTGTGTAGCAGATCTGTGCTTGGCATGGAACCATCCCAGATGTCCTTCCTATTCTTCCTTATGTATGCTGCAGCAGCTGGAGGGTTACTGCCGCTGCTGGAGAGCACTCCGGGTTGTGCTCAGGAGTTCAAGATAAAGGTAAAGAAAAAAAAAGTTGTTGACTTGAGTGCTTTTTTCTAAGCTGGAGACCACATTGGACTTCCTCTCTACCTTGATAAAACTTAGAATCCGGGCCCTTCAACACAGTCTGCACGTCTCAGTCAAGCCCCGTCCCAACAAACACAGTCTTTTCTTTTGTGCTCGACGCGTCGATTGGGACCATTTAAACACTAGGAGCTGTGGTCTTGTATTGGATTTCCGCGTTTTCTATGAGCTCCCTCAGCATGAAAGCTACAGTTCCTTACTGTTCTATTTGTGTGCTATTGCTGCACCTCCTCAGTCCTCGCAGAGCGTCAAAGGGCTGAGGCCTTAATGAAAATAGCAAGTAAGCTTTTCTAGTTCCACACTTGTGTATTAGCACATTTCCCTTCAATTTTTTTATTGTGCTATTTCAGCCATTTCCTGAAGGAATTATTATGAGTAGCACTGTGAGTATGACAAGAGCACAGGTTCAGTAAAAGCAGATCAAATGAGAACTGGAAAGGCCCTGCTCTTATCAGTTGTACACTGTGTAAGAGGTGCTCACCTCTGCAATATGTAACCTTGCTTTGTTCTTCCTCAAACAAATTTTGAATAGATTTTCATCCAAACCTTTTATGTTCAAGGCAGCACTTGTTTAATTGTGTGTATACTTACTTTACACTCAAGCTTACAATCGCCATTCATTTTGTCCTTTAAAAAAAAAAAAGGTTTCTCTGGTGTAAAAAAAGCCACTGTGAACAATTATAAATACTTTCTACCTTTTTAAGAAAATAGTTCCCACTGAAAACTGTTCACAGTCAGTCTGTTCTGTGGCTTATGCAGAATAACTAGGACATTGTTTCCAGAAGGAGACGTCGCTGGTGAGTTTTTCAAATGCCATTTCTAATTGCTCGAGCACCACAGATAAACATTTTTATTGCATTGGTGTGTTGGCAGAAGTCTCAGACACAGATACATGAAAATCTTGGCAAATATAAATGAATTATCTGTATGGCTTGCTAGACACCACCAGGGGGGTGTTGTTTAGTAATTTGGCTGAAGTGACCCTTGAAGTTCAAGCACTCTGCCCACACCCAGGGAAGGAGGGCATCTATGGGTTTTGAGCCCACCTTGAAGTGTAATATCTGTCTCTCCACAGGGAGGCACCCAACAGCTTTCAGAGCGTCTGGCAGAACGTGTTGGGTGGAAGAATGTCCGGCTGGGTTCTGCTGTGACGGCCATATGGCAGGTAGAGTACAGTAACAGCTCACTCTGGGATTGATGAGGCGCGACACAGGGATAACAGCTTCCTCGGTGGAGAAACAGGCCGTCTCCTGTGAAGGCACTGTCTGTTCTGCCTGACTGTCTTCCTTATCCACAGCTGAGAGACCCAGAAGGCTCCATGCACCCTAAAGTGTAGAGCTCTACCTCAATATATTGCTTATTTCTACTGTTTATTTATTTATTTGTGTATTTATTGATTGTTCGAGGATGGAATATTTAATTTTGATGACTGGAAAATAAAATATAAAATATTTGAATTATAGACTATAAAACACTGAACTGAATACCAAATTGAATCAGTTAGGAACTCCATACAGAGTGAAATGGCAGTCTCCTAATAGCTTAAAAGAGCTGAAACGAATAGTCGATTAATCAATTAGTTGATACGACAGAAAATGGCTGACAACAATTTTGCTAATCAATTTGTAGTTGATATCGTTCATCAAGCAAAAATGCCAAGAGTTCCAGCCTCTTAAAAGAAAGCATTTGGTGCTTTTGCGGTTAATGTTGTGGTATATTGAACATATTTGGGTTTTGAACATGTGGTGGGACAAAATAAGCAAACTGAAGATGTCACCCTGGACTCTGGGGAATTGTGAGGAATATTTCTTAAGATTGTGTTACTCTAATAGAGCTGAAACAATCAACAAGTCAACCATCTTGATATTTGATCAATTCATCATTTAAACCACAGGTTCTATCCTTTCAAATGTGAATATCTGTTGGTTTCTTGGACAAAACAAACAACAATCAGAGGGTTCTTGGAAATTGTGATGGGATTTATTTTCTGTTTTTTATAGACCAAACGGTTAATAATCAGTAATGAAAATAAGTATTAGTTGCTGTCACAGTGTTTCCTGTGTGTTTAGTTCAGTCATTTATGTTTCATGTTTCCTGTTTTATTTTGTTAATTCACTCTCCTCTTGTTTTGATCTACTTCACTTCCTGTCTTTCTGTGTTTTCCTGCCTGTGTGATTGTCTGCACTTGTCCTGATTAGTTTCACCTGCCCCTCATTATCTCCACCTGGCTTCTGTATTTAGTCTCTGTGTTTCCCTCTCTCTCTCTTCAGGGACAGTTTGTTGTATGTTGTTGTGCGTTCCCTGTCTTGGTTCCCTGTCTTGGTTCCCTGCCTTGGTTCCCTGCTTTCCCAGTGTCTTTGGACTTTTGGACTTTTAGACTTTCAGACTGGATTCTGATTCTTGCCTGTTCCTTGCCTGATCTGTTTGCCTGTTTGGACTGCTTTCCTGGTTTTGACCACTGCCTGCTCAGTATCCTGTAAGTCTTTGTCCCTAAATAAATCCCCTGCACTGCATCTACTCTGCCTCTGCAATTGGGTCCTATTCCTTGTGTTCCTTGCTGCCCTGCACCACCAGCTGTGACAGTTGCAGCCCTACATTTTATACACTAAATAATGAATCAATTAATCAACTTTTCCTGGAGAAAAAAAATGAAATGACTCATTATTGAAAATAGTCATTAATTACAGTCCCAAGGACACCGCAGTAATAATCAGAACAAGAATGAGGGAAGGAAGAAAAAGAAGAGTATGTGTATTTTCTATACACGCTCATCATTTGCAGAGTCACAGGAGGCTACAGCCTATCCCAGCATGCATTGGGTGAGAGGCAGGGCACACCCTTGACATTTTGCCAGTCTATCACAGGGCTAACACATATTGACAGACCGACACATTCACACTCACGCACACACAGCTACGGGCAACTTAAGAGTTTCCAGTTCACCTAAGCTGAACCGGAGGACCCAGAGGAAACCCACACAGGCGAGGGGAGAACATGCGAACTTCACACAGAAAGGCCCCAGTCGGCCTGGTTGGCTTCACACCCAGCGCCTCCTTGCCGCGAGGCAGTAGTGCCATGTGTGTACAAAAACCGCAAAAATATGAAAATTCAACATTTTCTGAGAGTGTAACTGAAAATAAATAAATAGGCTTTCTTGAGACTTTGAGGAAAGCTTGTACAAACTTGAGGAGTGGGGACACCTTTTCAGCTCTGACCCTGAAAAAGCCAACAGTCCCTGATCTAAAGAGCAGAGGGCTGTTAGAGTGGTGCTGGAAGATGTGAACTCCTAATTACAGAGGGGCTTTACTCGTTAATGCCTCGTGAATAAAAATCATTTTAATGTTAAAGTTACCAGGGAGCCAGCTAAAAATAGTCAATTTAATTCCTAATTTTCCGCATACATATCTAGTTGTTTTACAGTCTCAGAAGACAAGAGCTTTCTGTGTTGCACAGTGACGCTCTGCTTTAATTATCACCATGGTGATACCACCTCCGGCCAGAGGCTTAAGTTTGTGGAAATGCAAGTGAGACCAATAGAGCTAGCACATATAACATCCCTGCTGTGAGGGAAAGACTATTAAAGTCTATTTAACCACGCAATTTGCATACGTTACTAGAATATCTCCATTGTTTTGTTACGGATGTAAATTCTCACAGTGTAATAGAAGGAAATCTATAATTTATAAAACGATTTCCTTCAAAGCTGTTTTTGCTTCACTGTTCAATACACGCTTAATGAACACAGTAGCATGTGGGTGACGCTTGTCGTGAATCAATTTCAGGCGTCGCAGGTCAAGGTTTATGTATAGACCTATTATAAAACATGTCTGCTTTAATGTATGCAGAGATGCAGAATTTGGCTTCAAAAAGGAGATTATTTCGCCAATGACTAACTAGTAATGACTCCAGTTAAGTAAAAAACAGTTTGTACTATATTTGAAATAAATTGTATTCAAAATCATTCAGCTAAACAGCCCCACCGCCCCAAAGAGGATATAATGTGCTAGCAAATCTGTGCAACTTGTTTAAAAAAAGCTGTATTTCTGTTTGTGTTTCAACAGGATGCTGAGTGGGCCAGGGTGACGACCGCCACCAACAACTTCTTGTGCAGAGCCGTGATTGTCACCTGCCCCCCTCATTTGGCAGGTCAGTGTGTGTCTCCCACCTCTGTTGACTCGCTAAATGAAATTCTCACTGATGCAGGAGGCAAATATCCTCCTCTCTCACCGCGTCTGTCAAATGTGGCAAACTGTGCATCCATGCAGATAAATGTTTGATTTTCCTAAATCTTTTTTTTTTTTCCCGGCTCTTGGGCGTGGCAGTCACTTTGGCTGAAGTAAATCCCGTCAGTGGCTGGGCCCTGGGCTGGGGAATTGCCTGGATTAGATTTTGAACCAGAGCAAGAGTTTAGGCCAAAACTTTTTAACTGGGGGCTAATGTGACATTTGTTATGGTCGGCCGTGGGAAGTTGAAAGTGACAAATGCGTCATTGCCGACCTCTCTGCAAGCTACCAAGGAGGGGAAAAATATGGACCCCTACAGGAAAGTGTTTTTTTTCTTTTTTTGCTATTCACAAGAACCAGAAAGTTTTCACTGATCCAACTGACATTTAAAAACATGCCATGCTGAAAACTTCAAAAGCCTTTTTTAATTAACAACACACATTGGCTGAAAACATAATGTGTATGCTCTTGACTGTGTGGCCAGGAATGTGCATTGACATCACGTTGTGCAAGTGAATTTGGCATATCCAACCCCTGAGTTTATTTTGTTTTTTTCTGGTCAGAAAATAGAAACCCTGCATTCCAACCTACAGTCATAGTGGTGACTTGGAATTGAATTATTTAAATTATTAAATTATAAATTATATCTTTTTTGCAGTTTGTTTGGTGCTTGTCACGTGTAGGACACATACTAAGACTGGAGTCGCCGCTGGTTGATGTTGAGGCTAGGTTTTGCCAGACTTGCAAAGGGGCCGAAGCTGCGGCTCGGGCCTACTCTGGGTCTGTGCCTGTTTGTACTAAGCTGGCAACAGATCTGTCACTTAAAGCCTCATACTCAGAGCCATGGACCATGGCCAGGATCCTTAATGAGACAGGTTTGAGAGCTGTGTTGAATTATGCAGCATGGATTGCTCTGGCTCCCGATGCCACAGTGCCATGCTTTGGCCTTAAATCAGTGTGGGGGATTGACAGGGACTTTCAAAAGCCAAAGTCAGGCCAGTGATTGAGACGTCATTTCTCCCAAAAGGAGTTTGGGATAAATTAAAGAGAGGATTGCTGCTTGAAGTCATCTGTTTTGGTTTTCATTTTGTGGAAGCGGGCAAACCTGAGCAGCTTTCCTGTTAGCGGGGGAGCGAAGAAGAGAGCTTAACACGGACAGTGGGAATGATGATAATGAGTCTAGATGATTCCAAGCCTCCCATGGACAGAAGTCTAAAGCGTTGCTCACAGTATCCACAACCTCTCATGTTTGGCTCGTTCTTTTTTACAGATACTTGTTTCTGACATTCCTAATTAATTCTCAAGTCACTTTCTTTTGAATCAATCAGTGGGGTAGACGGATGAATGAACACAAAAATGAATACTTTCTGGGGTCCAAGAGGTGCTTGGCATTAAAAAGACACCACTGCTGCATTCACAAACACAAATGCTGGCTAGAAGCTGCGCGTTCCCTAATATATCACGTTTGTCCTGTTCTTGGCTCCTGGATTTATCTCCCCATCCATCCATCCATCTTTTATAATGAGTTCTGTCAGTTTTCACCCCTCCCGTTTTTTTGTTACCACTTCTCTCACTCACCTCAATGATTTATGAACTGTTTGGTTTTGCTGCATATGAGATTGTTATGCATGAAAAGGACAAGTCTGGAAATGAGAATGTTGGCCATGTGTTGACTTTTGAACACGGTTTTAGTTATTCATGTAAATTCATTTTGAGACTGCATATCAAAAAAAAGATCCTAATGAAGCTTTCACAGCATGCAGTTGGAGTATAATGCCATTACAGTACGTGCACAGTCTAACATCCGGTGATAGTAACAGAGACAGCTCTGCAGTTACTGAATTAACATTTAGATTCAATGTGTTTTTCTGTCTCTCTTTATCAAGTAGGAAATCCCTGGCAGAGCATGCTGGCTGTGTGTGCACATATGTATGTGTGTGTGTGTGTGGGTATTTATTGTTAAGTGGGTGAAGCTAAAGTTCTTGATGTCACTTGCAGAAGTCGTTGTTCCCAACTAAAGGGGGGATTCTATCTGATTGCCACTGAACTTGACAGGCAGCCAAGCAACACTATATCTGACACTGCCATCTATCTCCTCGTGGAGGAGGAGCCGCTGTAATGACAGCAGGCTTGGGCAGCGACGAGGAAACTATTACATCTGCCACTCATGGTTTAGTCCAGAGCCTTGTTTACAGTAGCAGAAAACAGGTAAGCAGTGCATTAGCATTGATTTGCCAACTGACACTGTGAGCCAGGATTCAAGGCCAGCATCCGCTGTGCTGTGAATGAAACTAATGGAGCCTAATTCAGGGATTAAACACGAAGTGGGAGCTGACGTGATTGTGGAGATAACTAACGCAATGTGATTTTTATCTCGCTGAGTTTAAACTCTGTGGAAATGAATTTAGCTATCTGTGAGTGGCTGTGCTCTCCTGATGAGCAATATAGCAAGTGTTGATGAGCAGGCAAATATAGCAAACTTGGCTTTGCAAAGCTTTGTTCGCCAGTGGAAGTAGTTAAGATCTCAAAAGGACATACCATGGTCAGTACTCTCCTCTCTAAAGCTCTCGTCATTGCTGCGTGGAGCCAGACAATAATGGCATTTTGAGACCAATACTGACATGGATGTTAGTTTTTCTAGAGTTTTTCTAAAAAAAACTGATAACAATCTATTGTCAAATATACATTATTTAAAACACTATTTTTTGTCAAAGATCCTTTAAATGTGGTTTTCAAAGAATTGCGACCAGGATGTGTACTCAGTGTGACACCCTTTCTAAATGAACTTCTGTACTGCAACATATAGACTGATACTGTCTCATCTGTGTATCTATTTCTCAATAACAGTTCCACTTATTAAGAGAATTAAAAGAAACGGTCATTAAAGATTGGCGTCTAAAGTATGGCAACAATCAAAAAGAGTTTTAAAAATAAGTCCTTATCAAAAATGAATAACACTTCACCCTCAAAAGCGCAATTAATCTGCTTCCTCAGGACTGTGTGTGGTGTGGTTTGATTAGATTTGACTGACAGCGGTGTCTGTCTGGCAGCACAAGCAAACAAGTCTATCAAATTTAAAAACACAACTCATCTGCGATATACCATGCTTTCTTCCACAAGCATTTTTTGGCTATCTTGCCTTTACCAGCATGGAGAATGTTTGGGGAATAAAGTAGAGCTGCCCCCTGAAGTCGAGGATTCAAGTCATTAGTCGAGAAGACCCCGAGTCCGTTTCTTTTTTAAAGCTGCGTCATTGTACACAGCAACAGCATGGCAGGCTTTAAACTCAAAATGACCTCACAACACAAAACTGTGATGGAAGTAGAGAAGGGTAGGCCTAATGGAAGCTCCACTGATGACTGATGTTAATGAAGTCAGCTGAACTTTTGAACCAGATGCTGGTACAACGTCCTCTACTGCCGTCCGGTGCGACTGAGTGTTCGGCTTACAGCGCTGTCAGGGGGAGACGCTCCGTGGTGCGCTAAGATTGTGTAACCAAACTATGACTAGGACGCACATTTTCTCTGACTGTGTGGAAATCACATCACAGTTGATGGAACAAAGGTGTTAAAACGTGGGCCTTACAGGTAAAACATGAGACTAGTGTAGGCTGATGAAGGAGTTTAGTGCGGGGTGGCTGCTATGCAGATGCGTTGGACTGACACTAACTGGGCAGGGGAGTGAATAATACATTTCTCATATCTGTGGGTAAGGTATATTTAAGAATAGCCATTAGTTATGATCTTGAGGGCTTATAAAAGCGAAAAAATAAAGATATGATCCGCCTTGTGTCCAATTTTGTCAAGACCAACTGCAGGAATTATTAAGTAATGTTGTAGTGTGTGTGTATGGAGAGATGGGGGAGATGCTGCTACTACCGAGCCTTCAATTTCAATAAGTGTCAAGGGGCTACGCACGTAATTCAATAAAAGATCTGTGATGCAGCGTGCCCATAGACACAGGACTCCATCTGTAACACTTGGATTAAGTGGTTGGTTAATAGCGCTGCCTATTTCTGATGGCCTTACAGATTTATGACATTGGTATCCATCTGTCGTTATTGCCTCATTCTTATGAATTTACCTTCTGCATTACTTCCTGCCCAAAGTTATGTTATAAGAGGTTCTTATATCTTTGTTTTGATCAAAACGTTGACACAGTGGAGTCGTGGAACATCAAGTCTCTGACTCTTAACATTAAAATCCTTTTCACATGAACATTATCTCGGCCACACACCTAGCAAGAGGTTGTGCGTGTAATTTCTCCCTCTTCTTCTTCTCCACAACAGGTTGTTACATCATATGCTGTGCACCGCTTTATTGGCTTTTCAGGATGAAAGAGATGATCCAATTTCATAGCACACAGGCACAGCCATGAACTAAACCTAAGCTCTAGCTAGCTTTAGTTGTTTTCATACTTTTTAAAGTTTCTTTGCACCACTCTTGATAAATTGCCATTCGGAAACTGCATCTCTGAATCATCATCCCTTTGATGTTATGTCTTGATTTGAGTGGCTTTTCATGTTTCACTTTCCTCATCCTTCTGACAGTCAAAGACACTGAAAGTGCCTGTGCGCTATGATAAAAGTTCAGAGTGAGAAAGTAATGGGAATTTCGAAGCCCCTTGCTGAAGGCAAGCGCTGATATGACTCACAGGTCAGTGACAGAGGAAATTGAGAAAGCAAGGTCACCGTTGTCCAGTAGTGCATTCACAAAAATGAAGTGAGAGAGGATCAAATGCCACAGTATTTTAAAAGGAGAGAGTGAGATTAAAACAGACAGAAAGACGACAAAAAGACTGAAAGGAAATCACTCTGGGGGAAGCAGCGTCCTTAGAAGTCAGAGGAGTGTTAAGGGTCAGGAACCAGCAGTTGTGCCCTTTGCTCCTGAGCAATAAGATGCTCTTGAACTTGCAGCTGTTTTCCAAAGACGTCAGAGTGATGCAAAAAGCAGTCTGATGAAATGTCAAATGAGAGTACTTCAGACAACGACGCAGATGAAAATTGTGTCAACATCCTTTTGAGGGAACTTGCTGCAGTCCTACACGTCTGGTCCAAGGATGAATCCTGTCATTTTTTTACTTTCATCAATAGTCACAGCATCAGTATAATTCTAAATAAAACTAGCTGTGTTTTCAATAGCTATAATAATATAATGATGTAAATAAATGAATAGGTCATAACTGACTGTGCATATTGAAAGGTCCAAGTGGTAAGGCCACATAAATTATATGTATATGAATATCAATAAATATAAGCATGTTGGGTTTTTTCTGCTGGTCATGTATTGGCCTAGGTCAATAAACATTACTGGAGGAAAAGATGACTAATGATGTCAACAAAGTAATGTAACAGATGTATCAGAAGACAATAATAGCTTTGACAGTCTGCATGTCAAAAGACCTGTCATTCAATTTAGGCGTGAGGTTCGAATCCTGTGTGTGAAATGATGGTGCTTGGGAACTCTACTGTTTTAAATTTTGAACAGATAAAGTCAAAAAGCTGTCAAACTCTTTAGAAACTCTTTCGGTGATAAGCTTGGTAAAGGTCAAGTGCAGTATTTCATTAGTACCTTGTGTACTTGCAGTACACCTGCAATAGTAATTGAGGAAAACATAATGAAAAGAATATTTCCAAACGTCTAATTAATATAAAGCTTTATGGCCTAAAACACTAAGTATCCCTAAAAGTATATTACATGTCAATTGCCAAGTATTAATGACCGTGCTATTACCATTAGACCTCCTTCCTGGCAGCCATGATGCTCTGTGAGGCTGCACTTAGGGACAGTGGTGCTTTAAGCTAAATGCTAACGTCAGCATGCTAAAATGTGCATAATGAAAACGCTAACGTGCTGATGTTCAGCAGGTATGTTTACCACGTTCACCATCTTAGTTTAGCATGTTAGCATGCTAACATTTGCCAATTAGCACAAAACACAAAGTACAGCTGAGGGTGATGGGAATGTTATTAGTTTTGCAGGTATTTGCAAGAATACCTAGTGCACGCCAAAGTATCAAGGTGAAATTTTGAACTGATGGTGGCGCTAGAGGAAAAGTCAGAACACCAAAGTCGTTACAATTCATCCTGAGGGGGACATGAATGTGTGTACCAAATGTAACTCCATCAGACAGTTTGCTGAGACATTTCACAAGAACAGACACACACGTCAACCTCATGTTGGAACCAGAGTAAGAGTCAAGGGATTCTGTAGAAAATTTCTTGGCGATCCATCCAATAGTTAAGATATTTCAATTTGGACCAAAGTGGTGGACCAGCCGACCCTGATGGCATGGCTAAAATTGTTAATATGTTGCACTCCCACCGACCTCATCAACCTCAGGGTAAATAGAATAATAATAAGAATTGTGCTATTTTCTCTTGTCACCAGCATCAGACAAAGTCACAGGTGCCTCCTCTTTATATGTTTGTGTGTGCAGTTTTGAAGGTATGCCAACCCAACAACAAACACTGGACTATTGTGAAGTTGAAGATATTTTATCATTTTTCATGGCGCCTCTTTCAGCCCTATTGACACAGAGGAAATCCTCAGTACTTATCCTGTGGAGAAGCCAAGCCCTGCAGTGGATAAGGTCCGTAATTTAGGCCGCCTTTTCAGATGGTGCCAAAAGTGAGGCGCCTTCAAAAGCACAAGTCTGGAAATTGCTGGATGGCAGAAAGAGTGCATGACAATAGCCTTATTTTGTCACCGCCGCAAATGGCTGATGTCTGTTTACAAGCAGCACTCTGTCCCTATTCATCAGCTAGCCAACTTTTGAGCACATAGTTCTGGATTTGTGTGCTTAATCTTATGTTATCTAGTTATATAAACTGCCATCCCGTTGAACCTGTTTATTCACATCGTTTTGATTTAGCTGTGATCCTGAGCTGTGATGAAGTTACACGAAAGTGTCACAGCAGATTTGAGCATGTAAGAGCGGATGACGGTGTTGTCACTGTAGAGCACTTGAGTGTTCAAAGAAATAAGATGCCAGAATACATCTCATTTAGCCGTCCACAGTTTAACATCTGCCTGACAAATAATGAGGTAGGAAGGCATTTCCTGCTATCAACTTCCACGGCTTTGGTGCCATTATGGATATGACACCACTTGACAGGTCTTATGTCATGTGTACAGTGCTGTCAGTTGAACGTCTAAGTGACCATGTCAAATTAGTTTGGAGCCACTTATCATGTCGCTGTTTTTCAATTTTACTGCTTCGGGCTCATCAATTTTGTTTAGCATTAAGGGCATTATTTTGAGGTTGCTGACAGGCTCTTGACAGTTTCTAAATGATGTTTCACATCTTCCCCTGGTTCATTCATTAAAAGCCTGGCTTTTGTCCAGATGTCGCTTCACTTGCCAGAGCAGGCACAGTAGCAGTCTGGCTTCTCTGCATGCGTGTCATACAGTACCTCTGATGGTAGTGATGGAGTTATTCGACAGATGTAAGTGCTGCGATTAGTACTCTGGAGCACAGCAACAGTCAGCGTAGTATTAGGTCATGGGGGTTTCTTTGCAAGAAATGCCATTAATGCTTTAATGCATTATGATTCAAGGTAAAAACCATCCTGATCAATAGAGGGATTAGCTCAAGTGTGCTATCCGTCTTCACTTATTGATTTCCCTCTTTCACTCAGTCTCTCAAATAAAGCATTGATTTGTCCTAAATGTTATATATAAACTGCACCGGGTGAGACTGGGAAGGTAGATTAAATGGACTAAAAAGAGCATGACGTTTCGGGGATTCATGGTGTTCTGTTGTTTCCCCAACAGCAAAGATACACTACCAGCCGGCCCTGCCCAGCCAGAGAGAATTCCTCACCCAGAACATGCCTGTGGGCCACATCATAAAGTTCATTATCACCTACCAGACGGTGAGTAACGGAACATAGATCACGGCTGAACAGACGTTTGCGTGACTAATATTATGAAGGTTCAAATGCAGACACAATCACTTTAATAAATCATTCTTTGTCTTCTGAACAGTTGTTGCAGCTTTTACATATTTTCCTTTCCCAAAGGGATTAGCTCTAAATAATGTTATAGATATCACATCTGTATAGAAGAAAAAAAAAAAGATTCATGGTTCATGAAGTAGGTAGGTTATGGTAGATTATCAAATTGGTCATACTTGCAATAGGTTGTTATGTGAAGTTATTTTAATTTTTGGTACAAAGAAAACAGCATTTGTAACGGTTGATTTCCAAACTCAGTACAGTTGATTACATTTAATGAAACTACATGCTTGTCAAATTTGATATTTTACAGTTGCAATACAGAGGCCCATTTAACAAGGGCAATTTGCGAGTACTGGTCTTCCGCAGATCGGAACGGTGGCAGCGTCGCGTTTCACAATTGTTTGTCGCCTGCAAATTGCAGATAAATGTGCGAGTCCTACAGGGCTCTTGCATGCTCATACATGGGATGCAAGTACAGCATTTGTTTAGATTTGTGAAATCTGTTCAAATAAGCGGTTGCAAATGGCAGCTTGCATGTTGCAAATGTGGTGAAATGGGCCCCTGCGATCCAAACATGAGACTGTATCAAAACAAATTGTAGTTTTCAGCCATTCATGAGAAGAAATACATTTGAAATCATATTCAAATGCAAGAATGTTTCCTTGCACTGGCCCGACTTTCCCAAGTGAAGAAAAATCGTTCTCAAATATGTATTTGGTTACCTATTTCATAAAGATGGAAAGCCTGTAGCAGACAGCACTCGACTCATTTGGCACAAGTTCTTTATAGATCTCAACACTTTGTACAGAGGAGCTTCTAGCACAGGAAATTTGATTTGTTTAATCTTTTTCCATTTTGCACTTTACAACCACACAATTAATTAACAAAATGCTTGTGCACCTTGTTAGTAGATTAAATTTGTCGACTGTAATGAACACAAAATCATTAGTGCTCATGCAAACATTTATCAGAATCCAAATGCATCTTGGCAAGACACCAAGACACAGACCTAATAAACACGTTTGAAAATATTGGTCACTGATCTAGGATATGGTTTATTTGATGATCTCCTCCCATGAGTCCATCTGGAGTCAGTTAGCAGTCTTATACATGATTGGAAAGCTTGCCGTTTTCGAACTAAAGTTATGAACATGACGTGCTTTTCTGCACTCTATCTGCAAGTGTAAAACCGGCGGCAGGCTCAGGTGAAACATGCTGGATTCTTCTAAAATAGCATGGCAAATATTATTAAAAGGGTGAAGGTTAGCAGTGTGGTGGAGTGTAGACTTTTCCCTGACATGTGGCAGGAAATGAATGAAGGAAATACAGAGAATACATGTAAAGCAGACTAAAAGGCAAACAGCATCTGAGGGTCAGGAACCCAGAGATATTACAGATCAGATAACTAGGCATAGTGAAAATGAGACAAAAAGTTTAAAAGCTTAAATACGGATCAAAATGACTGTCAGATGTCAAATTATGCACAGGTGAAACAGACAAAAGACAAAGTCACACAGGCTGTGTCTCAAAACACTCCCCACTACATAGTGCACTACATTTACCATCTGCCAGTCACATGACAACAAAGCTGTCAGTGATGACGCAAAATGAAGATGCTGAATAAGTTTCCGATATTGACTTTGGCTGAATACAAATATCTTCACTTCCCTAAACTTGCAGACGCCCAGATTTTACAAGCATGCGTTCAAGCACACTTGACTGTGGACCTCCAGAGAATCTGCTCCGATTGCAGACCTCACCAGTTTGGAAGATTACCATTATCAAACTATCAATAAGTTAGACACAATTTAGATACATAGCAGAAATATACAGTATTTTGAAAGAATTTAAATGGGATGCAGTTGTTTTTAATGTTATCAATTACTGTGTGTTTCCTGCTACGCTAAGAGAAAAGGTCTGCTGTGAAAATGGACTATTGCAGTCTGAAGTCGCCTCTTATTTAACATCTTTAACTCGGCATGATGATGTAACATGTCACAGTATTTGTACCTGAGGTTGCCAAGGGCTCAGTCTGCAAGCCAAGTGTGTGAACATTTGCATTCAGCCTTCGACTGTGCATGCACCTACCACTGCTGTTGCATGGTTTTACTTTGAAAATGTATGTACAACAAGTGTTGTACTGCACTACAAAACAATCTCGTCTCGTTTGAGTCTTACTGAGAGTCTGATTCTTTCTATTCCTGACATCCAAAGCTGTGAACTCAGCATCCCCATTTGATTTTAACACTTTTTTTTAATTAAATCTGGCCTCATCTTTTATGAGCTGTTGTAGGCTGTCTTATTTGTTTGTTAAGCAAAATCATTAAACATATGAGGTGAGAAGGCACCACCCAATCCCCTCTCAACCCAACCAAGTTAAAGATAATTAGGGCTATCTGTTTGAATATATTGATTAAAAATCAGATCTGAGCTCACCCAGTCCTTCCCAATGTGTACCTTACAGGCCTTGGCCCTTGCCATCAATTGTAAGTGTCAGTATACAGGGTAAAGAAACGCATTGGTCAAAAGCAACTTGGCATAACATTATTGGGCAGAACAAAGTTCACTGATTTGCAGGCCTCTCACCTAGGCCAAGGTCCCTTAAATGTACTTTCAGGAGCTGAAGGAAAGCTGGTCATGCTTGAAAACCCACAGATGTCATTGGCTGGAAGCAGTTCTGCTTGAAGGAGTGGGTGAAACACCTCTATAGTGTGGCGAGAGACTGTTCAGTTTCTACAGGAAACATACACACTTATTACCATTTATTGAGCCAAAGGGACAATAATGTTTTTACACAGTGTCGTTGTTAAATTAATGTGATGTGCTGATTCCAATTAATTAATTCAATTTATTAAAATGACCTGTTTAATGCAGGCATGTGTGAGGCAGGAGTTACTCAGTGACATCATTGGGATTTTATTTCATAAATATAAAAGGTCAAAGTTAACTTTCACCATGAGGGAGCATTCCATTCTAGACGCACTTGTTATATTGACATGGACCTGTTGTGCTGGCTCTGATCAGTCCATCTTGATGTTGTCAGACTTGAATGTGGTCTAGTTCTGCTAACTTATAACATTTAGGATGCCAGCCTTTGTCTTGTCACTTAAATGGAATTCAGGTAAGGGAATAAAAGGATGATTCATTTGAAATATGGCAGAATTAAAATATTATGCCCCTTTTAAAATGGAAGCGTAACTCAGAAATGCACTAGAGATCAGTACTTTGGTTACTCCCCGCTCCTAAGGATCTCTCTTTGGACAGATCCTGTAAAACTGCTCTCCATGAAGCACTTCATTTTGGATTAAGATTAAACAGACAAGTATAACCTTATACATTGAAATTCTCAATGTTGGAGAGTGTGTTTGGGAGGATATTAAAAGGTAACCACAAATCACTGACATTTTGCTGCTTACAGAAAAGGAATATTGGAAGGCTGGGCCGGGTTACTAAAGAGGGAACCATCACTAGCAGCAGCAAAACTCACTGCTAAACCTCTCACACTGGAGGGGAAACTATGATCAAAAAAATAATGTATTCAAAGTAAGGCTAATCCAAAACCATTCATGTAGGGGTTACCTAAAGGGCTGCAATTAATTTGAGCTTTGTATGCTGTGATGTAAACATTGATGAACCATAACAACATAAACTAGACCATATGAGATTATAATTTCTATAGCAGCCTTTTTAATCCATAAATGGAGAAAACAGAACACAGTGAAGTACCTCAATTAGGGTCAATTTGGAAGCCTGAAGCGTGATTGATGTCTTTCTACTTCCTCCTTTATGTTCGGTCTGAAAAACTGGGCACACAGGTCCTCTGGCGCCGTAGTCTGCTTTAGCAGTTCCCGATATTGATTAAGCCCTTCCACAATGTAATCAAATTACAGATCAAGGAGGGTGTCGACTTAACCTACAGTAGTTAAATACCAAAACAAGGACATATCAAAGCACTGATATTTATTAAAAATAACTCACCAGAGGTGGGACCGTTCTTGAGAGGACGCACAGTGTAATCTCCATGTTTGTACTTACAAGATGATACAAGATGTGTGTGTTATACTAACATTTATTCATTACTTCAGATAAGTCAAAAATACCTCAAGAAAGTATTACTTTTCTATAAAAAAAACAACAACCTTGGAGCTCGGGGTAATGCTGTCAGCTTCTCACATGCAAGTGTACAAGTTGTCAGTGTTATGACCATGGACCCCATGACCTGTATATTCCTCAGTATCAATAAACAAGAAAGTTCCCTTTCTACATTGGCAAACCCCAACTCCCCATAATCTTAATTATTATTATTATTTTTTTTTTTTTCAAACAGAATTTATAGATTATAGAGTTCCGTTAACAAAGATATAATTATTTATAATATAAACATACTTGGCTGGAGCCTGGCTTGTGTTGATAATAATAATTGATAATCATTTCCTACAGCACACCACACCATTACCTGGTGTGTCTGCTCTCATATAACCGCCAAGAACCAGCTGCCAATAGTGTTGGATCAGGTCCGTTTGGTCTGTCTTCCATTGCCAGCTGATGGTAGGGAGGAGCAGGTTTCTCTGATGCTTATGATAAGTAGACTGACCGATTGCTTGCATGTTGAATACCTTCATGAACTGAAGAGAAGGTAAATGATGCATTGGATCACAACAGTAACTCTGCAGGCATATCTAAAATATCAGGGAAATCATAATTCCTGATTACTGTAGTCACTCATTCTCCAGGTGCTGTAACAAGTAATCATTTATTTTGTTAACTTTTATTAGTCAGTATGGTGAATGTTGTAAGATGTTGTGAGTATTATAGTTCAGACGGATTACAGTTGTCTTTCCAGTAAAAATGTTTTTTGGTTAGTAGCCTGATCAGTTTGCACTCTCAATCAAGAAGCATGGAATTGTCTCATTTCATTCCTGAGACACGTCTGCGTTCGACAAGCCAACATTTCTAAGTCTGATGGGCTGAGCAGAATTTAATTTCTGAAGTAGATTATGAGGCTGTCAATAAAATGATGTTTTGTATCCATACCCATTACTCACCTGTGAGACCTTCAGAAAAGAGGATCCTGTGAACATCACAGCTGCAGCAAGCTGACGGTTTCCAGCTGGGATCCTATTCATAGAGGGCTGGAATAAATATTCATATTGAGGCAGCTCTGGTCAACAGGCAGCAGGGAACCAACAGGCCTTGTACTGACAGCGCGACTTCTGGTGCAAACAGGACAACGATGAAAAGGTTGCGTTATGTTGATTAGGTTAGGTTCTTCGTCTTGTGAGACTTGGTCTTAACTGATGTCCTGTGAATGGTAAGAAAAAAAGATGAAACAATCAAACCAATCTGACACAACAGGTGCGCCGTTAATCTTAAATTTAAATATGACAAAGCCATACATTACAGCACTTGGTTGATATCTATAATGCAATAAAACAGGAATACCTTTCACCATCAATAGCACTTTCAGAAACCTCAAGACGGAGGTTTGAGCCACCTGCGCACACTTTTCACTGGATGTTGCCAGAGGTTGCCAGAGGTTGAGGTAGATGGCATCCAGAGAACTGGTGTCACGCACAGCACTTTTGTTTCGCCTTCTGGCCTGAGTGGCTGTTAGATAAAGGATGCATAAATTGTAATAACACAATGTATGTATGTACAAACAATTGCTGAGGGATTTTCTATAGGCAACACAGGTGCACACAGCAACTCTATTATACACATCAGGGCTCTGCACAAATGGTACCAGTATATCTACATGTAACTGCATCCCTTCATTCACACAAATGTTCAGCAGTATAATGGAAATTGATTGAGATGACCAGTACAGTGACACGTTACTAATTTACAACACAGCAAATCCCACCAATGTGTTGTCTGCAGGGACAGCTGTAGATGATCACAGTATGTGCAATTCCGGCACACACATTTTGGATAGTTAGCAGGACAATAACGTTAGCTAACGTTACAGATTTCAGACATTTACTGTAGCATTAGCATCAACTATAATACGTTCTATAATTCTCTAATAATAATTCTCTTTTTCTGAGTAGAGGGAGTTAAGATTTTTTTTTTTATATAAATTCTTATGACATAGAAAAGTCCCGACCGGTTGTCTCTATGTCAGCATTGGACTTGCAAGGTTCAGGGTTGATTTAAAACAATAGATGGCGTTTTGAGAAATTTTCAACCCATGAACCAATAACCAATTTTTATAAATTTGGTAAGAAATGTCAATATGAACACCAGCATTGATGTGTTTCATCACAGTACAGTTTAAGTGTGCAGTACCTCTTCAATACAGTGGTCAACTAGTGGCACAAGATCTAAGATTCTAGAAACTCCCAGGCTCTTGTTTTCTTTCCAAACACACATTTCACAGAAACAGTGGCTGCCATCCTGAGGGGTCACACTATGTGTGCCAAATCTTTTTATCACTTTGCCAAAGTACTTTAGTTTGGGATAGTTGGTGTTGTGAATTACTAGTGGATTGGGTGCAATTTGTATGTATCATTCACATAAAATCACATAGAAATGTTCAAACACAACAACATATTGGTTAAGTTTTAAGTAACTGCTTGCAATGAGTTGAGACAAACGGAAATGGCATGCATTTCACTCATCCTTTTAGCTGAGGTTAAGGCAAGCAGCGTTGCTTGATTGAAAACAGCTTGAGAGGGAAGTGCACAGTGCATACAAACAGCTCCTTTAAAAAGGACATGAAGGACTACCAGCAGTCCCCACTGAAGGGAGAGGAAGAGGGAGTTTAGTACTGGACACTTCCATCTTACTCCCTGTCGGAAACATTTCAGAGGAGAGTGGTTAAAAACCAACCTCTCGCTAAAACCCATGACCAGAGGAAATGAGACACTTTGATAGCAGATGGCAGCAGACATCTCTCTAGTACGTATGTAAAAAGAGAGAACACTGAGCAGTTCACTTGAAAGCTCTTATCACATCTCTTGTGCAAGCCCAAGGATTTAGCATTTTCAGCATGAATAGTTGAGTCTGCATTCCTGCCTTGATGATCTTCTCCACAGTGGGGGACAACCTGAGAAGCACCAGCTTGTCCCTCTCAGGATCAAAGTCCTTAGAGGAAGCCTCAGGCTGGGCATCACATCTGTCTCTCTTTCATTTACCTTTGACAACGCTCCCCAATGTTGGGTAATTTTCCAGGGCAACGCCTACAGCAGCTGAATCATCCCTGCATTATATGAAGCTCATGTGAAGTCTGGATATGCTGAACATCAGCAAATGCTATAGCCTCAAAAGGCCTGTTCTTGCATGGTAATGTAGGCAAACCCGTCCAATCCCAGCAGTGGATTGTTGTTAGGTTGACAGGTCAGGCTACAGGCGGCAACAGCTGTCTTGCCTTGAGGTGGAAAGAGCCCATGTATGCCTACCGGACACAAGGTCCAACAATGTCGCAATGATGACCAGGGAGGTAGCTGAGGCAGCCGAGACTAGGGCAGTGTGTGGTGTTTATTGTTGTTTGCAGAACATGCTGTGCATGCCAGGAACAGCCTCTTCTACTTGGAGTGTCTCCTGAGGTCTAGAATACGATGAAGGCATGCTCATACTTCACGCTAGTTGATCACTCAAACGAACTTCCCTGACAGTGCTCTTTGGCAGGACAGCTAATATGTCCTGTGCAGAAAATGGATGGGTCTGGCCCTGAAGAAACAACAGGATGGTGTGTCCCCATAGCTGAGAGTCCTAAATCCCATGTCATCTGGAGTGCACTGTTGCTATTTCAAATCATTCTTTTATTGTAGTGTAAAATTATAATGCAAGAATGCTGTGCCTTCATTATTCTTAAAGCAATACTTGGGAGAGTGCAATGTAAATACGTTTTGTTTTCTATTCTATTTTGTTACTGTAAGTTTAGTTCTTTTGCGACCTCAGCAAAATGCCTTCTAACTAACAACTAGGTAAGATGACGCTACTGGAATATTGAATTCATTTCTTCGAAGATCATTTATCAAATCAAGTCAGTATTTATTTAGGATTAAAAAAAACAAAGTGCAAAACAAGAAATAGAAGTAACATGCATAAATAATATGGAACATATTACAAACAAATAATATAACACAGACTCACAATAACCCCGATCTCAATGTTGTAGAGATACAGAGTGAATCTGCATGGATGGATAAATACACAGGCAAACACATGTGCATCCAGATGTAGGCATGCATATGCAAATGTAAATGCACATACTCGCACAGCAGTTAGCAGAAGTGACACGAAGATTGCTGATGTAGTAGTAAGAAGTAAGTCACAAAATGAATATTCGTACAAATGAATGTCAAAATGAAGTGTCATTTGATGCACACTCATAACAGTCTGTACTGCCCAAAAGCCTTAGTCGCAGGTACATCAGAATCACTTATTATTACATGAGGCTGCAAGTTTGCCAGCAGTCTACAAATAGCGTGTGCTAGAGAGCCAAATACTTATTATTTTATGAGACATTAGTATTACATTTGTAGGTCTCATGCCATCTTGGGAAGTACCATAGAATGGTTTTGACACTGGATGATAATAAGAAATCTACCCATATGAAATGTTGTGTGTTGTAATATATACATTTGTTTTTTTAACTTTGCATATGAACATTCAATGTTTGTATGTATCATTGTACATGAGTTTGGCTCCTTTTTATACAGATCTCACAAAAGATTGTACTTTGTTTAAACTGTATGTTTTGCATATGGTAGTTTAGTAGAACAGAGTTATACTACGCTGTATATTTTGTCAATGACAATATAATACAATGGTTGGCTCTAAGGCTTTTTTCTTCAGATGAGAGGCCAACCTGCACTACTGAACCCACTGCATAGAAATACTAGGAGCAAATCAACTGCACACCATTCAGTTTGCAGATTACTCATTCATAGCCAGTACAGTCTCTTGGGTTATGTGGTCTCTATTCAGTTAATGAGGGTGAGTAATCCTATCATGCACTACTTAACTAAGTAGAAAAAGTTAATACCTAAAAGTGACTTGCATTTAATCCCATGTTACTAATGCTATGGTTGCACTTCATAGAAACAAAGCAAGCCCTTGAGCAACAGAGATTTTGCTGCTACAAATTACCTTCCTTTTGAATGCTGTTGAATGTGACACTTGTGTCTACTTGGTGTCTATTTAGCTTTCAAGTGCAGTTCATTCTCTCCAGGCAGAAGCTTGTAAGAGATGACACTCGACATAACTTGTGCGCAAGTGATTTCTGGTTGGGTTTTGCGTTAAACCTCTGTAGTTATTGATATACGATGAAGCGGCGTCTCTGTCTCTCTACAGGCTTTCTGGAAGGAGAAGGGCTTCTCTGGGGAAATAGTGGCAGGATCCTCCAGCGACTGTCCGTTCTGTGTTACCTTCGATGCCACCAGCCCCAGTGGTAATGCTGCTTTGGTAGGCTTCATTGCCGGCCAGCAGGCTTCTAGATGGAGCACCAAGGAGGTAAATGGTTATCAATGTGATTAGTAGTTATCGATATTTATCGACAATTTCAACATGTCAGTGACAGCTGTGCCTTGTGCTATCTATCGTGTTTTCATTGATTCATTGTGATCGCTTGTAAATTCATGATGCATATATATGGTAAGTGAGCAAAGTAATTGATGCACACTTTTTCCATGATCAAGATGATGTTTTGTAATTATGTTTAAGTTGACAGTGGCTATAAACTGCGGTTCAAATTGTGGGCAGCCATGAAAGATTCCATTATCAAGAGCTATTCTTGATCTTGCAAGTTGCCCTAACGAGATGTCACAGCTTCCAATAGCTTAACTCTGAAGTCTGGTAGTTTTATTAGATGTAAATTGTACAATAAGTGCGTGTGTTCAAATGTAAATGCAGGTGAGCATTAAATTAGGCTGCAAACTGTTACTTTGTTAAATATAGGACATAATGGGCTGAAGGGTACTTTTAAACATTTTCATTTTTTGGTGCTATTTGCTTTTAGGTAATCTCTATTTCCGAAGTGTCAATTATTTACCTTAAAACAAATACAAGCTTTTCAATGGCACATGGTGGTAGGTGAAAGAAAGATGATAAAAATGGAGAATTGTTTTATTCTAATGTAAGGAGCCACTTGATTGTTAATGGTTATCGACTGGGTAAACAAGTAATCCCACAAGCAATGGCCTTGACTGAATTACTACATCACAGAATCAACACAATATCAAGTGTTGATGAATTCTATTGGATTCATGCAGGCTTAATATCCCTTTACGCCTATGTGGCTGATTAATAAGGTTATATTTCATATAATCTGCCAGTGACTGAATATTGCTATTGACAGCTGTAATCCCTGCAATTGTTCTCCCATACACACTTTTCGCATACTCACATCCTCTCCTCTTCCTTGCTTCCCATCTGTGATGACATTTTCATTTAACCCCAGTGCTTTCCCTCTACCTGAAAAAATAAATAAATACCGCCTTGTCTCTAGTGTTGTTTTGGCATTTTGGTCATTAGCCTGACTTGCTACAAAGCTCAAGAGTAGCTGTCTCCCCGCCGTGCCATGCCGCACAGGGTGCTAAATAATTAACCCCTTATTTGCTACCTGACTGCTAAACATAGGAGAATAGTGTTAGAGTGTGTGAGGCAAGTGAACATCAGGGTTACAATTACACACGAGTTGTGCTGTTTAGTATATATATGTGTATATATATGTGTGTGTGTGTGTGTGTGTGTGTGTGTATATATATGTGGATCTCATACAGTGTACTTGGTTGGATTTGAAATGCCAGGTTCTTTATTATCATGTGCACAACAATTGCAATGAAGCAGTCATTAGCAATGAAATTCTTAATTTTTTGCTACGTAATTTCATAGGAACTGCAGCTGACACTATTAGCAGTCACTATGCAGCAAATTAACAGAGGGGTTTTTCTTGATTTATAGATTCCACATTGAAAGCAATTTGGCACCATGCTTCAATTTACTCTTTCTTCCTTTGTAAGGAGTATATTAAGAGACTAGACTTGACAAGAGTTTCAGACCCAAATTATTGCACAAGGGTGCGCTGAAAAAAAAGGTAAAGTGACATGCAGATGAGGAATATTTGACAATTTTGCAACATCTGCCAGCATGTTTTATGGTGATCTGCGCTTTTGGTCCTCAGGCCTCCGCTGCTCTGTACATAACTCACTGTGTGCACTAATACAACCAGGAGCATGTGCTGACCATGCTTGAGTTATTCAAATTGACTGCTGTGTCCAGCTTGGATTGGTTTCTAGAATAGGCATTCATATTTTAGCAGCTGGCTGTTATATTTCTGAGTGATGAGCAAGTGTAATGCAAGCACCGTGTTGGCACAGGCATTTCCTTCTGTTTGCAGGATGGAGAGAGGAAAAAAGCTGTGCTTTCCAGTCTGGTCAAATACCTAGGTCCTGAGGCCGCATCTTTCATCCACTATGAAGAGAAAGTAAGTAGTTCAGTGGCAGATGTCTCATCTAATAAAACAATAATGTTTTGGTTTGAGGCAGAATTTTGTAGTGCTAAAATTCCTAGTCTCATTTTTTACCCTGGATTCCAGAGAGGAAAGCATTTTGTGTAGCAAAAAGCTGCATTTCTGTCGGCAAAACTGAGCCAAACTGATTTATTTATTAAAGATTTGTAGTGTAGTGTAATGCACACTGAGTGAAACAGTTGCTTAAAAAAAGGCTTATTTTATAATAGTTACAGTCTTAACTAGTCTAACCTTACAATACAAAACAATAATACAAACAGGGGGCCCAACATGGGTCTACCAAAGACCTGTGATAATCCCATTTTTATTACCTCTAATTTTGTACTGCAGCAATGCAATTGTTAGTCCACATTCATCAAATGTGCTAATGTTGACCACAGATGTTGATGATCCATCATGCAAACATATATACAGATGTGGTAACAACCACAACTGAGTCCATCTGTACCAACAATGACATTGTCTTAATATGAAGGTGGGAGGCCAGCGTGGGATCACAAAATGGTCTGGGGAGTTTTGATATGGCTCAGGGACCGAAGGCAATTTCTTTTCTGGGATGGCAGGGGAGGCCATCCATAGAGATACTCTCACTGTGGCCCTTATGGGAAAATAGACTCATTTCTTAAACTGTTCATGTCAAGGCATGTTAATACATACCAATAAATCCCTGGAAGGTGGGTGTGGAAAACTTGCAGAAGGTGGAGGCAACCGGCCATTATGGACACACATGAGCTTCTACTAGCACAAATGCTGGGAAAGAACATTACATGCAGTAGACATCCTACTTACCTTACCTACTTACATTTTCTACCACATACAGCTACTTAACTCCACTGCATGATGCACAGCATACATTGGTAGAGTGTGAAACAGCACATTAGTCATGCAGATATGTGATTTAGTCCCTGGACTGCTTTTTCCTCGCTTCACTGTCGAATGGCAAGATGGAAAGTAAAACTGCCCTGAGGAAACTTGAGGCAAGGACATTAAGGGAGACATCATGAATGTACTTTGTAGAGACTCAATGGGAACATAGAATATCAAGAAACTCAATAACTCAGAAGAGAAGAATGCTAAAAGATAAATTGAAGGTACAGTGTTGAGAGACATATCTGGTCTGATTTTATGGTAGCCCAATGAGTTTCACAGTTTCTTGATACTAAATACTAATTGTTTTTGTACTCGTCATTTTTTGAACAAATTCAAAAGTTATTCATTGTAGTTTGACTTATGTTTATGTTTGACTTGGCTTATCAACACGATCAGCACTTGGAGCTGCAGCTGCAGAAGCTCATTGCGGCAATTAAGGTACTTTAAAACCCTCAGCGCCTGATTGACGCAATTTAGGTAAAAATTCTGGAATGTCCATCACAAATAAACATCCATAAATTGGCATAGAAATCATACGGAAAAGATGCTCCTAAAAACTGAGAACTATCACATCTTTAAGTTCACTTCAGTTATAAAGCAATCCAGTGATAGACGTCTGTACATTCATGGCCACATTTAAAACAGGAAATGCTAATAGCTAATTCAGCATAACAAACAAGGGGTGTTGGGGGCGCAGTTCTCAGTAGTGTCTGAAGGATGGTCAGACTTTGAAAACCCCTGATCCATGGTCTATATTGTGCTTTCATGTCCTGTGCTATCAAATAAGATGAGGCTAGAGTAGATTTGGGCAGTTCTGTGAAATACTTCAATGTTAATGTCATTTAACTTTTCTGCTTTACAGGATTGGGCTAAGGAGGACTACAGCGGGGGCTGCCCTGTTAATGTCATGGCACCAGGTCTGCTAACATATTACCATCCTAGCCTGAGGAAGCCCTGTGGCAGGTAATCACCCTCACGGATGACAAATACACTGCAGCGTCAAACCTTTCCTTCTCCCTACACTCAAGAGTCACCTTTCCTCTGTGTTCTCACCAGAAGAATTGGTTACGTAGAAGGGTGTAGCAGAGTAAACAGATGTTACAGTTTCTAAATCTTTGATCTTTTCAAGAGCTAAATATACAGTTTATAGTTCAGTAAATAGTATCATTGTACACTAGATGACAGTGTGAGAGATACCGACTGTGGTTGCTGCATGCCCATGCTATTTTTATACCACAGAAACAATGTCTGCACATCACCCTGCCAACCAGGTATTACTCACCAGCAGCCAGTGCCTACAGATCATTGACATGAGTCGTGGGAGTGATTATGCCTTCACTGATACATATTAGTCCAGTTCCAAAGAAATGGCAAGAGGTCGGCAGGGGTGGTGTTCTCATAGGAAAACGTCCTATAATCCATTTTCTAATGGCCTGTTCGGAGATGCACAAAGCTGAACGAATGAGAGCGAGAGGTGGGGAGGGGGATCCAGGTAATGTATTTCCATAATGACATTAAGTCTGTGGGGAGCAGAGGAAGCTCATTACATAACGTAACTCAAACAGCAGCATGGGGCAGTAGCCCTTGTCCACATCCCTTCCCCATATAGGAAATGGATCCTCAAGGACAAGCTATGACCTTGACACAAATCCAGCACGTGTAATGAAGACAAGCCCATGCTTGGTTGACTAAAATGCTGCTAAACAGCACGACAGATTCCAGTAGTGTCTGATGCGATTATGGGATTGTATGAATCCTAATACTGACCGCGGTGTGGTTTTTATAATTAGTGTAATTATCCTAGGTGGATACTATGCCTGAGTGGTCAGTATGTGAGATTTTTACTTTTATTTTTAGGCCCTCCTTACTCGCCCTAATTCTAGGTGTGGTGAGAGAGAGTGGAAAAGAGAATGAGCAAGAAGAAAGAAAAGCTGCCAAGAACTATGAATAAATTGACCTCAGTGGGTTCATGCTTTACGAAGTTAACAGCTCCAAAATGCATGCAGGATGAACACTGCACTGTCAAGAGTTGCTTAGTGGGATGCTGAACAAAAGAAATTGGTTGTTTGTGCTGCTCCTGACATTGTTTGGATTATTACAGCCAACAGAGAAGGATTAGTTCATTCAACCTTTGATACACAGTGTAACAGAATACATTGAAAATCTTTTAAAATTGTGTGAGTTTTAAATGCAGTGGGCTTTTGTAAAATAATATCAGATGTTCATACTTAACTATTTTAAAGATTGGTGCTGAGAGTGGTAATTAGGCACCTAATTATAACACAAGTGGAGTTCTCCATCAGAGCTCTATAGACTTAGTAGTTCATCTCCGTGTGTACACACAGTGAAGTTTGCACCCATTCAGCCATTTCAGGATTAGCTATCAGTCGTTTCTGTGTTTGGAAGGGCGGTAGCAACACTGCTCCTCATCTTGAGACACCAAAATGACTCCCCAGGGAGCCTCACTTCTCAAAAAAGCAGGGTTATAATATTTAGTATCATTCTTTCTTTTCTTTTTTTTTTTACACGGGCCTCCTCTTCTTACAGGGCAATGCCTGATGTTTACCCCTAATACTGTATGTGGACCCAAAGCTTGACTGCAGACCAACATATGGTCACAGCACCATACTGCTTGCCTTAAACACATGATCTTCACTGGGCTACAAAACATGTGCAGGTCTTTACAGTGCATCAATAGTATAAGTGTCTCATTCAAAGTCCCTAAGGTCTACATATGGTTAGTGAAGTGGCTAAGATCAACGCTGATATGCATTCATATAATGTATGATAAAAGACTGTCTAGCAGCCTTATACTCAGAGTCTTTGCCCCAAAATTCTCCAAAGTACAGACTTAAAGAAACACCCAGTCACATCTAACGAGTCAAATCGTATGAATAGGCACAGCCAGCCACAGAACTGCTGCACAAATCTCCTCCACTGGAAAAGACTCAGCAACACTGCTTCTAGTATTTGCATAAAACAGCCTTGGGGGGGATCCCTTCCTGCCAACACATACAGTATGATTGTGATATGCCAACACAAAGGCCAAAAGCAAAACATCTGTTTATACAAGGACAATCAAACAAAACAAATGTGTGATGGAAAAGTAAGCAAGAGGCAAATGTTAAGATGTTTCTAGTGCCAACGGACAAGTAGGTAAAATAACTAGTCTCTTATGTCTTCCGAGTGAATCCACTCCTGCTGAACCGACTGATACAAACGGACCCTGACTTCACCCTGCACATACCAAAGCAGCACTATCCTGCAAGCACACAGGCCAGGATGCAAACTTAAAATCTGTGAGATCCCACTGGTACTCACACGCAGGAGGGTTTACTAATTTTTTTTAATTACAAGGAGAATATAAAGGGATGAATTGCAATCTGTACCACCACCCACACCCAAGGGAATTACAGAGCATTGCTAAATACACAAAGATTAGGCTGTGAACAGGTGTTAGACAGGTGTTCATTTGATCAAACTGAACATTAAGTATCTATCTATGATCCTTACGCCAAAAGTTAGCAGCATGATCCACCACGTAGAAACTTCAAGGGACTTTGTCAACTCAATTCAGGAAAACATACTTGAAGCAGACGAGATGATTGTATCATATGTCTCCCTGGGGGTACAAGTGACAAGAATGTCACCAATTGCTACACAACCAAACCTTAGAACAGATCTGCATCGAGCATCTGTGTTGAAACGCCATATAATCAAACACAGAGGTGCTTTCTGTCGGCAGAAACAGGCTGCACCACAAGTTAATTAGTGTCTACCATTGTAGTCAATTAGGTCATCATGAGGACGGATGTACACACCTTTAGACTGTCATATATACTTCATTACTGTACGTGAAAAAATAGAAAGGAGAGGGATAAAAACAACAATTAACTACAATTCAGTCTCAGACAGTTTATGCAACACTTCAAATTTCCATATATGGACATAAAAGCATTTGATTATATTTTAGAACGAGTAACATTATTCCAGAGAATGCCTTAGTCAGTGGGATCAAATGCTCGAGAAAGGTCGCTATAGAAAGACAGTTTTGTCCTTGAGTCTATATTTGTGCTCAATGTGACAATGTTGACCGGTTTCTTACTAAATCCATTTTGTTCATCTGCTGTTACAATATCTGACTCAGCCCACTGGGAAATGTGATTAAATTGAATACAGCAGAACAGTTTGTATACAGCGGAGGTCAAAATGATATCCCACAAACTCAGAGGGATTCTTTTATCTTTATTCCCAAATTCAGTAATTGGATTAATCCCATACTTGTGCATTTTCTGGAATCGCCCATGTTGGGGAATTTAAATGGTAGACCACCGTGTTCGCATGCTTTACTTTTTCTCAACAATTTACAAAAACAAAGCCTCGCATTCATTTTGACAGAGCACCGAAGTCGTGGATGCTGTCGTTTGATCAGTTTCACTTAGCTATTATCTTATAATAACCTATTTAAACACGACACCAATCAAGTTCAATCAAGACCACAAGGCGGTCTTTTCAATCTGACAAGCTCCCACTCTTATCATAATGCCGCTGCTCATTATAGTGTTTACTGCCACCTGCTATGCATGCCGCTGTAATGGTTGCATTGATTGATGTCTCACTACGCCACTCCTGCCTGTTTCAGTTTTTAATACCATACTTGGAGATGCATTGCTTTCCTTTTTCATTGTCATTTGTATATAGTATATCTCTGTAATATGTAGGTTTATCACGCTCTGGCACTAACTGAGTCACCCGCTGTATAAAGCCATTACAGAGCATCCTCAAACAAAAGTCTATAACCATGTGTTACATGCTAATATACACATCTATATTTCGGGTAATGTCAGGCCACTTTAACACTTTAAATACAGTCTTTATCAGCTTGCGGTAGCCCCAAGACCTCTCAGTGGACAGACAGGCAGTATGCATTACCAAGCCTGATGACATGTTGCCAAAAGGCCTTTCAGTTGGAGGTCTCAAGGTCTTGGATATTTTCCTGATGGAGATGGAGTGGCATCTTTTATTAGGCTGGCCTGAACAATCAAAATGCTTCTGAACATTTCCCGTGGCAGCTTTGGCACACACACACACTGATCCTCTGTTTACTCCTGACTACTCTGTTTTTGTGGTCATCCAATTTTTTGTGAGCACCCTTGCTGAATAGTAACGTCCCTTTGTGAAATTCGCTGTCATATCCTTTGAAACATCAGAGAAGTGCGCATATGGAGTCTAGATCAAGCTTGTTTGATGCCGAGGCCTTGAACTCTGCCGTTCACTTAACATGAATTAATCACCAAGGATACTGGCCAGATTAAAGGAGCTAAGAGGGAGCCCCTTGCATTCCTCTGAATGGTGGGCAGGGGTGGGGGCTGGTATTGTAGAGGAGACTTGAAGCAAGTATGATGGGCTAGGAAACAAATGAGTAGTAATCCGTGATACGTGTCCTTTGAATGTTGAATTAGCCTCGTGTCTTATATAGTATTATAGTACACAGATGTGAGAGTATGGAATCAGTTGGTGTGAACCAGACTTTGCTTCCCTCAGTAAAGCCGGGATTATGGTACATGTAACACGTACTGCGGAATTACACTCAACACAGGTGTGAGTGTCAGGCGAGCTGATTGGTTGATACAGCTCCTTTCAGGAGGCGGGTCTGTAACAAAAAGCACATACATGTTATATTCCAAATCTGGAATATGTTTACCTACATGCGGCCCGATTTAGTATGTTCCCGCCTTAAGGCATGCAGGATCACTAGCATTCAAAGGGTGCAGATCATTCATCTCTTTTGTTTTTGTGGGAATATTATTGCACTACAATTAGTGAATAACAGACTTGAAGAAACTTAAACTGCATGGAAATTTATCTGGAAATGCTGTGAGTGACTCCTTCAACAACTCAAGAGCATTGTGTTTTCTCCTTTCTTCACCACCTTGTACATAGTGCTGTGGGGTGGTTTCTCAAGACCAAGGCTGGATATTATCTTGTGTTTCTCCAGGGGACTCGCATTCCCACCTCCCAGCTAGGCAGGTTACAGTATAGACTACAAACTCTTAACCCCTCCCCTACCTTGGACTGGGGCTTTAAGAAAAGTAGCTAACCTGCTGCTAAGACGCCTCCATTTGGGGGTGGCTACTTGTTTGTTTTTGCAGCGCCACTGGTAAAAATAGAAGGTTATGCATTATCTTCAATTCAGCAGCCATTGTCTTCAACCTCTTGGGGGGCTGGCAGCTGCATCCACTGCCACATTGACTCCAATGCTTGTTTTCCTCTTTTTTTTTCCATCGCACTAGACTGTTAATTGTTCTACAGTGCTTTTTTGAGAATGTCTATTACACAGTCAAACCCACAATGCTAGCATCCTGCCAATGACAAAGCAGTCTGCATACTTCAGCTGAAGTTTAACTGTGAAAGTAGTATGTTCAACTCTAAGGCACAACAAACTGGGCACCACGGGCAGTAATTTATAAGGTTTAGACATCCATGACTTGGTTGTCATTACATGGAGCAGAAGAAAAGCAGAAGAGAGGATGACAAGGAGTAGTTATTGTGTTTTTCTACAGAGCAACCCCTACAGGGTTGAACAGGCTCAACCCAAATTGCTTGAATGTACTTGCAAAGACAGAAACTGCATGGGTTTGTCAGAGAGGAAATCTCTTCAGTCAGCTTCACATATGTGCTTCACATCTACACTGATAAGGCAAATTAGTCTGAATGGCTTAAGATTATATACTTACAATATAAATGTGCTGAAAGGGATGTAATAACTCCAACAGAGAACATAAGGCTCACTGATTTGCTTGATTTACAGGATTCATTGGGCAGGCACAGAGACAGCCACCCAGTGGTGTGGGTACATGAGTGGTGCCGTCCAAGCTGGCCAGCGAGCTGCTCTGGAAGTACTGGCTGAACTCTGCCCCATGGCCCTGACCCAGGAGGAGCAGGAAGCAGTGCAGCAAAGTCAAACTGTCAAAGGTCCTGTCAAGCAAACCCCGTCCAAACTCATGAGCCTGTCTACCTGCAAGGCCATGGTAATAGCAACACTGACAATAAGTGCTGCTCTCTTGCTGGCTCGGCGTCAAAATGCATTTCCAATGGTCAAAACGTACTTGACGAATGTATTTTCCACAACCAGGCATACTGCATTCCTAGAGTAACAGAGAGCATTTCACCTTTTTGGTTTAGACAGAATGAGCGAGTACAGTTTTTGCTGGTTCAAACTCAATTAGATAAATTTTCATTATATTATATCATATTAAATCAGATTATAATATAGGACTATGTGGCGTTACTTACAGTGCCTACATGTTGATTTAGAATGTGCAGATTAAATACAATATGTTTTCTGCTGTGGTTTTTCTTTTATAATTACAGTATAATTATTTTGTGGTATAACATGTATTACATTATGAAATGCTGATTTTCATGTGTAATTTACTAATAAAACTAACAGAAAATCAACTGCTTTTTTTGTTTAAAAAAGGCTTGTTAGGCTTGTAAGGCTTTGCAAAATTAGAATAACTCTTAACCTCTTTTATCTAATTTCTGTCTGTAGCAATGCCTATGGAGATCAACTGGAGTCTGAGCAGCATGTTATCTCATTTACCTTTTTAACATTTAAAATTGTAACCATAAGATTTAGGTTGTGCTTGTAAGCCCTAAGGCTTCAGAGCCATCATGTTGTGTTTAAACCAGTTTGCAGTGAGAAAATGCAGCTTTCATACTGCATGCCTTCCTTTGTTTCCCAGAGAGCCGTAAAAACCTGCTTGAGAGGCTTGGAGCAGAGCCACACACGCGTTTGTGCGCCCACAAAACCACCAGCAGACATTCGGATGAGCGTAAGATGGATGAACCAGTCGCACAATGATAACGTCCCAGAGAAAGTGATTTAATCGCTATCACTTGATTGCCCAGTTGATTGAAAGGATTTTTGTCAGTCCCCGTGTCTCTCTCCAAGAGAGTATCTCAAACGCCCACTGATCATTGGGCAGAAGTCTATGACTCCATTGGCGCCATGGCATGCTATTTGTCTTTGTTATCACTGGCTTGCACTGAATCAACCGCCTGGTCTTCCTGGTTTGATTTAAGCCAGTCCAGTTTGAATCAACACCAACATCTCCAATAGGGCAGTATCTGAAGTACCAGAATTTTGTCAGTTAAATTTGATTTAGCTGTTCAATATGAATATTCTAATGTATACTAACTATGCTCACAACTATATCGTATTCATTTCCTGTAAGCTGTAAATTCACCACTTCAAAGCAAAAGGTAGAAGATAACATTATCTCTGAGCCGGAACGGGCACTGACCGTCTCACTCCAGGTCCGTAGCTGCCTGGACTGCACTAGTCAAGATACTTCTGTTTTGCATTTGTTTCGAATATGATACTATTTTTTTCATTACTAATGATAATATCAGCATTAGAACAATTTGAGTGAAAAGTTGAATCTTTGAAAAATGTACAGGAATTTCAGAAAATCAGCTGGCATGGACTCTATAAGTTTGTGCCAAACCTGATGACCCATGTTATCCCAGCATGATTTGACACCTTTGTGATGCTCCCAAGATAAGGGTGAAATGCAGTAAATCGCTTTTTAGCAAGTTTGGAAGCGCAAAATAGGGTACACAAATTAAAAAGCAGAAAAGACAGATCAGCATCTTTCACTATCACACTCTGCTCTGCACAGTGGACTGTGTGTTTGTGTGGGCATTTTATGCCTTTTTTACATTAGTAATGTTGCTGTAATTACTGCAGCCTCTGTAAACACCTGTCGTAGCACTTGCCTCAGTGTTTGCCTTGGGGCAATAGCACCAACTTTAAAAATTCATACATTGCAGTGCAGTGTAATCGATATGTTACAATAAACAACTCTTTTCTCATAACTAAAACCAGCCCATTTGTTTAGGCAGATCTATCTGCTATCATACTATATGTTATGCTGACTTAAATCTAGTCATGCAGGCGCTTGTGATAACAACAGTTCCGTTATAATGCCATTCAGAAACCCTGGAATAAATACGGTCTTTGTGAAGCTTATAATGTTCATTTATTTTAAATGATGTCAGTAAGGGGTTGATTCAACTCTGCCAATTGTGTTAAGACTGAATTTTGCAGTATTGTTATGCAAATGTCCCATTGAGTGCCTTTCAGTTAATGTTGGCAAGGGTTTACTAATGGCCTCTGCTCCTGTTTGCCAAAAGCAGCTTCCCTGTGTTTAACATACGACATGATTTTTGAGGCTGTTTTGAAAACTTAATGAGTCATTTGTGCAGCTGCCTTTGCAGCTGTGATTTAGTTGCTTCAAAGTTAAACACCCGTTTTCTTTGATGCTGTAAAAGTAACAGTGTGGAATTCAGGGGGCTGACGTGCATGTAGCTCATTCGACTTTCACGCTGGTATTCCCGTCCCACCTCAGACCAACAATTAAAGGAGCTCTCCACCAATTCAGCATTGCACTCTTAAGAAAGGGTGCTGCTATCCTCAAGCAAAGATGAGGAGGTGGGCTACAGAGGTTTGGTAAGCTCACTTATTTCTAACTCCACACCCCCAAATTGTTTCCACTTTCAAACCTGTACATCTTCTGCCCCACTGATGCCGCCTCAGGTGATTAATTCAGTTTCGCGCCGCTCCCTCTTGAGTGACAGAAGGGTTCATACAACTTTTTTCCACATATGCAGTAGTGCTCCCTAAGACCTGTGAACATACTCTGATGTGTACAATCGGTGGAGTTCCCCTTTAAGACCACAAACTTGCCTTAATCTTATCCCAGTGTTTTAGCTGTATAACCTTAACCATACCTAAATACTTTAGATGCAATGTGCAGATATTTTTGTTTACGTTAAATATTGGCATTTTACAAAATATATCAACAATCAGTCTGGAAATTACAAAATCCAGCTACACAATTGATTCTTTTAGATCATTTTATCGTATTTTTTGAAGGGAATATAAGTCAACTTGCAGGGGAACAACAAGGCCAGATAGTCAGGATTGTAGACGGTTCTCACTCTTGTAGATATGACTGCATGAACCAATCATAAAATGAAAAACATCCAACAGAAAGTGATTTAATCGTTATCACTTGATTGCACAGTTGATTGAAAGGATTTCTGTCGGCCCCCATTTCTCACCAAGAGAGTATCTCCAACACCCACTGATCATTGAACGGTCGTCTGGTGCCATGGCTCCCTATTTGTCTTTGTTATCACTAGCTTGCACTGGATCAACTGTCTGCTCTCGCTGGTTTCATTTAAGCCTGTCCAGGCTAAATCAAGGCCAACAACCCAACATCTCTCTAAACAGTACGGTGTCGGCGCCAGAACAAATCTGACAGGCAGATTTCCACTCAGATTTCCAAATGAGGGAGACACATAAATCATCTGCCGTAGCAACAAGGTGTATAGATAGCCACAGAGGCTGTTGAACAACCCCCGCCAGGGGTTCAAGGTCATTCAGACCAAACCAGAACTAACGTTCATGAATACACAACAAAATCGAGCACCAACACACCCCTGAAAGAAAGACACACATTGTCTGTGCATTCCAAACACACTCACTACCTTATTACATCCACGGTTCAGCACCAAGGACAGCGACACTGTTGACTAAACACCGGAGAGCAGACAGCTGCGGATGTGAGCAATGTACAAATGAATCTACAGCAGAATAGAAGCATAATAAAGCCAAGGGTTAAAAAATAAGCTTCACTCACCATTAAAATAGCTGAAGGCGGCGAGTAACTGTGTCGAGCTGTGTGAGGACAACATCTTCCCAGTCATTAGTGCACTTCTGTCAGTTCTCTCTCTCGACGGCCAGCTGCACCAACCGGGCCTCCCATGAGTGAAGCATGTCTTGATGATGTTCAGTGAGAATGGAAAACAGCTTTTTACACATGTGGCAGTGAAGAAAAGAGCATGTTTTAATGCAGTGAAGAATCGCCCGCCCCTGGCAGTGCTACAGCAACTGCTGGGAGAACAGTGTCTCTGTCTAGCATCTGTCTTGATAGTACATAAACGATAATCTTACAAATGAGCCGATTATGTGTATATAAACGGACTTGGTAACGCTGTAATAAGATGATCGGTGACAGCAGTCCAGGTAGAGACAGCCTGTGGGAGTGGATGAGGAGAGGTAACGAGCTGCACCGCAGGTTGTATATAAAGATATAAATACAGTCATACATATAAAGATATCATATGTAGTCTATGAGCTGCACCTGTCCACCGCTAGTTGCTGAGGTGTTAGCTTCGCTGGAACTGGTGTGTAACAGCTACCGCCCTGGGCTAACTTAGCCTCGTTTCATATTGGCACCTGCCCGTTGTAGAGTCTCAGGGGATAACCCTGCTCTGGAGGTTAGCAGGCCCTAGGCTCAAGATGGATTTAGCCCACCTGGAATGGTCAACGATTGCGCTGGTGTGAAAGCTTTTTTAGCCTGGGACTAAGTGCAGTGAGAAAAGCCAATTGGTTTCCTTCACTTTCTGCACTAGCCGGAGTCCCAACTGTTCCCTCAAGTGCTGCAGCGTCTGACCTTACAGCTGGTGTAGACTAGTCAGTCTTCAGTGCTAGCCTGCTAACAAATTCAATTTAGGCGCGTTTTACACTTCCTGTCACGTGTGTGGACAAAATCGCACAATCTGACGTTCTGCTCTGAAGTTCCACCCACCTGCACAAACAGGAGATTTCATCATTTTATCATATTTATTGATTATTTATTTCATTATTTTATTTATTATTTTATATCTAAATGTTAATTAAAATGTGTAACTCATTTACACAGGTAACGCAGGTAATCACAGATTCTGGTTGAAAAAAACTTGAGCAATTCACATCCTATCGTGCTCTGTGACATGCAGGACTGGGCAGGTCCAGTTGAGCTCGGACAAGATGAGTGACTTTGAAAGAGGGTTCAATCAGCAAGAAGTCACTGAATGGTTTAAAGTATGAAAAGCAACTGAATTGTCGCCCATCTGTGTATATATTGTATATACTGTCCTGTAGGTGCCTGCAGGTCTCAGTGGGGAGATAATCTCAAGCTGCTCTGTGAAATGTGTGACAAGGACATGAGGCAAACACACGCTCATCTCCTCACTCATGTGCATGTATGCTTCATTTTATATCACAGTTATTTACGGCTTATGATACACCGGTGTGTGCTGGGATAGGCTCCAGCCCCCTGCGAACCTGAACAGATGTATGTGGAGAATGGATGGACGGATGGATATTTTAATTCATTTTCACTTAATTTTCAATAATTAATGCAGAAACTGCAGGAACATTCAGGGAAAATATAATTTTTTTTATAATACACATAATATAAGTCCTCCATGCAATAACCAAAGCAGTGGTTAGCATTTTCAGTATAACTACTTTACCTGCTATGAATGTTGCCAATTGATGTTCTGACAATATCTGCTCTGAATCTAAGAGTGGGTGACTCTTCGTCTTTCCAGGACTTTTTGAAAGGGAGCATTTCAATTTTAAAATTAATTCCGTCATTTGGATCAAGGTTGTATTTTAAAGCAGAAATCCAAAGAATATGAGCAGAGAGAGAAGGTGAAGTATTTGTAATTTTTCTGAGAGGTGTCCTAAACTGGAGATGACAAGAGTGAATGGATTTATATACGGTCATAACATTTTGAGTATTTAATGTATTTTTAAATTGGTGTAATTCAAAAGTAATTTTGCCAAATGTTCATGTTCAGATGGGAAAACACAGTCAGCACAGAAGCTTATAGGAGACCGAAAATTAGTCTTACCCCTAAATCCAACACTCCTTTGTAGTTTTTCTTTAAAGTTCATTCTTGACCTCGGGAACAGGATGTGCGACAAAATAATCTCAACTGTAGAAGGTCCACGTAGCTTTGTCAGAGCTTACGACCAAATGTCACCCATTCTTCATCAGCTAATGGAGCTGGTGCAGGGGTCATCTCATGACCAAAGAATGGAACGTCAGTCACAAGAAAACAAGCGGTCATATATGTGAGTGAGATGGAGATCATGACCCCCGTCTCAGAGATGTCTTTGTTGACGGACGTGAATGGAGTCCGTGACGTTTTCCTCAGACGTCTACTGACCCCTGGTCGATGACTTTGACCCCTTCCCGGTCAATGCTGTGACCTGTTCTGATCGTTGTATGCTTCCAGTGTTCATTCAATCTTTCGTGTCCTTAAAGGGTACAGTTCTGGTATTTTAAAACCGTGGCCCTATTTTGTTTTTTAATTTGGGGGTATAAATGACTAATGGTTTCCAAAAGTTTTGGAATTGGTCCAATAGATCGCCTCAACCTGCAGCCGCAACGTAATCTTTTGTGAAAAGTACGTCCACTAGAAGTGCTTGTTTTTGCCAGGCTCAGATTGTTATTCAAGTGTCTGACAACATTATGGAAAGAATCCCTACAGAGATTTGTCATAGAGTAAGAAGGACTCTGACTCACGTTTCCGCCGTTGTCTCCCTGCAACAACTCACCTCTCGCTTCTCTTTGAGCGACACTTCTGTTTGGTTTAACAAAAAGGATCTTACTTTGTGTATCTTCAAATCTACCGGACCAGTACCAAAACATTTGGTAACTATTTTTCATTTAGACCCCAGAATTTGACAAAAATTCAGGATTAAAAATACCAGAACTACCATTCAACAGCTGAATACAACTCTATGTATACTATATACCATATAACATTTGCTTCATATACATACGAATTCGTAGCTTAATACAGGATTTAGGAACACCCCTACATGGTATCTACTGTAATAGCCTATTACATTTTATGGGCCATCCCTGGTGGTCATTCAAAGGATTCAATTCTGGGTGTAATTTATCCTTAATATGCCTCCCTTAGGAGACACAACCCATTGATTTCAGTGTGCTTGGTAACTTATCAGTGCTCTGTGGAAAATACCCAGCTCTCTGTCTCCTTAAACCTTTCATATTTTAGCAGATAATCATTTGTATAAAATTCCCTACTTAACATTCCTCAGTGGATGGCACAAAATACCATGCAGCGAAGGTCAGATTAAACAGATTCTCACATTAGGCTCTGAGAGTGTTGAGTGCAGATCAAATTTGGAGGTAACTCCCCTTTTCAACATTATTAGTTTCCTGTCTGTGTCTTGTCCACAGCTGATCTTGCTGCTTGGGGAGATGACATGACCTCAGCCTGGTACTTCATTCCCCTCAGTGGCTCCCAGTTGGACTCTGTGTTGACTGTTAGTCTGCTGCTTGTTTTGAAGGCTTTAAATGCGCTGGATGGCCTAGACCTTTTAGGTTAGCACATGGAAAACTCTTAGTGATTCCACAGAGAGCTCAGGCTTTTGAGGTTGCAAGCCCTAGACTGGAAGAGCCCTCGCTTCATCAAATCTGCAAAGCTCATTTTATTCATAAGCATTCTTATGCAAGTTGGCCCTGCTGTGATTGCATCCATGTTTCTGTCGTGCATGTATGGTCAGTTGTTTTGCAACTCTGGAGTATCAATTGTATTTGGGTTGTTATCTTACAGCATTTTGATTGCCCATGGTTGTTTTCAACTTTGATTTATTGATAAACTTGACTTGATTTGGACTTACCTACCACAGCCGTTCTTTTGTTTTCATCTATGTGGAATGAATAATATGCAATGCTTCTTCTGAAACTTTTCCATGGGTTTTTCACGCATATTTTAATAATTCTAGTCTCATTTCAAACATCCCAGTCTCCCTAAAGAAGTTCAGTCCTGAAGTTAATTGAGTCAACATTTAAATCACTTTGTCATGGGGGAAGTGCTGAAGACAGCCATTTCTCTGGAGAGCAAGCAAGAACGTCACAGGACACATACAGTTCTCACACACACACACACACACACACACACACAACCACACACAGTCACACACAGTCACAAAAACTGTCCAGAGGCACCACTTAACAAAATGTACTTCCAGTGTACATGCTTAACCTCAACCACACATCACGAGCAACTAGCAACACAGATGATGGACACAATTTGGTCAGTTTGGTTCATTTAGTCATTACAGGCTCAATACATTTGGCTGGTATGACATGGGAGAAAGACCTACAACCATTGGACGCCATTAAAAATCCAACAGTATGTATCTGTTTACTAATGGATATGGTAAGTATTTAAACAATGAATTAGATCATTTTCAGAGCCAAAGAAAACATGTTTCACCAAGTTTCAAATGAATTCTATTAAATCTTTGAACTGCCTTGAACTAATAAGGCTATAGGCTAATCATTTTGTTTCAAATTGTAGTTTAATACAGGAAATCAATATGCAAAAAAATGCAAATCTTTACAGAGCGAGGTGAAGATTTATACCCAATACACAAAATGAGATACTCAGAAAATATAATTACATATAAAAATGTATGAAGAACTGCTGTCTTAAATTTGAGGCCTTTGGAGAACAGCAATAATGGCGGAAACCCTGTGATTCAGTAAAAGGTCCCATTTTGTAGAAAGTGAGAACTCTCTTTCAAGGTCAGTCATCATGCGTAGCTACTCTAGTGGAGTCCCAGAATAAAAATATAGAGCTGAAATGAGTCACATGGCTCCACTGGCTGCAACTTATATCCAACACACCCTTTTGCGAAAGGGCGGTCCAATCGTTGCTCCGCCCACCGCTTCAGTTTGCTTCTTTGCAGTGCAAAGTTGACCTCATGGTAGCATGTAGCAACATTTAGCTCATGTAGCATTTCATCATTAAGCCAGCTAGCCTGCAAACAATCCGACTATTTTGCCCCAGAGCATTTTTGTGGAGGAAAAAACACAGGCTTCTGGCAGGACGGTCATATTAGCTGTTGGCCTCCAAAAAACCTTGTTTACCTTGCCCTGTTGTCAACACCTCAATTTTCACCCCAAAAAGAGGGATTTATCATCAGGTACGATGCCAGAGATCACCGCTTCACTTCAACAAGGTAAGTGCTGCTTCTGCCAACATGTGTATTATCAGGTGCCTTGGCTCTGTGTGTGTGTTATCCACTTTGTCTTGTGTGTGCTGGCTACTGAGTTCTGCTCTCATGTTATGCTGTTCTCGCTGGTGCTGCTTTTGTGTTGATATTGATTGTGAGTTTTTTTTCCTTGTAGTGACCGAGCTTGTGTTTCTTCTGGTTATTGTTTGTCAGGGGCATTATGATGCTGCTATGCAGTTTATTTACTTTTTTTTCAATTTATGTTTTATTTAAGTACTCGTGTTTTTTTGTATTAGCTCAATGCAAACAACAAACAATAGAAAGTAGAGAGAGTATTCTGACTTTCAGAGCTTAAAAATGACTGCTGTCTTCAAATCAATATGCCTCACAGGAAAGATATTCACATTCCTACATTAGAAAATATTTACACCCAAAGGAATGTGCTCACAGTCAATTTGTGTTACTATTCTTCATATCAGTGTTCCATCTAAACCGCTGGGCTCTTTTTCAGTGGCTCACTTTACTGCTCCACTCAGCTGCATTCATGGCCAATCTTAAGTTCATACCCATGTATTGATGGTCATCGGCTGCTGGTCGGAGCGGCATGGCTTTTCATAAAAAGAGACTATCTACTCCGAGGCATGAATTTCTGATTTTAATATCCGTAAGTTGATAATCATCTGCTGCTTACGTGCCTTAGCCTGCTGCTGCATATCAGGTGGATTGTTCCCTTTTTAGATTCATCCATCTCAGTTCACGGTGGTGTAGATAATATATTCCCTGCTTGGAGATGCTTTGTTTGGGAGTGGCCACTTGCCGGCTGGCACTGCTGGCCCACAGATAGTAGATTCCACAGCATAGACTTGTATCTAATGCAGTTTTAGTAAACTTTCCAAACACATGCTGCGCTGAATTTAGTGTGTTCGTGGTCAAAGTCACCAAATGTCATTCATACTCCTTATGAGTTGGCTGATTGAAATACAGCTGATTGCCTATTTCTAATTTCATCCCAGACACCTGGTGTGTTCATTTTGGAATAGCTTTTAAAAAAGGAGGTAGACTGTTTTATCTCACCGTAGCTCAGATGACTACCAGCTGTTGGGCCCTGGATGATGTTGCAGATCTATGCTGTGATGAAATGCTGAGGATTGGGACATGCTTTACAGGCTGCATCCTCAGAATCCGTGATACATGGGCAAAAAGCAAACATCTCCTTAGCTTTCACGGCACTGTTTGCTCATCTCGGTTGAAGATTGAAAAACAGGAGAAAGCATCAGAGCCAGCAGTTGGCGATGATGGTATCGGCGATGATCTCAACAAGAACCCTGCAGTCCCCCCAGTCGGGAGCAGATGGCAGATGATCTGCTGAACGTCACTCCTGGTGTGGGTTTTGCGAGAGTGGGGATGTGACTGTTTTGAAATAACTGGTGCTTACATAAAGGGTTGCCATTCGTTTTGATGATGGAGATTGGTATTTTAGCGTCCAACTCATTTCACTTGAGCAGTTGCTGACTAATTGCTAATTGCCAGTCATAATTAAAGTGACAGCCACCCAGCGAGCTGCACTCCAAGTCGGAGATTATATGAGGTTATGAGTGATAAGGAATACTTCCTAGAGAGGCGTACGCCATCGCTGTTAACAAAAAAAAAAAAAAAAAAAACCAGCCCCTGAATGAAACTTCACATTGGACTGTCACATCAAATTCACATGCCCAACATAAAAAGAATGATTTGTCAGTGAGTCATCCACCGTGAGGTTAGGCAAAAATTATTAGTGACACATTTGTTTGAAGAGAAGCCCAGGGGGAGGAGGAGGAACACGGGAATCAAAGGGGTTGTTTTGCTGTTTTCTTTCACACCTTTGCCAATCAGAAAAATCTTCTAAGGGATGAAAACCTATATATCGAGGATCAAAAGGGTTGCTGATAATGTTATTGCTATAAATGCTATAAATTTCTTATGCGCTGACATTTCTCCCAGAAGCTGGTCTCGTGTACACTTTGTCAATTTTGATACAGGCTTTGCTTTTAATGTGATCTTCATTGTAGTCTCTCAAGTCATAAAGTTATGAGATAATCTCATCGTTCTTATCAAATCGTCTTTGTCTGAACTTTAGCTTTTCTCATGTCTCTAAACTGGAATCCATTGTCTTGCTTGGCCTGTATGTGCATGTCTTCATTTTCACACACTTTAAACTATCCCTATCATCTAATCTGAGATGGTAGATAGAGACAAAATCTGAAAGTCATATTGTTTATAATGTCACGTGAGCGGCTTGACAAATCTTACATCTGTGTATTAGTTTAACATCTTCTTCCTGGGGCCTTTCTGTGGAAGTGTTATAGACTGCCAACTGTTTGGACTCGGGTCAACAGGGAGCCCAATCCGCATGAATTATGCATGGCGTCTCCTCTCAGGCATACAGCCCTGTCTGTACTGCCACTGCACATGCAGCGCCGGAGACGGAGGCTGAGTTACGGAGATCATAGAGAACAGCGGCGGAGAAGACAGATACACAGAAAGGAGAGAGAGAGGGACATGGAAACACAGAGGATAATACCAAGCACAGAGATGTACGACATGCATGAAAAGAAGACAAGATATTTGAAGGGTCAATTCACTCAAATTCCCTCTAGAAATATTTCTTATGTACCACTACGAGGGCTGCAGCTCATGACTTTCATCATCAATTATTCTGTCAATTATTTTGTCAATTAATTGAATGTTTATTTTATTAAATGGACCCTCGTGATTACCCAGAGCCCAAGGGGATGTCTTCAAATGTATAGATTTTTCTGACCAACACTTAAGTGATTATGAAAATTGTCAAGAGACTCACAATGTCAGTGGATCGCTTATAGCCAGGGGCCTTTGGTGTATAGCTTCAAGGATTATAGTCGGTGAATCGATTATTTGATTGACAGTAAAATAAGCTGAAATTATTTTGATCGTCATCTTGAAGCGAAAATTTAGAGAAAAAATGCTGTTTTCAGCCTCTCAGATATGAGCGGGTCCTGCTTTTCTCGGTTTTATAATATTGTAAATATGTCCTTATAAGATTAGGAATATCTCTGGGTTTTGGACTGTTGGTCAGACAAAACAAGACTTTGGACTTGGAATCATGAGGGACAGTAGTTGCAGTCCTACTTTGGTGCATGTCATCCCCCTGTCCTGTCTGTCTCTAATATTTGCTGTCAGCAATGCCATGTCGATTAATCGACTAATAATTTTGGTACTGGCCACTAGTAGCGTCTGGCTACACAGATAGTATTTGCCCAGTTTTTGAGAACTAAGTCTCTGAGGTTCTTTTTGCCACCAAAAAACAATTGTTCACAAAAGCGAACACAATTTTGTCTGGGCTCTCTAAAGCATTGAAAAATCACATTTGACAAATTCCACGGCAAAGTATTGGTTACACTGGATGATCCACAGCCTTTGCTGTCAGCACTCTTATTGGAACTAAATGTTGTTTTCAAGTGTTTGAGCACCACAAACAAGATTCCATTCATCTCCCATTGTATTGGGATGGAAGCAGAAATCTCAGAACCGTGACACATACGCTCAGCTGCCATTTTAGTAGGAACTCCAGACAAATGCAGTCTGATACAGCAGCCTTGCAGTAAATCCCATCAATGTGCAGTTTTTGTTGAAACTTTCTACTTTTTTGGTCACCCCATTTATAGGCAACCGGGTGTTAAACTGAAACTATCTGCATGCTAGATAGATAATGGATAAGAGGACGAATCTCTTCCTGTAGTTTGGGTGAACGGACTCTTTAAAACAGATGGGGAGGAAGCAATGAAACAGAGATGCAGGAGACTGACCAGAAACGTCATAAATAATGGGGAGAAACCGAAAGGGAGCGAGATGTGGGCACCCGACAGAGAGGGAGGACGAGACGAGCGAGGGAGAAGTGTAGAAGCAGGGGGAAAAGGTAGAGAGTACATGAAAATACCACAGGGAGTGCCGGGCAGATTGGCCATCTGGACCTCTGAGCTGACAGCTTGACATGTTCCGAGAGCAGCGAACGTGGAGCAAATTCACTAAGCAGGGCCCCCCTCGTGACATATGCAACACATTACACAGGAAGCGTAATTAGAGGGCTGGTGGGACCCGCAGTGAGCGTCACCGTGAACAGAACGGTCGAATGGAGATCAATGTTCTGCTCTCTAAATTAATGAGGCTAATGGTGATGTGACAGCCTCGTCAGTGGAGATTGGTGGGGAGCGGGACGGATTCCAACGGCCGTGAATGGAGACGTGGAACAGGGTACAAGCTTATTAAATTACAGTGGACAGCAGAGCGCGCACACACAAACACACACACACACGCAATAAGGAAATGCTTCACACACACATAGAGCTTGAACACAAAAAAAATGATTGATGAATATTTTAATTTGACCAATTCATATCGCTCACCAATAAAGTTATTATTTTCATTATAAAACATACTGCTGAAAGTGAACAAAGAATACAGCTGCTTACTAAATATCAACAAATCCAAGAGGGGGAGGGGGGGCGGGGAAGCGGAAATGTACAAAAGAAAATGAGCATTTTCCAGTGTAGAAAGGTTATGTTTGAAGGTTGAAACAAACAATTCACAACTCAATGCATCTCAAATATAATTAAGAACTCATAATGGATGAAACACAAGCACACGCGGAGCCGCGCACAGCAAACATCTGCAGTCTCTCCGAGGGGAGACACGGGCCGAAGGTTTCAAGGAAAGTGAAGCACGTATTCAACAGAAGTCATAAAATGTAAACAGTGCTCGAAGGTATCTTTCAGACAGGATCTTCCTACTGAAGACTGTCGCTGCAAGATCATTTGTTCACAAAGACGTACACATTACACACATGGAAAAAAAAAAGCCAATTCAGTAACGGAGCACTGCTGGATGTGAGGGGAGGTTGAGGCTTCTTTTTGATTTTTATTGTGGACTTCTTTTAGGACGGTAAATCCTTGATTGGTTACAACCCATGTTCGGGAGAGCCAAAAGCCAAGAAAATGCTCCATTTGGCTCTTTGGTATTTGGTGTTGAAAATGGCAGAAACACATATTCATAAAGTACAACATTAACAACATTATAATTTCAGAAAATTACATTTTACCCTTGACAGGAGCTTTTTTTCTTTTTCCCTCTCCTTTGCGTCTGATTGCCCTCTCTGTCCTCCAAATCAAACTACATAGTCGAGGTTTGATTGCAATTAGAAACAACTTAGAAAAAACTTTTTAAAAAAGCAAACAAACAGAAAAAACTTCTCCAGTCATTGGCTGGGGGATAGTTTGCTTTCCTCTGGCAACTTTTTCACCGGCGTCAAACAATCTTCCAGCTGCTGACTTGATTTCCACCTGATGGAGCGGATTCCTTTCTACTGACAGGTGCACAGAAACTCCTTTTTTATATATATTTTTCTGCTCCAGTGAGGCACATTTACACCATCCTAGCCTTTGATTAGTCTTCCTTTGAAAAAAAAACAAAAAAAAAACTGAAAGAGATTGAAAGATGTCAACATGATGCTTCATATGGAATCAAAATATGGAAACCCACTTTAAATTATACACAGCTGTGTTAGCAGAGCGGTCAGAGCCACTCGTTCAATGCGTTTTCATTAATGATTCATTGCTCAGTTTACACTTTTTAAAGCCTCTTGAATGTGTACAGTTTTTGCCTGTGTTTAAAACAATGCCACGTTGTCCTCATGGAGACAATAAGCTATTATAGTCTGTACAATTAGCTCTCATGTTGGTTATAACCATCCAATAGTGCTCATGAGTCTTCCTCCGAGGCTCTGCTATTCACCATAGGACTGCATTTCCACAACCATCTGTGTCAGTGTTTGTGTAGTGATGAAGCACGATGGGATGCAGCGAAGCTGATGACCAAAGACCATAGGCTGAAAAAAAAGACATTATAAAATCTTGAGAAAAAGCAAAAGACAGTATTATCTCCTCTTTGTCTTGGTCAGTGGTTGCCCTTGTTAGCGTGGAGGACCATTTTTAAATGCATCCGTGAATGTGAATTATGGGAGTAGGATCCTGATGGCTTCTCTGCATATGTCTCTCTCTCTTGTATCCCTGTTTCCATGTGGTTTGCTGCACCATCCAAAGCAGTTCCTTTTTTTGGGGGGTGGGGGGTGGGGGGTGGGGGGGGTTAACGAATGGTAGACACATCTCCCAGCCAGGAACCAGGTAGAGGGCGTGGACACGTGTACTCATTCTGCAAGGCAAGGGAAAGAAACAAAGTTAAAACCATTTAACAGCTGGTCTGTGCCAGTTACAGAGGTGGTGGTTACAATGTAAAGTTAATTACAGTGCCCAGTGATTTGATAACAGTACAATGGGGCTGTGACAGTGCCAGCAAAGCAAATTAGGGTAAGCAATTAAGCAGATGATGAAATCCCATGTGCTCAGATATCTTAGAAGGCTGAGGTGGAGTGACTCGCCCAATGTCTTTTAAATGAAAGCCCAACACAGAACTCTTACAAGTGTTCATTTTGAAAAGTCAATCTAAGCTTAAATTATTATTATTATTTTTTTTTTTAAAAGCGTGTTCAGTTGAGCCAGCTCAACTAAACATTATGTCACTTTATGTCACGTTGTTCCCAACAACAGATGTTTCAATTAGTCAAGCACTGATCGGCTCAAATATATAACTATGTCAGTGTACGTAAGTTAAGAACATGACTCGTGCCAGAAGTTGAGGGTACATTTGCCATATTTACATATTTACATATATTCAAAACTCAATTAGTCTATAGTATATTTTCTGATTACTTCAAAGGGACCAGCTTTCACGTAAAGAGCATTTTCTTTTTTCAGACGACAGCCATATTGACGGTGTAGGGGTTAGAAGAGTGGCCAAATGAGCTATTATTAAATACTTTAAAAGGATGCAAAGAATCATGGGAGCAACTTTTACATTCACGGACTATACAGCCATATGTAAATATAAAGCAGTGAAGAAAACATCATGTTATGATTCAATACATTTTCAGTTATGCAAAAAAGACATATTATTACATTTTCAACGTCTTCCCAATGTAATGTGTGGCTACACCCCTATAATCAGTCTAAAATGCATTTACTTGAAATAAACAGGCTCGTTCCTGTCACACAGCATATTTGTATCACTAGGAACAGTAAATTAGAAATCATGACAAGTGAATGATTCGGGACCTTTAAATGTCAGCGCTTTCCCACAGGTCAACTGCAGCTTGTTGAGATGTCGCAAATTAGTAAGAGATTTTGACATTTTCCTCTCATTTAAGTGCTACAAGCTTTGAATTGATCCCCACACTGAAAGAGGCAGAGGCACACTCGGCCCACATATCCAAGTTTGCCTCTGAGCGTTTGTGCTCTGAATCCCTCTACTTTACAACTTAACCTTTAAAGGAGCCTATTTGCGACTTGGCTACAGGTAAATCCACATTGCCTTAATAACACAAACGCTGTGAGTTTTGCCAGGCTAAGCAATTTTTTGTTAAAGCTTTCAGAATCTGCTCGAAATTATGCCCGGCTCAACTTTTTGCTGCTCAAGCCGAGATTGTTGTCAGTGTGAAGCAGATCTCTGTAACATAGGGCTCAGACGAGTATGCCCTGAGCAGAACTTTTATTTAAGCGTTATCAAATAGGCTGATAAGCCTTCACTCAACTCTTTATCTGCCTCTCAGGTGGATGTGAGTGAAGTGAGGGCGGCTGCACAAATTGCCATGCCTTAGACAATTTCAACGGAGCACAAAAAGTGACAACAACTTGCAGCAAAAGCTCAGGCTGTGCTGAGAACACATGCGCATTAACAGGAACTCTGAAGCAGGCAACACAGACACAGAAGCAGAGGCACACAATTCTCTGAACAGGCAGACAAACACCTAAATCATCCTAACGATGAAATGAGTAGATCATCTACCCAGTTAATTTTTGTCATTACACAGTATAATCAATATTATAGACACGTTTTGCCCCATTGCAACTGGTAATGGAGCATGCACTGACAATGACGGCTTGTTCATTTGGCATAACTATGGAAATACAAGAGGGTACAAGAAATCTATGATGACGTGAGAAAACGATGGCAAGTTATACTAATGACTGTATGAATTGTACATACAGTATATTGTATAGTCTTATTTAGCATTTGGTCCAAATCTATGACATGTTAAAGGTCATCCAACATTCTGCCAGTTGCGTAGTTTTAAAAATGTTCAAAATGTTCATTTTCACACTTTGCTTTGTAGAGCCTGAATCAGTCCAGTGTGCAGTCAAATGCAGTGGCATGGAAGCAATATGAATTAATTGCAGTCACATCTCTGACATCTGAATTCAAGACATCATCTTCACATCCCTTGTTGAGCGACTGCAGGTTTGCATTGCTTGTACGATAGTGGCCACAGGGTCAACTGACTGTGTGGCTTATTGTGCTTTATTTGATGGTAAACCTTGACCCACCGTTTTACTTAATTTGTCCTGTTTCTTTTAGTTTCAGTTCTGATGCTGTCATAATGTATTATATAGTTGTTTTTCGGCACAGCTCAAATGTTTGCTTCGTGGTCACGGACATCTGAGCTGTTATTTGCGAACACTCATTATGCTCCTTCAATGTGATTTTCTTCAAGTGTTTGGTTAAATGAGGATTGTAATTCACTCTGCTGCTCACACCTCTTCAAACACTTGCATTGCAAACAGCCATTAGTTGTCTAATGGCTTTCAGCCATAAGTTGGAGACAGTGCTTTTTACATTACTTTGCATGAAAGGACAGGATGGCTATAGATGTTTTTGTCCCCAGACTCCGCCAGTCCTCATTACTTCAAGATGGACTGCTCACTTCCTTTATGGCGACAAGGAAGACATGCTGCTGCCCAGCCAAAAGGAGCTTTAGTGCTTCACCTCTGCACTCTCCCAGAAGTTGAACTTTGCAGTGGTAGAAAGGGAACTGGCCTCTGAAAATACTGCTTCTACTTCCATGAAAACTGCACAAAAGTAGGGGAGTTCTTCATCTCCTATAACAAGGCCAAGGTAGCTTCCTCGGTTTTAGCCAAAGTGGGAGTTATGACAAGTTGGCAAGGGCCCAGGATAAACTTGGCAAAAACTATGGTCAGGGGTCCTTCCTTCCCACTAATGCAGGACGGCAGCATGGGGTAGAATTGTAGCTGTTGGCTATTTATATACTGTTCAAGATCTCTGAGAACCTATGTCACTGGGCCACAAGGAATCTCCTCTGCCTCCTCTGCCTGCACATCACATTTCACGCAGAAGAAATGCTGCGGATAATGTGATGTCCAGAGACAAGCCAATAGCTGTCAAGATACAGCCTGAATTTGAGTCTGAGTTATGCAGAGAAAGAGGATTTGTTTACCTCAAGAAAACACACCCACTGTCCCATAAAAATCTACCCTTGGGAGTGTTGTGTTTGCACAAGCCCTATAGCAAAACAAGGCTTCTCGTTGCCTTTCTTACCCCCGCATGAGCTTCTAGTTGTTAGAAAAAGAAGACAAGAGAAGCCGGCGGTGATCCTGGTGGTTTCAGACTGGACAGCTTTCCCTTGATAGGCAAAGATTAGATTACTTGGCTGATGTAGCCACGACCCATGGTCAGTCCACTAACACATTGTCACAGTAGATGAATTACATGCATAGCGTCCAACCTGTGGTGTGAAAGCCTCGGAGGGTTTCGCTTGCGAGTCTACAACTGTCATCTGTGGTGGTGTGTGCATTCTGGAAACACACCGTACGAAGAGACAACATGGGAAGCTTGAATGATTCCTGATGCTTTCTGAAGGCCCGCATACAACCTATGAACAGTTGTGCATGATATTATTGGAAATGCCTCTGTGCAATAGTGCTTGCTATAAGAGCGGATCTGGAAATGTAGGTGTAATTTTCGATGTATGCGTTCGTACAGGGGAGACTTTCAATGGACCGCTACGACCCGCAAGGCGAGGGTGACATGACCGACGGGGGTAGCTGAGCTAACACTACCGCCTACACACTATACTGCTCCCATGTTTACTGCCAGCTGACCGCTACGGGCTGTGCAAGCTGTTATTGCATTATACTATACACTACACAAGCTGTGGGTTTGACTAAGTTGTTTCATGAGTTTTTGTTTCACAAAAAAAAAAATGTTACAATGGACAAATTTGAGGATGAAATGATTATTGATGTTGTCTTTTTCCTACGGTGGCATTCAGCTGTGTCTTCTGTATTATTTGACATTTCTTCAGCTAGACATTCTGAGTTTGTGCAAGTCTTTTCTTTTGGGCAACAGACCCACACATGAAGGAATCTGAGGGAGAATTGTATGAAAGCACAAACGCAATACAGTAACTGAAAAGTAGCTTATCGTGGGGGTCCTTCAGTTCTCTAAATCTGATTAACTAGAAGTTCTGTTTGCATGAATATTCATTATGGAGAGATTTTAGAGGGAGGTTGGCTTGCTACAAGTCTTTAGTTGGTTTCTCATCATCGTTAAAACTAAATAAAGCAGAGTGAAAGAAGAAAGAAACCAGACGGCACGGAGCTTTACTGCATCTTACACATTTTGCACTAATCTTTCAAGGTCTTTCAGTTTTATTCATACCAACCTAATAAGCTGAAGCATTATACTGTAACTTTGACAAAGTACCTGCAGTCTGGCTGAATATCTGTAAAGACTGGAAACAATGAACCTCATACACATGACTGAGCTGTGTTGGTTTGTCCACACCGCTTTGAAATCACTGCATACACAACAACACTAATAATCATAATTGAAAGGCACACAATTATAAATGCTGTTCCCCTTCTCTGCAGGCATTCCAAAGGACAACTGGTCACTAAGACTAAGACTGCTCTTTTCAAGAACACAGGTTACATGTCCAGAGCTGTCCCTACATCCATCCGCCCCCTCTAACGCCTTTTATGTGTTTTTAATTAGGATACTAATTAGCAGGATACGGACATGATGTAATTAGGTTGCTCTCAGTCAGGACAGCTGGACGTAGCACAAACATATGCCAGCCACTCTCAAAGGGACCACAAGCCTCTTACTCCACTCAGGGCTCCAATTATGCTGTTCTATCTCCCCACCCCGTTGCCCATGTGTTCGTGTGAAGTTGCATGTGCCCTTCTTTCCCTAAAGACCATGAAAAGGAAATAGACTGCATGTGTCACTTCTTTGTGAATAGTAAAGGTAGTGAGATAATTGAAATACTGCAGCTTTGGTCTGGAAAACATAGCAAGGTCTACGCAGTAAGTGCATACGTCTAGTGTGTTCTTGCATCGTCTGTGTTAGATTCATTCACTCCATCAAGACTTTCCGAGATCATGGCAGACATGGATCAGGTCTGATCTCGACATGCGATACAGACAAAGGATGGCAAATGAAAGCACCACAGCCAAGCTTATTTCTGCTCAAATACAAACACAAGGAAACTCGTTCTCAGGAGCTGATGCCTGTATATACTCTTGATCTCTGCAACACAGATGCTAACACTTTCTCTGAAGCTCTCTCTCTCTCTGACACGCAAACACATGCTCCATCTGATTAATCAATACCCAGTTATATTTCTTTCTTAATAAATTGCAGTATTGATTCATTTCTGTTTGATGTGTCAGTAGCCGGTAAAAAGAACATGACAGTACCTAAGCCGCTGTGAACAAAGGCGTCTGTAGAAGTTGGTTTGGGGTAATTGGGATCTTCTCTTTGATAACGAGACAGTGTTCAGTGGAAATAGAAGGTAAATTAATGAACTTCCTGCTAATGGTCTGACAAAAAGCCATTCATTAAAGGCTTCTAATGTTGTTTTCAGCAAGGTCACAGCAGTCGTGCCTGACTATTAACACAACACATCAGTGATGCAATACATGTATCATGAGAACATTCAATTATCTTAATTGTCTTTTTTTTATCTAACTTGTGGCTCTCATTTATTTCAACAGACATCTGGGAAGAATGACATACAGACAGTATATTGCACAAACTATTTGTTCTCGTCGAAATGCATCCCCGTCCCCCGTTTTTACATGCATAAGTGATGTGTACCCAAATTAATATTAGTGTTGAGAGCATGAACATATGAATGTATAAATGTTGACAGCAAGTGCAATATTCTGCCTCCAGCCATTCTTTATGACTAATATTTAAAATGCAAACTTTGCAATGAATGCAATCAGAAATGTTCAGGATACCAATAAAAGTGATGGTAAGGAAACTGTGTGGATATAATACCACAAACACATCATTACAATTTGCATGTAGTCGCTGGATGCACAGCGAACAGAGGCAGTTTGATTGGCGTGTAAAAGGGCGAACACTTAATTGTAGTAACCTCATCACTTAATTTGTACTACAGCAGTACCAGCCAGCCATATTATGGAGTTCTAGCAAATGAGTATACTTTTGTGCAGCTCAAATATTTTCAGTTGCTAATATGAAGATGTCTGTGTGTTGGGTGAGACAAAAGGAAATAATCTCAACTGAGCTTAAGTGCGTTTACCCTCTACACTACCCCTGTCTGTAACAACACAAAATATAGGCCTATTTCATTAGAAGCGATATACTGACCCACATGTAAGTGGGCCAGCGAGAGTAAGCCGCTCTAAAAGAACATCATTTGAAGTTAAACACAAAGGGATTTTGCGTGTGTATGCATTGAGCGAGAGTTGGCAACCGTGGTCTAAAGGTAGAGCTCAAAGATCTCCCAGAGGAAATCTGATCCAGGGAAATGTGGCTGCGATCAAACTGAGCATGTCCCTGATGAAATGCTCGGTGTGTGCGCATATTTATCTAAGTGCATGTTCATCTGCGCTTGAGTGTTGTGATTTATGATGATTGTGATTCATGCAGGTGATGCATGGCCACATTAGGACGAGCAGCAGCACCCCCAACCCCCCCCCCACATGCCCGAGTCTCTGTCTGCATATATCATGCAGTACAATATATTCTATTCCACATGTCTGGAACAAAAACTAAATAAAGCAAGAAATAATGTCTTACCCTTGTTAGGACACATGTATCATCTAATGAATTATATATAGCTATGTTCTGCTAGCGTAATTGAGGACGTGGCCACAGCTTCATCCATTACTCGTGTTATTCCACTAATACCATACACGACTTCCATGTCATCAAATTAAAAAAATCTTGTTTTATTTGGTTGTATAAGTTATATTCCATCTTTCTCTTTTGTTACAAATACTATAAAAACATTTTTTATGATTGACCTTTATTAGCTCCTCAGCCGCACAATTTTTGCTGCTTTTGTTGCTAAACAACATGTAGCCCTTCTAAACATGAAAAGGCTGATATCAACTTGACGAGTATATGATTGTGCTTGGATTACAGGTTTTCTTATTTTAAGTCTTGACCAATTTTGAAATCTATTTCTTTCATGTTTGGAAGGGCTACATGTTGCTTAGCAACAAAAGCAGCAAGAATGTAGCATGTAGCATCTTGTAGCATGTTCATGATAATAGAAATAGATTTCATTACACAAAGCTTCAGTGATTATCATGAACATGAACAAGAATACAGAGTAGTGTTGCGCCATGGACAACAGAATATTAAGAGGATCTTTCCAGCCGAGATATGCATCATCTAACTTTCCCTGTCTTATGCGCACAGGCTCACCTCGCTCCCTACTTTCTCAACCTCCCTCCATTATCACACACAGTTTAGCACACAGTTCTTGCTCTCTCTTCCTCTCTCACACTTGAACTTGTGAACTCTCCCCATCTCTTCAATTCCTGTGCAGGTAAAGACATGTAGGCCTCAGCAGTTTTGGCCACAGTTTCCTTTGCTTTTCCCCTACAGCTGTCCTTCAGACCTGCAGACAGGGCTTAAATCCTGCCGGAACAGGATCCGGGACCTCCCAGATTTGGACCGGCACCTATTTGATTTGATCCGGCACCTCCTTTGTCACTATCAAAATCTGTAAATGAATTTGGTTTTAACATATAATGTTATCTAAATTCGGGGGTGCGAGTGTAGGTGTGGGACGCTGTCTATATTACTGAAACACAGAGGAGGAGATTGATGATTGACAGAAGACGTCACTTAGTTAATTTTCTTAGCCTGCTTGTTTTTTGTGGTTGTTAATAAAACTTTCAGCCCTAATTCCCTTTTCCCCCCATTTTAGAAATCCGCAGACAGACGGGGAGGGACAGGGAAGTGAAGGGACAGAGAGAGAGAGATGCTCCTACATGCCTCCCCCTGCTGATTTTGAGTGATTAATGCGAATACTGTTATTACAACACATAAATAAATGATGGTTTGTGATGACAGTTTAGTTTAGTTTTAACAGCTAGCACCTAGGCGTTGTCCAAAACACTATGGATTTTTGTGTGACTGACCCGTAGGAACAGGACCCTCTCCGACACTTGTATTGCCTATCAGTTTAATTTTCCATTAAAAAAATTTTTGTTGGCAGATAAATTGACATCTTTTGTCAATTTCCTACCTTTTTGGATTATGTAAAAGAAAAATCAAAGCATTTTTCATGTCCTCTCGTGCGGTGCAGAAACCCGCTCAATTTCTGTCCGATTGGCTGATAAGTTGTCAGGAACAGATCCAACTCTATCGTCAAGTGTGGTGATGACACTGTAGTGGCAGGCTGGATCACCGACAATGATGAGAAGGCCTAATTGGAGGAAGTGGGGGAGAGCAGAGCCAACAACCTCTTACTAAATGATAGCAAAACCAATGGGCTTGGATTTTGGGAAGAAGCATCGCAGAAACTTCACACCCCTGAACCACAACCTCTATCCATTGCATATAAATGTATAGTTACATCTTCAGAAGGATAGTGTATAGTTTGCTTTAGAACTGTGACACACTGTACGTACATTTTCAGATTGTTAATACACATTATTCTTTGTGTATGTGACAAATAAACCTTTGAATCCTTGAATTCAAAGGTTGATTATAGATAAATTAATTGGATTGGAATGTCTGATGTTGGCTGATTCAATGAATGTTATACCTGAAAAATCAAGGTACTAGCTTTTGATGCAAAAAAATCTTCTGAATCCGATACTCTGATGAAGCAGTCCAGCTCATTGATTTTCAACAGTGCACACAATGTCTTAATACAACCGCACATACTGCAAGGACATAGCTTAGTCACTAGAAACACTATGGAAACTCTTCCAACAGTTGATAAATTTCCATCTTCTCTTGGCATATATCATCCTACTACCCAGCCCTGCTGTGCACTGTGTACCACTATAAGACCGTGTCTGTGTTCAAATCCAAATCTCTCTCTGTTCTGTCTTCTGGGACCCCGTTGGAATCCGAGCAACACGGGGTTCTGCTTTTTGTCATGTCGGCTCCCCGCAGATCCTCTCATCTCAGCTCAGGACATTCCCTCAGCTCTTCTCTGCAGGCTAACACTCCGCTTCCACAACTGGGTTCCTATGCTTGTTTTGATAAAAAAACAAAATGAGTTTGTCCTTCATAGTTGTGTTAGGGAATAGTGGGTCATGTCTGAGTAACAGGTAAAAGGCATCAATATGCTGTGATTACTCATAGCTACAAAGGTGCCACAAAACTGAAGTACATTTTTCTAATTTTCTATTATTGACTTTTATTTTTGCATGAGAAATTAGACTGATAAGTGTTTGACTGCCTGTAATGGCTTGCTGTATGAAATAACCCAATAATTACTAATTGAGGAAAGGAAAAGTCACCCTAAATTAGAGTTCATGTGTATTATTTCTGTGGCCAGAGACAGTTCAATTAATCAACATTTTATAAGCATGAATAACTCATTACCAAAGCCACAGAAGGGAACCAACACTCTGGTTTGTGATTTCATATAGTGCAAAAATCTGCAGCAGCAAGTCTTCTCAGCTTGTGTTCAGTCTCACAAAATGTCCTCAATGCCAATGATGTGAGAAAATGTCACTTGTTTTTGTGTTTGTGTCTTTCCTTCTGACACTGACTCAGCAAACGTCTTTATATGTAATCAAAACCTGCACTTGTTGATTTAACGGAATTCTGTTCGGGCCTGTCTTGATGCAATACACTGCATTTTAATATGATTAAGTATGATCGAATTGTTGTAAACACTTTTATTATTCCATTATTTCTACTGGACAGTATTTTGGCCACTGGTCGCAGGAGGGGATTTTTTCTGGCATCAGTAAGAGACAAAGATGTAAATTAAAATGGACTCAATGTAATGATCATGAGAAAACCCTTTTTAGATGATTAATTATACTCGGTTTGGACTGATATTGGCACCATCTCATTATATTAGAGGTAAAATAGAAATCAGTCAACTCAAATGAAGCCTTTCCAACAGGCCATTGTTTATTCATAATGCAATGCTGCTGTAGTTTATATACTGTGTATGCAGGGTCTTCAGTAATTGATTTTCACCATGGTTTGTGAGTGGAAGATAGCTTCTTGATGGCAGTGTTACGGCTGGCTGTAGATAAAGTGAACCGGATAGAAAAAGGGTTCGAATCCAGGAGTTGTGTCAAGGTGATTTGACGTGATTGTAGTCAAACTTAACTGATGTCAAATACCATGTTTACTGTAGCTGTGATAAAGATTCATAATGATATTTTAAAATGTATGGCTAGTATGCTGCACTGTGTGGTGTACCATTTGGCTACATTTTTTTAAATCAGCCAACCTTTTTAGTTTTGACTAAGATTCAGATTCAGATATGACGACTTTGTGAAAACATTTCACTTTGTATTTAATGCGAGAATATTGAGGTTTTCCTATTCACTTCAACATGAAGACATTGTTCGGGAGTCAGCATCTAGCAGCCATTACAAAAACTTGTACATTGGATACATCATTGCTGGCTACATATTAGTCTCACTACATCCTCATAAAATTGTCATAAAGTGTCATTTCACGTATGTAAAACAATCTCGCTTACACGTTGGTGTTGAGAGAGTGTTGGTCTGTTGTAGCGTGATAAGGAGGATGATAATACATTGTTTTATATCTTTCACAAAATAACTGACTCCAATTTTACCTCTTTCAATGAGAAAGTAATGAACCTTGACACCTTGAACCTTTATACAAGCCTCTTATTGTATAGTTATTTTATTTTTTATATATATATATATAATATATAGACCATTTCCTGATTTCGTGGCTCACTTGACCTCGGAGTCACAAACAGGCCTGCCAGGACTCAAGGACGACCAATGGACAGTTTAGTGACAACTGACCATGCATGACACCGACATAGCACGGACCCTTTTAAGGGCCAGTATCCCAGGCTCAGGATGATCCCTGGATTTCAACGAGAACTCATATAGGAAATGAGGAACAAAGGAACTGACTTGGCAATGAGAAATCTAATTTACACTAATTGATATGTGATGTTTAATCCCCTCTCTAGGAAGAATGTGAAGCTTTGGGTCAACATGCTGATTCTGATGCTGCTACAATAGAAACTGAACCAACAGGAACAGTTTACACAGACCTGCCAGCCCATAAAAGATAAAGATGGGATGTCTTTTTTCTTCAATAGCTCATGAAACAGTAAATATGCATTACATTTACAAATTAATTGATCATAGCTTGCAATAAGACAAAATCTCACACCCCCTTAGAGAGCAAGTGTGTCTGTGTGCCTGCCGGTCACCCCTCCTCATCTCATCCCTCTGAGGGGGGAGAAGGCAAAGATACATTCCTGGGATACAAGGAACACTGACATGTATTATGCTTTACTTTACTTTCACTACTTTATCAATTTGCTGTGCATACATGTGTACATATGCATATATATAGACGTATATATTTACATATGTTGTCGTATATAATTGCCATTTATGCCATTTAAACATGGGTCAACAGTGTCTATGACGAGGTGTTGGGAGAATGCCACACATGTGGTAAACTTAATTACCTAAATTAATTCTTTAGAAAAGAAATTGGAACAAAAAAAATAATTAGGACCAAATGGAGGTGGGATGGGAGGAGTGAAGTTTCGCAACCTGGAACACGGCAGTGCGACATTATCTTTTTGACAACAGCATTTAAGCTTCCCACCCTGAGTGTGATGTCAAAGGAAAATGGCCGCCGTGTGATTGCGGTGAATGGGGCCAAAATGTCACAATTGTGCCTATTCAGACCACTATTTCTCTTCTGAAGAACAACAACCTGTATCTCATTCATGTTATTCTTCCACTCTGGAAAAACAACTTTGTAACATATTGTGCGCAGGGCATTTGAATTTGAAGACAATGGTGCAAATTATACGAAATCACAGGAGACTGGGCTCAGAGTGAATGGTGCCTCATTCAGTTGTCTTTTTGGTATTTGTTGAAAGAGGTTAGAGCATTAGTCATACTCTTTCCCACCCAGGAGTCTGAAACAGCTCTGACCTTTTGATCAAAAAGCTGTGTGTCAAAATTTCTATTGGTCTGATAAGTATCAGTGTTGGATGGTATCAATTATTCCATGACACTGTCTCCCTATGTGATGATATATAATTATTATCTCAGTTTTTACAAAAATAGATGTGTCAGTTTTAATGTTTTGTGTAACTGTGAGGGCCAAATGTTGACGACTCCCCCATTAGTTTCCCGGCTTGGTTAAGGCAGGATAAAACATGACATCTTAAAACTCACATTACACAAAATTAGATGTCTGGTGCAGACATGCTACAGAAATTTAAATGCATCCAAATATAACAGGAGTGCTCTTATCAATCCAACAGAACACAAACACAGTTTTGTATTTAGGCTACTGGGTCTCTAGTTTCTAGTTTTCTAGCCAAAAGGACAAGCATGATTCATTAATTTTTATGGGGGATTTTTTCCAATTTTGTTTAGCTTAATTAATTAATTTGCTTAATTTCGGTCACTGCCATGCTGACGCAGTGCCAGTGACAGAAATGTGTTTTGCTGTGTTTAATGTCTTTGGACACCAGTGGAAACTACAAGGCATGTGTTTTTTGTCTTCCTATCCTTTGTTAAAAGTTCTTAATGCAAATCCTGTTCACATATTCCAAATCAGCTGTGACTTATGATTATAATAGGACGTGATCCTGAAAAACTGCCAAATAGCTGCAGGAGACATCTTTTTCATTTCCCTCCCTTCCCACTGGAGTGGCTGTTGACACTTGCCAGAGGGTGCAATTGTACAATTAGCACTCCTACTGCAACTGCTAGCGACAGTGTCATACTCAACTGTTCATAAATAGCAGGCATAATGTGACATTTAACAGAAAATGGAATGCAAATTACATCACGATCCTGAATGTGATACCTTGAACCTTTCCATTGCCCTGTTATAAAAACACTATCAGAATACCAACCAACCCCAATGTATTAAAATGGAAACCCTAAAATTGCAAAGTTTTGTATCAGATGAGTAGACATATTAACCAAAGAAATCGTTATTACTGTTCTGTATTTAAAAAAAAAAAAAACCTTAAAGACTTAAATGCATAAATTGAGAAACACGTAATAAGAGCATTCAAGTCTTCCTTCCCACACTAGATTTACAACCTCAGACTGTCCCTCGGAAGCTCATCTACATGTGTTTGCCATTTAAGTGGACCTGTGTGGCGTCGTGTTAGCATATGCACGCCTTGTGTGGAGTAACAGGCTGTAAGGTTCATAATGGGTAACCTCTTAAAGGCTCTCTCATATCATTAGTTTTTACAAGAACTGATTAAAGAGGAGGGGAGTCCAATTTGGTGGAGTGATGTGAAAGAAGAAAAAATATATTTAATCAGGGACTCATGCCAAAAGGCTAATAAACTGGCAAAATGTAACCAGGGCTAGACAATACTGCATGTTTGGTAACCATCACATAGACACTGAATATCGGCCTGTTTTATGAGTCATCTGATCACTACTAGACTGTATATAACATAAGCACACCATTCTACTGTACATACTATTTATCAGGTTCTGTTCACACTGTAAATATCAAAGTCACATACCGACATATCATGGCTGCTTTAACATAGTCATCTCATGACACTTTACAAATAGAGCAAGTCTAGACCGTACTCTTTCTAATGTTATTACAGAGGCCCACCATGAGCAAGCACTATGGCGACAGTGGCAAGGTAAAACTTCCTTCCACATATATCCTTGTTAAAACTATAAAACCTGCTTTACATGTGTAAAAGCATAAATGCTTAATAAGCCAATACATACATATCTGATTTTATTCACTATAAACAATTATAAAAATTACAGGTTGAACTCTAACCTGTGGAGGTTACAGTTTTTAATAATTTATTGATTTATTACACACTATAAAATTGCAGTGGGCTAGTAGAAGGAAATGTCCTTATAAGTGCTTACAACTCTACCAAAGTGTGCCATAGTGTTATAAACTATGTATTAATTGTTAATATACTGCTTATAAATGCAAAAGAGGGGGTTAATATGAAGTGTTCGAAGTATACCATAGTACTACTATAGTAACCCAATTATTGAATGATCCAAATAAAGTGTGATGACATGTAATAACAAATTGTATTTCATATTTCTCAACCAAGACAAATGACTTGGCCTGGTCAGACAACATATTATATTACAATGTGTATGACAATGTGGTGATGTGATGCAGTGCTGCAACCATCACGTACATTGATTGATTCATCTGTTGATTATTATTTGCATTCTTCAGATTGAGCTGAAGGTCAATCTGATCTACATAAACAAGCAGTCTTCTGATTGCTTGTTTAGTCCACCAACAGCCCAAAATCCAAAGATATTCTATCGTGTATTCATGTCAGCTGCTTTCTGTTTGGGAGGGGTTGTCATTTTGTGGTAACCGATACCCGTCTGCATAATTTTCAGTTGATACAGAAGTTGCAGTGGTTGGAGCAGTTAACTTAGCATTTTTTATGCCGTTGAATTTATTTATATATTCATTTATGAGTTGTCAATTCTGTATGTAAACATGTAAACAACTTAACCCAATCAAACTGCTGTGAATGTTTTTTTGTATTCAGTGTACATGAATACAGCCTGATCTAGCTGATGGTCAGAACTCTTTCTCTTCATTATTTCCCTCTGTTACAATGGCATAAAATGTAAACTTTTCAAACAGGGGTCTCTCTAAGTAGAAAAGCAACTTTAGGCAGCATTTCTCTGTTCTACAAAAAAGACTGGCCTCTGTGGGTGGCTGCGGCTGCTGCCTGATTCCAACAAACGAACGTTATGCCTATAGGCCATCATTCAAAAATATGTGATCTCCACAAATGTCTCTGCTCCCTTCTAAAAACCACACTTTAATAATTCAAACATTTGCAGAGAAAGAGCCAGAGCCTCCTGAAATTAAAATTCATGTGACAAGAGGAAAAAAAAACGTACTGCAAATACAGTATATTTTCAGAAAGCTACTTACAGCAAAATGGTCAAGGCAAGACAAGGTCATAAAATATAGACAATGTTGTACAATAGTTGCAATAAAATATGACTCTGATATAACACTGACAAGTTTTGATGAAGCACTCCAGAACAAATAGAATCCATATTGTGGCACGAAGCAGGTAGAGAGATAGAGAATGTTACAAAATTACCTTGACAAGCCAAATAATGGCTCCCCTTCATTAAAAAGGCTGAAGGCATGAACATCCTTAATACCAGAAGTAGCGTGAATTTCACAAAATGATAAAATACGGTATAAACTACTAAGGGCTCTTATTGTGAAATATCTGAAGAGAGAAGGGATTTAAGGGCTTCCATGTGTACATCCGCACAGTTTCAAGGCTCATGAAAGTGCAGAGACAGCTTTGTCTCAATCCTTCATCGTTAGGGTAAACTGGTCATTGCTGTAAGCGTCCTTACGGAGCTGCAGCCCAGCTCTCTCTGCATAGAGGTGATTTCATGCCACTTCTTGCCCGACTGCACATTATCCACCAACCTCATAATGATATAAATAGTACTTGGAATGGCATGGTGCCTCCTTATTCCCTCTTTTGATTCCAGCTGATTTCCTGCAGGCTTTATTTTCCCACATTGTCGAAACTCAGTTGGCTCACAGTTGGCGATAAAACTGCAAACGAGGAATCAAAGGTGCTCCAAGGGAAGCTTAAATAAGACAAATGGGTTGATTGGTGTGTATGCCCATTCCCTGTAGGAATACAAAGTTACACTAGGGCTCCAACTAACAAATATTTTCATTATCAATTAGAATTATTTTTAATGATTAATCATTTAGTCCAGTGGGTTTCCAAAAACGTCCTCCTCCAAGGGTTCAAATCTAAGGGGTGGCGAGATGATTAACAGGATAATAAAGAAAAAACGAAAAAACACAGATCTGCTAATTATATTATATATGCTAGCGGTCGGTTCAACACTTTGGTCCAGACTGAAATGTCTCAACAACTATTGGATGGATTGCCCTGAACATTACTGGCATTCATGTCCCCATCAGGCTGATTTTTAATGACTTATGAGTGATCCCTTAACTTCGCCTCTAGCAGGTCAAATAAGGTATTATAACCAAATACCTGCAAAACTAATGACATCAGCCTCGGCTGCACTTTGTGTTTAGTTCTAATTTGCAATTGTTAGCACACTAAAATGCTAAACCAAGATGGTGGACAAAGTAAACATACCTGCTCGAAATCAGCATGTTAGCACCGTCATTGTGAGCATGTTGCCATGCTAGCATTAGCATTTAGCTCAAAGCGCCACTGTGCCTATGTACAGCCTTTTCTCTAGCATGGCCGTAGACTTGTCTTGTTTATTATAACATCCAAGTAAAGTGACAAAATGCATACAAGAGGGACCCTGAAGGCTGTGTTTTTTGAATACATGCCATATGTACGCTGAGAGTGCTATGGAACGCTGTAATCACACCTGTCAGTCCCCTTCACGCTGGCCATTAAGCTTTACCTTGTACAGTGACTGCACTGTAAGACGTGGGGGACCTAATCAGAATCAGAATCAGAAATACTTTATTAATCCCCGGGGGGAAATTGTACAGTAATCCACACTCGGTATTCAGTGAAGAATGTAACACTTAAGGGAGTGTAACATTGGAAGACACCAACAACTCGGACTGCTAAAGCCTCATATTAGCAGGCTGAACTTAGGACTGTGGAGAGTTTGTAGCCCAAATGCATTGTGGTTGTGACAAAAAGGAATTACTTCATGGCCAGTATGGACAGGAGTGCGTCTGCAACTAATGGATATTGTGTTTTTTTTCTCTTAATGAATCGTTTGGACTATAAAATGCATAAAATTGTGAAAAAAGCCAATCACAATTTTCCAAAGCCTAAGGTGATGTCTGCACATTGATTGTTATGTCACACAGTCAGATAGACCAGATTTACTCTCTATACACCATATTAGAGCCATTGTAGGTAAAAAAAAAATATATATATAGTCAGAGAAAAAACTTCCAGAGATTAAAGTCGTAAAGGTTTTTTCTTTTTTAATTCTTGTAAATTTAGGACTGAGTTTTTTCTCTGAATATTACCCCCTCCCTGGCTTTTTTTAGAATTTTTTAATCCACAATAGCCCTAATACGGAGTCGTAGTATTTACCGTCACATAAGACAAAGAAAAGAATCCTAACAATTTAGAAGCTGGATCTAGGTAATCTCAGGTAATCTTTGCTTAAAAGTGACACTAACAATTAATAGCAGGAATTCACTTTGTAAAGAGGCTTTGTGAGCGTGTGTAGGCAGGTGTGTTGTTCATTGTAATCACTTACACTATGCCGTGTTGTAATGTCATCTTACTGCCAGTTACACTTATTTCCATACGTATGTATTCGTGCTGGCTTTGCAGTTACAAAGACTGTGGTAGAATAAGATGTTTGTGTGTTTTTGACAGAACAAATGAAGGTGGGTGGGTTGATGCTACTTTTATCTGAGGATGAAGTATACAGTGGCTGCCAAAGCCCGTGGCATGAGGAAAAGGGGGGCAGGTAGGATTATAAAATTCAATTTAGGGCAATAGAGGGGGTGGATCTTTTATATAAGGTGCCACTGAGCGGTTTTCCCCTTTTCAGTCTAAGACACAAACACACATGCATACACACAAAAATCTGCCGTAGAATCTTCTCTCTCTCTGTTTTTGTTTTGATATCCAGTAAAACATAAGATTCCCTGTTTGTCTTAGCTGCAGGGCCAAGCCAAGCTCCAGATGCTGCTAATAATACTCTGCTCATTGGGTTTAGTGTTGAGTGAGTATGACTGTATTTCTGCGTGTGTGATAGGGAGGAGCGCCCTGGGGTAAAGAACCACGTTTACAACATTTCAACACATGCATCATCATCCTGCACAGCCTCTGCAGGGAGGAGCTCTTTTGAGGATGACCCAGCAATCGAGGGAAGAGGGCATGAAATTGCCCCTCTGAGATAGTTAAGAGGTTGTTGCACCGAATAAGTGGAAATACTTCTCACCAAGGGGCATTGTCGTTCGAGTAGCTGTTCTCACGTCCGCATTTTGAAATGATGAGAAACGAAGATGTTTTCAGTTTTCCTCCGTTTTGTCAACCAGAAAAACACTTGAGCCAAGCAGTGAAAAGCATATATCTTGCCCTCATTAGCCCTGTGTTGCCATTAATAGCGGTTCATTTATTGGCTGACAGGAGCAGCATGATGTTGCTCCCACTCAAGTGTTACACACTGGGAGTTTAGAGGCTGCAATGAACAGAAACAGAAAGCTTTCTATAAACTATCAAAACCTCTTAATAATTCAATCTCTTAAAATTCTATCTTGCTTGATAACAGAAATGATGAATTGAATAATTTAAGGCCGGAGAGGATTTCATGATGCACACATTAAAAAACTGCTGTTTCTGTGCCTGCGAGGGGGGAAAAAAGTCGGAGAACAAATTATTTAACTGGAATCTGGAATATGAGACCTACTGTTTATTCACTGAGATCTTTCTCCGTGATGCACGCCTGCTTGCACTTAAGCTCTTAATGGTTTCTTAAAACTGATGAGGTATGGGGGAGAGGGAGCGGAAAATGAAAGTGTTCTTCTAAATGTTTTTTGGTGGAACGCGTGTCAAGTGGAACGGAACTGGAGGGGAAATTAGCCAGGGGACATGCAAAGTGAGCGCTGTGGCTGGCTGTGTGACATCCTTCTCTCTTCAAAGCTGTCTGAGGGGAGGAGGGGTACAGGCACAGTATCTCTGAGAAGGCAGGGAGTGCCAGCTAGAGAGACGGTGAACTGGCAAATCTGTTTTTTCTGTCTCACAAGAGACCTTAGTTACCTAGTGCTGATTTCTTGGACTGTTTTTGTGCTTGTTTATACCGTACAAGTATTTCCATCCATTTACTAGTCCTTCCAAAGTTATACAGGCTTTAGTTCAATTTCGACCATCTCTCATTCAAATTAATGATGATTTTATTGACGCTATCGATGCCTGTACCATTAATCAGTGTAGATACTCCTCCTTAATTCTAATGGGATTCAAATTCATTGTATTTCAACTTAATTTGATTTACTTATTTTCAAAGTGACCATGGCATATTATTGTTGTTCACAGGGACATAGAGAGAATTGTGTGTGAGATCTAGATCTACTGATTGGCTGTCTATCTTGCATGTGGTTTGTACAGAAAACAAATGCGAAACACAGCCAACATACGGCCTTTTGTCTCATCAGTGTTACCTCCTAACAGCTGTTATGTAGCATTAACTGGACACTGTCCTCCCATGGAAAACAACGCAATTCTGCAATGTTCTGTGTTTCCATTCAAGTGGCAAAGCCCTCGAGCGGCTGTAGTAATTTTGACTCTTGTCCGTCAAGGGGAAAGTTGGGTGGTGTTATTGTAGAGCCAGAGAGAGATAGTAGAGTAGAGTTGAAATGCACCTTTTGTAAGTCGCTTTGGATGTAAGTGTCAGCTAAATAAATGCAATGTCATGACGTCCGGGTGAATGGGTGGGTCAATTAAATGTGAGACTTTGCCAGGGGAGACGGCTGTTTGTTCCCTGATCATAACCAAGTGATTATTATTGTAACCATGGCGATGGCGACCCCTAATCTTAATGAAGTGGTAATTTTAACTCAAAGGTGTCGTGTTTGAGACTAAACCTAACCAAAACTTGACTATAGCATTGTCTGATCATAAAACGGATGGTTTGTCTTGGAAGACAGTGACATATGATGCCTTCCTGCAGATAGCTTATATGTATATTGTACATCCAAGATGGCGCCGCGGATGGCTGCCTCGGTCTAGGAAGAGGCGTTTAAGAGTGGCAACAGAGCAGAGTTTAAGGAAGCCAAGTACAAGTTTAGCAAGGCGGTGAGGGAAGCTAAACGACTGTACTCAGAGAGACTACAAAACCAGTTCTCCTCCAACAACTCTGCTTCTGTGTGGAGGGGGCTCAGGCAGATCACCAACTACAAGCCAAGAGCCCCCAAATCTGCTAACGACCGACGCCTCGCCAACAGCCTCAACGACTTCTACTGTCGCTTTGAAAGACAATGGGACAGTCCTGACACCATCCCCCACACCATCACCCACCAGCTCCAGCCCAACAGCCCCAACCCCCTCATCACACCTGGGGCTGAACTCTCACACCTCTTACCACCACAGCTGCCCCCCACAGCGCCCCCCACTCCTCCAGCATCGACACCTCTGTCTGTCCTTGAAAGAGATGTGAACAGGCTCTTCAAGAGACAAAACCCGCGTAAAGCTGCTGGACCAGACTCCATCTCCCCATCCTGCCTGAAGCGCTGCGCCGATCAGCTGTCTCCGGTGTTCACGGACATCTTCAACACCTCACTGGAGACATGCCACGTGCCAGCCTGCTTCAAGGCCTCCACCATCATCCCCGTCCCCAAAAAACCAGGGCCCACAGGATTAAATGACTACAGACCCGTCGCCCTGACCTCTGTGGTCATGAAATCATTTGAACGCCTGGTTTTGTCCCACCTCAAATCCATCACTGACCCTCTGCTGGACCCCCTGCAGTTCGCCTACAGAGCCAACAGGTCTGTAGACGACGCCGTCAACTTGGCTCTACACTTCATCCTCCAGCACCTGGACTCCGCAGGATCCTATGCCAGGATCCTGTTCGTGGACTTCAGCTCTGCCTTCAACACGATCGTCCCGGCTCTTCTTCAGGACAAGCTCTCCCAGCTCAACGTGCCTGATCCCACCTGCAGGTGGATCACAGATTTCCTGTCTGACAGGAAGCAGCACGTGAAGCTGGGGAAACACGTCTCAGACTCGCGGACGATCAGCACCGGCTCCCCTCAAGGCTGCGTTCTTTCTCCTCTACTCTTCTCCCTCTACACCAACAGCTGCACCTCCAGTCACCAGTCTGTCAAGCTCCTGAAGTTCGCGGACGACACCACCCTCATCGGACTCATCTCTGGAGAGGATGAGTCTGCCTACAGGTGGGAGATTGACCACCTGGTGACTTGGTGCAACAGCAACAACCTGGAGCTTAACGCTTCAAAGACAGTGGAGATGGTTGTTGACTTCAGGAAGAGCGCAGCCCCACCCGCCCCCATCACCCTGTGTGACTCTCCAGTGGACACTGTGGAGTCCTTCCGTTTCCTGGGCTCCATCATCAGCCAGGACCTCCGGTGGGAGCTGAACATCAGTTCCCTCATCAAGAAAGCCCAACAGAGGATGTATGTCCTGAGGCAGCTGAGGAAGTTTAACCTGCCACAAACAATGCTGGTTCACTTCTACACCGCCATCATAGAGTCCATCCTCACCTCCTCCATCACCGTCTGGTACGCTGCTGCCTCCACCAAGGACAGACGCAGACTGCAGCGTATCATCCGCTCTGCAGAGAGGGTGATCGGCTGCAACCTCCCATCTCTTCAGGACCTGTACTCCTCCAGGACCCCGAGGAGAGCAGGGAAGATCGCTGCCGACCCCTCCCACCCCGGACACCATCTGTTCGACCCCCTCCCCTCTGGCAGGAGGCTGCGGTCCATCAGGACCAAAACCTCCCGCCACAAAAACAGTTTCTTCCCCTCTGCAGTCAACCTGACAAACTCACACTGACACCCCCCCCCCCCCCCCAGAACACAAACACAAGCTATACGTTATATTAACGTACATCACACCTGTCCCCCCTGCGTTACATTAACGCACCCACCCCCTACTGGACACTTTACTTTACTCTGGTCAAAACTGCACTGTTTGTTATCTGCACTGTTTGTTATTTATCTTGTTTTTATTTATTTATTTATTTATTTTTTATTTTATTTTTTTTTTTTTTTAATTCTATTTTACTTTTTATATTCTACTTATTTGTTATCGAATCAATAGCACCTTCAGACCACAGCAAATTCCTTGTAATGTATGTTACTTGGCAATAAACAGTTTCTGATGTTCTGATTCTGATTCTGATCATTCTGGAAGGCAGTTATAAACCACGTATCTTGCCGTTGAATCTGGAAGACTTGCTGGGTAACGGTGTTTGCTTTTACTTTGCTATCCCACTCATCAGAGCATTTCAACCTGTCTGCTGTATCCACAGTCCACAAAAGATAAACTCAACCACGACGCAGTGACGCAAACTCAAGGAACGTGTCATCAGAACTGAATGGCTGTATGTACAGAAAAAGTGGGCAAATTGAAAATGCTGAATGTTAAATGAATGAATGAATGGCGTTCAAATACCGTTAGCAATACCGACTGCTTCAGTAGCTTATCAGTTAATTTTGACCAATTAGGAACCAGTACCGATTTAAAATTGGTACCTACCCCTTAAACAACATTAAACTAATGTATTTATTTCCCAGCTGTCTTTCTTTTAGATATTTTAGTGTAATCTCAACTGCAGCAATCTGGCAGACATTTGGGGCCACACATAAGTATGAAACTATAAGGAAGCATGTGTAACTTAACTGTGTTGAACTGTACTATTATCATTAACTCGATTTGCAATTGCTGAAGTTGATTTCTTAATATTAACTAATACCACTATATATTTTTGTATTGTCCAAAAAATACTTAAAACCATTCCATAATCTGAAAGTGAGAATGCACTCCAAAACTTGGCTTTAATTTATTATGATATCATTTACTCTTGAATAGTTTGATGTGTATTCATACAATTTGCTCTTAGTAAATGTTTTAAAAACGATTACTATATACAGTTGATGCATGGTGTCCACTGCAGTGGACAAATCAAAATAAAAGATATTGGGGAAAAAAAGTTATTTGCATGATTTTTCACTTGTTTAAAAGTAAAATCAAACAAAAAAAAAACATTAACATTAATAATTCATGCATGAAAGGGTTCAAAACTCCATACAACGACAGAACATGAACATGACAGACTAACCCTCAAAGCAATGAAACCAAACAGTGTTCTTCAGTGTAAATGTGGTCGAAATATAGCCAGATATCACTGAAGAACTCAGTATGTCAAGTGCTGAATTATTCCCCACAGCTACCGATGCAGCCAGTACTTTCTAAAGATGTTTTTGTCTTTAATGGCTAACCTAGTTCATCAGTTCATAAAGCAAACCCCTGCTGTCTTTTATCAGCTCATGAAAGAAGAATCTACAGTATATGAATATTGTTGTTTAGATAGAACTAACAACTTTATAAAAAGCAAGCAACAGTTAATCTTTAATGTAATCACTTGAATCTCTTATAGCCATTTAATAGAAAGTTAAGTAGTGGATTATAAACACTCTAGTACTATTATTTGTGGTTCCCCCACATCTGAATTTTCACCAGAGGTGTCTGATTAGACCTCCTCTAATGACTGTGTGGGCCTGTACACACCATGCTGGATTGACATTTTTCTGACTCAGGAAAAGGTAATTAAAGTAGATATGAGTAGTGGAGACAGAAATGGTAAATTAATGCTATTCCTGTATGTGTTTGTGTGTGTGTGTGTGTGTTTGTATGCACGCGCCCAAACTTCATGCTACCCCTGCAAAAGTCAGTGCCCCACTTGAGCCAACCCAATCAAAAAAGTCTGGACTCGCCACTGTGATAAACAATGTGGGCTCCTGTTTAATTTGCTGATTGTGCTGTTGTTGGATTTGCCAGAGCTGATGGCTTTGCAGTCATTTTAAGACCAGTTTGTTCACACTTCTGTATTTCCTTTCTCCAAGTAGGAGATGTTGTAGCTGTCAGAAATTCCCATGAACTCCAACTCAAGACGACCTGAACTATATTACCCATTCAACTGCTCACATTGGCATTCTGATGTAAATGCTGGCATTAGTGAATGGATTTTGGTGATCTCAGCAAACTCCATCCAACTTCCACTTGAACAGAAGTCTAATCAGCCAGAGTAAATGATAACACCTGTCTAGGTTTGCGGGGACTTTTAAGTTTGGAGTTTCCAGCCCCAAAACCGTTTCACCAAAGTGAAAGAGACAGCGAACCGTTTCCTGCTGGGCTCTGACACAATTCTGTGCAAGTCTTGACAATACCTCACTGAATCCCAGCCACAGCAGGGTAAATGTGTTGTGTTGGCTTTTGTTCTTCCACATTGCCATCCACAGGGACTGCTGGTGCTGCACAGACCCATAATGAAAGGCACAGCCAGCTGTGCCGGCCAGCAAGGTGGCACTTTCATCAAACTAAACCAGGCTTATGCCACCTTCTAAATTATTAAACACCTGAAATAAGCAACAGTGTAGAACCCCCCCAACAAACCACAGTACACAGCCGTCTGTGATTTTGAAAAGGAGAGATTGTTTTTGAGATGATAAGGTTTGGATTATGGTTATGTGGAGAGAGACAATATACTGACACTGATTGCGACAGAAATACTTGCAGTGTTAGAAGAGTGAATCCAAACAGAGCTTTTGTTTTGTGGCAAACAGTCTAGCTGCATATTGGTGCCAGATGTCTGACACAGCACGCTCAGGACTGTACGTACCACTGCCTAAGCCTGGGTCTTTCAACCTTTTCTGGGCCTGTTCTTGGGTCCCAAAATAAATTTGCAAGTCATAATGTGTATTTGTTTATGACATACTATATTATATTTAGCACAGGGCAGCAGCTTCAAATTTATTATACATAAATGACTTGCTTTTCTACCCATGTCCCAGTAGGATTGTAGAGTAGAACTGGATCACTCTGGATGCACACAATTAGCTTCTACAACAATATTCTCTACAGTGAGATTGATGCCGTCAAAACTTCTGCCTCCTGTCAATGGCGGAATGCCATTAGATGCACACCAAGGAGGTCTCCATATTAGGTGTCAAAGTTGAACTTGGTGCATTGAAAATATTGGCTCTACACAAACTTGCATGTTTGGTGTCAAAGCAGGGTTAGCTATCTCTAGCGAGCCTACATATCAAGCAACGAATACAGATTTAATTTTTTTATGCACACTGCACAAGCCCCAGATTTATTTATTCTGAGAAAACTCTGCAACTGCATTTTCGATCTCTAAAGAATAGCTCAGTATTGGGCAGATGTTGCTGAGCATGCTCAGGGACTCGGTTCTGTGTTTACAAAACCAAAGGTATCATTCTTTTATGTGTTTTCAGTTCTATGGTATACGCTACATCAAGCTGTGGCTCATCTAGTAGCACAAAAATGAGTTTTTTCCTAAGCAAACATAATCTTCCTGAAAAAAGAACGTACCCGCCCTGCCGTGACGACAGGAGTTGCAGTTGAAACTGAAGAAGTATGTATGTGGAGCTGCTGACTTTTTGACAGCAGTTAAAACGTTCTGCATGAATAGCATCCTAATTGGCTTTACATTTAACATTGGTTTCACCCCTTAACCACCACTGGACTGGACCGTTTTTGAAGTGCTTCTTCACTCAAAGAGAGCACCTACGGGACAGTCCAAGTCACTGATTGCTTGATTAGCTGCTACCTTACTAAATAATATGCATACAGAGAAATCTGTCAGTGAGGCAAGATGCAACAGACATCGATTTGGTCTCACCATACTGTTCTTTACCATTGCCTTTTAAAAATACATTACAAATAATCTACTGATGCCACTGCAGCTCCAAATGTTAGGGCTTATCATGTAAGTAAACTAGCCCTGTTGTAACTGTCAAGCTTTACTTCTGAACAAGAGGAAAGATGTCATAAGCAAATTGCCGGAACTGCATGTGGGAGCTTAAGAACAATTTTACAGCCGATGTAAAAAGGTAAAAGCTGGAACTGCTCCACTGTCAATACCAAGAGAGATTTATGACTTATACAGAGTGAACTGACTTGCTCAACTTGCTTTATATTTATTTGCAGTAAGGCTGACGGATCCCACAATACAATATGTAGGATTTAGAAAAGATAGACTCCATTACTGTAGCACAGGGCATTCAGTAAATACAGAATATCACAAGGAAACATTACTTTTTATTTCAAATATCAAATCTTTTTCTTATTGGCATTTGTTCATTTACTGTACCTTCACTATAATGAGATAATGACATTATGAGCCCAAAGACATTTAGCTATTGCAGCTTACTGTAACTAGAGGAGAAATTACCGTTTGAGGTGGTATTATACTCCTTGTTGTCAGACATTTTGCAGCCTTTTTTGTTTTTTGTTAATTGAAACAGAATGTTAATTGAAACAGAATGTTTCAATTAACCTTTTAAACTTTTAAACTTAAAACTTTAACTCTGTTAAACCCATTAGTGAATCTGTCTAAAAAAGCATGCTTCCTGAGATCAAACAAAGATGACCAGTTTTCAGGCGGGTGATTGTAATTACCCTGGTTTATAAATATACTCCTTATCACAGCAGAGGGATCCACATTTAAGCCATATCATAAACTTTGGGATTACAGTAGTGCCTTGCCTCTGTGCAGATTACCGTAAATCTCCCCACATAACTGAGGAAGTGTGTGCCGTTCCAGAGAAACTCAGATTAACATTGAAGGACAGTTAAAGTGCACATCCATACATGAAGCCGTGCAGATCACAAACCCTAGTCACCTATAATGGATGTGCAACCTCGTAATGAACAAGTTAACTCCTCTCACTTTGCCATGTGATAGCAAAACTGTCAAATCTCGATCAATACCAATGCACTTCATCCACCCTTGTAGTACATTTTGCACGAATTGATTATGTTGTCTCTTACAAACGGAATAGAGTTGTGGCAATTTGTAAGTTTGCATTAGTGATGTAAAATAAACATTCCCAGAGAAATATGTTCTGTAGACACACATTAATAGCAGTGCATCCGCCCCCCAACCCTCCCCCAAACACAAACACACACACACATAGTCAAACACACATGCCAAACAACAATGAGCCATGCTGATGTAGAGTGGTGTCTGCAAAATAGTTAGACAGTGTCCAATTATCCATGGTCCCTTAAAGTTGACATACCATGAAGAACATTTGCAAAAGTGTAGCTTTAAAGTGAAAATTTGGATAACAAACAATACAAAGATTAATTGCTGTTAAGCCACACTCAATTAACTTGAGAGAACACAAAATTCGATATTGCATTGTTATAACTTGGTCCTCTGAACCCATGTTGTGCATTGCTTCCCCTGAATCAGATTATTTTCAAAGTTCCACTTTAAGGTTTTAAAAGTAAAACCTGAATAATTGGAGACTAACATTTGAAGTCAAGCGTGTTATGAACGAGGAGTCAAGGGTGCTTAACTGTGATTCAACAGTGTCTTTTTACAGGGCATACGTGATAAAGGATTTACCTCTCTGTTGAGCCTTTGTATTTTGATTTTGAGTTTTTATTTTTAGGCTGTTGCGATGGATCATACCTCACACTCCCTGGAGCCAGAAATTGTGCAAGTGCAGGAGCCAGTGCCATTGCCTAGCACCTCCAATGCCTCTGGTGTGGCAGCAGGGTTGTAGCTCATGTAATACTCTTGGAGCTGGGAGCTCAGGTTCTGCTCAGGCTCTGGACTCTTTTTGCGACGCTTCCGCCCCACCATGGATCGCTGCTGCAGCAACCTGGTTGCACCTGGATAGCGCCGCCACAACACATAGATAATTGTCAAGAGTAGGGACATGGTGAAGAACAGTGCCACACTGCCTACCACCACTTTGTGCAGAGTCATGTGCTCTATCTCAGGTGGTGGTATGGGAGTGGGTCGAGTGCGAGCAACTGAGTCTCTTGGGTCTTTGCTCATATGCCCTGGAAAGGTAGGATGAGGAAGAGGTCGAGGTCTGAATGGTGGGAGAGGACCAAAGGTACTGGTTGGTGGCATAGGTGGAGAGCCACTAGTAGGGGCAAAGGTTGGTTCAGCGGTGGCTTCAGAAATTAGCTCTGACATTGGTGAGGGTGTTTCGGTCAGGACGTAATCAGTTTCCTCACAAATACCATGGCTCCTTGTGGCTTCCATAAGTTTTTCTCCCTGGAGATACTTTGGGCTGCTGCATATCATAGTGGTGTCTTTACTACCCCGAAAATTCCTCAACCAAGCCACAAGTGGGCATATGCCAGTTCCACAGTCCCACATGTTCCCAGCAAGGCTGATGGAGGTCAGTGAGATCCATGCTGACACTGCTTCCTGAGACACATTGGACAGTTTGTTGGATTCCAGGTTGAGAACTTGAAGGTTGGGCAAACAGTGAAACACAGCTGGGTCCAGGGTCTGAATTTCATTTCCAGACAGATCAAGTTTCTGCAGTGTATACCAAGTCCATGGAAGGCCCTGGTTGACCACCCTAATGCGGTTCCACTGCAGATAGAGTGATCTCAGGTTGGCTAAGCGTGGAAACAGAAAAAAGTTGATCCGTGAGAACTGGTTGTGTTCCAGATGCAACTCCATCAGCTTCTGTAACCCCAAAAAGGTGGTGCGGGTAAGAGCCTTGATTCGATTGTAGCCCAAATCCAGAAACTCTAAACTTCGACACTCCAGGAATGCTCGAATTGGGATGTTGGAGAGACCATTTGAGCGTAGGTGTAGGTTTTGTAGTTTTCGTAAGCCATGGAATTGACCTGGCTGCAGGATTTCCAATTTGTTGTAGGACAAATCCAAACTGCGAAGATTGGGAATTCCATGGAATGTTGAATTGTGCAGGGATGTGATCTTATTGGAGCTCAGTATTAGTTCTTTAAGCCTTCGGACACCCTGGAATGCTCGACTGTCAACAGATGAAATCTGATTGTGGTCCAAGTATATCCATAGAAGCTGGCCAAGGTGAGCAAATTGATATGGTAGCAGGGTGTGCAGTTCATTGTAGCGCAGGGAGAGGCCTTGGCAGCCTACTGAGATGTTTTCTGGGACATCTAAGAAGCCAGCTGAATCACAATGGACAGTTTTCCCCTCACATCGGCAGCTATTGGGGCAGGTGCGCTCACCAAAGCTAAACAACAGGGGAGCTCGCAAGAGGAGGAGGAGAGGAAAGAGGAGGTGTGTCAGTCGTCCATCACACAGCAATGGACCTATAAGAGAAGAAAAGACAGAGAGACAAAGAGAGGAATTTAAGGAATTAGATCAAGGCACATTTTTAGATGTTATTTGCAAATAAGCCATGGGAAAGTCAAAAATGGAGTATCCTCTGTCAACCAAAAAGGATTCATAACTTTTCAAACAGATTGTGTGAGAAGTCAAGTTCTTTGTTAAATAGTACCTGAAAGGCTGAATCATATGAATGGAAAAACTAGATGAAAAACTCTAAGTTGATTTAAGTAAAGGAATTATGTTCTGAACATCATGCAAGGTTACTGCAAAATTCTAACTTTTTGAAACTGATTTCTGCAGGAATACAAATGGAATAATGCAAGCTCCATAAGAATTGTTTTCTGGTGCCTTCAATACTGATACTCATTCTTAAAGCAACTATAGCAAGAATCACAATCCATACTTTGCATACCATCCTTTTTAGTCATCCTATGAACACAGGTCTTGACGCTGGTTTCTGCAAAAGTGCACTTAATTGTAAGACAACCTCCAACAAGTTGGAAAGTTTCAGATGATCATGTAAAATTACTGTTTTCTCAGGATAGTGAAAGCACTCAACATTCAGTTTTGAAGACTTGACACCATTTGCAAGACCAATTTGACCCGTGTTTATTGACAGAGAAAATAAATCTTTTCTACTTCACAGTGAGACATGCTCTGACATTTCTTACACTCTGCAGAGTTCTCAGCACTCTCCATCTCCTTTTTCTTGGACAAGCTAGACCCCACCTTTCCCCATTTTAGAAGTTTTCACAAAATCCATAAAGGGTCAAGATTCAAGGACCATTACACAGGTTTTTTAGGTTAAGTTCCTCCCACACAAAAATTACCTGGTACCCTGTATGATCCAAACTGTAGTTTTAGGTATATCAGGACCTGAGTCCAATGTCCTGTTCACTAAAAATGACATTGTGTCACATTTAAGCACTGATGACACAGTCCTATATTGTAATACCTAGCCTATAAACCTGTCATGGAAGGCAATCAAGGACTTTTTTTCATGGACAAAGGGTGGAATGTTCTTGACTGTCCGAGTCAGTCACCTGATGTAAGCAGCAGCAACTTAAAGCTGACAGTTGAACCTTTAACCTCATAGTCTTGGCTGATTTCAAACTCTACATCCTGCAGTACAGAGCCAACACGTTAAAAGATTTGTCACTGTCCTAATACATTCTGACTGCACTATATGTCAAGGGACACATCCTTGACCCAGGGCTCTCATCTGATCTCACTCTGAGTAATGCTCAGACTAAGGATATTCATATCTCAGGACAAAGCTGCTTTCAAATGTACTGTTACGACCCCTCAGGCACCTGTCTGCACTCGGCAGGTTTTGCGGCAGCTGCTTTGCTATTAACAGCTACAGATTTGACAATTAACAATGAGGAGCTTGTCTACAAAGGCATGAAGGGAGGAAGGTTGTTAATTTTGTTTGGACAGGTTGGGATGGCAATGTTTCTGAGGAGGAAGTGGGTGAAGGCAGTGGAGATAGAGCAGTTGTTGCAACAGGGATATAATTAGGTTTTTTATATTATAGGGGGTTTCAAGGTCTAGTGCTTTTTAATAATAATAATAATTTTGATAATACTGTTGCCACAGGTATGGCATTTGTAATTTAAGTGGTGGGAGAACTATAATTTATTGAATTTACATGATTGTCTGTATGTGTCACACGATAATTACATTACCAATGAATCATACAATGTATTGACATGACCTCAATCATTTTTGGTGACTTTGTAACCAACTTTTTCGCCATCATAATGCCAGATAGGGTTTTTCCTACCATTATAAGACTTGGGCCCAGCGCCTAAACTGAATGTCAGTTTAGAAGAATAAGTCCAATTGGACGTAAGCGGTTTAAAAGCCACACTCCACAGCTCCGGTAAAGGAGAGCCCATAAACGTGAACAAGCCGGTATGTCGACTTTGTTTAAAAAAATGGCAAAGTGACAATACAACTAACCTAAAACATAACCATTTATTTAGGATATTTTAATTTTTTCTTTTTTACATTCCAATTCTAATGTCTGAATGTTGTTAAGAAATAAATGTTAATTGCTCTTTGAAAGGGTGTACTTGCATCATTATGCTATTATATTATCATTATATCGGTGGCATAAAATGGTCTTAAAATGACAATATAGTTTTCAATTATTTCTGGGACAGTATACAGTAAATAATTACACTGTAATTGTCATTCTATTTTAGTATTTTATGACATTAGATGGTGGTTGACTTTTCTGTTCAGGCCTTTGAGTATTCTGTTTAGTTCATGTCTTTTTTTCTCATTTGTACTCCACAGCACATTTGATTTTTTTGTTTTTAAAGTTTTGTTATTGCACAAGCTTTAATCTCTACATATACTGTACAAAAACAAAGATTATCTTCACCTATCACTTCTCTTACAGTTGGATCGCCAATATGAGAAAACACATACTGACAGAACAAGGAAATCATATTCCTCATGTTTAACATTAGCATTAATTAATGCATACTTAAATATGACTTATGAACAGTTGACCAGAAATTAGCTGCACATGCAACTGGAACTGACTACTTGTACAACACACACATTTGTACTGCTACACTTCGGAGGACCCTCACTGACACAATGCATTCCCTAGCTCCTAACTGTAGCCATCACTACTACATACATAACCCCTATCCCAATACTAACCTCAGCCATTAAATCAAGTCTTAACCCCCAAACTGTAGGGACCGGACAAAATGTCCTCACTTTACGAAAATGTCCTCACTCTCAAGGTCTAATACTCAAATTGGTCCTCACAAAAATAGAGGTACAAGGTCACACACACAAACACACACCAAATGTTGTGATTTGTTTTGTATAAGCATAAGAAGTTACTGTTTGACTTTGGTCAAGGTTTATAAAATGACAACAAGTGAATGACATGAATACTAAAACGGAAATGCATCATATTACTGTATACATACATTTTGGAGAGACATATTATTTTCCAGAACTGTGTGGACAGACAGACAGACAGACAGACAGACAGACGGACATCACTAAAGATAAACGGACAGAGGGAGCCTATAATAATATAATAAAATGGCATGAATTGATGTTGCAAATGTGTGAACTTGTTGTCACTTTATATTCACATTGACAGTCCAAACTGTAAATGAACAGTAAATAAAGTGCTGTTACTCTTCAAGCTTCAATATATAGCTTTAATATATAGTAAGCTGTAAACATAAAAAAACAAAACAATTTCATACTAAAATGGGTAACTAGCATGCACTGTCCCACATGATCTGCATTTATTGCATGTCACTATGCTGTACTTTGCTACAGGCTGGTTAGTTTTGAACCATAAAATGACCAAACAAGGACAAGCACACAAATTAATGTCCAAAAATAATTTTTAACTGGTGATTGAATTTCATGTATTGTTTTAAAATATATACACAGTTTTTAGCCATCCTTGCAATTGGAATTTCTTCCACGCTGCAATGACTTGGGGGTTGAACTGGTATCCCAGCTGTAAATTCTGCTCAACATGAATTAGGGTATGTGCGCTAGAGCATACCATTGCACAATCTGCCCATTACCATGTAACTACTAGAAGAACACTCAAAAACAACACATCAACACATACCTCTGCCAAAGCTGCGCAATCCTATGCATTTGTTTTAATTAATTTTATTAATACAAAATGTCAAGAAACAGCCCTGGGATACATATAGATGATTTTCTAAGTAGTTAGTAGTTCAAATGTCAAAAATGCTCAAGTATCAAAACTTTGTAACTGTTGACCAACAACCAGACAGACAATCAGACACTGTGTTGTGCTAAACTTGATGTTTAATGCTTTTAGAAAACTACCATATCAAATTAAAGAGAAAGAATGCAAAATATTGCTGGATTTTCAGGAATATGCCAGAACACAAGCAAAACGTAGAGTAGGGAGGTCCTGTGATAGTGAGTATATGAGAGTGAGAGAAGATGCACACTATGTGAGAGTGCGTGCTAAAAATAAATCCCTCGAGTCCTCCAAGCAATAGATGCACCGCCACTTCCATCACCTCCATTAGGTACTCTGTGAACTGGCCAAGCATCCACAGCACTATTCACCGTCATCAGTTTTCTCCTAAACGGTAATCCCATTGGAGCATTTAAAAAGGTCTGTTGTGAGCCCCTTAGGGAAACCTCACTATGTCAAATCACTAGAACTACATTTGGGATCTTGCGTGCTTGTGCCCCAAACAAAAACACACACACACATTTTAGATGGTAGAAAACTCCAGGCTGTGCGATGTGAGAGAAAGACACAGCATTCAGCCACTGGCTCATTGACACCTCTGCATGACAGCATCTTTAATTAGTACACATTGGTTCGGCAAGAATTTCTGCGTAGGCAGAAGACTAATAAAAACCCACCCACCATTGTGGCAGTTTGGGTCGTACTAACTTAAGATAAGGATAGCTGGTGCGTCACTGCCAACAATCACAAGTCACCTTACAAGAGCGGTCTTAAAGGATGATTCTGGTTTCTGAATTGCAAGAATAAAATGACAAGATACAGACTGTGCAGGTGCCAGCGACTAAGCCCACCCCTGGATGACAGAGACTCTGGTTGTGGCTAATTGCTCTGCAAGTTGACCTAAACACGACTCTGAGATGTCATATCCTTTTTATTTTTTTACCCACAAACAATACTTCAAAGACAAAGTGGAGTAAAACACAGCCTTATGACAGACCCCAGTCTCTGTTAGGATGCTAATGAAAAAACAGACAGACAAAAGGGGATAAATAAGAAAGCCAGATACTCAACAGTGCATCATGTTGTCCCAAAATTAAAACACACACACACACGCACAAGGATGCCCGATTGCATGCACATGCATACATTTTAAGGCTGAAATGTTCTATTAGAAAGCAAAATATATCTCATTAATTAAAATAAGATTAAGCGAAATGATTCAAAATCTCCACACGTCACTGCGGATTAAGTTTGTAAATAAATAAAAATAAAATGCTACAGCCATGGTTCAGGGAGGCATCGCTATCTGTTCCCTCTCAGAAGAGATTTGATTTCGCGTGGTACGCTACACACATCTGTGTACCTGACTCTCTCTTCTCAGTAGAGCATGACCGATCACAGCCAGAGGGGTTTGGAGATTTCATATCTCTTGGAAGTTAAATCTTGGAGATTTGAACAACCTGTAGTAGAGCAATACAGAAGTATACTATACTAGTACACTATACATTAGTGTAATTATCACAAAGGTAAATCTGTTCCGAACAACTTTCAAGTCTCAAGTCACTGAGACACTGTTGTCACTATTTAAGTCTGTTTTTCCCACTTTTTTTTTTACATATGAATGGCAGTGGATGGGGGTTTGTGTGGTAAACTGTGAGTCTTTTAAAACTGTTGCACAGATTAGTTTTTTATCATAGAACTTAAGAGTAGATTGAGCGTACAGTATCTCTATTTTTTTCTGCAGAGAATTACACGTATAACACTCAACCAACAACGACCTCCTGCCATCTTCCAAGAACTGTATGCCTCATTGATCCTTGGCTAAATACAAGTCTAGAGTTTTGGTAACCTGATTTAACTTGACTCTGAAGTTAAAACTGCAATATAAAAACACAGATTCAATCCTACATTAAAAGAGTACAGCACTAATTTAGCATTGCACTACTGCACACTACTACTACTAAAAAATAGAGGATCAAAATCAATACCGATGCAGCAGAATCAGAGATCATTATTACATGCATTCTTCTCCCTTGTCGAAACCTGGTGCTTACATTGCCCACAATGCAAGTTGACCATTGACTTTTTGGTGGGAGACTTGGGTGTGTTGTGCTAGTACTGGCTAATGTAGCCTCAAGCCTCTAGCCTCAGGCAGAGGGGAGAAGCGGGCTACAACTCCACACCCCCAGATTTTCATTTTCAAACTTGTAGCAACTGACGCTGACCCAAGTCACTTGAGGCAAGTGGAGGCAGCCCCCTCAGGAACCACGAAAGGCTTTAAACAACTTATGCAGTACTCCGTCAACTCTGTCAACAGGCCCCCCTTTAATTAGACAATTTTTCTACAGTAAAACATTGACTTTAAGTGAATTCAAATTGTAATTCTAGTTGGTAAAGCCCAGTGTATTTCACTTCAGCCAGTGGAACGTGCTCTTAGAGAAGGACAAGATGGGTAGTTGTGCCTCAAAGCAAACTGGAGCGCATTGCTTTTTTCTTTTATTGTGTGCAACGGATGAAGCTTCAACACCATTTACGTCTGGGAAAGTTGCAACTGCAGCCAATAAATATCAATTAAAAAAACAGGCTCCGCGCTCCAGTGTCCCTCTGGGCTCAACTACTCACCAACTGGAAGTAGTTTGCTGATGTTTAACTCAAACGTTAACGCCAACTAAAATGGCAAACGCACAAAATAGCAGAAGTTAAATTATTATATAATTTCCTAAAATATACCTTTTCCCCAATTACCTCACCTACGTTAACGTTCCAGTGGCAACCTTTGTGAAATCCCATAAAAGTGAGCCCCCCCCGCGGACAGAGTGGATTCTGGCAGGCCCAGCAGAGTCAGCTGTCGTCTTCCTTGGCGGGGCGACAAGTTGATATTTCATTTGAATGCAAGGTGCTCTGAGCACTGATGCAAAGGCTATTACCCAGAGTGCCCAAGTGGGTTGGCCAACAGTGCTAAGGCCGCACTCTGGGGCACTTCAAAGAAATGAAAAGTGTGCAAGAAAACAAAATATACCTCCTATTTCTTCTTATTAAATGGTCTGCTGTACCACAGGTTATACACATTAAAGGAAAGGTTTCTTTGTAGCAGTTTTGCAATGTTATAGACTGGCAGAAATGTATAATAAACATAACTTAAGACATTATATACTATACTAAACTCTTGATCATGTATATGCCCCCCCCCCCCCCCCCCCCTTCTTTTTGCCACGTCTCCTTAAACAATGTTGACATGGTGCATTCGGAGGGAAAGACTGGTCGCACCAGAACTAGGAGGCTGTATTTTGTACAATATTGTGTATTTTTCACAGATTTTACAGCTACAGGTATGGACTTATTATTTCCTCCTGCCCCCTCCCCCCCGACTCTTCCTCTCTGACACGGGAGCCAGGGGTTTTAAAGTGTGTGATGTGCGATCGAGCTTAGGCAAGCAGAATACTAGGGCACTACAGCATGTGTGATATATTACATTATTGAGTGTGTTCACTCAGATTTAAGGCACATAAAATTAAAAATACTTTCAGGGCACAGAAGTGTGTGACATATTACCAGTCACGGGGCCCCATCATGCAACGGTGATGAATTGGACACACTGGCATTACAATATTGAAATGAAGTACCTTTTACACACTTAAAACCCATTATTTTACGCCTATTAATTTGAAAATTGGAGTCGGCTGTAATTTCAACTAGCAGCAAAAGCATGGAGCAGTATAAAAACGGCTGATTTATGATAAAAGCTTATTTTACTACTACTGCAGCTGCACATACATGCAGAGATAGGAGGAGCAGCCAGTCCGAAATACACTATACTGCACAACAGGAACAAGATGTATGGAAAAATAGAACGTAGCTGGTTAATATCACACCAGTAATGGCAAAATGCAGCTTAAATGGGGCAGCATCCATTCCAAATTGAAATGAAATGAGCAGTCCATCTTGTTAGCTCAGTTATTCTGTCTGGATTTGTAAGAGATGTAGTAACTGAGGTGTAGTGAGTCCATGACCTACTCAAGCATAACAGTAAAAGAGGGGAATGAAGGCTGACAGATTGTCCTAGCTTTGCCTGCTGGTACCTTTTTTTTTTATAGGAAAAAGAAGAAAGGCCTAAATTATTACCACTTAAAGACCTAATGCCATCATTAGGTGTATTGATTTGCTAAGTCTAAGCATCAACAGATCAATGGGATTAGCGACATACGCTATATAGAATTCTTATTTATCCACAAGAGAAACTGCCTGTAACGTACATCAACTTTTCACTGTAAGTGCAGTGCAGTCTTGCCGGTTGCCATGTCTATTGATTGACATGTTTATCATTCTCATGTATACCACGGTCGCTGTGAATTCCCCGTTCTGATTGGCTGGCAGGCGTGGATAAACTTTTAGTAACCACACAGCATAACCGGACTCCTCTGACGATTGTGTTTGTCTGTTGCTCTAAATGAATTAAACTGTATGTAAAGATAGCAACAGGAAGGCGTAGCTAAATAGCTCTGAGCTAGCGTGATTTGTGTAACTAATAAAATGAAATGGAGAAGTAACTTCTTGGTTAAAACCACCCAAATGTCATTGCGTGAATCTTGGCGTACAAACGATTATAATTAGCTATGTTAGCTTCAGTGCAGCTAGCAGCCTGCAGGTCTGAGGGAGGCTGCATGAGAAAGAGGAAATGTGACCAAAACCCCACGCAAAATAAAGAAATACGGTACTGAAAAATAGAATACAATTTTTTCTGTTGATGCTAATTGATTAATCAACTAAATGTTTTGATGCCTCATGGGCTTTTATGTGACTCAACCAATCTTAAACTAACAACACACAACAGGAGAAACAGACACACAGCTATACATAGAAATCACTACCTGTCACAGGCTGATACATCCGGGGCAAATCATGCGTGGACATTATATCGACTTTCATTGCAACGCTGATGATATGCCACTGTATGTTCCTTTTCAAAGCCTGGTGCCACCGAGGTTTCCCCGTATTAAGAATTGGATGAATGACTCCAAATCAGAAATAGTTATAATTACCCCCACCGGGCCCGGCACCAGCAGCATTAAGAGTCTTATCTAACACTGTTAATAAGGAGACCTGTAACCGAGGTGTTATTTCTCACTCAGCGTTGTCTTTTGATGCTCTGGTGACTTAAGTGGCACAGTCCTGCTTTGCCCAACTGAGACACTTAACCAAGCTCATGTTACTCGTTTGCTCTGCACATTTAGAGAAGGTCATCTGTGCTTTTATCTTCTCCAGGCTCGACTGCTGCAACGCACTTTATTCTGGTGTCAGCTGTGCGAAACCTTCAAAGACTGCGACTTAGACAAAATGCTGCTGCCGGGCTTTTCACATCACACAGGTGCTCGCTGCCCTTCATTGGTTACCTATTTTAGAAATGGTTTTAAGATTTTACTGCTTGTTTTTAAAAGCCTTGAACAGTCAGACTCCTGCCTATATCTGTGATCTGCTAACTCTGCCTGGGGGATCTCAGGCAAGTAAACTCAGTGACCCTTATCTTATCTTATCTTTTAGATCTTATTGACTTTTATTACTATAAAGAATACGGTCTAGACCTGCTCTATATGAAAAGAACCCTGGGATAACTAAATTGAATCAGATATTGTTTTTATTGTAAAGCACTTTGTAGCTTTGTTTTCGAAAGGTGGTCTATAAATAACGTTATTATTTGTACTATTATCTGTAGAAACCACATAGTCCACTTGTCATGGGTGTAACATATAATGTGCAAGAAGGAAACCGTGGTTATTTTTAATGTCAACATTTCTACACCAGCAGGTTTTGTGTGACCCTCGGAAGTCTACCCCCTGTGGAACAAGGCAGCCTTAATGAGAAGTCTTAGATGGAACTTTTTTTTTACGGAGCTACAGCCAAACCATTCTGGTCGGGTGCTTCCAGCTTTCTCTCAGCCAGATGTTTCAGTGACTTTCAGCCTTATGAATATCCACTAATCACACATCTGTTGAAGGATGTTTGTGTACTATTTTCATAAAAACATGCATCGCTTTTAGTGGACAAACACAAAAACATATGCTCTCTTTTGAAAACTGAAAATGAAAGCCCATAGTTCTTAAAGAGATGTGAGGGCAAAAGTGTAATCTGCAGACTGCTTTATATTCACATTAAAACTTTAATTATCTATTGCTGCAATGTTTTGATCCGACAGGATGTTCGTGCCTGATGAAGATCCATGAAAGATAGGAAAACTGCAGCAATGGATAATTAAAGCTATGAAACGGTGTACAGATTTTACTTTTGCCAAGATATCTGCTTCTCTATCCGGCTACTTGTGCTCCTTATCTTTATTAGACATTGGCAGAAGCTTCATTCCTTGGCTATAAAGATATACAAAACTTAATGATTTCTTCCCCTAAAAATGATAAAAGCACAATGGAAACTATTTGGTATAATGACCATACAAGAAGTCCGCCTTTTTAGTTTAATAAGCAATGGAGGAAATACATTTTCCCTTTTACGACATACAGTGAACTGCATGAGGCAGATCGTTTGCTTCTCTAATAGTTGCACCCACCCAACAAATCAGCCTGGTCACTCATAGCCTTCAACCCTGACACCCACAACGCTAAACATCTGGACTCAGCCTGTCAAAAAGTGACAGCTGAAGTTCTTCACAGGCCCGTAGTATCACACACATCAGGAACTTTACTGACACTGCCTTTCCTATGGACCTACACACACACACACACACACACACACACACACACACAAAAGTTATTGGTTGAGAAATCTGTGCAGAGAGGCAGAGAGCGGAGCTGATCGATATGAGTGCTGATGTCAAAAGATCAGCACAAACCAAGACGTTCAAGCTGGCTGCTGTGCGGCGAGCCTGTCGTTAAGGCTGAGGAGTTGACATCATCGATGGTGTGTGTGTGTGTGTGTGTGTGCGTGTGTGCGTGTGTGTGTGTGGTATGCTGGTAATCAGAAAAGGTCAGAAGTGTTCATGAGTGTGAAAAGCAATATGTATTCTTAATCAGAATTCAGCACTTTATGCGAGGGATTAGTCAATCCAAATGTGCGTCAGTGTGGATTTAATCATTTCTGCTGTACATGCTGTAACTGGCTCATTTTATCTTGAGAAATCAACTATAATACACTTAATCATCTAACTGGTCTTTACACTGGTCCTTACTGTGGAGCTCTTGGACGGAGGAACATACTATAAACCTATTTTTAATGTTTTATTATTATTTATCATTTTGAATCCTTCAGAAAAAATATCTGAATAAAAAACAGTCTGTCATAGGTGCACTGTGCTGGCGCTTATTTCTCTCCATCTCCCAGATGTCCAAGTGACCTGGACCAACATTAACCTGTGCGTTTAAACTTAAACGCATAAGTAGATGTTATTTCCTTTCGTATCTATATCTTTCTCCATACTTTACACAAAAAGGCTGTTCTGATCAGAAATATGAAAGCAATGGTCGTTTGTTTAAAGGCCCTGAAAACCTAATTTCTAAAGCACCTTCTTATCATGAGCGATGGGCTGCTGCATTAACTCACCACTCACAGTTTAAGTTATTTCATACATAACATGTTATCACGTGACTCTTGTTGCAGAGTCTTTTTGGATTTTTGTGAAACACGGGCAGCCGTGTTTCAATGCGGAGGACACATTGTTTGTGGAAGTCTTTCACAGTTATTTCAGAATCTCAAGGAAAATACCAAATGAAAAGGAGGAGACGTACAAACTTGGAAGAAGTGTTGCCATTCAAGATAGTCCAGAACATTGCACAACAACACACACAAAGACTAGAAATCTGAAATGAATGACCTAGAGGCACAGTGAGAGTTCTGTGTGATATGCTGTGTTATGACGGTTTCATGGCGCATGTGGGTAGTGGTGAAGTGAATATTGCTAAACTGCTACAAAAAGTGCCTGATGGGGACTCTCAGTCAGGCTCAGAATGAGGAAACATGGCTCACACTGACAGAATAATCCTTATTGATGGCTTCAGCCATTTGAAAAGGAGCCACAGTACAGCTGCAGCCATTTAGGCTGTGCAAGGTTAGTGAGTTTTTTCGTCTTTCTGCATGCAGGGTTTGTCTTTATACATAGCACGGCAATGGAAGAAGCAACTGTAAAACCCAACAGCTACATGTTATTGCTTTAATCTGTATATATATATATATATATATATATATATAATCTGCCAGAGAGACCTTGTCTTTCAGTTAAAGGTATTTATTTGATCTAATTAAAACTCTTCAGTCTGTTATAATGAATTCATAGAGCTGAGAAACTAGATCCACATCTACTGTCCACGACTGTGTAATGGTCTTAAGGCAGTAAGGTTTGTTTTGTGGTTTTATGCCAAAGGCGAACCTGTGAACACAGGCTCTGCTAATTATCCGCACCATTATAAGCTTGAAGAAGTGGAATGGAAAACTTCTTTTTTCTTTTAAGAAATTCAGCAGCTTAAGTTTTCAAGAAATGTGCTCCACGGATCAATTACCGTCTCTGTCTGCTTAAGGAAACTGATGGATTATTGAATATTTGAAGGTTATTTGAGCGTAATTGCCCTGTTGTTCTTGCCTAAGCACCTCTACTAGAGCTGAGTGTGCTCCCTCAGCCCGGAGACCACTGACGCCCCTGTGATGTTCACGACGGCTCCAGCATTTACATTCTGAAAATGCAGCTAGTTTTGTTGCTGTGGGAGGCTGGGCTGAACATGAATTGAACAGCTTAGGCCACAAATAGGTGATTAGCATGCATCAGCGTTGGGCTCGTTCGTTTAAGGTGTGTGCCTCCTTACCTGTTACACATTTTTAAAAAAAGCAATATCAGATTACTTGATACTAGTTTTGAAACGATTAGTCGACTAAATTCATTGTCAATCAACAGAACATTGGTTGGCAACCATCAAACATTCTCTACTTCCAGCTGTTTTATATAATTGTAAATTGACTACTTTGGTACTGTGACTTGTTGGCATTGGATTTGAAGGAATGGACATTATTCACACTTAAACTATCCTCTACCCTGAGCAGTTGTAACACAGTTGCTCCAGACATTGCCAAAAGTGATTGCGCCCTGCTGTGTAGATGATTGGGATAGCCGAATCATGTTGATGTTGAGTTTTATTGTCGATTTCAGGGGGGAGAAACTTCAACAAACTTTTCTTTCCCATTGAACCTGTCTGCTGCGTGAGGACAACAAGGCGATGGACGGAGGTGGGAGGGATACTGTGAGGGAGCTCCAGTCAGAAGTGTTGATGTCCTGACGAATGCAGCCGCTTATTTTGGCTCATAGTAATTGTGATGACATAATTAAAACTGCAATAGCATGTGCTCATTAGTTGCACTAAGCTGCTCATTACTTGGGAAAATGCCACAATTCTGCACAGATGTGTGGGCAGCATGCCTCCCCCCGGCCTGTGTCAGCTTTTCAGTAATTTTTGTGGGGGGAATAGAAATGAAGCATAAATCCAACAAGTGAGAGGACAAAGACAAACAAAACGAAGCAGTGGGTGCAGTTTGAAGACAACTCAAGCGGCTCTCCCTGCACCTAGCCGCCTATCAAACATGCCCTTCTCTAGAGTGTGTGTGTGTGTGTGTGTGTGCGTGCGCGCCTGCGCTCGTGTGCCTACATATGAATAATCTCACTGAGATATTCAACAACAAAAGTTGCACTGGAAGAAATGACATGAAACACCGTGAGACTTTCTATTAAAACAGCCCCAGACTGCTTGAAAGTCGACATCATTTGATCGCAGTGACAATTCTGAACACCCACAGTTCGTTTGAGCCCCCCCTCAAAATAATATGCAAAAACATTGACTGAAGCTGCGCAACACTGAAGAGAAGTGTGGGTTTGTGAGGCTGAGCGGTGAATTTAGCTTTAGAGCACCCACAGTCAGTAAAATGGAGGAGGTGATAGGCAGTGTGGGATGAGATTGTAGGTGCCCAGAGCTGTCAGGAGAAAGGGGGGGAGGCAGAAGAAATAGGAGGGAGTCAAAACATGTCAAAGCTTTGAAGGGAGAAACGGAGGGGGGGGGGGGGGGCACAGCAAACAGACACATCTTCCCAAATTCCGGCCATTTAAAGTCCGATTGGGATTTTTTGGCTGAATAAACTTGTCATTGCAGCTTCAATATTCAAGGACGTCATCTGACAGATGATGGGCTATTGTTTAGCTCCAACTCACTGTGCACGTTAAAGAGGCACGTAGACCCAGTCGACTGATTCAGATTTTTGGGGGAGCAACATCACTTCCACATCATGAAGGTGAGAGCATTATTGTCTCTCTCCTCCCCTTGATATTCAGGAGCACCAGCACTCCCGCCTGCAGTGTTTGCTGTCCTTAATTCATAAATGGAGAAGGAAGACCTCTCAGTGGAGATGTCGGTCTTAAATGCAAAGATATATATATATATATATATATATATATATATATAAATCTCAGGAAATATTTGCAGAAAAATAGGACAAAAGTACTGCTCTGGAACACTGGGGATGCCAGCTTGCTGCGCAGGAATAAGCCGCGAAAGATTTCTGAACATCCACACACTCGCAGATGCGCCAGTGGAGACAAATCAGCCCAGATATTTATAATAACCCAGTTATTTTAAGCAGCACGAGTGCGCCCAACTAATAATATTAATGATGATGATTTCCAGACTCATGGGCTCTTCGTCCTCTGGCGGCAATCGTTCCTAAATGAAACAGCCCTCCACTCACTTACCCATGTTGTCTCATCGGTGCGTTCCCTCCGTCCTCCGTGGCGCAATCCGCCGCTCAGATCACGACTTGGTCCGTGTCGCCTCTCGTCTCCAGCAGCCTACCTGGAGAGCCCCAGGAGCTCTGCGCGCCTCTCACGCGAGTGGCGACTCACCTGCCTTCATTCTACAAAGAAAAAAAGAAAAAAAGGAAAAAAAGAAAAACCCTGTCTCTTGATTATAAAAAGCTTTTAAAGTTTGCGCCCATGCTCCTTGGCGCTGCGCAACTTTCCAGACCTGTCAGAAAATAACCGTGCCATCAAGCCCCAAGTTGGAAATCAAACGCCTGGCTCTGCAACGTTTTCTCTCTCACCCGACAGGAACATAGTCTCGGGAACAGGTGCAAGCAACAACAAAAAAACCCCTCGCACGTCGCAAAAAGTTGAGAGGCGAAAGCGAGCTGGATCGTGCCGCTGAGAGGGGGGGGGGGGTGAATCGGCGGAGGGCAGGTGTCCTCTGCGCAAACATCCAGCGGTCGGAGCGGCAGAGGCGCCAGGCAGCGACGGCAGGCAGGCAGGCAGGCTCGGGCACTGTCAGGGGCTCACTGTGCGAGTGCAGCGGCGAGCAGGTTCGCGTGTGCGCGCCGGGCTGCGTGGGGACGTGTGCGCGTGTGCGGGCGCGCGCATGTGGGAGAAAGAAAAGGAGAGCGAGAGAGAGAGAGAGAGAGAGAGAGAGAGAGAGAGAGAGAGAGAGAGCATTAAATGCAGTGTTTAACAGCTGCGGGCAGACTTGGTCAAATGTGAGGTTTGATTTTGTGTTGTTGTGTTTTTTTTTTTCGTTGATCAGATTTTCTTCCAGTCTTCATCACCACCAACACAAAGAAAGCAATGCAGGAGCCGTCTCCCCCTTTTCTCATGCTTTTCTTCTGTTAGTCCATTATGCAGGTGTATGTGGAGGATATGCTGAGGGCTATATGTGGTCATCATTATAGCATGAGTGGGTAGCCTGCCTGATCCCACCTCTTGTTGCATAATTATTGTGGATGGGGAGGCTAAATGCAAGGGTGTTTATTTTTTTTGCTGGCGCAGGGATACTGTTGGACGGGCTTTCCTAGACATTTATTTATTTCTTTACATTTCTACTGTATTGAAACATTTCAAGCTCTCTGTCATTAGGGAGCATGGCATTGTCCAAACCTCAGAGGAAAAAAAAGGGCCGTTTCAAGCCCTGATGTAGGTTTTTGTATAATTAAAAATAGCTGTAATTGAGCCTTTTTGGCAATAACAAAAGTCCCGCTGGAATGACATTCCTCTCCAATTTCAGTTGAAGTTAAACCCACAGTCCATAACACGTTCAGATATTTGATTTAGTCCCACCTTCTTTAATGACTTCACATTGTGATTAATTCCTGAGATGGGGTTATAGTCTTCCGATTGGTACTTATTTCAGATGATTCAGACACAAGAGATGAAGAAAGACGATAAATTACAAAAATGTGCCCATTATAAGAAATAGCTCCAGCCTGACTTGACTTTCGGTGGAGCCTTTGTCGCACTATTTAGTGACTTGGTGAAAGTTTTACGACAGCCTCGCGTTGGAAAGTACAAGGTTCAAAGTGAGCAAGTACAGACGATAAACTCTGTCTTCAAACAGGCTTTGAGCTTTGCATCGAGACCAAAATTTAAACTGCGGAGGACAATTTTCAAAAACAGTGTGCAATGTGTGACAGGAAGCCACATAACGAGAGGAACTGAACAGATCTCGATACAAACTGAGCAACAGACAAAACAGCATGTTTGCCAACCTAACTAGTTGTTTGTTCCTGCTGTGGGCAAAATGGCTGCAGCATCCGGCTTTGTGTGGTCCAAGTGACACTATCACAGTAATCTTTTATGGGTCAGAGATCCTTTGAATGTCAGACCTGTTCAGTTTTTGTGAGCCAGTCACAAACTAACAACAGCACTTCCTTCTTTTTTGGATGGATTTCACCTAACAAGCCAACCATTTTTCCTAGAAACTCCTCCAGATGTGTGCAGGATTCAGCCCTTCGTCTCTTTATGTTACATACAGCATTTGGCTCCTGTTGCAGTTAGTGTAATTTTTCCACATTTGAATTGAATCTGGAGATCACATTTGGGGAAGTGTCGCTCAAGCAGGAAAGACACTGGAGACAAAGAGTGACAAGAGCCATAAAATGAATCTAACAAGCACAGGGAGCTGCGCGATGGAGGTTGGACACCTGCCTCCGTCGCCGGGAGCCACAGTCACAAGGGAGGTGGGGCCGTAAATCAGCAGGGCTATGGAGATACCTCCGCCTCCTCTTCCTCCACCTCATCCTTGACCACAGACAGGGCCTTGATGCTGGCGGTGAGGAGGAGGAGGAGGGTCAAACTGCGACAAAGTGCGGTGTCAGCAAAGGGATGTTGAGTAAATACAGGAGGAAGAGGAGGAAGGCCACCATGACGGAGGGGAAGAGGGATAACACGGGGGAAAGGACAGGTGACACCTCTCAGGTGAGCCGCCAGAGGCAGGTGATGGAAGAGTCTTTGTCTTCGAACTTGTGTGAAGAGCTTCTTTAATGCTATACACATGGGGTCTGTGTTGTGTGTGTAGCTATGTGTGTACCCCCCCCAAAAAAACATCATCAGTTGTTTCAGCAAATGCATGCGTTTACTGGTCAAAGCCGTGACAAAGCCCCCTAGTGGTAAAGGAGGAAATACTGTGATGTTACAGAGCTGTGGTTAAGGTTTGGTTAGGTTTAGGCCTAAAAACGACTTGGTTAGGGAAACATCATGGTTTAGGTTAAATTGCCAACTTAGTTAAGGTCAGAGGATCTTCATCGCTATGATTACAATAATAACTATGTGGTTAAGGTTAGGGAATAATCATGGTGCCATGGTTTAAAAAAAACAACGTTGATTGTCTGTTTGAAACAGGAAACGAACAGCGTTATGGACGGATGTCAGACCCATCCAACCCGACCCCCTCCCTCTGCTGGTTTTTGTGGCTCTATAACAGCGTGACACTATTTCCTCCTTCGCTCTCGATGGATAAGAGTTGCAATTACTATGACAACTAGGGAGCTTCATCACTTGAATGTAAACATACAGTGGCTATGTTTGTTTTTTTTGGCAACAGCTGATACTCTTGCTTTTCTTGGCATGTGCAGGTCAGTTACAAATGACATATTCTGTCATTTGATTTGGAGGACTTGTTGAGCCATGAACATAGTTTTGGTTTTATGCACTGAGCTTTTGAGATGTCTGTCTGTGTGACATTTTTGCTACCACCCCAATTGAAAGGAAATTAATGAAATCATTTTTTTCTGGTTCACAGCTTTGGAAACTCCACTGTACTGGGGTGATTTGAGAAGGAGGAATTTGGATTTGGAGAAGAGGTCATTGCTAAGTTTTACTTTTGTTGAGATTGCTACAACCTTGCACTCACTCACTGTGTGACATGTATTGATACATGTGTGAGAATATTTTGTACAAAATCAAATTTTAATGATGCAAGAGCTCAAAAGTACCTTCAAAGTCCACCCACCGTATGTATGTATGATGAAATTGTCTTATTATTATTTATGACATTGCTGCACGGAGGTGTTGTCATGCTGTAAGGTGCAGTACCTCATGTTGGTTCTTTAAAAGTTCAGGAAAAAGCTCATTGGCTGTAAGAAAAAGGGATTCCTTCAATGATTAAAGTTGCCTTCAAATTTCCCCAAAATGTTCAGTGCTCTGTAGTTTTGATGTGATTAGGATAAGGATCTGTGCGTGATTCTATTGTTGAATCAGTTGCAAGTTTAAGTCAGTGGTGAAAACTTTTTGTCATATCTAGGACAACAAAATCTTGTTCTGTGAATAACAAATGTTAAATGTCCCAACTAGGCTGCCATCTTTCTTCATCACATCACCCCTGCTGTTGCAATCCATTACTGTCTGAAAATGATCACGGGAGAATCACCACTCTGAAGAAGAGAAGAATGAGATTTTTTAGACAGACTTTTTAAGCTCTTTTTAATGGACAAATGGAAGGAACTGGCGGGACTGCATTTCGCTGTAGTATCTTGTATGATTGCATGTGACAAATAAACTGATTGTTTGATCGATTGAATTGAGACATTAAACATATTGTTCACTATTAAAATTGATTGGTGAAGGTGGGAGGTGCGTACCTGGGCCGCGGTTAGTTAGTGTGTTTTTCCAAATAATGCAGAAAATGCAGATTAGGTGAGATAACATCAGTATATTTTTAGCTCAGCCACAGTTTGATAGAAAAACTTTTTTTCCAGCTCTCTGAAACATCAGACATTAGCTTTTTGGTGTCAGTGCCTCATAATCAGAGAGCAAAGGCTTGTTTCTAGACTCACTACTTTCCACAAACATTCAACAGGGAGAGGCTCTTTGTTCAAGAGGCAGGGATAAGAGCATCTCCACCAGGAGCTCGCAAAGCTGTGCAGCCACCAGACATGGTGTGATCACAGACATGCCTCCGTGCTCATCAGCCAGCTGACTGGCACTTTAGCACTTAGCGCTTTTGCATTTTAATTCTTACAGTTTCTCCTTGAGCCGCCATGTCGTCACTGTCGAATGTATAGTCAAATCTCTTCTTTGGATGTTTTCATGTGAAGCAACTGTCTACTGTCGCGCCAAACGCTTCTCATGTTCTTGTGATGTTTTTGATGTGAAGCAACGGACCGTAGTACTTTGCCCAAGACAAGTTTCCCCTCTGGGACAATAAAGTTTACTCTATTCTACACTACTTCACTAGCCACATGTACTTATATTCCCAGTCCTTCACCATTTCATTGAACACAGCTAGTTCGTGCCAGTTTCCTGTGGAAACGTAGGACGTAAATAACTGAAGTACAAGTAGAAGGGGGAGACTGAGGAGGAAAGTAAATTAAAACATTTCATCCACTGGTTTGAACTGAACAGAAATGTTCATAATTCATTACAGTTCAGCTCATTCCATTTCCATTTGTTGCGCTCAAATGCGGCTGCAACCAATCATTATACTTGTTAATGATTCATCTGCTGATATTTTTCAGATTAATTGATTAATTGCTTAGTCTATAAAATGTCAGTAGGGAAAAATTGGCCCAATGTGATGTCTTTTTACCTACCAACAGTCCAAAAACCCAAAGATATACAATTTCCAGTGATATGGAACTGACCAGAGCAGCCTATTTTTATATTCAAGAAGTGTTAGAGGTGATAAATGACCCACTAATGACTTATGATTGGATAAATGGATGGTCGAAATTATGGGTGATACATTTTTTTGTCAATTGACAAACAAATACTCAAATACGCACAACTCAAATTAAGTAAACAACAGCTTATTTTGGACAGTTTTCATAGGACAATGGTTGACAGAGAGGTCCATGGATTATCCAGCCTTATTGGGACATTGTCTTTGGAAAGAGGTGTTGCTGCTGAGCTTTTCACAGTAAGTCTTCTCTGGTTGCCTGGCAACACTTGGTGACAGATAACTGGATAAGACTCCAGGAAGTCACCGCGACCGTCCACTGATCGGCAAGACACAGTTACAGCACGTAACTCCCCATAAAACCCCAGCAGAGTTGTTCATTTGTTAATTAGTGAACTTCAGAGGTGTTGATTTTGTTGAACTTTGGAGTGACTATTGGACACTTAAAATGTACTGAGCTTTAGGGCTAATACATTTTCTCAAATGAGTATTTTGATCTCCGTAGTTCATCTGTGCTTACCTTTGAAGGCCACCAGCTCTTTAAATACAAGTGAAGTACCTGGTCGTTGTCTTATTGCTTGCTGGCTGTAGCTTTGAGTGACGTGCTGCCACATTAGATCTGCAAATCAGTGGTTTTCAATTACGGCTCCAAGAGACACAGATTCCTGCTGGTTTTCTGTCCTACTAGGTCGTTAATTACATTTGTCTGGTTTCCAGAGTCTGAAATCACACCCTTATCAGATGGCTGAAATTAAAGGCAGCGGTTGGGATCCACACTCGTATGGCTAAGATTTTAAGTTTCCGTGTCATTATTTCATAACATAGTTAGACAATACAGTGGGAGGTTAATCAAATAATACTGCAGAATTCAACGAGAGCGGGATATTGATGGTGTTGTACAACACAGAAAGAGGGAGGATGAAAAATATCCAGATAAATATTTATCAATTGAATGATCGAATGAGTCACTCATTCATTCATGAATCTAAATGGTGAAATGCTATGGAGAATATCATTTTCTCCCAGTCAGACACAAAATGAAAACTTCAAATAGTATTTGAAATCTAGTATTTCAAATGCACTTGCAAACCTCTTGCTGCTATATTATAACTGAGGCAAACACACAGCATACAGTATTTTTGCAGTTAATTGGAATTGGCTGCAACAGTGAACAGCAAGGATTTATATAAAGGGAGCAACAAATACACTGACGAAGAGAGGAATTGTGGTTGCATGATCTTTCAGACGTGTAATGTGTAAGCCGATGCAAAGCTAAGTGCAGGAGATGTCATTTTTTGTCATTATGTAAATCTGTTTAGAAACACAAGCTTTAGGCCTAATCTTTTTTTCTTAACTAGGCTAAATGGTGCGTGTTAAATTTGACATGAATTGTGAACATGCATATCAGTTATTCAACATCATACACGGAGGTCAGTCAAGCAGATAAGGTCACATTATCATAATAAGCCACCACTCATCCTGTTGAGTGAAGTTTTATCAATATGCAGCCACTGACAGCCCAAAAACATTTCACTGCATGATCTCAAATTAGTGTGCAATGTAATTTCTCAATGCAAACATGTGGATACTGTGGCTCTGTGAATTCTGGGTCACTAACAGCCGCTGGTATTACAGCTTTGCAGCTGGATATCCCATCACATGCACATACAAGTTAAGGATCTAACAATCAACAAAGACTTTGCCAAAAGCCCATCTATGAAAGACCCGAACACCCAGGCAACATTTCTTTTGGCATCGTGGAATCGGAAGGCAAGCAGCGCGGCACTTAGACACTGAACCAAAACCCCTTCTAGCCTATGCCAGCGCCCGATCCAGTCAACCAGATCTCAAGAGGCAAAAGCGACTGAAGGTCCAGGGGAACCACTGAGGAGTCAGCCATAAACATGCCCAGTGGATTCAGCACGGCAAGGTTGTAATTTAATAAGAAGTAAAAAAAGAAATGGTGTCCATTCTTAACCACAGGAAACTGTGCTAGCCATATGTGGTGCAGGGTCAAAGTCAATGTGGACATTGCAGCTCCCTAGTCATTAAAGCAAATGTGTGCAATGAGGCATCACTAAGGCTCTGGACCCCTGGTGCCTGCACAGTCTAGGACAGGTCTTAAATCAAATTGTGAAGAGCTTCCATTATGACTTATTGGAATCACTGTTTTATGGCTCTTTGTTGTGTCAGTCAGCGACATACCCTCATCTGGCCCCATGCGAATACACAACATACAATAACAGTGCTGCAAACACTGTCAAAGTCAAAATCAACTTTCACTCACAGGCAGCTCGATAACACATCCCATGAACACTTTAACTGTGACTAACATTACTCTGCAAATTGAAGCAAAAGCAAAAGACCCCTGGCCACCACTACAATATACATTATTAATTGAATTCACACACACAACTAATTGGGTGAGGCAAAAGCACCTTCCAAGCCAAGTAATCAAAAATTTGGGCAAGAAACCAAGTGGAAAACGCTCCACTGTTGCAATACCATGTTACAAACACTATGTTGAAAATAATCTAGAATGCAGCCAGGCTTCAGAAGGAGCTTCACTGTTTCTCACCAAAAGAAGTGTACAATAAAGTTTTATAAGAACACAACTCTGCAGTCTCTGGAGGATGAGAAAACCTGCTCGAACTGCAATAGACTAGAAAAGAGATTCTTGAACTGCATTAGCACCACCGTAGCTGCCATTAAGGTCCCAGAGGTCTGAACCTCTGACTTTATCACAAGTTACTCTCTTTTTGTTTGTTTTGGTGACTGAATCACATCGACTTTTGTGAATGACATCATTTTAATTCCCCCTTCGATCAAGTCTTTGCTAATAGTTAACAGTAGCTAGCAGTAGTTAATTTCTTAAACATGATAAATACAGCGTTTGTGTAGGCCTACATAGTGTACCTAAATATGTAGGATAACAGCATTTTCCCCAGGGGCTATTTCGGCTTGCAGTAAATAGTAGTCACGGCAACCATTTGACTCATATCTGCTGCAGTGTAGACTGTTAGCTAATGTTATTTCCCAGATAAGTGTCCACTTTTATAGATTAGATCTGAAAACTTCATCATTTAGTCATCTCAAGCTCATCATTTGGTTTCCATAGCAACCATTGTACCAGCGCCATGTGAACAGATCCTCCCGACTGGGAATGCCACGATTTAACAGTATTTTCCCAAGATCAGACTTTATTTGTTTGTTGAATTGGTTGTTTGCTCTTTTGAGTCTCAACGAGGCCAGATGGTTACAATCTTTTCTCTTTTCTTTGGTGGATATAGTTTTTTGAAGGCTGCCTCTGCCTGACCCCTGCCTTGTCAGTCTGTCAGTCAATTCTGATTTTAGCATTTGGCTAATTAGTTTCTTGTTGGTTATTCCAAAGAAAAATAAAACAATTATAAAACAGGAAACGAATCTACAGTCTGAACCAAGCAGTGTGGTTCTCATTTATGTCATAATATTTCAATCAGTAAAATCATAGAGACCATACAATTCAACATTAAAAGGCTTTGAGCCCAAAACACAATGTGATTCCCCATTACTGTCACATCACACAATAAATAATTATAATTATAATTATAATAATTCTTTAAAATAGATTTACTATATGTTGAATTTACACACTTATCATAAGTTACGGTGATATACTGTTTTTAACTAGTATCTGACTTTGTCTGAGAGAGTCCAGCCAAAGAAAAGTCACCTTCTCTGACCAAAGCCCTTTAGTGCCGGGAGTCAGCTTAGACTGAGAGAAGGAAGAGGAGGTACAGAGGATCCGACAGATTAAATGTGCATTTAAGAATTGATGGACGTGTAACATTTTCTCTCCTATACACCCCACAAGCCCCCATGGCTGCCGGTGGACCTTGGTTAAAAATTGGCTACAGTTTTGGTGCAAAGCACCCCCTCTGGCAGTCAAAGGGTATGGAACAAACAGATTTTAGTAATTGTAGGTACTCAAACTAATCTGTCCCCCTTATCCCACCTAGAGGACTTAGATTTTGCTGACGACCTGGCTCTCCTCTCATCCAACTACAACCACCTTCAACAAAAAGTCAGATAGACTCAGCATGTTTTTTCAAACAGTCTTCATATGAACATCAAGAAAACTCAGGTCATGTGTGTAAATGCACCATCAACACGTCCAATTACAATCGATGGAGTGGCGCTGGAGCATGTTGAAAACTCTACCTATCTTGAGAGCATTATCAATAGTGACAATGGAGCCAAGGAGGACATCGAAACCAGGGTTAACAAAGCTTAAACTGCCTTTAGACGACTCTGCCCCATCTGGAAGTCTAAGGTCTACAGCCTCAAGACAAAGATCAGGCTTTACAAGACCAAGGTGAAGTCTATACTGCTGTATGACTCAGAGTGGCATCAAAAATGAGCAAAACAAGGTTGATGCATTCCACAACACCTGCCTCCGCAGAATCCTTAATATGTACAGGCCTAACATGATCTCAGTTGAGAACCTGTATAAGGTCACAGGCTGCACCAAAGCGCCCGAAGAAATGACGACACGGAGATTCTGTTGGCTTGGACACGTACTGAGGACGCCAGCAGAATGAATCCCCAAAGTCGCCCTCACATGGACACCAACAGGGACCGACCAAAAGCAACGTGGCGAGGAAGGGTTGCTGCTGAGATGAAGGGGATGGGTCTCTGATGGGACTGGGCCCAAGCTGTGGCCAAAGACAGACTCGAAGAAGATTGTTGCGGTCTTATGTTCCACATGTCACGAAGAGAGTTTCAGGAGGGAGTGTGATATGTAGCACAATGAAAAATACCTCTAGCTATATCTCGAACGCTGGATTCTGCACCTTGCATAAAGCACCACCTCTGGCAGTCAGAAAGCATAGAATAGAACTGACTATTGACAATGAAAAGGTCATAGCTCATAGACTGAGAAAAAGATGTGAAAAGAAAGATGGCTTTATTGAGAAAATGAATAGGTAAGACCATGGACTGGAGCTGTAAAACCTCAAGCAATGACTCTTGGGAGTATTTGAAACGACTTTTCTGCCCTTTTGAGTTTCAATGAAGGCAACAGTCGCGTTCACCTCTGTGTTGGATAAAGCACAGGCTTTAATGAGGCTCACCTTGCTCTTTCATTGTGAACACAGTGAAGGCTTTATGAACATTCTGTCTTTCTGTTTTACATATTCAAATGTCTGAGTTGTTGTGATTTATTTCTTACTTAATTACTCTTTACCTTTCTTTAATCTACATTAGGAAAAGAGATTGGCGCTAGTAGTATTACTACTAATACTGTGAGCAGTGGTAGAAATTTCTCCATTAAAAATACACTTTAAATTCCAAGCAAATTCAGTGACGCTTGGTAATAAATACATAAAACACTTAAACTGAACTGAAACTCAACTGAACTATTGTTTCTTATACATTTTTAGCAAAAGCATAATAGTTTTTGAAACTTAGTTTCAGGGTTTTAGAAGAGAAGAGTAAATTCACCAATGACATCTATATTTATTGTTGATTGGCAAGTATTCAGATTGTTGAGGTGATTTTTTTTTTTTCTGTTGAGGATAAAGAATCAAGGTCTTCTTCTCAGCAAGCTGATAAAAGGAGAATCTCTGGCATAGTGTACTTTATTTGGAGTTTTTCAATTTGTACCATTTCATACAGGTTAATCTTAATAGAATCTTCAGTGTGTGTGTGTGTGTGGGGGGGGGGGGGGGGGGGGTTTGAAAGGCCGAGACGGAGAGAAACACCAGAAAAGACAAAAGGGAAAAGAAGGTACTTTTCATCAATCTAGCAGACATTCATCACTGTTCATTTGTATGGCTCACATGGGGCAAACGGTCTAAGTGTGAACACAATTGAGCAGAATGGCTGCTTTTGCTGTGTGTATGAAGGTCGGCCAAATAGACACCTATGTATTTTGCTGTGTATCACAGTATCAAGTTGGACATGAATACCATATTTTTCACACTGACCGCTCCGCATCAAAGTGTACACATGCACAGGGAGTCTAACTAAGGGCCGTTTCCCATTTTGCTCAGTTTAGTCTGCCTCTAAATGGGTGTCCCACTCATGATGTAAAGGCATAAGCTGCAGATTTGGTTGCTAGGTTGCAGAGTCATGAGCGTGTACAGTGAGAAGGGAGGGAAGGGAAGCAGCAAAGTAGAAGCAGCAGCAGCAAAGATTCATTTAAGCAGCGTTGTTTTCATCAGTCCACACACTGAAGTCTGTTTCCTCTGTCCACTGCATGCTTTACATTGAATGTGCTATTACATTGCTTCAGGTACATTAGGTTTAATGGCTCTGAAAACAAGGTGAGTGAATAAAAGCGAGGTTTGTATTTTTTTAAAGAATGTTCAGTTTAAGTTAAATCGATATCAAGGACAGAAACTAGCAGACGCGTTCGACTTATGCTTCTTACTCAAGGGTGGTTTTAGCAGCACTAATACATCTGGCAACTTAAGACAGGCTAAACGTTTATGTATATAACCTCTGTCTGCAATCAACAAGCAGATCCACGGGGTGTCTGCAGGCGGGAACCACACTGTTCCCCCATGCTAGCACCACACCTCAGCCCCCTGCTGCATGTCAGCGCCACAGCTTTGTCAGAGTTGAGCAGAATACCGGGAGAGGTCGAACTTTTTTACATGGCTCAAAGTGTGGATACAGCTCCACTCTCCTCATCTGTGCGCCTTGTCTTAATATGGTCTAGTATTTAGCAATGCTGGTCATTAAAATGAAGGCTGTAGCCTCCATACGTTTGGAATAAGTGGGATGTGGAAATAAATGCTACTCTGTTTTCAGACTCCACGTGTGTGTGGAGAAAAAAAATGTTGTGGTACATGAGCTCTCGGTGGGTAACTGCAAAGTCTCACATGAATGACTGCAAACCTGCTTCTTATGAATTATGTTTAAATGCAGCTTATTTGTATACTTAAATGTTTAATACTAACGGCAACATTTAGTGCCAATGCAGGAATTTGTGAGCCACAGATATAGTTTAGAGCAAGGATACTCAAATAAAAAAATAAATGCTGTGTTTGCCAGGTGGAGACACGATTGTTAATCTTCATTAGAGGGTCTGTTGCAATATTTCATTGTTTCATTGCTGATTCCCCTGCCTTCTCTCCTTGTGTTATAGTTGTTCTGCTGGTAGCTTAATATGAGGATTTCTGATGGTGAGTTTTTTGCGGTTTATACCTCTGTGTTCTGTTCGACGGATTTGTCAGAGTGTTGAAAATTTTGCGCCACTGTAATGTTATGATTCAGCAGGGTATTTACTAAGACCACAGATGTGAATGGCTGTTTTGATGTGTGTTTCGCACTCAACTGCAAGCCTGTATCCATCCTGAAGAACCGCGGTATTTGTGGAACCATAAAATAGTCTGATGATGTCGGCTACACAAAGAGACCAGTGATTGAATGACAAAAATAATGAAAAATCAGCACGGGGGCTTTTTCATGCTCCTTGTCTTGATTATTTCTGTAAAGAGATAGAAATAATAAACTGCCCCCTTAATAAGTATTACTGGCTGCTGCAATCATATGGCACTGGACTGAAGAGTCAGGATAAATAAGATAGAGGCAACTACAGGAAACAGAAAGGTAGTCTTTTGAAGTTTTATTTTTGCTTTTATTTTCTTGTGGAAAATGCATCATTTAAATTTTTGTATGTCTCTCTCACTATTTTCAATAAAATGTAAAGCAAATTTGAATCAAATTTACTGCAAATTGGCAAAAAAAAAAATACAAATGAACGTGCGTTTACATTCACTACTTGTATGCGAATATTAGAAGTGGGGCGCATCAAGATAAAGAGCTGGTGGCGCCACTTTCTTTAGTCTGGTGCCATTAAACTATTGCAGAAGAAGAGGCTGCATCGAGAAGACGTTAAGTCGGCAGTCAAACTTCATATGAACAAAAACGATGTGGATGACATGATGGAAATATGCCATTTATGTCTGTTTGTCTGGAGCACTACAGTCTCCTCATCGCTCCGCACAGGTCTGCCATTACTCGCCATTACTCACCATTACTCGCCTCTCCAGTGGAGTGGAAGCTTCAGTGGACGTTTAAGTCAGATACTTCATTCATTCGCCTTCAAGTCTGTTTCCATTGTACTTTGTTGCATTTTCTATTCTATAGATTCGCCAATGAACTGCCAGTTAGATCGATGAAAACAAACTTAATGGCAGTTTCCACGTTGCTGCAGTCTCTCTCTGTGTGTGGGTTACATTTCAAACGCAATTTCCTCTCCCGCTGTGGTCAATCTTCGGTGATTAATCAGCTGCTGAGGGTATTTGTATACATTTTCTTTCCCTTCTTTTCCCTACATTTTCTTTCTTTTGTGGCTCTAACATGCCTTGGAATACATATTGCATGAGTCCAAACATGCAATTTTCAACGGTGGCACTTTTTTCACCAGTGCAAAAAGTGCAGCCAATGCAATTTGACTGTTTAGCACTGAACAGCTTAGAAGGGGATGTATACAAACTCTCTTGACTGTGGTGTCTTTTGTCTCAGTTTCCTGTTGTGGTTCTTTGTTGGCATCTCTCTAACCTGTTGCAGCTCAACTCTTACTAACTAAATGCTTCTGATCAACTTTATTGTTGATCAAACATTTCTAAACCTTCATATTCCCTTTTCTGCCTTTGTAGTCGAGCCATTGTTGTTGTTGTTGTTGCTATTCTCTGAGGCCTTTTTTTTTTTCTCTTTGTCACCTCTATTTCCAGTTTAAACATGTTATAGTTGGTCTTTAATCTGCATGGGCTCCACTGGCACAGAGTATTAGTAAACAAAAAAGAAACACCAAGCTGCAGTGAGCGCACACACATTTGTATGCTGTGCTGTTTTTGGCTGAGTTTCTATCACAGGCAACTTAGACTTCATTGTTTTTAGCGTTGTACCGAGAGGAGATACTGTGGAGACCCCCAGAGGATATCAGCTACGGCTAAACATAGCATTCTCAGCATATCAACTGGGAACGGAAAGGAATGTAAATGGAAGAATATATATATACTATATATATATATATATATATATATATATATATTTTTTTTTTTAACTGTTAATATTTTTATCTGCTAGCTTGCCAGCAGGCAGTGTGTGGAGACCTCGGTTAGAGCTATTGGCTAAGTGGCTCTAGGCAAGGAAAAAGTGGCTATTGGTTGGTATTGCAAACTTGGGTGAACTCCATCATTGGCCAGAATGATATTGAATATAGAACTGGCTCATGGCAGTTTTCACTCCTGTCATTTTGTGTTTTACAAACACAACACAGCCCCCCCCCCCCCCCCCCCCTCCCCACCCCATGTTGGTGTCCATTAAAACACTTTATTACTATGTGTGAATAGTGACCTTTGGAAAAGCACTCAGGTGTATAGCAATGACGGTTTTTTGTTACTATTACTGCAGACTCTCCAGACAAACATGGAAATCCACTTTAGAGGTGCAAATATACAACCTGTCCCTCTCTGTCTCTCTCTGCTCTGTGACACTGAAATCTCTCTCCCTTCTTGTTTGCCCGACCACCTGGACTCACCTGGACATTAACTTGATGGCCAGTTAAATGTAAGTGTGTGTGTGTGTGTGTGTGTGTAATTAAGTAAATGGGCTAGGACGTGAATGAATAATAAATGGGTAAGTCAGTAGATTGACAGTTAAGTGAGTAAGTCAATGCTCATTGCGGATATACCTGCTGTTACTGAGAAACCGTGTGTCTATCACAAAGTTTGTCCACCATTATTATGAAAGTTTATTTTTCAACTGGGATCTGAGAACCAGAGAACACTATGCACGCCTACCTATACCGGCAACCTGACTGCACCTGGCTCCTGGCTACGCCGCGCAAAGTAGCTGCTAACAAAGTTAGCTTGTAAATGTACTTACCGGAAAAAAGGAACAGCCGACTCCTAGAGTGTCTTTTAGTACAGCCAAACGTACAGGGCGCCGTGGTAGCAACTTGACAATCACAAGGTAGACACGCCCCAAAGCACACCCTGCTTTATCGTCTATTTTACTTTAAATGGGACTTTAACAGAATGAGCATCATGCTGTTTTGAAGAAGACTTAAAACTAGCGACTGAGACCATAAACCCATTAGGAAAATGTTTACTGAGGTAATAAATCAAGTGAGAAGTAGGGTCATTTTCTCATAGACCTCTATACAATGGAGTCGCCACCTGCTGGCCATTAGAAATAATGCCGGTTGAAGGCACTTCCGCATTGGCTTCACTTTTCAGACCCAGAGGTTGGTGCTTGGTCCTGTTACATACCTGCTATGGGAGGTGGGTCGAGTAGCCAGTGATATCAAGTACTTGGGTATGAGTAAAAGTAGTCATCAAAAGAATTACATGAGTAAGAGTACAAAACAGAAAAAAACAAGAGAAGTGAGTAACTTCCTGACTAAAAAGAAAGGGGAAAAGAAATACCAGCAACTGTTTCTACTGATGGTCTTCTTCAGGTAAAGGTAAACAAGTGAACATACATACGTGGCATTTATTTATTTTTAAATGTCATGTCATTATCTCCTGATGAGGTAATTAGTCAAACATTTACCATGTCGACCTTCCCAGTGATCACAAAACATTAAACTTTATAGAGCCTGTTGTCTTGATTTGGAAGATAAATCAACAGATCAGCTGGAACCTGTACTGTTATGTGAAAAAAAAACTTTGAGATAATCCCAGAAACAATGAAGTGGCAGCACATCAAATCCGGATTTATATGTCCCATGTTCCCATCGCAGTCACCTTTTGGATCAGGTGTGAGACCACCACATCCAGGACACTAAGTCATCTGTCTAACATCTGTCCACAGGCATACAGTGTTATTGAAAACAGGCCTGTGTTTTTTTCCATAATCTCTCTCCCTCCTCAGATGCACATCATCAGCAGTATAGGAGAAAGCAGGAGTACTAACAGTTTTGATGCATGATACTGTGTACTGTAAGTACATAAGCAGTCAGAGCTGGTGGGCACAAACACAGTGTAAACAGATAATAAACTCGCTGCTTCATGTCAACTCAGTGTCAGTGCAGTGCTACGATGCACTGACCTCAGATCAGTGTTCACAACTGGAGCCTGAGCTGTGGCTTGTTTGCATCCAAATGTAAGGGAGGAAACTGCATTAGGTTCACCTTATTTCAAGTCACCTGCTTGTGTGTGCACTGAGTGTTATTGGTCGACGTAATCTCTTGTCTGGCTGCAAAGAGATCCCTTTTTTATAGCGTTTTCAATGAAAGTGACGGGGGACACAATCCACAGTCCTATTTCTGTGCAAAAAAATAAGTTCAGCCAAACAGTCTGGAAGATACCCGTTTGATTTGTCTAACTCAAAGTATTTTTAGTACAAAATGCCCTCTTTGTGTTTCTCCAGTGTTTCCATGCTGAGCTGCAGTGGATGGATGGTAACAAAAAGAGGGAAATACGTAACTTTGTAAGATCCGCACTTCATTATCTAACTCAGACTGTTGAAGCATCTTATTATCTTTAGATGAACTTTAGAATTATTTTTTGCACAGAGGGAGGACTGAGGATTTTGTCCGCCATCGCTTGAAATTGCTCTCAAAATAGCCAGTGTGGACAGCGGAACTTTTAAAGCAACCAACAGTGCTTTTCAGGACCGCACGTAAACTTCTTTTTTCACAAAGCTATATCCTGTTATAAAATTCCATTTACCACAATTGAAAAGTTTATCCCTATCACCCACCCCTAATTAATGGATTATCCTGCTGTTCATCAGCTCTACTGTGCAGCCTGGCCTTTCAGACCACGTTGAAACTTTCAATATATTTCACATTATTTTGGTCAATTCCATTGAGCTGTATAGCATCGTCTTATAGCAGCCATGTCAGGCCCCATCAATGCCACTGAATGTCCACAATGCACTTAAGCCAGCATTGATTGCCTGAGTCATAGTGGAGCTCCACCTCAGGGGGGGAAGTTGGATTCCTGCTGGTTCCATGTGATTGGTGCTCAGCAGAGTCCGTTAGTGGCAGTGCTGAGCAGGACCCCCACAGACCCTATCAAACACACTTCGCTCTGGATCAACAGCCCACTGACCAGGTTTTCATCACTTATTGAACGTCAAAGACTCGAGTCACTGCTTGAAAAAGGTGCCTGGCGACTATTTCAGTCTCCATTCTCCTCCCCTTCCGCTAACTACGTGTTACTGTTTTCAAAGTCTGTGGTTTTAACAGGTCCAGTGAACTCCTCCTGAACTAAAGCATAGATAGGCTTCACCTCTAGGACACCGATGATCAAGTCATGTTTGTCTTATTTAACTGTAAAAGTTGTATCACATAGTCTACATATATTGTTTAAGTTACTATTCTATGTGGTATTTTCTTTAGTAGGGATTTAACCGTTTTAATGCCAGGGCTCGCCTCCCCACATGCAAATGTTCCACCAAAACAACCCCCCCCCCCCCCCAGACACTATTTTACAAGGCCACTGTCACTGCATCCTGGGCTTAGCGCCACCCAAGACGATTGCGATGGGTTTAAAGAAAAACAAACAAGCCATTGCATTTTTTCCCCTATCCCAGAACAACGATGGTTTGAGCCTGACCTTTCTCCAAAGTGTGGGAGCGTGGCTAGGCGAGACTAGTCTCACAAAGACAGTAGATGTTTCCATTTTTTGAGCAAATGCCTCAGAGAATGAGCCAGCAGTTCATGCTCTGATTTGCACCCAGGTATTCTCATCAAATCATACAATACAATTAGTGTGAGTAGAGGATGACACCAACAAAAAGTATTCTTTAACCAAAAACCCTTACTAAATCTCTTCATCAATATAAGAGACTGAGATTAAATGTATCCGTGTAATGTAGCACAACTGTAAGATGCTGTATTGCTTTAGTCCACAAGGGATGTTGCATTTGTCTTCAATTAAAACAGCAATAATATCTTCAATATTTAATGGTAAGTCTCATAACGGCTCTCAAAGAACGGTCTTGATTAAGAAACTTGAGTATTTCTGCCCCGTCCTGAAGCCTTCCACATAATTTCAGAATGATTTTGTATGAATTTTAATTGGCTGCAACTCTAGATGTCACTTCTTTCAACATACTTTGGGAAAATACTCTTCATCTTTGTCTGCTTTGAAAACATCTCCTCTTCAGATCTTTGGAGCAGTATAACCCACCTCCCAAAAAACGACTTGCTTTATGCCGCAAACACACAAAACGGCCAGGCGATCAACAATTGCATAAATACGAATTCTGCTGCACAGAGGTTGGACAGATGTTTTCCAGATGCCGAGTGATGGTAACTGTTTGTCTGGTCTGAAGCAATGAGTGAGTTGGTGCCACGCTGAGATCACACACTGTGTGGGAGGAAGCACGAGTGGGTTTCTGATTATAACCAGAGGGAAGACAGCTCGCATAGATGATGCTCATTATTCTAAATATCCCCCCTTTTTGTGTGAGTGGCTGGTGGATGGTACAACCGCGAAATAGCAGTTAATTGTGAAGTTGTGAACCCCCCCCCCCCACACACACACACACACACACACACTCCCTTGTAGGCATACTTCCTGTCAACACTGTGCCCACGACATTTCAACCCCAACCTGAACAACTTTTCCTCGTTGCCCTCCATGTGATTCATTCATGTTTGCCTGACAGCGATGCCTCCTCTTTTCCTGACTCGGAGAACGAGCAGGAATGACAAGCGCTGCCTCTGGCTCATGAGTATCAACCGTTAATGACCTCGCATACTGCAGGGGTAAGTGAATCCATTGACCGGACACCCGGCAGCGTAAAAACTCCCAGCCGGCCCCATGCGTCAGTGTCTGTGTGGGATGGCACACACTCCTGACTGCTGTTCCAGTAGTGTGACAGCAGACACGATAAGCAGGCATTGATTTTTCGCCTCCCTTGACATTGGCTGAAAGCAGAATCCTGCCCTGATATAATTGTGTTGGGGGCCCTTGCTTTGCAGCTGTTGAATAGGATATGAGCCAGCAGATGTGTGTAAGCAGTGAATGACTAATATGACATCCACTGCACAGGCGGAACTGACCCTATAAACTTCTTCACGCTTGTTTCCCAGAGTTACCCGAGTTTCAGCTCGCAAGCGCTCGCTGCAGACGGAACTGTGATCCGCGCAAAATGGACCACATCAGCTATACGTTCACATCATTCAGCTGGTGCTCCTTGTTCAATTTCCCTTCTACATACAACTCCACCTTTCAATCCGCGTCGCAAATTTGAGGATTTATTCGATCATTGTTCTTTCATAAATCACACTGCACATGCACACACGGTGCCCAGAACAAGCCCGCCATAATCTCTGTTGTTAATCTGGATAAACATATTTCTATAAACATTTTTGAGAGATAGTTAACATTCAATTCATTCATTTTGATTTCTGAGAGGATGAAATCCCAGCAGCGAAGCAGATCAGACACATGGCAATTTCATGGAACACATTAATTTATTTATAGACCTGCTATAGTGGTTTATGCTTGCCCGCAAAAAGATGCATATACCCGTACAGCGCGCATATGTGGTGATTTGTTCCAAAGAGACAGTAATATTTTCAGCACAACTGAAATGCAGCCTGTGGCAGCGACTTTATAGCCAAGCTGATGGACCATAACTTAGTCCCTTAAGGAGTTCACAGAGGTTTTCTTCAGCAGCCTATAGCAGAAGGTTTGACGCAATTTGCAGAGATTTAGACATTTAATTGTCATTTAATCGCCCTAGAGATTTCTGAAGAAAGATTTTTGGAGTCAGTAGTCATATTCGGTTAGTGTAATTTTCTTTTTATGAAAATATACCTTTTACAGTGTCTCAACATCAGAACATTAACACTATTTGGCTATCAAACTATTGAACAAGTGCTCCAGATTGATTTTGTGTGACACTGACATTTGCTTTGGCAAATCGACCTGTGAATAAGGCTGAAACTGCGAGAATGTAGGTTAATTCGGGATCACATAGCACTCAAATTCTCTATGGTTGAATAAAACTCAGCTATAGCAGTAAAATTCTTTGAGGTCTGAATTATTCATCAAATTCCACGTCTGCAAAGCTTTCTCATATAAACGCTTCACAATTTTTGTCAAGCTTTTTATTTGTTGTTTTCATGAGAATAAGCTGGGTGTTGGCCTTGACTCCACTCAGAGCTAACCCCGTAATCAGAGAGCGATGTGACCCCTCAGCTCGGCCATTATCACTGTGATCCTGGACAGATGCTGGCTGCTGGATGCGGTGAAGGAGGATGGTCGTCGGATGTCAGGCATCAGCGTCGGGTGCTTGAGGCAGTGAGCTACAGGAGAAGCTGATTGGGTTAACAAAGAGCACGCTGATTAGTGATTGGCTCCCATGTGTGTGAGCCGGGGGAGGGGTGGGAAGGGGAAAGCTTGAGGCTTAATTGGAGGGTGTGAACCAGAAATTGAGTTGCTCATGAGAGAATGACTGGGACCAGGAGGATTTGCATTAATATGGGTCCTGCTGTGGCTGTTTGTCCGTAAAAGTCACATTGGAAGTTAGTAGATTTTGTAGGATTACAAGCCTTCTGACTTTTTCTTGAGTGTGCCTCCTTTGTGTCTGGGCTTGATCCTCCTAGGTGGCTCTGTTGGCCGAAACATGCATGTAGCTTCAACAAAGTGAGTTTCCAGTTGTTTTACCACAGCAGGAGGAAAATCAGTTGTGAAATAATCTCCTCTTCATTAACAGATGTTGCTCAGTCATTTGAATCATAGCTCCTACTGCTCACGCTGTTACCGGTTATCAAAGCATTGCTCTTGCCAAGTAATAATCTTTATATAGATACACAAACAAGATCATTTACTCATGCTAAGGGTCTTTTGCGCAACGGTCATCATTGATCATGATGATGCTCTGAATATGCTTGCAACACGTAAACACTGTGTGTCACTTCTGATCCCGCGAGCAGGTTAAGACAAAGACATGAATACTGATGGTATTCAAATGATCACCTTTGGATCTGAACACATCAGATGATTAGTGGCCTGCCTCCTAATTAAATGTTTTAGTTGAGCGGCTTCCACCGCCGTATCTCGGGATATATGGCTGACATTTTTTTTTACCAGGCCACTTAGGAATATTTGAGCCCCCCGGCAGCTTGGCTCTTCAGCAGCGATGCCGGTCATACTCCAGCATCTAGCTCAGCAATTTAAGCTGCTGCTGAGCTCCGACACAAAGTTTTTACATTGACTTTGTGAGTCCTGTTGTCATGTTTGTAATGAGAAGAATGTATGTGAAAGGATCTCATGAGTGCATTAACCTCCTATAATTATACGTCTTGATCAGATACTGTCAGTGAACAGCCATCATACATGTAGACTCATCACAGCGAGCATCACGTAGTAGCATCACATTTCTCACAGGAAATAATTGTAGAGTTTCACACTAAAATGAAATGATGCAAATGGCCTGATCTCTCTATAAAACTACATTTTGAACTTTGATTGGAACATGAACTTCCTTTTGTACACAATGGGGGGGGGGGGGGGGGGGGGTTTCTTGAAAAATCTTATCTGGCAATAAGTGCTGCTTTTCTCAGTGTTGATAAGAACAAGCTTACATGTCAGTTCTGTTTCCCGAGTCTGTCTAAAATGAACACACAAAAGGACTGTTATAATTTTGATATTCTGGAGATTGTTATCTTCTGTTCAGCATATTGCACAATCTGAACAGCCTATAGCTGTTTTTACAAAGTTAGATATTTAAATCACATTTTCATATCAGAGATATTCTGTGGTTAGATATTTGCTGCCTCTAATTCGGATTATACATGCTTTGTGGTTCAAGTCTAGTGTTGGACACCTCTTTCAATTTCAATACAACTCCTACAAAACTACTTTTATAGATATCATTAGTACCAAACTCCTAAATTATTCCTATTAAGTAAACCTTAATTAATAGAATGTTTTTATCGGTATCAGATGACATTATTGCCTGACAAGTTACTAATTTGCTCTTTTTACTGTTACGCAAATTTTTCTTTTAACTGACGGGTGCAATTAAGGCAAAGTTATTGTAAAAGTCAGTGAATGGAGCCGCCTCGCTCGCGAACCGAGGCGACATGCATGTCAGACCGGTTCGTCGGAGAGGAAGTGTGTGAACTCAGCTGTGACAAGTTTCATTAATAACTTTCTCACTACACCTCATGTATTTCCTTTCTTAAAATCTTCTTAAATTAAACAGAATGTGTCAGACTCTGCATGTCAGACGCATCTAGGAAAGCCTCCACGACTGTGTTAGTGTCTCTGTCACTTTGTCTCTCTATTCTTCTCACCTACTATAACAATCACCAGGAAAAAGTACCAATCGCAACCGTTTATCCAATAATGGGGTGGGTTTAAGTGCAGTTGAGGCATTTTCTAAACAACCAGGGTGGCTGCCATTCTGAATCTGCTTCAGTATTAAACAAAATGGACGGTAGTTCATGTTACGTACAAATGGTTGTTGGGTTCTAAATCATGTCATGACAAATGTCTGTGTATTATGTTGAACTAGAAGCCATATGAATTGGATGTTGGAACTAGCTACCTAGCCTAGCAACCTACCGCTACGTCACACGTTCTTTCCTTTGCTCTGATTGGTTGTGGTTATTCTTTATCCGCTTGTTTCTACACTTTATTGAAGCTATATAATGCTCATCTTAAATCTTGAATCCAAAGTGCCATTAGCCTTTTGCTAGCCACTGTTCACCCACAGGATGCTAGCACTATGTAGTACTTTATATCCCTAAACAGGGATTGCAGCTACAACACAATTTAGGATAGACTAAACTGTTTGTGTTCAAATAAAATTGAATTTGAAACTAAATTTTTTTGAAAAGTGACAGCCCTAGTCCTCACTAATCAACTCTATGCAAGACTTCAACATAATTAAAAAAAAACCTGTATTGCAGTGACAAGTAATCAGAGGTGTTCAGGTATATAGTTGAATTAACACGGTGCAGAGATCTATTCTCAGGGCAGCGGAGATCAGAGCTCATTTGTTTTACATGATGACTAATAGTGTCGTAGACAGCGTATCAGAAATGTTTGTCACGTTTTCAGGGTTCTCAGGTAGCCTGACTGCCGTTATCAATCACAGATGACATTTACTGTTGCATATTAATGCGCTGGAGTTTCATCACTGGGTTCCCCACAGTGATTGATGCAGCCGATTGTCCCCATATCCCCCACGCCACAGCACCGCAGAACACAAGATAAATAGGAGATCTTCTCCCAGACCCGGTGTCACACAGAGTTGTATCAATGGACAGTTTTCCCACTGCGCCTTAATGACAGGCAGCGATAAGCCTGTTTACACATTTACAATAAATGCATTTTTTTCCCCGTTTTCCTCTCCAGCCCGAGCCGCAGTGGCAGTTTTTGTGTTGCCCTGCTGCTGACTCACTACATAGTTTGTTCTTCTTGAGAGAACACATCATTTTCTTCCTATATCCATTTTCACAGTCAACTTAATCTGTTGAAATTGTCTGCAGCATGTGTTGACATAATCCCATAATTATTCACCATATTACTCTGATTATTTCTTCACTTCCACATTTCTCATAGTTTAGCTGTGTACTTATGTTATTTGTCATTTTCGCAGCTCAGTCGTATTAACTTTGCCTCAAGAAAATGCTAATTTAACTTATCATTATTTTCATTATTGATGCCTTTTTCAGAAAATGTTATCAATCATTTTGTCTGTTAAGTATACAAAAAAGGTCAAATCTGACAATCCCAATTTACAAGAGACAAAACTTCAAATTGTTTTTGTCTGATGAAGAGTTCAAACCCTGAAGATATTCAATTTATAACGAGGAAAACAGCAAATCCTCACTTTTGAAAAGGTGTAATGGTTGGCATTTTTGCTTGATAAATGACTTTAATGATTAATCATTTATCAAAATGGCTGTTGATTAATTTCCTGCAGGGTTGCTGCATTCAGTTGTTTGTTCCCACCTGTCTGATGTGAATCCCAGGTTTTTCTCCTGGAGGTTGGTCATGCAGGTTTGCCATTGTTTGGTTTTGTGAAGACAGCTATTGAGGATGCCCTGATGTTCAACTTGCCTTGTGAGATGGGTCCCTGGGCATTTGGACTGATAAAAAATTCACTTTGAAAGTCCAAACAGGAAATCAAGTAAACAGCTGCACAGACGCAGGGCCAGCTTTCCTGCAGTTGGTAGCCAGAAGGTGGTGGAGGCATTTTTATGTTCTCATGGGAGACAATATAGTGACACACAGCAAACTGATGCAGCCTTTAAACATAACTAGTTGCAGACATAATTCTACATTAAATTGAAAGTGCACTATTGTTCTTTCCATGCAGGAAAAAAAATCACCTCTGGCATTTGTTTACTCATGAAGTCTTTCTCTAAAAATTGCTTTCACGCTTCATGTCACAATTTGAGTGGAAGGAAAGAGCGTGTGATCACCGCTGCGGCAGGCACTCTTTTTGTTTTAGCAATTCGGCAGTCGTAAACAAAAGATCCCACCTTCAGTGTGCTCCAAACTTTAAATAATGGTTATAAAGGCATCAGCCTCATGTGTCAGCATGTTCTTCACTGTGGCCTTGCTATCTTTGTGGTTATGTGCACGCTTTAATATTTCTCTGTAAACTCCCTAATCTTCCTTGGTGCTCTTTGCGACTTGTCAGCTCGCACAAGACACAATTTGACACCCGATATTATGTGACACCTTATGCCTTTCAGAAGAGCCTTCTGTGTCTGGCACACTTCTGTGACTGAAGAAGCCAACGTGCAGACTTAATGCCTCCTCCAATTACTATAGTTTTTTTTTTAACCTTGACTGTAAGGAAACCAAGCTATCATTCAGTTCATTATCGTTCATTTTGATCAGATATTCCTGCAAGGAAATCCAATAAATTGTGTTTATAACCTTCTTTGAACTCTGGAAACTCTGAAATAGTATTAAAAACGCAACAGTTAGCAAGGATAGTCTCAAAATAATAGTTTGTTTGTGCATGCGCAGCATGTGTGTTATGTATGCTTTCTTTGACTTTCCCTCAGGATCTCCTGTCTTTGCCGGATCAGCGTTTATTCTCAACCTGTGCCTCCTTGTCCTTTATGCACTTCACATCCCTCTGCAGTTGTGTCTCTAGGTAATAAGACACGAGAAGAAGCAGGATAGTGAGGGAGGTTGACAGTGGTAGAAGTTGTGGGATACATTATTATGGATTTCTGTGCAGCACACTTGCGCACACTCTTTCTCCAGAAATTATGCTGAAAACACAAAAAAAAAGTTAAATACTAACCAAAAACTCACAGCATCTGAATAGTTGAAATGATCTTTACAGTCATTTCTTGGCCTTGTTTTAGTCTGAAACTGAAATGTGGGTTGGATGTAAAAAGAATCCTTGATCTTTGGCCATCAACTGCCCTCTGGTCGACGACTTTGACCCCTTCCCAGCAGATGCTGTGACCGGTTTTGGTCTAGTGTTCACAGACAGCTGATGTGGTCCGCTTCCAGAACTCTGTCAGTCTCTGCCGATTCACCATATGACCATCTGTTATCATGTGACCGAAGCTGTTGTTTTTCTGTCCGCCCATGCAGACGGATAACTTCTTCCCATATTGAACATTTCATTTTAAACAGCATTTGCATAAAGCAGCAACAGTCACCATCCCACCATCTGCGACACAGTTTGTGATCACAAACAGTGCAACAGATTGTGAACTGCAGCACACATTAGCTTTTTAAATTCTAGCTAATGTCTCAATCAAATCAAAGACGCGACTCAACACATAACGACAATGAGCGCCAGAAAGCGACGTTCAAATGTCAATATTGGTCAGTTTAGATAAGTGGTTCCCAACCTGTGGGTCTGTACCCTCTATGGGGTCGTAAAAAAGACCATTGCAACCATTGCTGACATTCATGTTCCCCTCATTTCACTGTGATTGTACCTTATATGACTACATGTGACACTTAAACCCTCTGTTTTTCATCTAGTACCATCATCGGGTCGAAGTTTTGATTGGTCCAATACTTACCTGAAAAACAAATGACATTCCCATCAGTCTCAGATGTATTAGCATGCTAACACGTTTAATTATGAAGATGAACATGGTAAACATTAGACCCTTTTAGCATCAGCTTGTTAGCATTGTCAGTGTGAGCCATAGACTGTATGTAAAGATGGACAACATGACAGCTCCCTGAAAGTGAAGTTTTAATTAGTTATTTGATGCTATAAAAAAAAGGGGGTGTGACATCATGATTGACAGTGGTGTGCTCGCGATTGGGTCAGGTGGGTGTATGAGCGGGACCTCGATACCACGGGTCCACCCCCCAATCACTACTGCTCAGACTCTGGCTCTAAATGACGTCACCAGCGCAAGATGGCAGCGGTCGTATCTGAGTTTTTTTGGCTTCTTTTTTGTACAGCGGGAGGAAGTGGAGCTGCGTCGTCTATCTTTATATATAGTCTATGGTGTGAGCATATTAGCATGATGGTGTTAGCATTTAGCTAGAAGTACACCCTTGTGTGCAAGTACAGCCTCACAAAGCCGTTTGCATGGCTGTGGACTGTTTGTCTTTGGCTGGTAAGATACAACACAAGCTATTTTCAGTACTCTGCTTTACAGGAAATAATTGGTTATTGTTTTAAGACAAATCTGCATCCCAGAGCTGTTGCTGCTCCCCCTCTGAATATCTTCTTTCACGAATAATTATTTGACTACCTACACTAGTTTACGTAGAATGACTCCTCTCGAATCTTGAACAAGAGAATTACATCTTATTTCTCCCTTTGTTTCAATTTTTTTCTCATTTTTTTCTCTCTCTGGGATCTTTCCTTCCACTTTTGGTGCTGCTGAATGGTACGTTCTGCCTCTCCGTAAACCCAAGAGGCATTAAAGTAGAATGACCAAGTAGCCTACCACTAATGTATTATGTTTGATTTAAAACAGCGCAGTTCTTTTAGTTGATTCACTTTGATGTATTTTTGCTAACACATGCTGAAGAGAATGAATTTGGTAGCTTTCTTTATCTTTCTGGCACAACCTCACATTTGAAAAATGAAATGGCATCAAGCCCTAAATTCTCATTTCTCCCTTACACTTAAAGTGTCTGCTTTATAATTAAGAAATGTTGAAATTTTGCTCTCTATTTTGGGTTCTTCCAATAAATGCTCTCGTTTACACAAGAAATTCTCAAAACAGGTGGGAAGAGGGCTCCTAAAGTGGTTCAGATGTAATCCGTAGTCAAAAGGATTTGGAAATTTCATTGATGCTTCAGAGGGGTATAGATTAAAAGAGGCATGAGGTAAAAAAAAAAAAAATGTTAGATTGAATCTGTCCTTATGTTCATCTCCTGCTCTTTACATGTCTTTTTTAATGCTCCTCTGAGGCATCAATGAAATTTTCACTGGTTGCTTCCATGCATTATACACCAAGCAACAAAAGCCGACACAGACTGCACAGAACGAAAGTATATCCAGTTTTCACAGCAGTTTTATTGTATTGGTCTGTGAAAGGACTTACATTTCAGTGAACCTTTTTTCAGAACTAGAATCATACATGTCACCCTGAATACACCCAATTCACCCCGCCCCAACACGCACACGTCAAATCATAGCATACATGTCACTGTGATAAGTTCAGGTGTTTCTACTCATTAATGTGTGATAATGATATGTCAGTGGTGTCCAACCTTTCATCTGTCGTCTAATAATAGCCTGTGCAGTGGGGCAGAGAGGAAGTATGGAGGCTAGAGTGACAGAGATGTTTCTCTGATAGCAAGCTGTTCACATCCCACCTAATGACACAGGAGATCAACCTGTCGTTCTTAATATAACACCGGCTCACTGATACAGTCACATGCACATGCACACACACTTCAATCATACACATGCTGGCATTCAAAGCGTAACAGTATACATGAAATGTCAAACATGTAGACGCTGTGCAGAATGTTTTTCATTGAATAGTATCAGTCCAAATGTAAAATGTAGATGTGAATTAAACCTAATCTTCTAAAGGCCATACATCTGAACCCTACTTTAACACAAACATTACACTAGAAAATGTTTTTTTCCCGATTGGCTGGCAAGGATCTCATATTGGGAAAAACTCAACAGTTTAACCGCTGATCTAAACACTGCAATAAGTATAACATATTGCACTGTGGGAACCATGGCAGCAATATTATCAAGGATGAACTGTCAAGCTCAATAATATTCATGCTTCACGATGTGAAAGGCTTATTGCTTTTGGGGGTTTTTTTTATCAAAAAACACCCAGATATTTTTTTTAAATGAGCAGATTGGTTTGAGGTGATTTGTACCCAGGTTTTATTTTCCTGTTCATCAGCTGATTAATGTTGCAGGAAAACATTGATTGGCAGAGGGAACAGAGTTCTTTTGCAATGTCTTCTGTTAAAGGAGGAAGGAGACAAAATGCAAATGAGTGAATATTTAATAGGAACCCAAAATAATGAGCCCTGAGGATATGTGACAAGCGGAGCCACTGGTGAAACTGACTGCAAATACATTTTTAAAAACTAGATGACAATTAAAATATCTCCCCCTTGAGGGTGGAGTGGAGTTTCGACCACTAGAGGCACTATGGAGCAAGGCTTTTTTATTTTTTTAACGGTGCAAGAGACACAGTACAGTGCATATGCAAAAAGGACCCCCTTTTGTCCCTTGCATCTGCAACACAAAGTCTCAGAGTTTCTGATTTTTAGATGTCAGTTTTGCGGGAGTACAAGCATGTTCTCTGCGGAATATTGAATCGAAAAATCTTCATTCAGCTTTGCAAATGTTATATGAGCATGGAAATGCCCTCAACATGTTCATCAGGTGTCAAGGATACCCATGATGCATTTTGGTGACATTGAATGTAAGCATAACGTGTTATTATTATTCATTTTTTCCCCACAAAGCACCTCTTATTTCCCTGTGACAGCGAACCCTGAGATGTTCTGCTATAGCAAGTGCACTCTGCGCTCCACTCTCTCTCTCCACCATCTTACTAATATCAATAGCCCTCATTACTCAAGACCTAGACCTCGTTAAAAGACTGCTTTTGAATGTGCGTGTGTAATGTTTATTGGATCAACCTTTGCGAGAAAATGGAAAAGTTTCCCTTTTGTTTGGGAACGAGCAGCACGCTTCGCCTCTGTTCTTTTTCCGCCTCTCGATATCTTCTTCCTTCACTTCTTCTGTTTTTTAATTCTTCCACTGACACAGTGAGTGATGGCAACCCCCCCCGCCCCCCCCCCCTTCTCTCTCACTTTCTCTCTGCTCACGCACATGCACAGTCATCACTGTCTCTCCCCTCAGCAGGCAGCTGATGACTATTAGTGAACAGTGTACTATATTCACCACATCAATTTAACTCACACTGCAGCTCAAACTCCACAATGGCACTTTCCGTGGGGAGGGGAGGGCGCGTAGGAGGCGATGATTGTGCATGTGTGTGTGGGCGTGTGTGCGCTTACATGCATTAATGTGGCTGTATTTGTGAGGATTGAGGACATCTCCTTGAATCCAGATCCATCCAGAAAAAAATCTACATCCACATACAGAGGCTAGGCTGCTGAAAGCCACTGACAGGCAGCGTGTCGGTGCAGCATCCTTGTTTTGGCAACACTGTATTTTTGGTCTGCCGCTGTGCATCGGCCAAAAGCTGCTGAATGCATCCATGGAAACGACGTCAAAACCACATTCTCTCTCTGGCAGCTACGTGAACATTGCCCGACTCAATTTGTAAAGTGCTGTGGAGGTTAAACGGAAGGCCTTGGGTAACGGCAAAGGGAGCAGGTTAATGGCTTAGGTAAGGATCTATATGTGGGCACAGAGCGAAAACCTCAAACCTACAATTGGCACAGATGCATAAATGGATGACTAAGTAAGGCATCAGAAAAAAGTATACATGAAAGACAGTTGTAGTGGCAAAGTCTGTTTAATCCAAGTAGTTTTGTGCTGTTGCATAATTGCTTAACTCCTAACCTTTTTGGTTAAACTGTTGCTTTGCATACTGTATGCCGCTGAGCTGCTCTCAACCGTCCCTCTGCAGCCATGAATATCCTAATGAATGCGGCTGTCTGTTCTCTGGAGAAAGCACCCACTGTTTCTCTCCGTCTCAGAGGAGGAGGCAAGGTGCTGCTGCTGGCCCCCTAATACCCGTCAATGAATATAGAGCACTATAAAGCTATCTCTGAGGGATTAATGCACTTCAAGAACCAATTAATGGAAGGTACAAGTTTAAACTGAGGCAAGCAAATAGCCGAGAGGCAAACAAGACACAAATTCCAGCTTGCTCTTTGTACTATGCTTTTTGCTTTAATTAAATCATGCATTTTAAGGGAAGGATTAATCTAGCACTTCAGGCTGGAAAATGGCAAACAGAAGTGGGAAAACACACCTTGTGAGGTGAAAGTCATCGTATGAAAGCCACAGCTGAGTGAAAAATGTAAAAAAAAAAGTGCACAGGTGATCTGAGAGTCTGCTGTCTGGGAGTGAGTGTGTTGCCTCAAGTGAGGGGGCTTGGTGGGAATAAGATGGAGTTTGAGATCAACGGGCAGATTGGTGCTGCATCTCCAGTCACGCAGATGCAGCACTGCCGTGTTGAACAAGGAGCTGAGGCTGAAGCTCTTAATTTACAAGTCCATCTTCGTTCCAACCCTCAATTATAGTCACGGGCTTTGTGTAGTGACCAGCAGAATGAGGCCATAGAGTGGCTGAAATGAGGTTCCTATGTCCTTATGTCTGGGCTCAGATATCTTGAAGGAGCTCAGAGTCCTTAATGGTGAAAGCAGCAGTGGTACCTGCTGGATGCCTCTCTGCTGTATAGGTTTTTGTATGATCTGAAAACTCCCCATAGGAATTGATTTGGTTACCAAATAACCTTTTCTGTTAAAGAAAGTGGTTCTAGTCAGGCTTTACATCATAACACAGAGACCACCCTTCTAAAGGTCGTAAATGACGTTCAACTGTATTCAGATGCTGGTTGTTGTACTGTTTTCATGTTGTTTGACCTTTTGGCTGCCTTGATACCTGTTGATCACTGCATATTAATCAATCAACTAGAAAAATGGGTGGGTGTTCTGTTCTGAATTACAGAACTTTATTTATGTCTCAGGAAATGTCTTATCTGGCAGTGCAGTGATTGGTGATGGAGTCCCCCAGGTGTGTATTCTTGGCCCTCTATTTTTTTTCATTTTGCATGTTACCCCTAAGTCAAGTCATTCGCAATTGCAACATGTAATTTCATTGTTATGTTGACGATACAAAGGTATATGTGTACAACCTGACTTGCTAGATTTAAAGTCCTGGAAAGCCTGTAACATTCTCATGTGAAAAGCAGATACAACTGAAATGATGGTCTTTGGCTCTAAAGCACATAGGGAATACATAAAGCAGGCTCTCCAGTTCCTTTGGACTTGCACTGTGTACAAAGACGCTTGAATTCTAGGGGTGATTTTTTTATTCTGACCTGAAAACAATCAAAAACCTCTAGCTTGTGCAAAATACTGCTGCCAGAGTGCTCACAAGAATTACAAATATGATCATATTGCACTAGCTACCTGTGGCCTTCAGAATTGACTTTAAACTTTTATTACTTGTTTTTTAAGGCACAGGTAGGCCTTGCCCCATCCTACATTACTGACCTACACTCTGGCTAATAGTCTCAGGTCTGTTGACCAGTTGTTGTTGACTGTCCCCAGATCCAGGCTAGAGATAAAGGTAATAGGGTATAAAAGACAATTTTTTATAAATAAGGTTTTAATTTAGTTATTTTAGTTTATTTATTGTTTTTATTTACATTTATATACATATTTTATGTGCTCCCATAAAATCCCCTTTTCACTTGTTCTCTTACTCATACTGTAAACTTTTTTAAAGTGCTATATAAAGGTTAATATTTGAAGGTCAAAAGGCAACTCAGTATCTAGGTTACAACTGGGCCAAATTTGGTCAGAAAGTGAAAGTTAGATGTCCAGGTTGCTTATAAGAATTGTCTCAATAACATTTCAGTAACTTTGGACTAATATAGCTATTTTAACTACTATAACCTAACTATTTTTATTTTATGTAAAGCAGGTCTTACTGCACACTGAAATATAGTCACTGAATTGATGTTGAAACAGTGGTGACAGTATAACCTTGACGTCTGAAAAACAATTTTCAGTCATATTTAGCCAGATTTTTAATTTTTGACATGTTTTGACCGACCAATCATCAAATCAAACCTGCACACTGTGTCTGACGCATTCTTCCTCTACTTTTCTATTCCTTGCAAAAAGCAATTCTATGAAATGACATGCAGCCCTACCAGTTATGATTTCCTCATTTGCGAGGAGGAAAAAGTGTCAAAAGCAGAGAGAGTTTCACAAGCTGATGCTGGAGCTATAGAATATCAGATCTGCAGAATCTACTTTGAGATGTCAGGAACCCAGTTGGATACATTACCAAACACGTTGGAAGTTCACATCAAAAAGTACTGGACCAATTACTGCAAACCAGTTGATCCTGAACAGCAACTGGCAGTATGATAGACACACACACGGCTACCCTGCACTTTGCCCCGGGGAATTACCTTCAAAAATGTCTCTTCTACAGCTAAATTCATTTATAACATCTTTTGAGCCTTTTGACAGATAGGAAAAAGCACAGAAAATCAAGACTCTTCTGAAATGATGTGCGCTGGTTGTAGGTGTAATAGACTAGGGTTGTATTTGTTTTTTGTTTTTTGTTTTTTTACAGTTTTGGACCAAAATAACAGAATAGATGCGTAAAGGCACTGTATTCCAGTCATGTCCACTGGGAGGAGACCCTGAGGTAAACCCAGAACACACTGGAGGGATAATATATATCTCCCATCCCTGGGAGGCATTCCCAGCACAAGGAGCTGGAGAATGTGACTTGGAAATGTAAACCGTTGCCATTGTGAAAGTGCTACTGAGGAAGTGGCAGAAGATAGACGGAAGCAGCCGTGAAAGGGTTTTTCTATTTATCAGTTCCATCAACAGAAAATTATTTAACAATAGTTTTGATGATCAGTTCAGCAATTTATCAAGTAGAAATGAGACACAATTGCTGGTTCCTTTGTCTCAAATATGAGAATTTGTTGCTTTTCTCAGTTTGATTGTAAATTGAATATCTTTGGGTTTTGGACTGGCAATTTAAAGATGTCAGAATTTGTAATGAACGAATTTTATGGGTGTTTTGATCACTATTAGCACTACGGAGCAATGTTTATATGAGTGGGTCCCTGTTCAGTTTTTATCTGTTTCAAAGATCTTATCTTACCTTCATGAGCAATGGAACACATTCAACATGTTTGTTAGATCTCAAGGGCACACACGATGCTTTGTGGTTAGAAACACAACATGTTAAAAGAACGTTTTTTAAAAGACAACTCCACAGGGGCATCATTTCAATAAGAACAAATCAATCAAGTTGTTGCATGGATCAATGGATACATTTTAGTATTAAACTTGAGCCATTATGAGATTGTGAGATTATGAGAGACCATTGCAGCAGCAAACTGGCAGTACTCGCCCTCTGTACAAACAATTCTTAGATTCAGGGGGTAATACATATTTTCATAATTTGAGCTGAATTGGGTGCCCGCCAGATAGTACAAGCAGTCCAAGAAGGAATTCAAAGCAGGGAACTTGGGTTAAAGTATGTCAGTTGAACACAATGCAGAAGCCCTAAAAGGGCCTTGACACCCACTCAACCAGAAGAGAGGTATCAGTATTAACATCACTGCTTGAGCATCACAAGGTCTTAGGCTTGGTTTAGAAGTAATTACTAATTTGTTTGCTCATTTCTTTAATTAAGTTTACATTCATTTCTGTAGCAATTTCAGCTGATGCGCTAATCCAAAGCACTTCAGGAGGAGAAAGAAGACGTGATCCTTTTGTTGTCTAACAAAGATGCTGGAATGCCAAGAGCGAACGTTTATTGAAGGTTTTTATCTGATGGGGAGGAATTAGAGATGTTTATTGGGTTGAAATTTACTCGAGGTTCTCTTTATTTTTGGTTGACTGAACCAGTCAGCTACACAACCTGTTTCAACTAGACTAATGTTTAGATGCAATGGCCCCCGATGTGTGTGTGTGTGTGTGTGTGTGTGTGTGTGTGTGTGTGTATGTGTGTGTGTTTTCTTGCTCCAAGCTGCCTGGCTGGGAGGGGTGGGGAAGTCTTATTAATCTTATTAATCCTGACGGTATTATTTGAGCTTGTTTGTCACATAAATGGGCTGACAGTATTAGCTGGGAACATGTTTTTTTGGTGACATTAGGCGGTTATGGAAAATGACACTCTCGCCTAATTGGCTTTTGTGGAAATGAGCTTAATGTAGAAGAGATGTCTTTGTGTAAGGACTTCATTGAAGGTGTGTGCGATTGTAAAACACAGCATGACGCAGATTATTTGCCAATTTCATTTTTTGGGCGGCCACCGCACTGAAATCAGCAAGGACTAAACTAAAGATTGACCAGATTTGGCCTAAAACAAAAATATGGTTAATGTGGGCGAACAAAGAAATCTTCAGTAGAGAGGATGAAAACCATACAGCTGTGATTTATTTATATTTGTACGTGTCCACTTTGAAAATTGACAGCTCAAACAGTATTAGAGTCATTGGTCACTAGCAAACAACTGTACTTGTTATAATTAAAAGTGAATATACATGTAAAATATCAAGTAACAGGCTCAGATACAGTGAGGCATTTCCATCATGGACAGTACTTTGCGGGGAGGAGACCTTGTTGTATTGCATGTATCATATTTGTTTGCTGGAGGAATGCATTTTTAACATTGTCCCATGTTTTCACCCTCATTTAACATGAGTAATTATAGCACAGGATGAAGTCACAAACAATTTGTCTACGAGATACTTCATCCTCAAATTCAATTAGCATTAACCAAAGCCTGTGAGCTTGTTTCCACACTTGCCTCGCTACATTATGCATGACGATTAGCTGTTTGTATAAATTAAATGTGAAAGCATAATGCAGTACTCGTATACCAAACTTGCAGGGGGGGGGACTGAGATTTGGAGTTATTATATCATGCGATGCGATGTGGCTACGTACAGCTGCCAAAGCGAAAGGAACTAAACAAAAATGTAAATTAAAAAATGTGGACTATTTCGAAGATACATACACCTGAACTTCTTAATCACCTTGGTGTGCAAATGGGAAGATTTTGAAGTTTTACACACTAATGTTTGTTTGATGCGTTGTAAAAAAGGGTTAGGGTTAGATGTAAATATATTATTACTTCTACATGACACATTGATACAACATACTGTACTTACATTCCCATATCAATTTGACAACCTTCAGGAAAAGTTAGGAAACACAAATGTTGAGAAGTCACTAATAGAGCTTTGCCGGTGTGCATGTATTATGCATGAACTTACTGCATATGGACACAATTAATCAATGTATTTATTTATTTATATATATATTATGTATTTATTTTGGATGCAGAACGTGCAGATGGGTAACTAGAAAGGTAAAATCGACATGAAATGGATTGTTAAGGAGTCTGTGGCACTCTGCTGGAGGGATGGACGGCATACATCCAAAAACATATTCCTTTAAAATGTGTGTTTTGATGACAGTGGTGGAGAGATCTAACACTCTCCCAAGGGTGTTCCGTTGGCTTTAGATCTTATGACGGCAAAAGACATAGCATATGACTCACAGCATTTTCATACTCATCTATGTATGGAAGCATCTGCATTTCTTATTTATTCAGTAATTTTTCTATTGTTGGTCACCCGTCTGTATGTATGAATGGTACACAGGCTGTGGTCAGATGTATTCATCAGCTGATAGTGTATTTTTAGCATCAACATATCGTATGTACTGTGGCCATACCTTTTGATACATGCATATAGACAAACTATGCAAACAAAGACCTTACAGATAACACTGGTGTGTAAGTTGCTGGTGGCCGACTTGGCAGGGGTCTTTTTTTTTCTCCTGGCTGGGCCAAAGAGCTCCAGATTGGACCAAGAATCATTTCAGTTCAGTTTATTGTCACACACATTAAAAAACTGCAGCAAAGCCTTCCAATGTAATTAAATGCTTGTGCTCTGGCAACACCCCCCTGGACAGCTCACAACCCAACCAACTGTGTATAAACAAATCGGAGTAAAACTGTGCATATTAAAAGTAAAAACACCATACAATAAACAATTACTTCAACACTTAACATTGCAATAAATTGTGCATTAAATGAACTCTGATACGGTGGTTCTTATATATCCATTTTACATGTTTGAATAAAAAAATAAAAGAGATTTTTAAATTATATCAAAGCTACAAATCAACATGACGCACTCATTTTACCCGTGAATAATCAGTAAAGAGTATCCTCCTCTCATCCGTGACCCTGTGGGCTGACTGTTGATGAGTCTCACCGCCTGTGGATAGAAGCTCTTCCTGAAGCAGGTGGTGTGAGACTTGATAGTGCGCTAAGAACCCTCAGATGGTAACAATATAGTAAATAGATGATGGCATGGAGGAGTATTATCTTTGATAATGATACTAGTATGCTGTCTACCAGTATATAAAGAATACCTATCCTTGCAGGAAAACCACGACTGCAATTTGTCTGAGCCGCTTCAGCTTTTTACAGATGAGATACCACACGCCACTATTAAGCTTTTGGTGACAATGCTGATTGAAGCTAACCATCATTTTTGTTGGCATACTATTTTTAAAGGCTTCCAAGGAAGACGAGCCTTTGTTGCCAAGTGAGGGAATAAGAAATGTGAACTCTTAAAAAATGTAAAACTGTTGTTGGTCTCAGCAGCAGCACCATGGATAAATAGTGAAGTGAAGGTAAAATGAAGTTTCCTGAAATCAATGAGGAGGTTTGTTTTGAGAGACAGGCTATTTTATTCACACCACAGGTACAGCATCCCACATCTCTATCCTATAGGCCTCCTTGTTGTTATCATGGATCAAAGAAATCACTGTGGGTTGCTAGGCTGTTGGCCACACAGTCAGTGTCAGGCTTTTTTTCCATGCTGTTTTATCCTACCTTTCCTGTCTTTTTGTAGCTTCCTCATGCACTGCAGCAAGCAGTACACTACAGTAGCTGCTGATTGGTAGAACACTTAACAATGTCTTTTGCATTTATCGAAAGACCTAAAATCATCCAGTGAAGGATAGCCTACCTATCCTTCCCCTGCAAAGTGACTCCTCGTTGACACACCAGTCCAGTTTCTACACTGTCGCGCATTACCAGCCACTTGTAGCAGTGCACCAGCTTCACCTCATCACCCTGCATGGTGATCATTTTGTCCACCTCCACAACAGTGTGTGAGATGTACAGCAGGAAGAGCAAGAAGAAACAACACCAAATGGTACTTTTAACACTTTGCCTTCACACTGTTATAACACTGGTGTTATAGCACTTTCAGAAATCCCTGAACGAGTCCCATTAACTTTTTGAACCTAATGCTGTATTTCACTCCCTTTATTTCTGGGGTAATTGCATAGTCAATACATGCAATACATATATTGCTATTTTCAGGACAGCCGAAGCTACTAAGAAATGGCATAATTTGGCACGTCTCCTGGTCTGTGAAGATTCTAAAAGGCGAAAAGCAGGCCTTTGTGTCATACGTCATACACTGCACAGAGGTAATTGAGATACAGTAACATATGTGCCAGTATGCAAGCACATGTGATAAAATTTTAGCTTTTCTGGAGCGCTGACAGGTGAACAGGGCTGGAAAATAGGGCAGTGGTGTACTTTGACATGATGCAATGCATCAACCAGGCCGCACAGCATGTCCTACCACAAGCGTGTGGGCTTTCTCTTGAAGTTTTCCACTCAGGCCCCATTTTAAGCTCTTTCAGGCATAAATGTATTTTGAGAAATGCATGCGATGCTTCAATTTGGTGCCCATTCATTCCAATGAAAGTTGCTCACATTATACGTACACCCAAAAGGCTTTTTTGTCTCCCTGGTTGGCGTTCAGGTTTTGTGTGGCCAACACAACTCTGTCTCCAGGGACAGTATATATACTGTACGACTATTTTGCAACAGTAAATACAGATTGAGAGACATACCACTTGATTTTTTTATAATGAGGAAACATTTGTAATAAACGCATCTGCAAAGTAGGGAAAAAAACTGAACATATCTGCAAAAATGTTCACTGAGAACATGTTTCATTTGTGTTTTCAACAACATACGCTCCGATTCCTGGACGTCCTGGACTCACCATCCACTACATGTATATGTATATGTGTGTATATATATATATGTATATATATATATATATATATGTATATATATATATATATATATATATATATATATATATATGTATGTATATATATATATATATATGTATGTATATATATATATGTATGTATATATATATATATGTATGTATATGTATATGTGTATATATATATGTATATGTGTATATATATATATGTATATATGTATATATATATATGTATATATGTGTATATATATGTATATATGTGTATATGTATATGTGTGTATATATGTGTATATATATGTATATATGTGTATATGTATATGTGTGTGTATATATATATATATATATATATATATGTATATATGTGTATATGTATATGTGTGTGTATATATATATATATATGTATATATGTGTATATGTATATGTGTGTATATATATATGTATATATGTGTATATATATGTGTATATGTATATGTGTGTATATATATATATATTTATATATGTGTATATATATGTATATATGTGTATATGTATATGTGTGTATATATATATATGTATATATGTGTATATATATATGTATATATGTGTAAATATATGTATATATGTAGTCTATATTTAGTAGAGACAAGGTTGGGCCCACAACGCATGCACTTGAGGGTGTTCTCAAAAATAAGCGGTTTAGTCCAGTTGAATCCGGCTCTGGTTCGTTTTCCCCCCTTGGTACGATTGTGGTTCAGTTGTGGTGGTGATGTGTTTCCTTCCATCATCGGACCATCGCCTACATCTGGGGAATGAAGAAGAAATTGACAACAGTGGGAATGTGATTCAAACTTGATCGGACCCAACGACAACGCGGAGTGAATGTTCTCATGTTGCTTCAGCATTTTGGTTGACTTGAATTTTCTCTGTGTGCAAAGAAACGGAGCGTCAGGGAAAATACAAGTTAACAACTCATCCACAGAGAAAACAAACTATAGGTTTGAAAAGAAAAGGCGTTTCTTTCCCTGAACTCCCGGCTTGTACCACTGGACTTAACACTCAGAGCCTAGAAAAGCTATTTTTTAATATCATATCTATGTGGTTTTAAATAGTCTTGAGTAATAATTGACCTTGTTTGCAGTTTGAGGTGTCCATTCAACAGTTTTACAGACTTTGATGTCTTTTATATTGGCTCTCAAAGGGGAAAATGCTATGTGGGTTGCAGTGGATTTTTTTGTTGCAGTACCACAGTTGGCTACTGGAACAAATTGGCAGAAAAACTGACTCACTGTATCCATCTCTCTTTCTTTTATAAGATTGTTTAGGGAATTCTGTCTTTATTAAATAGTTTACAGCGGCGATACAGGAAATCAAACCAGAGATGTGATTATATGGTATGCTTCTTAGACCAATCCCCCCATATTCAGTTCTCAAAATAAATCCATGCTTAATATTCATATTGAATTTACATGTGATTCATTAGGCCACATAACAATCACACCGGAGTCACATGAATCAAGGTGTGAATTGGTGTGAACCTGTCAGGGAGGGGATATACGTGCGACTTACTTGCGCTGCAAAGCCTCCTAACTCCTGCCTCACCCAGGTGGCAGTGATAAGGAGAGGACAGTCCGGGGGGAGGATCCTTGAAAGCTCGAGACAGGGGATTTCACTGTGGCTTTGACCCCTGGTGTGATGGACATGATGGACTCGATAATCCGGCCGACTGTAGGCACCGATTCGTTTCCTTCTATTTTCCTTCAATTTACTGCTGCAGTGTGCTGACAGTCTTCTCTCACTGGGTGTTCTGTCTGTGCTTTGGCTTCTTTCTCAGCTATCTTTAGCTTTCGCTGTCCACGGCCCTGAAGCTCATTTTTTTCTTTCTGTGTCCTTTGTGATCTAGAGGTTGCTTAGTCGCTTATAAAACATATTTTTAGTGGAATAAAATAACATATAATCAGAATCAGAAACTGTTTATTGCCAAGTAACATACATTACAAGGAATTTGCCGTGGTCTGAAGGTGCTATTGTTTTGATAACAAATAAGTAGAATATAAAAGCTAAAATAAGAATAAAAATAAAAATAACAAACAGTGCAGTGACCAAAATAAAGTAAAGTGTCCAGATAAAGCGTCCAGTAGGGGGTGAGTGCGTTAATGTAACGCAGGGGGGACAGGGGTGATGTACGTTAATACGTATAACTTGTGTTTATGTTCGGGGGGGGGGGGGGGGGTCAATGTAAGTTCGTCAGGTTGACTGCAGAGGGGAAGAAACTGTTTTTGTGGCGGGAGGTTTTGGTCCTGATGGACCGCAGCCTCCTGCCAGAGGGGAGGGGGTCGAACAGATGGTGTCCGGGGTGGGAGGGGTCAGCAGCGATCTTCCCTGCTCTCCTCAGGGTCCTGGAGGAGTACAGGTCCTGAAGAGATGGGAGGTTGCAGCCAATCACTCTCTCTGCAGAGCGGATGATATGCTGCAGTCTGCGTCCGTCCTTGGTGGAGGCAGCAGCGTACCAGACAGTAATAGTGTAATAGTAATAGTAATAGTGTACTGTAATAGTATGAGTAATACTGACATACTAGAGCAAAGCAAATATTGGGACATTGTACTTGTTAAGCAACAATTTGCCATTAACCCTTTCTCTAACCCTCTAAAGAACTAACCGTCGTGTTCACTGTGATTAATCTGCCGATAACCCAACTATTTTTAATTCACAATTATATCAAACAGAGCATAGCAGGAAATCCTCACGTTTAAGAAGCTGGAACCAGCAAGTGACTCAATCTATTATCAAAATTGTTGTTGATCCATTAATTAATTGTTTTTTAGCCCAATAAAGAATTAATGACACGTTTATATACATGTATATTAATCCCTGTTTAGGCCTGTGGCATCAATAAGATGGCTTTTGTCACCTCTGCCGCCTCTTGATGATGGTTTTAAATTTTAAAACTAAAACAGAAAACATGCGCCTGTCATTGTTTGAACTTATGCCTAATACCCTCTCCTCCTCACACCTTGTGTGTTAAGTCACGTACGGCAGTGATGTCCAATCAATATCCATAGAGGGCAAGGAGTGAGCAGGCTTTCCTTCCAACCAATCAGCGGAGCGCCTTCTGATGTCAATGACTGAAAGAACTTTCACTAATGAAGCTATACGCACCCTTAACATTTCACCTTGCTCCAGTATTTCACATGTGGGATGACTGCAGAGAAGACGGAGGACAGTAAACAACTTGCTGTACCGACTGATCCTGTACAATGATGATTTAAGCAATTCACAGCTCGTGGAAGATTTTACATTTGTGCCACTTTTCAAGTACTTCTTTCCCAGGGAAAAAAAAAAATCTCCACAGAGAAAGAGATGTGTTTTATAGATTATTACTTAAAAAGCAAGAACCCCTCCTTTATTTTTACTCCTCTGATTCCCTGTGTCTGCTTGCATCAAACCCTTGAGTGTGATCATAGAGTCTGGTGTATTCCCCTGTAGCAAAGACTCTGTGAAGCACATAACTCTGCATTCACAATATTCCCGCTGGGTCCTGACCATGGCAGGGAGCTCATCAATCTTTTTTTTCCAGTGATCTCACTTTCCCCATCCGGATAGATGGAGGGTAGGGTTTAAATCTCCTTTCGTTTTCTCTCTCCCCCACTTCACCCCAGCTCTCTTCTCTCTCCATCACGCAAGCAGCTCAGTCAGTAGATTCTTTGGCCCTGGGCCGGCTGCCAGCATCAGTGTGATCAGGTGCTGCCAAGTGTAAGGCTCAGGACAGACTGGAAAACTTAGCTAGAATGTCCATTGTTCAAGTAAATCCCCAATTTGTCTGTTTATCAGTTGTGACTGCTGTTCTGTAAAACTGATTGGGAGCTTACTTCATTGTTAGTTGGAAAAATATTTTTGGTAATGAAGTTGAAAAATTGCTTAAACTGAAGATACATAGAGCGCCAATTGTGAGTGTGGAGAATGATAGTGGAAGTATTTGTTTGGACAAGGGATTTAATTTAAAGGCTACAGAAAATAATAATATTACTTTTACAGGTAGCACAGGTTTACGAGAGCCCATTTCCGCCTGTAAAAGAAAAGAAAAGGATTAAAAAAAGGAAAAGATTTTTAAAAAAATGCTCAAGGTAATTAAAAAAAAGTCAAAATTATGAAACAAAAAGTCAAAATTACAAAATAGAAAGTTTGGATTCACTAAATCAAAAATTCTAAACTTTGGCTTTTAACTGAACACATTTCCCTGCCCTTAACCAAGACCCTGACAGAGGTGGTAGATCACAGTATGGAGACTTATTGGAGTTTGGACAAACTCTTTCCATCTGTTCTTTAAAAAAACACACCAGCTCCATCTCTGCCAACTCTGAGTAAACTGGGACAGTGACTGAGGTAGGAATGTGGAGAAGAAAAGAGTTTGCAGTGGACTCAAAGCTCTGCCTAATTCTACACCTATGCACACTTGGCTACTTGCTGTTTTCCGAGTGGGAAAGAAAGTTACAAAAATGGCCATTGCAGACACCTCTTATTCATTCTTTTGAAACAAGCTTTTCAAAGCGAAAGCAGCAGGTAGAGGCCACGCCGCCACAACGATGTCTGCAAACAGTCAGGGATTTCAGAAAGATGTGAACCCATGGAAGATAGTGATCTCAAATGTTGGTGCAGGGGTCAGAGTCACAGCACACTGTATTTGTTGTAGTGCTGACAGTGCCACTGGAGGATTCAGTAGAAGAAGCTTACATAGTCTAAGGTTCCAGCTTAGAGGGAGAGAGAAGGGTCTGTAAAGGTAAGTTGTGCCCTGTGGTTGTAAGTTGAAGAGACACTGGAAGAGTGACTTAACAATTCAATCAGCCAAACTACCAACGTAAACCAACCAGGCATGCTGCACCCCAGGGGGTACATGGAAAGATTGTGGAGTAGCTCAGCTTATTTGGAAAAATGGAAATTACATTATTTATGTTTATTATTATAATTATTTATATGGATATTTTTGTTTTGCAGAAAAATAAACATCCAACTTGAATTACAAATTGGTGTGATACCGATCTTTAGTAATATAAAAGACAATGCAACCACCTGCGATAGGCTAGGTAAAAGGATAAAAGTAATTTATAAAAAGTTGATATAGCTAAGTAATGACTTAACACGTTAAATCATTAGTAATGGATAAACAGTTGAAATAATGAGCCAAAAGTGATAGACAAACAGTTGACATTGTTGGCTAAAATTAAAGCTTAACCAGTTGAAATAATTAGTTTAAAAAAAGTCGATAAATAGTGTAAATAGTTAGCTAAAAGTAATGAAAATAATTAGAAAAAGGTAACAGAACAGCTGAAATAATTAGCCAAAAGTTATGGATAAACTGTTGAAATAATTAGCTAAAGGTAATGGATAATTAGTTGAAATAATTAGCTGAAAGTAATCAATAAACAGTTGACATAGATAGCTAAAAAATGCTAAATGGCAATGGTAAATCCAACTTCTGCCATTCCAAATGGTAATCATGCAAACTTGACAAAACCAACAATATACAATATATTATACAATACAATATCCAATGTTGTGTAGTTTTACATAAAGTACACTTCAAAAATTTAATTGAAATTAACCCTTTTCAAATATGACTGCTGGGGTTTACAGAACTCATCTAATAGGGATGTGGGAGTGCATCAGACAAAAAAGTTTAGGATCCACTGACCTACTTTCTATCCGTCGTACACTGTGTCTACTAAAGTCATGTGCCTCTGCAATGTATCGATATTATTTTCGTCCGGCATCTGTCTTTTGTTTTTATCCATCTGCAATAAACATGTCTTTGACTTCTATCTTGCAGTTAAAAAGTGAAGATCAGCGGCCATAAAGCATCCTGGTACAAAGAGTTGCTCCTAGTGATGAAATTCTGAGAAAATCCTTAGAATTATGACATTTTCTAAGAATTTCCCCTTACAGTTAAGACTAGATCCTGGTAAAGATAACAGTTATTCACAAAGCATCTTAACCCTTAAGAGAGTCCCGAGGGTGAAAAACTGTGTATGGAGAGTATCTTAAGCTGATGAGAAAATGACAAAGAGGTAGGAGAAATATTCTCCAAACGCTGAATGACAGTGAGTTAATGCAACGCTACAGATAACATCCTGCAGGGATAATGTTTGTGGTCGATCTCATTAGAGATGCGTTCACATCTCCCACCAAACGCAATATCTCTAAAACACCAGAAATTACACTAAGATAACACCAAGATATTTGGCAACTGGAAAAATGCAACAGTGCAGCAGTGATGACTTGGGTCTGTCGTAACCTTCCATCAGCAGAGAACAATTACAGCGCTTTCACACTCTCATAGTGTGAGACAGTTCAGTTCATTTCATTTCTACTGGATGTCTACACCTTTCAGGCTTACAATAGTATTCAACAGAGATGTTCATTACCAATCACACATTTTTAAAGAATTCGTCATACCGAGCAACGGGTCAACCACCCCTCCTTACAAAAGTAAAAGTTTCTGTCCTTTCCTTGCTCAGAGGTGCTAAATCACTCCTAAGCTAGGACTCCTTGCTAGAATTGTTTAGGAGCTCTCTGAGAGTATTCGCAGAATGTTTGTGTATCGGGCTCCAGGACCACACTTTGAACCTGCCCCTTGGTGTTCACCAGATGGTGGGGCCCTTAGCCAGTCAATCTCTTATTAAAAACTTTGAATCCTCACTCATTAGGTAGACATGCTGAGCAAAAAAAAGCAAGAACCATATTTTACAGCAACATTGTGAGAGAAATTGCAACATATGGTTGTAACTTGTTTTGATCAAGCCTCTTCCAAACAGCACTCGTTGACAGCAAAGTGAATAATCTTCCATCTTCCCACTGCGCCAGTTCAACAATCTCTATTGACTCTCAATTTGAGAGCAGATTCAGTTAGTCTGAGTAATATGACAAGATGGATAAGTGGAAGGCTGTTGTAGTCAGAGCAGTGTTGAATGTTGCAGTCCCCAAACAGGAAGATGCTTTAAAGTGACAGGATTTTTGGAAGAGGAGTCCAAAGCTGCTGTCAGGGGCAGTTTATCAAACCCAGTTATGCAGCTGCTGTGGTTTGAAGCTGAAATGTTACAGTTTGCCATTATTAATAACTATTGGAAGATCAGGGAGGCACTCCCTGTATAGATTGATATGCAATGTGATCACTCTACACTAATCTCTGACATTTTTCTCTTCTTTATCCTTTTTCTCTCCCAAGAAACATTAATAAGTAGTGGCTAAAAACAGTAAACTGACGCTGAGTTTGAATTCAACTAGTAATGAAAGAATCTGTTGATTAAAGGGAAACTACAGTTTATAACAACTTGGGTTTCATTTTTGTAGCTCCGGAAATCTCTGTAATCTCAGCAATTACTTACGTGAGTGTGATGTTATCATAATCATTAAAACCAATGATGGGAGCTTCAAAAGTAGAACCCAAGCTGTAATAAACAACTTGTGACAAGTTAAAAGATAACAGATAATGCACTCATAGCCTGTTTATAAGTTGAAAAAGCATATTAAGTTCATGGTCTGTAATGTTAAAATCTGTAATGAGGTTAAAAAGATCATACATTCATGAGTAACAGTTCATAAGGATTGACCAAAATTGAGTAATGTAGTTAAAATCTGTCAGGTGTTTAAAATGGTTAAAATGCTAAAAGAAATAAAGTTTATTCTGATTGTTTAATTTAAGATGTGAAAGTGTTGATCTGTGGTCTACAGGGTAGTCTTAATCTAAGACCGATTACTTCTGTCTACACCTACATACCTGGGGAAGTGTGCTATTTTCCTCATTAGAGTAAAGTTCTCCCTGAGGAAACAACGCTCTCACTCTCATGATTTCACCCCATTTTTCTCCCCATTTTTCAGGTAACAAAGTTAACATAGCTGTAATAGTCCACTAATATGTCAAGAGTTTACAAGAGTGTTTGTTTGACATTTTGAGCAAGTTAAAGTGTTGGGTTTTGCCAAGTGTAGTAAAGTGTGTGAGCCCCCGCTTGCTAGCAGAGAGCAACTTGTAGCTGTGTCGAGTGCCACTGCCATTTTGTGTCAAGTGTGAATTCACAGGTACACATATTGTTGTATATTTAGCACTGTTATCGACATAATGTTTCATGCACTTTAGTGACTTGAGTGAGAGTTTCCTGAACTTAAGCTATTTTGCAGTGACATTAATAGGAGACATTTTTAATAATTAAAATAATCATTAGTTGCAGCCCTAAATAAAAAGAAATATGAGCAGCCATATGTTAATAATAATAACAGCTATACCAGCACTGCCCTACCATTTCATTAGCTTGTTATAATATCATTACCCAATACCAACATCTGGCAATGTACTGAAAAAATCTGTTTTAATAAAACACATTTATGCATCACTCACTTTCTCCCCTGGTTGCGTCAAAGCCACTTGATCTCAACTCCCACTTGACATGAATTTTCTCCCTCTCCACTTGTACTTAACATCCTTTTCCTTTTGTTTTGGTCCGTTGTCTGTTTTCTCGGTGCACACAAAAGTCATAGTTCCAACACCAGAGAATGACTCCTGGGTTAAGTCAGTGTTTATTTTTGCTTTTGATATGACAAATGCACCAATACAGCAACAGCTGACCGACATCTGCTGCAGACGCCTTCCTGCTCTGTAAATAAATGGATATATTCAAACCTATTTATTTTACTTGTCCGGGTGAGACACCCGGAAACATTAAGCTGTCCAACCAAAACGTGAACCCTGCTCTGCTGGGGGAGAGATGAACCAAAGCTGTTGACTTTTAGATATTGCTGATTGTTTATCCAGTTGCACTACAGGATGCAACCAACATAAAGACATCAAAAAAAAAACCACCCTGGAGGAGCAAAGCTTAGAGGGATTCACTGTGAGCTGTTTGTGCAAGTACTCTTTCAGCTATATAGCAGCTTTTTTAGCCACGCTCGCGGCATGGCTCGAGGGATGGCAATGACAGTCTGTCTGTCTGGTCCACCGCTTTGGTCCTGACTGAACTATCTCAACTATCGGATGATTAACATGACATTTTGTACAGACATTCATGGTGCCCAGATGTTAAATTCTTATGACTATGGTGATACCGTGACTTTTCCTCTAGTGCCACCAGCAGGTTTACCCTCTGAAATATTTCAACATGTCCTGGATGGACATGAACATTTGGTACAGCCATTCATGGTCCCAGCATACGGAATCCTACTGACATTTTCTGTAGTGCCGCAATGAGGTTGACATTTGTGGTTAGTGTGAAATGTCTCAACAACTGTTGGATGGATTGCTATGAAATTTGGTGAAAACATTCATGTCCTCATCAGGGTGAATTGTAAGAACTTCGATGATCCCCTGACTTTCCATCTAGCACCCCCGTCAAGTTCAATATTTGCAGACTAAGATGGTGAACATTATACCTGCTTAATATCAGCATGTGAGCATTATCATTGTGAGCATGTTAGCATCACAATGTTAGCATTTACCTTACAGCATCACAGTACCATGGATATATTAAGAAGAAGTATAGAAGTAAACAGAGCTGCCGGCATGGCTTTAGACTCTTAGTCTTGTCTCAACAATGAGCCATTCTTAACTTGACATTGGCATAAAAATGGGACTTTATTTACTTTACTATTTAAAGCAGCCACTCAATTTATGTTTTACTGTACCTTCACAATAGATTATCCTGGACAGGCCCCTATTAATGGCTTGGTACATATACAAAGAGGCACAGTGTCTAGTAATAGGTCTGAGAATATTGAAAAAGCAGTCAGGCATGCACTGTATAAAGTTCTTGTTGAGACAAAGCCATAACTCAGTGTCAATGACAGTGCAAGTGACAATGAAATATTTAATACCATTTAATGTTGAATAGAGTCCTGTGAGGGTTGGAAGATGACAAGACTTCAAATGTAGCTCTCACAAGATGCTTTTGTGTATCATAAAATTCCCAGTGCAGGGCAGAAGTAGTGGATGAAAGGATGGAAACATAAACACTGCATATTTCCAAGGATGGCTTAGTATATGAGAAAACAGCTCTAATCTCAGATGTCAGTGTTAGATGCTGTCAAGACAGGAAAAAACTGGCACAGGAAGACGTGTGGATGAGCATAGGCTCTTCCATTTGATGCTAGATATAGCACTGTCTAGTTGCTGAAAGCTTTTGACTGTTGTTATGGATACCATCTAATCTCAGCATAATATGGCTAGAGAATTGGATTTTTTTAGGATTGTGAAAAGCGTGTCAAAGCGTGATTGTCATACTAATGGGATTGGGTTGCTGTATGTGGACAAGGTAAAACTGACCTTGTGAAAAAAAAGAAACTTCACTCAACCCAAGTTAACATTTTTTGCCAACAGGCTGAGAAAAACCCACTGTACACTATCTGCCTAGTGCAAAGTTAGCTACTAGCCGGTGAGGAAAATGGAAGGAAGTCAAAGGAAATTGAAATTCATGAATGCTCTTGATTTTCTGGAGAGTTTTGTTAAAGAGAGGACGACTTCATCAAACATGCCCCAAGGCCCCAAATCAGCTGGACTCTCCAATTTACTGAGTTAGATTGTAAGAATGAAATGATCTCATTTCAGTCTATCCCACAAATGTTTAGGTTGGTAGATCGAATCACTCACTCAGCAGACAGGCCCCATTGCCCTGGCACTGCACCCAGGCTCTGATGCTACACGTGGATGGTCCTCTGTCAGATCTGCCCTCAAAAGGTTATGGAGGCTACAGGTGGCTTTTACTGCCTTCTCTGCCATTTCTGGGGTCACTCCCAGTGCTCTCCTGTACAGCTGCCATTGTGCTGAAAGTATACCGAATGTTGAAGTTGTAGAGCCTTTTTTCTCTCCCTATGTTTTGGCCAGATTGTGGTCACATCGTGTGTAGTTGGAGGGGAAATGCTTTATCAGCAACAAAGGCACATAGCGTAGGCCACAGATGATCAGCGCCAGGGAGAGGTCATCTGGTGTGTCAAGACTGCCCTGACAAATGCCCCAACAGCCAATGTACCACCGTCACTGGCGTGTTTTTTTTTTTTCTTTAACACTGGCAAATCAAGCAACTGTGCTGGAAATCCATTTATCTTTGTTTTTACTTTTTTCTTAGTTAAGTTAGTTTCGTCAGTGAGGCTAGTAGAAAATGCTAATTGGTACAAGCGGTTTTGGTTGCTTAGTAACAGCAAAAACAACAGTATCACAACCTCCCAAGCACCTTGGGTCAAAGGATGAAAGCGTCACGGCTGGCCTTTTCCGCACATTTTAGATGCAACATCTGAACCCCTAAGGAGGTTTTTTTATGGTTCTAATATTGATAGAAAACTGTGGAGCCTGTATTAAGAATCCTTTATTGAGTCGGTTTTAACCTTTCGTCTCCTAACGTGGTGTGGACTGAACAAGCTGATAAAGGAAGACAGTAAGATTATCGGAGAGCAGCAGTCCTCACTCTTTTTTTATAGACATTTGAGAAGCATTTTTGATAGAAGAGTCTGGCAAACATAATTGTCGCTGATTTCTGCCATCCCTTAAATGCAGAGTTACAGCTGCTTCCTTCAGGGCGGAGGTAAAGACTCCCCAGGGCCAGGCTGCAATAGATTCAAACATTCCTTTTCAGAATGTGCAATAAAATCACTTAATTTGCCCACTTTGTAGTTACCAAAAAGTCAGTCTCTGTCCTATTGTGTTGTCTTTTAACTAATTCTTATTTGCTGGTTTCACTTCTTTTAATTAGTATCTACTCATTTGTTTTTACTTACTGTTTCTTGTTGCCTTTATTGGTATGATGTGTTACTCTTTCTAAATGATATTGCTTTTTAATCTGTGACATTTCTTTTGGCTGTTGTATTGACGCAGGACTGCCATGCTGCCAGCCAAATTCCCCATGCGGGACAATAATAACCTAAACTGAACCCTTTTACCTTTACAATGATCCATTCACTGTCACGTTTCCACTTCACCCACCTCACGACTCAGTAGGTTTTAAAAATGTGGGTTTTTTTTTTTTATTTTTTAATTGTGCCAGCTCACTACTTGGGCTTTGACTCTGCACAGTAGAAAGTGCTGTTTTCTGTCTGAACACAACTCAAGTAATCATTTCAGCGTGGAGAGTGGAGAGGGTTCAGTCACTCCAACATCCATAATGCCGGCATTTCAGTCCCAATACATTTTAATGGAACCCCTGCAATCAGTGGACTGGCTTGCAGAGGTAAATTACGACTTACTACTTTCGCAAGAGTTCAGCTTTAGTTTACAGAGAGAACTAGCTGTGTTGTAGGACCCAAGACCCACAAACAGTCACCTCTTCCAGCACCAACTCTTTTGCCATGAGGCGTGAATGACTTCCACTGTGCCTGGGCAATAAGCCACATTTAGCCCTGTCCTACCGATGCTTTTTACTTTCACACTCTTGAGGCGGTTTTTGGAATTTCAAAGAACAAAGGCAAAACAATGTCGTTTAGTACCACTTAAAAAAGTAAGTAGTGGAACATAGTGCTCTGCTGAAGAATCTGCTGATTGAATCCACAAACCCATGTTTTTTTTAAACAATGCTTCAAGTCGGAAACAAAACTTTGGCAAAGGAATGATTGCGTCTGCGGCACTTTCGCCCTGAATGGGCGCAGGATCTCACAGCTGCTCAAAAAGTAATGAGGCTTGAGTGCATTGTCTTGTTGTGCCTCTGGTAAATCGATGCTCTTAATCGTTCATTTGGAATAAATCTGGTCCCTTGTTTGTTTCTCTCGAGCAGCATCAACGACAACACAAGCATGTTGACAGAATATACATCTCGAAGCCTACTACTTTACTTTTATTTGTGCATCTAATTCCCCAACACAGAATTATCATTCATACTCCCCCTTCTCCCCCATTCCCAAAGACGCACAGACCGCCTTTCAAATCACAGCCATTACCATAATCAAGTAGTGAATAGTACATTACAGTTAAAGAAGTTATTGTGTCACTGGGATGTTGGCTGTCTTGTATTGTACATTCCAGAGAAGTCGATACTGTGGAGAAAACTTTGACAACAAAACGCACTCACCCAGTGATTGCCTCTTCATTAACATGCTTCTCAATCGTGATTATAATTTCCTAAGCGGTGGTGGATGGGCCTTCAGAATTCAGTGATTCAACGCGCACGAGAGCGACTTGAGCATGAACTGGAGCACTCGGCCTGACGTGCATCCTGTGAGATTGATGTCTCTAATTAGGGGAGGATATGTGGTTTTCTAATTAGCTCTTAGGGGAAAAAAAATTATTTAATATTTAGAAAGCTTTTGAGTGTACAAGAAATATTTTATTCAAGCTGAAATGAGACTAATTACACTTTACATAATTAAATAAAAATAGTGCAGTTCTGTTTTGTTTTTGCAATCTTGCCAGCAAATGAGTAGATTTCATCAAAAAAAACAAAGCAATATGAATGTTGTGCAGAAATCATCATCAGTTAGCATTATATTTCTGTTGGAACTGCTGTATTTTAAACATGAATAAGTATTTCTTTCCTCTTCCGTCCTTTTTTTTTTTTTTTTGCAAGGATGGCCAGTTCCTTCACATTAATAATTTCAATTATCCTTTTCCTCTGTTGGTCATGGTCACCTCAAGGTTAGGAGACTACCTGTACCAGGGACAGACTGGGAATGAGAAATGTCCCCGACCTTTTAGACTCAGACCGACACACTCAATCATCTTCTGTCTGACCACTGTAGCTGCAGAACCTTGACCAACAGTTGAACTGGTGTCACTGGGCTCACTGGGATGCTGTCTCTCCTCTCTGCTGCCAGTGCCTTCGGGCTCACCAGGCTGAGGTGATGGCACCAAATGAATAATTTGTTATCTTAAAACATTTGGCTGCATCAGCCTCAAGGGACCTCAACCCAGCTTTTCAGCACCACCATTTTTTTCTATTCTTGTCTGTCCACCTTGCTCCGGTCCACTATTTATGCAAATGTCACTACTTAACAGAGATGGAAAAGAGGCGGGGGCCCAGGTAAAGTTAGAATGAACCGGACCAAAAGTAATTGGCTAGGAGAGAGAGGCAGACAGATGTAACACCTAACCGCAGTGTGCTGGCAGCCCACTCGGCTGGGCCAGTCAGCCACACAGCAGTTATTTGGAGTTCTGGGGTTATTTAAATATATGTATATTTTGCATTGACCTCAATTGTCAAGTGGCCCATTGGGAAAACTCCTGGTGCTCCCGATGGCCAGTCCGACTGTGACCTGCGCTGTTTTAAAACATACAGTTTTTCCAGTTCACACAAAAAAACTGTAAGACGTCAAAACCCTTGCCACCCCTGTTTACCAGCCCTTAAACCTATCCCATGTCCTTCATAAATGTTTAATGTCCTAAAAACTATTTTCATTCAGTTTTAGCCCATCTGTATGTGCATATAAACACACAAATAATAATAATTCTCCCTTCCAAAAATATTGCTTACATTTGTGGGCAATAATGCTCATTATGAATCGGCTGCTGGCTGTCACCTCATCTGCCTGCTGTAGCGGCCCGAAAGCAGGCAGCGGCCCCCAGGGGTCCTTTGTTCTCTTGGATGTTGATTCTGTATAAACATTAGGCTCGCTAACCTGCACTTCAGAGGGTGCCACCAGGTTTTTAGAGGCAAAACAAAGGCACGGAGCTTTTTGGCATGCAAGAATCATATCTGTACAAATACCATGAAAACAGAAAAGACAGAGATACACACACATTTGAGATGAAACACAAGCAAATACTTGCATCTTAACAAAGCACACGCATATGCATACAGTTAGCTCTCACTGTGCCGCTTAGACAGGGGGACAGAGGAACTCCCGGTAGCCTGGAGGGGCCGGTGGGCACAGCTTAACGCAGCGGATTTCTTGGCCAAGGACGGCTGCGTCCTGCCAAAATAGTGATGTATTTCAAGCCGAAGGACACCACAGGAAGCATTTCATGTTTTGATCTGTCTTTTTTTGTAATCCACTTGTGTGCAGCACAAAAAATAAAAAATGACGAATGAACCTGTCAGTGTTGGCATGAACGTGAACTACAGCATAATCACCATCTCTGAACTGACTCCGATTGCATCACCACCACCAAACACTTTTATATAAATGTTTATTATATAATGTATAAATGCACATTCATGTACAACTATAGGAGACTTTTGTCAATTACATACATTTTGTAAGCTATGCAGATAAAAAAAAAACCAAACCACCACATTTGATTTTCCTGCTTTTCTTGATTGTCAGATGTGTGAAGGAAGTTGGGGAAAGGCCGAAGCGACTGTTGGCAAACTAAATGTGTTTGCATTTTTGTCTGGGAATTATTTATTAAAAATGGTAATTGGGTAGACTCACCTGCCAGGTTAGATTAAAGCGATAAGCAAAGAGAGAGAGACTGTTTGCAGGGATTTTCAATGCCTTTGAACTTCTCTCAAATCAAAGCAAAGTGGATTTTATGAAATACGCCACAGCGCGCGAGAGAGAAAACACACATTTTCATCGTATATCATTTATTTATTTAATGAATAGAGCGCTGCCGGGAAGTGGTGACCTGTCTGGAGTGGGTTGAGCCTGTGGTTTTTGGCCACAGGCCTTTTTTGGCAGGACCTTTACATTTACCTTTACAAGTACAGTATAAGTCAATACATTGTCTTGTTCAGCACTGGTGCAGTTAACTGATGTGCTTTTGATAAATAAAATAAAAATGATATTAAAAATAATAAATAACAACAACAATAAAAACAACAACCTATATTCGTGGAGGTGCAAGCAGCGCTCCGACAATCATCAGGTCAGGTATGTTCCTGACCCACAAATTTGTTCATCGGTGGAGAGACGCGAACAGGCGGAAGGTTCTTTCAAATGAGGCAGCACAAAGCCAGGTCTCTGTATTTTGGTGGAAATTTGGTTTTTAGACGTTGTTTTAGACTTTGTTCTGTGCTTGGCCTTGAATAATGTCATATGTTGTGTAGTTTGTTGTTGACAGCTCAAACTCACAAAACAAAAGGCACACAAAGGCCTCAGAGTTGATGACTTCAACTGTGATCCAAGTAGACCTCAACTGTGATCCCCCCCCCCCCCCCCCCCCCCCCGGCATCTGCATCTTTCGTTGGTCAACATGTTTGTTGTTGTTTTTCCTGCGGTTCCAATCTGCTCATGCAAACTCTCTTAATTTCCAGAAAATTATGAACAAAACTTGCAAGTTCGGCCCTAACTGCTCCAAAAGTGTCGTTTCCAAAATCAACAGATTGTTGATTGTTGATTCAATATTTTTTTTCATATTCAGATGTGAAAAAAAGAAAAAGAAAAATCCCACAACTAAACAGTTTGGCATCTGCCTTCCTCAGCGGCTGTGTGGTAAGTGAAACCGCAGTAGCTTTTCCCTCTCCATCCTGTTACATGTTCACTGCCAAAAGAGTGGGCGGCTAATAGGTGTTAACCAGTGGTCATTGTTGCGGGTTGGAGATACCTGTCATGTTGTATTTGTGAAAGTATACCATGTAAAAATAGCCGTAGAGGGAAAGCTGCCATGTGGTTGGTTCAACTTGCTGCGCAGCTTCTGAAAGAAGGCAGATGCTAAAATGTTGAGCTGTGGGTGGTTATTTTTGGGGGGCACATTTTTAACATGACCAACGTGAGAAATGGATGAGAAAACAGAACTTAAAGAGAGAGTCAGAGTTCAGGCTGCGCTGCTTTTACCTCGTCTTGACACGGTCACCTTCGCATTTGAGTGGATTAGCTGTAGTTCATGAAAATGGCTATGGATTTTTGCCTCTTCACCTTTTTACAAACGTTCTTTGGCAAGTGACGCCGCCTCCTCCGCGTGTGCACAGACTGCCAAACATGAATGGTGTTTTCATAGAAGGATTATCTCAACTACGCTCAGTTAGCGACCCTGTGTACATTACTCATTCTCGGACATGTCAACAGTCAGTATGTTAGTCCTGTGCAAAAACCTCGAATATGTAGAGCTTTTTCAAGATCCACGAACCTACAAATGGTTTTACCTGAAGGCTGTTTACAAAAGGGCCATTTAAGTCTGTCCATACAAACTGAAGTTTTCCAAGTATTTCAAGTATTTACTGAAAGTGAGGCACAGAGACGCAAACACAATTGGCCGTCCTTGATGCTGCAAATCTGTGTGATTACAGGCAACAGAAGAGGCTAAACACAAGGATGATCTGGAACTTATAAAACCATCGCAAAGTATTTTTTTTATTATCAGGTGTGTTTTAGATCCCTTTTGTGGTACATAAAGTAAAAAAAAATTCTCCTGATGACTAATGCTGCTGTTGCTCCTCTCGGGCTGACCTGCTGCAGAAGTCTAACTGATACAGGCGACTGCGACATACTGATCTGTGTCTTTATTTCCTTTTTGCCTGGAACGTTTTTTTAAGTTAAGACAATAACTGAAACTCCTCATAGGCTGAGGAAACATCCCCTGTACACACACGCGTCCTCTTAGATAAATCATAAAACCACAAAACTCTTTGGAAAAAAATAGAAACCTTCATCTATCATGTCATTTTACCAGTACTACCTGTGACGGCTCATATAATGTAAGTCCCGCCCTCTAGAGACTGACAACCAATCAAAAATGAAAAATGGCAACCTGTGACGGTGACATTCAGGAAAAAGAAACGAAAACACCATCACTTGTAAGTGCCTGACACATAGAGGCGTTTTCTGATCTGATGCCCCGATCGACAGGAAGACAACATTTGTGCCCTACGTTACCAAATCAGTGTTGATAAGGCAAATCTATTTTATGATGTGACAACGCTTGTTTAGGGAAAGATGGTACGGGTTCGAGTTGCTGCTTTGTTAAGGTTAGCAGACCTTCGTCATCGTCGTTACAATGATAACCCCATGTTCAGTTAAGGGAACATGGTTAAAAGGAACCAATGCTGACTGTCGCTTTGAAACGGGAAATGAACTGCGGTCTCCCGTGATGAAGTCACACGACTTGCTCCTTTGCTCCAGACGGTCAAGAGTCGTAATTACTACAGCTGCTTAAGGGTTCTTGTTACTTGAGCGTCAAGAGGAGACACTGAAATATAATATACACAGGGCTGTTGTCAACACTTAATTAACCCTGACACAAGTCTGTGCAACAGTATCCATTCAATGCTTGTTATACTGTTGTCTGACTCTAATGTTGTTCTTATGTATTTGATCTAATAGTGTGTATACTGAGCAGATAGATGGGGAAAGATAGAGGGGGGAGAGGTTCATATTTCTTCCAAACTCCTACAGATTGAGGCATTATATACGTAAATTTGCCTAAATGCTGTAACATTTGCTAAAATCATGATTACAGCAACAAATTTCATACAACTATGAAAGTACAGTGAGTGCCTGTCTGCAATATGTACTGTATGTCACAGTCTGCTATGAAAGAGCAGCTGGGCAGACAAAAAAGAAATGACACACATGTTCTCTTTAAAACTGACACTAATTGCTGAAACAGTTCTGCAAAGCCTCCTAAATGTTTTTATTGGCCCGGCGAGGCACAATGCACGTGCTCGCAGTGGAGAGGTGCTTTATGAAGAAATATTATTGCAGTGCTAATTCACACAGACGCCCCTCCTCGGCTGTTTCTAGCCATCTATTTGAGATTCAGTTTTTTTATTTTTTTATTGGATGTTCAGCAGTACACTCTCAAAGTACCACAGGTTATTTTGAGGAGTTTAAGAGCTTTGAATGTGACTGTTCACTTTACAAGGCCTGTCATAACGTCTGTAAAGCCATTGGCAGTAAAAGAAGTATACAATTGCGAGGGGCAAATGTCGCCACTCTTTAAGTTAAACACCGTGCTGACAGTACAATCAGACGTTTAGCCGAGCCACTTATTGTTAATTTGCTGCCGGGATCGAGAGCGGCAAATGTCTCCACAGCCCTCTACACCTGAAGGGGAAAGAAAAAAAAAGAAAGAAAAAAAAGGCAGAGTCAGCAGATCCTGTAGTGGGTGACAGCGAGATAAGCCCGGGGCTTTGCTTTCACTGTCATTAGCGAAAACATGTACACTCATTCATGGACTAATGATATGCTGCAAGATCCGTCTCTGCCCGTGCTGTCACCAGACCGTGCTGAGCAGAAAAATATTGAAATACATTCCACATTTTTTTTTTTTTTAATACTAAATGAATAGTCTGATGTCAACATAAGTGTTGTGACTATCAGTAAAAGCCTGCATTTCAAGTCACATGTAGTAACACTGTCATCAAATATTTCCGGGGTAAAAGAAAAAGGGACTCCAGAGGGCATTTCAAAGACATCAATCTATTTCCACCGTCAAAGGGCCGGGGCGGGGTGGGAGTCGAGCTCCGAATCCCCCTGAGGGAAGCGCTCAGTGATCTCATAGAGTGATTTCACTCCCACTCTCGCAAACTCCACATCATCATATGCAAATGAAACAAGGATTACATAAATGTTTCTAAATCTGAAAGCACTTTTCTTAGAAAAACAATTTTACAGTATCGCCCCGCAACACGGCCCCTGACAGCATACAATAATGTTGCAGGAGAATGCGGGAGCTGTTGTTTTAGCTTGTGCCTGTGTGAGGGCATGCTAATGTAATTTTAATGCATCCATCTGTGCATTAACGGAAAATAATGATGCAAACAAAGGACAAACAAATAAGGCGTGGACAATTGCAGACTTAACGATTACATGTTTATGGAAATGTGTTTCTGGAAGTGTAAGAAAGAGTTTAAGTGAGAGGAAAACAGGAATACAATGAAGGGAATTTATATATCAACATTTATAACCTGAGGTATGGAAGAAAAAAGAAACAAAACAAAAACAATGTGTTTTGCCTACTCTAAAGGCAGTAATTAGGAATCCTTGCTTTTCTATTCTATTTGATCCAGTCTGCAGTAGGTACTGTACTATATTGACTGTTATAAATACAAAAATGGTGCCTTTTTGCAACAGAAAAAAAGTCATTTTAATGATAAACTTGTCAGCCCGACGGGGATTAAAAGAAGAAAGCAAGGACGGCCTAGAATCGCTCCAGTTAGCCGGTAACTTTCACAAGCAAAAACATGGTTGAATACATGATAGATAATTAATAAGTTGTATAAAGGTGGACTGATGGTGGCACCAGGGGAAACGTCATTGGGTCCCCATAATAAAGGTGAAAAAGTGCAATGTTAAGAGGAAAGAAAGGTTTTATGTATATTAAATCATTTCAAGGTGCCAAAAGAGAAATGCATCACGTGTTAATCAAATACAGATAATGTGTGACATTTCAGAAATGCAGGCGAACGTCAAAGGACAATTCACATGATTTTACAGTATTAATATTTTCAACGGATCCTCTGAAGAGACCAAAGTGAACTTTCTGATGGACATGGCCTGTTACAGAAGAAAAAGCACGCTGTATTCCTTGAAGTCAATAGGTTGAAGGTTTGCAGAGATGTTAGGTTTTCCTTTATTTTTCTCAGCTTTTTCTGTATTCAACCAAGTTTACAATCTTTTTCCAACCTCACACAAGTACTTTGAGTTCCCTAAACATAACCATGAACACCTTAAATATGCTTTCGTCGCCACAAGAGGATATCTAAGGGAAAAGATTTTGAAAAATGATTTTTTTCAGTTCCTCCAAAGTACGTTCAGCAAATGCAAAATAGTTGTGTAAGAATGTAATTTCTCGGGGAAAAATAGTTGCATGGATGAGAAGCGCTTGTACGGAATGACAATGAAAGCGCATTTGCAATGAAATTGTAAAAGCACATTGTAAAAGTGGAGATTTGATTGACGGAGACAAAGACAAACTCTTAAATCTTAAAATGACAATTTGACTCCTTTCAAAAGACCTCAAATGACTGACGCACAGCACACTTTCCATCCCAACAGAAGCATTAACATCACAGTACACACAATTGCACACTTTGCTGTGCCTGGCAATAAAGGACAATAGGTATTATGTGTAGGCAGGAGTATCATACCCAAGGGACCATAAACAAACATGGTATCTACCCATCATTGCTCAGATTTCCTAAATCAACTTCTTGCTCACCAAGCACTGCAGTTGCCAGCTTAGCAACTTTTCCACCAGATCTGGCGACTTCTCAGTCTCCTCTTAGTGACTAAACATCAGACAAGAGCCAAGCAACAAATCTATGACATTTTCAGTTGGCATCAGCTACTTTCTTACCCTTGCTCGCAAATCTCCAGCTCACATAACACTGCTGGCTCACATAACACGCTGGTTATGTGAGTTGAGAAGAGTTGCCAGGTTTGGTCGACCAATCAGCAGCGGGGCTGAAACATGAATGAGCTGCTCCTGCGAAAGCAACAGGATGGAAACAATGAGGTTATAGACCTCGAGGAGGATGATGCTGTGTCTATATATATATTTGTTTAAACTACTTTTACTACTGTAATTCAGGATGGCATGGCACTGTACTGATGCCTGCTGATATCAACCCTGCCATCAGGATACCTGGTCTTTTTCCCTCTCTGTTTCCTTGTGTACTTAAATACAAATTTGAGGTACTTGTACTGTACTTTTCATGCCACTTTAAACTTCTACTCCCCAACAATTAAGAGGAAATATTCTACTTTTTACTGTGTGACAATTATTTGACAGCTTTAAGTACGAGTTACTTTACTAATTAAGACTTTTGCGTACGAAACATATGAAGAGCTTATAAAATATATTTTGTTATAGATTAAACTGCTGTACATAACAATATGTGCAAGCAGAGCTGAAACAATTAGACAATTAATGGATTAGATTGACAAAAAATGAATGGCAACTATTTTGATAATATTTAAATCAATCAATCATTTTCGTGTAAAATGCCAAAAATGTAATGGTTCCAGCTTCTCAAATGTGATGATTTGCTGCATTTGCTTCTAATTATTACAATAATTAAAATGTATTTTCTAATAATTTTCTATTTGTTGGACAAAACAAGCATTGTGAAGGCGTCATTTTCTTAAATTTCACAAACCAAACAATCAATCAAAAAGATTAATCGAGAGAATAATCAGGATATTAATCCATAAGGAAAATAATTACAATACTATGATCTAACAGTCACGAGGGGCCATTTTTCTATGTTGAGTATTTTTACTTGTAATACTCAAGAAGTGCATTTTTCTGATTATACTTAAATAGTTAAATAACCTTTTCAATGCAGGACTTTTACTTGTAATAGAGTATTTTTACAGTGCAATTTTAGTACTTTTACTTAAGTTCAGGATACTCCATTGATATCAGCTCTCAGTTCACCGTGATGATCGCAGTACAGAAGACGTCTAGATGTCCAGGCTAAAAACTGTTCAACAGTTTTAATGGCTATATTTCAATGTGGAAGATATACCAACTACATTTTGAAATATAACCCTTAAATGATGCTGAAAGGGCATTTATACATACCCTAGAAGACTTTTCGAGCAAACTTAGCTCAGTTTTATCCCCAATGTCTTGACATCGTTTCATTATTCAATATCAAGACAATATCAAGCCGTTCTCATCATCTACATTTCATTTGAAACTAACTTTGAAAATGAGATGCAAAATCTTTTACATGTGACGGCCTAAACTGCTTCAGCATGACTTACACATGTCAATAATGAGTCAGTACTACAGTATCTGCAGTACTGCGTAACAGATCATTTACAATTTTATGCAATGAACTGAAAATATTCTTGTTAGGACAAATTCATCATTTTAAAACTGCTATATTATAGACCTTTGTATCCTAAACAATCAGTGTATCTGATGGTATTGGATATGGTTTTGTATTCAAACTGCTTCTGACCCAGAAAGTCTGGAATTACCAGAAAAACTAGTAATCTCTTTTCAGCTTTCACCTGGTGAGTAAACTGTGATCCTCGCTGTGTTGCATCAGTTCAATGAAAGAACCACACTCGAGTACGAAACCTTATCAGAACTGTCTTAGGATGATGTGATCCTCTGTTGAGCTCTGGAAATCCTTTTATCGCTTGCCCCTCCACAGATGGGTCAGTGCTGCTGGAACCGGGAGGAATTCAGTGATTTGAAGGACAGCAAAGCTTCCCAGCTGCTTTCTAATACAGTAAATGAATTAAAGTCTTACTTGCTGACATTCAGTAGGTGCATCCTTGAGCAATTCAGAATTCATTTGCATTACAAACAGATATGTCACACACATACTGTGCAGCTTGAGGGCACGGAAACATCATACAGTGACAGACTGCCCTCACCAGAAAAATTACAGCTGGTTTTTATCCTTAGACCTGCTACAATAGATTTGTTGGCCACTTGGAGGCAGCAGAGAATACAAATTTGACATTACCTTTTCAGTGGATTGGTCCAACTTCTTAGCAACCTGTTACCTATTTACACATCCAGCAGTTTCGGAGAAATGTTAGCATTCGTCCGGCGTCATGTTTCTGGCCACCTGATGAATGTAAGTCCAATATTTACTCTCCTTTTAAGCTCTGTTTTAGTCTCCACCAACTCCTGACGGAAACATCTCGCTCTTCACAGTGGCGTGGCGTGACTTTTCCACTAGGTGGGGCTACTAAATCTTGGCATGCTATCCGCCATACTGTCACGTAAAAAAAAACCTATGCTGAGTTTTGGTGTCATTTACTGGCGCGCTGCTTCTGTCTCTCTGTTGACTGTGTCGGAGTTTCACACACACACACACACACACACACACACACACACACACACACACACACACAGACAGACAATTTACAACCACGAAAAGCAAGCAGGCTGGCAGTTGGTGGTGAGCAGTTAGCCTCCTTTTTTCACTGAAATGTAGCAAAACCTTAAAAATAGACATGGTAGATAAAGAAAACATTTTTGTATCAGTCATATAGGTTGTTTTGGAGGGTATACTGGAAAGACTGATGCTCCTAATTCCTTACCACATACTGAGGTATATAGCATGTAATAAAGACAACAATATCGGTATGAATACTAAATTTTGAATAATCTTTGAGTGTGCTGTTGATGGACATTCGTGTCCCTCAATGCAGAGGACAAAGGACATTTAGGAGGCACTCACATCGGCAAAGAAAAACCTTCAAACAAACTGCAGATAGTGGTGAAACAGTGTCAGGAAGATCTGGGAAAAAAAAAAAAAATCAAGTTGTTTAATCTTTGTAAAACCATTTTGCTTTCTCTGTCTTAAGTTGAATTGGCAGGGGCGTTCCAAGGTCGCGGTTTGATTGACGTCCATTGGCACACGTCTTAGTCCGTGTCCTGTTAGTTAAAACAGAAAAGAACATTGAATTTCTTTTATACTAACTGCAAAACACGGCTATGTGGTATTGAATTGGGACACAGTTTAGCTGCGTTTACGGAGAACAGGCTGTACATCAACATGCATATAATACAACCATTAGGTATGAATTACAGTTCTGTCTGAGGCGTACCCATTCTTAGCCAGAGCCCTTATTAACAAATGGGGGTTAAGTGTCTCGCTCCAGGACACTTTAACAAGATACATAGGCAGATTGATTGTTGTGTGGATCAAACCTGTGACTTGCCAGGAAACAACTCCTCACCACCAATTGTCATGGCTACAAGGCAGATTGATTCTTAAGATAACACTCTTATAACCGCTTGTTTCCAACATAATTAACATTATTGACCCCTGCAGTCGAGCTAATTTGCATTCATGCACTGATTTGTTTTGATGAACACTTTTTCCCAAAGCAGTCTGCTGTGTGGACGATGTGTATATGCTGCATTCTTCACCGCTTACAGATGCGATGCAAGCAGAAAAGTATAGCTACCAGAACATGCTGGATGTCAGCTGTCAGAAATCAGCTTGAAAACATCAAAGTTTGCCTTTCTGCAGTAGATGGACGCACAGCGCAGCACTGTCAAGTCAATATATACAGTACATCTAGTGTGAAAGAAAGTAACACCAGGGACCGAGCCTGGAGAGCAAGATAATCACTTTCCTCAAAAGGAGACAAAATATCATTTACTCTTTTTTTTTTGTTGTTGTTGTGAGCTTCCATCTCCAGGGTATATACAGTATTAGATAGATATACAGTACCAAGGAGGAAGAAAGCATCAGAAACACTAGTTATATAACACATGATTGCACTATCACAGCGGATTGTATTAGAAACTCACTGTGGAAGATTTTGAGTTAAATTTGTTTTATAGTATCAATTCAATCTAATGCAAAGAATCTGTTTATACTAGTTTGGTATTGAATAATCTAAAAATATAATTTCACAACTAAACAGTATACAAAATCCATTTTCATTATATGAAGCAGCAACAAAAAGGACTCGTCGCCTAGTTTTGTAGGACTCCCTCTAAAAGCATTTTCAAATTAAGACAAACCTGGATGTTTTATGGGTAATGCAAAGGCAAATATACCTACTGTTATCTTCCGCTGAAAGCTCTTCTCGCTAAGATTTCCTTGGACTGCGATGTGCTTGGTCTGCATTTTTCTTGATTTAGGCCCAGCTTATCTTAAGCTTATAGAGATGTCAGCAAAACCCCCTTTTAATAGCGCAAGGCTCTTAATTCATTACCAAATGTAAACCTTGCTGCAGAGGAGAGCAGGATGGGCTGGGGGTAAATTAGAGGGTGTATTCTACTCAACTAATTACTCTGTAAATTCAAGCCCCCCTTGGGAAGAGGGAAAAAAATCAAAACACTCAGACGTTTCTGTTCGCATTTATTAAATCTATCTACCCAAAGGGTGTAATTTCCTTTATTTTAAATGCCATTTAATAAATCTTTTTTTTTTTTTTTCAGAACTGAAAGGCACATCTTTTATTTTTGCTAAGTGTCTCTGGTTGACAAGAACTACAAAAGAAAATAAGTTCTAATAATTATCAGCTTGCAGTACCATTGCCAAAACCTTAAACCACGCTGTCATAATCCAACTAAGACAGAAAAGTGTTCAATGTGGTTCGCAAAGACGTGCAGCTTTGTGCATATGCATCCAACCAAACTTCAGCTATCAAAAGACGGTGCCTGCTGACAGGTTTATTACTTAACAATGCTGCTGCGGTCACAAAGGGGAAATATTCAGCTACCTGCCTGCGATAACTGTGATGATTAAACCCTTTGATGCAGAGCTGTCGCCCTGTCAGGCTAAAGGCTGATGTAGGCGAGGACAGAAATCCTGGCTAACTGGTCATTTAACAGCAGACATCAGAGAGCGGGGGATAAGCCAGACCAAGTGCTGCTCCTGTCTGCTTCTCCCATCCACCCTCTTATCTTGTCTGAAGGCATGGATTTCAAGGTCAGCAGGTGACCCCTCAACTGTCGCACTTATACAATCATCTAACAAGGTCACATTTTGTTCTCAGTGTCACAGCTTGTGTAATAGAAGGCTTTTCGGTGGCCCTTAAAGACCTAATGAAATGGAGGCTTTGACTTCCCAAAAAACAGCCAATCTTATGTGGAGTACTCCGCTGAAAATCTTTACTTTTAGTATCAAACACTCACCCCTTGTGGGCTTAAAAATGTCTGTCTCTGAAAAGCTTGTGTCTTGCCTCTTTGCAGAGGATGGCAGCTACAGTCGGCTTGGATTCACAGTCATCCCAATGGATCCCAATGGCATAACCAAAGTCAAAACATATCCGAATGTCAATGCAAATACCTCAAAACCCTCCTGCAGTGTAATCCACTCCTCCACTGTTGGACAGCATGTTCAGCATGTTCCCAAAAAATCCACCGAAATTGTTTTTTTGCTAAAAACTTTGGGAATATTCCTTGGTGATCTCATCCTGCACCAGAAGCCTTTTAGAAGTTTTTCTTCTAAAAAAACAAGTATAATATTATAATAATTCAATTGTGGTGAAAACTGGGATTTGGTAGTGAATGTTGAAAACCGTGACATTTTAGTGTTTTCTAGATATTTGTTGGGACTCAGGATACCCAGCGTGAAACCGGGACAATCCCGGACGACCTGGGACGCCTGGTCACCATAAACATTATGTCAAAGTTTTAACTTGTCCAATACTTATATATATAATACTTGTATATGACAAAGCACTTTGTGTTTGCCGCTAATTAGCAAACCACAAGAACTACTCCCTTGTTGCCAGTCTTCTGTTTTCCTGAAATTCCCACGACAGCTGACGCGCTAAACTGAGATGGTGAACATGGCAGACATCAACATGTTTGTATTCATGTAATTGTGAAAAGTTCATTTTAAGAAGCACAAGGGAACTCTTAATTATTACTGCTATTTCTACAGTGCCATTTGTAGAAAGGAAAGGGTAAATATGAAAGCATGAACGCATGTCTCATCTGTAGGTTAGGCCTTGAACAGGGACCCTACTGCAGTGTATTTTTGGTCTGCTTGTCGTGGGCGGGATGAGGGGTTTGTGTTCACTGTATTGTGCCCTTAAATTTTTATTGCATCCTGGGAAGGTAGAACAACAGAGTATTGCTGTACACTCTATATTGTAATACAGGGCTGTCAAAACAGAAGTAACCACATGCCACATAAATAAGAGTACTAAACAACATGATCATGTTGCAAAATGTATGTATAACATTAAGCGTTTATATATATATATATATATATATATATTTAAATATATATATATATAAACGCTTAATGTTATACATATATATATATATATATTATAAATATATATATATATATATATACATATAGAGTGCTCATATCTTCAGTTTGTGCTGATGTGATGCATGGTCATCGAAGCAGTGAGTGGATTAGAGTATTTGCATTGATGATCCACATGAAACAACACCCAGAGAGAGTTTAGTAATCCAATATGCTGCGGAACTAAAAGGAACCTACGTACGATTAGCATGCACAGCCATTAGTGTAGATCGGGTTGCTCCTCCTTGAATAACAAAGACCTCATGCTTTGCCATGACAGCCCAAGGAATCCATTTAATTGCCTTCCTTGTAGCAATATTTCTCGAGGCATGCAGGAAGTGATAACAAAGAAGAATATTCCGTACATTGCTGACAAAATACCGTTTACATCCCATTTGGTGGCACAGGAGATGTGAAATGAATCTGTGAATCTTTATTTTTTTTTTTAAGAAACAAGAAGGCCCTGTATCAGTTTAAAGTGGCTTTTGTTTTTTGCCTTCACAAGTGTACAGTAGTATGGTTTCTTCTGCACATGACTGTGATAATGTGTGAGTCTCTCACAGACTGAAATCCAACCCTTGAGGACATCTTAATGGCATTTAAATGTTACAGCATGTAGACATACAAATCTTATTTTCTTAAAACAAGTGTCAAGTATCAAAAACTGCCAAGTACTGCTAGCATCACTCATCTGGTTCAGACATAACTTTAAATTTACATCAACTTCAAACTTTGTGTTTTATGCCTGCAAACGTTTGCATGCAAACTTTTCATGTTGACTTCTATTGGAAACAAGTAATTCAATATTCTCACTGCACTGGTGCATTTTTCCACTTACAAAAAAATAAGATGTTTGAGTCAGTTAAAGAAGGAAAGGATTTGATAAGATGGTGATTGTTGCAGTGAAGGTTCAAAAGCAATTTGACGCAGGGAAACCATGGAGGAGCAGAGCTGAGGTGGAGCCACACAGAGAGAACAGGAGGAAACTGTGAGCGCAGCAGAGTGAAAATGGAGGGTTTTTTTGTTGAAGTGCGTCAGTATGACAGCACGTGTTCATATTCAGTGTTTGCCCTGATGCTGCCAATTTTTGGCTTTCTTAATTCTGCTCCTTGCAACTGTTGCACTGGCATGAAACCAAACAGGGATTTGAGTCCTCGTGGCTTTGTCTCTGTATTGTACAGTGTGTGTTCTGTCCTCATGCAGTCGGTACAACTGTACAGATTTCAGAGTCGTAGAGTGCAAAGTTGACAACTTAAAACAAGCAAGACACCATGACTGATGTTGACTTTTAATTACAAGCTGCTTGTGAAGTGTAAATAGATCACGTACAGGAGGAGTAATAAGAGCCTCCATTTGATGCAGTTTTATCACTGATAACACCTTGCATGGTGAGTCATACTGCATGCAGAGCATGTAGCTGCTGTAGAGAAGGGGAAAAGAGAGGCAGAAGAGGGGAGGGGGAGTCAGGAAGGAAGAATAAAGCATTATCTCACTGATGGGAGCCGAGATGCCTTGTCTGGAGTAAATTACCAGTTGCTGTGGGGGGAAGTGGCCTGTGTAGACGGGGCTTGTGATGTGAAATCACTCCAGCGGTTTGTGGCCTGCAGGGAGCCGTGTGGGGACAGAAACAGGGCAGTGAGCGATGAGTGGCAAACAAACAGTTCACTGAGTGACACGCAGCGTATGTGGCATGGACAACCCAGGTTGGAGGTTAAAACAGCAAGAGCAGTGAACTCTCCAGGGTGGCAGGAGAATGAGCGAGGGAGAATGTGTATGTGTCAGACGTGTGTGTGTGTGTGTGTGTGTGTGTGTGTGTGTGTGTGTGTGTGTGTGTGTGTGTGTGTGTGTGTGTGTGTGTGTGTGTGTGTGTGTGTGTGTGTGTGTGTGTGTGTGTACTCCAGAGAGACAGGAAAAGACAGGTGGAGGCAGACAAAGTAGAACATTTTCTATGAAGACCACATCTATAGTGCGTTATGGGGGAATTCATAGTGACTTATAATGCATTCATAATGCTTTCTGATGCACTATATCAACAGTCAAACATTACAGATGTGACTTATAATGAATTATAAGTTCAAGTGTTACAGATGCTCTTTAGTAGATATAAACTAGAAGTTGACTGATCAGGCTTATAATACATTATGACAACCTATACTCACCCATAGTGTGCTATAACAGTGCACGTGGTATTATAAGTTATCATGGTGTGCATCAATAATGCATGCTTCATTATAACATTTCATTGTTGGTGGTAAGTAAAGTATTCATTTTCATGCATTTAAATGAATCTTCATCATTAGTCATTATTATGTAAATTATGCCAAAATGCAGAGAATTACAAGTAAAATGTGTCTGTGCTGTAGGAGTGGAACCTTAAGGTATGAAACCTACGTAATATATATTCAAAGTAATAAAGAGCTTTATTTTCACTATGGGATGAAAGCAATGACTTAGGATGTTAAACAAGCCATCAACAACTGTATGCAGCCACTGTAATAGTTACGCCCATTACAACCCCCCTTCACTCACAAACACACACAGAAGTTTGACTTTAAAAAAATGTATGAAACCACCCTACACCCTAACATTAACAAACAATTAGCAACACCCATGTGACAACATGGTTTTAGAGTTGGGGGGCAATGAGAAGCAGAAAGCCATCTTCTTTCATTTCACTGATCTGTTGCTTGACCTCTGGGGTCATGGCAGCACAGTATCGGTCAATGACGGATGCCAGTTTTTCCCTGCATTCATTCCAGGGCCGCAGGCTTTCAAAGGTTTCAGGTGCAGCAATGTTCAGCTGACCTGCAGATAGTATTTCTATCAGCGCCGAACACCCAGCTTAAAAGGGAGATGCCACCCATTTCAGGAATTCACATTTTATTCCTGTACCCCAGGATGAGAGAATTAACCTTGGAATTTCTAATGTGATATGTTGTATAATACAACTGGGGCTGTTAAGTTCTCACACCCATGTGAGGAATAGTCTTAGAGGCAGGCAATGTCCAGTAACAGGGAAAAGGTCGGGCAGGCAGAAACAGATACAGATCTCAGGTAAACTGTTTAGCAGAACAGAAACATAACTTTAAAATCTGGTAAGGAACAAAGGAAATAGATGATGAATGGTCAGTGGCTGACGAGGGAAAGTGGAGTTGGGTGAGAGAGTGGGCGGGAAAACTCAGGTGAGGGGGATGATGCGATTGCAGGGGAGATGGGAGTGGCGGGATCTGGAATGAGCAGGGAAGACTCTGAGGGCATCCGATGGATGGAGGGAGAATGGCAATGAATGAGTCTGAAGAAGAGGGAATGCAGCTGGAGGAAGGCACTGAGAACCTGAGCCAGAAGTGAAATCTCTCTTGTGTGAGAAGAGAACACACACCCAGTTGATGGGTCACAGCTGTGGCATTGGAGCAAATTTGAGTAGGGTGGGGAGGTTGTAATGGGCGTAACTATTACAGTGGCATCATACAGTTGTCGATGGTCATTGCAAGTCATTGCTTTCATCCCATACTGAAAACTTTTTCTTACTTTCCATCCATCCATCCATTTTCTTCCGCTTATCCGGGGCCAGATCTCGGTGGCAGCAGGCTAAGCAAGGTAGTCCAGTCTCTCCCCACCAACTCTCCCGAGGCGTTCCCAGGCCAGATGAGACACGTAATCTCTCCAGCATGTTCTGGGTTTACCCCGGGTCTCCTACCAGTTGGACATGCCCGGAAAACCTCCAAAGGAAGCGCCCAGGATCCTGATCACATGCCCGAACCACCTCAACTGGCTCTACACCAAGCTCCCTATGAGCATTTCAGCCTCTTGTATCCGCGACCTCATTCTTTCGGTCACTACCCAAAGCTCATCATTATAGGTCAGGGTTGGAATGTAGATCGAGTGGTAAATGGAAAGCTTTGCCCTCCGGCTCAGCTCCTTCTTCACCACGACAGTTCGGTACAACGCCCGCATTACTACCCCTGGTTTATAACTAGTCAAGAGCATCCATAAGACATTTGAACTTGTAATTCAGTATAAGTCACACCTATAATGTTTTATGGATGTTGATATAGTGCATCAGAAAGCATAATGTGTGTTTATTAGTGTAGTCCCCCATAACACACTATAGATGTGGCCTCATTGAGTTATTCTCTTATTCTAAATTACATGTGGTACTTTTTTGATTAGGTGATATAAATAATGTCTATTTTGTTAGACTACTCTGAGTTAACACAAGTTGCAAATAATTATAATTATACATAATTACACATAATCACACACAAAAAAATGATATATTGAAAAGAAACTGTATGGTGTACTTACTGTGTGTGTTCAAAACACCACTGAACTATATTGTCAACCAGAAACTTGCATCGTCTGTCATTCTTCTACAGTAAAAGAAACGAGCTGTGATTAGGCACAGTGGTGCTTTGAGCTAAAAGCTACTGTCAACATGTTAAAATGTTCACAATGACATACGTCGATGTTTAGCTGATGTTCACCATCTTTGTTTATTGCAGATGAGGCTGGGAACGTCAGTTAGAAGTAGTATTGGACAAATGACACTTTTGACCTGATGATGGTGCTAGATGAAAAGTGAAGATATCACCAAAGTCATCTTCTGGGAACCATGAATGTCATGGCAGCCCATTAAATAGTTGTTGAAATATTGCAGTCTGGACCAAAGTTTTGGACCAACCAACTCCTTAGATGCTGCCAGCGTGCCTAAAAATACATACATTTTAAATATTATGCTGGACAACTAATTTTAGGCTGAAAACTACTCTTGATGCCCCTTTAAAAACTATGCCACTAAATCTACGAGCTAAATGGAGCAGTTTGTGAGGCTTTTTGTGATGTTGCTACAAATAAGTTAAAAGCCAAGTGAAATGATCTTGTTCCCCAGCTCAGCCAGCAATTCTGTCTGAAGGTTCCCTAAGGTGAGTAGATAAACGCTGACATTAAATGTGCATTTTGTGTGCACCTTTTAATAGAATGCCTGCCAAACTGCACTCTTTATGGCTCTTTTGTCATTCTGCTCTAAAACACTGAAGAGTGAAGAGCTCAGAGACAGACAACTGGAGTGACCGAAATTGACTCCTGGTCTGAACAATTAGGTAGTCAAGCATTAATTAGGGGTCAAAGATTCATGTTTGCGTTTAAGGGAGTTCACTTTAAAGAGTTCAATCCCCTCCCCCGCCCCCCGGCCCCATGTAATTGTGCAGCCTGTCATTCACATGTCCACTTTGATGCTGGAAAACCTACTGTTTCAAATGACATGTCTAAATGTAACCAATTAGTGGATTCACTTCACCTCATGTGCCATTTCAGGAAAGTTGAAACTTCTTATTTGCAACGAAGTTAAAAGGTGTAAAACTGTAAAACAAATGTTACACAAATTCACTTTTTTCACTTTTTTTTTTTAAGCTATGCAAACCAAAACCCTTACCAGGAGGCTCCTCAAGGCACAGGCTCCCTTGCAGCAGGGGCTCTAAAGCTTTTTCAGGCTTTGCACCAAAATTGAACTTTAGGGTGTAAGAAGAAAATATTAATGGGGCACTTTTGCACATTGCTCTTCCATTAGGTTTTGGGGACTCACAAGAAAAACAACTATGGAAGCAGCAGAAGCCAAGACAACTGACTGACTAGTCCCTTGTACGGGTCAAGCTCCAAAAACACTGAATCCTATTCAGAATTCTGAATTCCCATAATGCAACACTATAGTATTATATATCTGGTAAATGTCTGCATAAAAACGCTGGATTTCTGTTAAACATATGAAGTCTGAAGCCTAATTCGAGATTTTTTTTTCAGACTTTGGAAAACTCCCTCCAAAGCCACAGAAGATGTAATACAACTGTTTTCACAGGCTGACCTTTATTAAAAAAGGAATGTTCCTTTAAAAAAAGCAAGTCATGCGCTTTATAAAGGTGCTGTAGTATTTCTTTCAAAGCCATTATACCAAATAGAATCACGTTGTACAGCCTTTTATTTTTATCTGGTCACTGAATGTACAGCAGTTGTGAAGTGCCAAACTGACTCTGAGCTACTTCTTTTTTCAGACAAGCATAAGAGAAAGAAAAAGAAAAAAAGGCTTCTACAGCAGCTAAGCCCAGAGCTATGTCAGGGCTCTTGTCTCACAAATGATCTTGCTGCTATTGCTGGCTTGAAGGATCACTAAAACCCCCATCTGTGTAAGAATAAGGACATCAGGACAGGCTGCGGCTTGAAATGGATACCTCACTGAAGTCCCCCCCCCCCCCAAGTCTAGAAAGTAGTGTTCAAACTTCTCTTGTGCTCTAACAATGTGCTCGGTTATGTCTGCCCTGTGTCTCACAACGGGGTGGGTGAATCTTGTGGTAAACAGATAGTGAAGAAAAAACATCTCATGAGTCAAGTCAGGCCCGTCGACACCGTGCAGTGAGTGTCATCCTCAAGCTACTAAAACCATGATTTCTTGCCCTGTGAAGGCCTGCGTTTAGTTCACTGAGGTTTTCCAAGATGTGTATGAAGTAAATTAGTCTGGCCAGCCACAGCTTGTCACAGAGAAGGTCATATAAATTCCTATCGTAGCTCTCTGGGAGGGCCCTCACATCCTCCCTCAGTCCTGACAGTGTGTCCATGACCTTCCGCCGAATGACCACTTTAGCACACAGTAGAACAACAGGTGCTCATGCTCTGCCTCCCATCTTCCTGCATCATTCTCAGAAAAGCTGAAAAAAAAGACTCGTGGGGTTTCACTTTTGATTAGATTCTCTACCTCTGTAACAGAACCCACTTGTCTTTGGTTACCTTGCAGTTCATGTGCTGCAAATAGTGAATTTTCCCGGACAGTCCTTCCCAAAAAAAACAAAACAAGCAGCCTGCATGGAGGTATGCTAAATAAATGTTCATTATTTCAAATCCTGCTTTATTTGACAAAAATTACATCAAAGCACCACAACGCCTCTTATAAAGGTACTAAATGGCATTTATCTCAAAGGATTCAAAAACTTCTGCTTCTGGATCTAAATAACACCACTGATATTGTTGAACTACTCTATAGCTTCCAAAAATGCAAAGGGATATCTGGTACAGTCCTCAGCTTGTCCAAGTCATATCTAGAGGCAGGGGCCCTATTGTTGTTATCAGTGATAATGAGTCTGAGTAAATCATCATTATATATGGAGTCCCACAGGGTTCGATTCTTGGGCCCTTGGTATTTATTCTTTATGGCATGGGTAAGGAAAATACTAGTTTGGTTAGTCAATCAGAAGATCATATAACAGGACACCTCAGAGATAGTTCTGGTCAACAGTATAAAAACACCACACTGAGCCAGTGGAAAATGTATATTAAACTGCAACTAATGGTTAGCAATGGTACTTCTGCTTCATGCTACATTAAATTTATTTTGCTCCCTTTGGCCAAATCTTGCAAAACAATAAGCTAAACCATCTAATAATCTAAACCTTGACTCGCAGAGTCAGCTCTTTCCATGACATCAGCGTTACATACCAAAATCTTTTTTGTTTCTTTTTCAAGCCAAAACGTAAGTCCACATTGTATACCATTAGCAATTTAAGCTGCCAGTCCCTTTACAACATTTTGGTGTACTCATTGTGCTCTTATTATAGCCATGCTAGCTAGCTAACCTCTTTCTTTTCATTTGTGATGATGACAAATGACCAGAAACTCAGAGCGGGTAGCCCCATTTGTGACCATTGCACTCCATATGTTATTGTTCCTCACCTAATGATGTACAGAATGCTGTACGTTGGGGCGAAGCAACAGATAACAACGTTGGCCTCAACCTGCACAGTTGTACATTCAAAACTATATGATTTTTTCCTGATAATGCAACATAGTAATCCTTGTGCAGTGTTCGGTAACCATCAGCATTTGTATCTACTAGCTAGTTAATGACTGGGCTCCTCTATTCTTCAAATATTGCACCCACTGGAGAACTGCAGAATTTTTTTGGGGAAAATGGCAATTTTGACAAAATAAGCAAACAAAGATAAAAGATAGAATTTGATTTCTTTGGAAAAATATTTAACTTTAAGTTGGACTTTAAAAACAGACAAGACAAGAATAGTTCTGTTTGGCAGTGTAAAGTTATTCTAGCCTTCATTTCAGGGCTGTAAATACTTACATACTAGTGGCTTTTAGCTGGTCCTTGGATGCGAAGAGGTGGAGAGGGTCGCTTCACAGCTAGTGTTGACAGGAGGAATAATTACAGCATCCAATAACTCTTTCAATGTACATATGGCTCGTGCATATTGTATTATATTATATCTTTTACTAAGATGCTTAAACTTAATTATTCACTCCTTATGTGATCTATTACCGTCATGCAGTAGTAACCTTAATGTATATAGTGAGAATGTTTTCTGTTTGAAGTGTTAAGTCTTTTTCTCATCTTTTATGAAAACAAGTTTTTATCATTATGAAATGCCAACTTGGTTTAGCATCATTATAACATGGCACGTTATGAGAAACTTTAATATGTTATCATAAGGTTACCCCTCATATTACTCCTTATCTTCATCACAACTGACCACAAAAAGCCACCATGGCTGTGTAAGCTGCTGAAAGGCTGCTGAAGTGCCAGTTAACAGTGTGTCATACCTCATGCTGAAAGGCTTGCTGCTCGCTACTTTGTGCGCTGCCTGACACATCTTGGTCCTGGAGATGCTAAGGCGACGTTATGTGGCGGCGAGCGCAATTGACTTCATGACACTACGTGCCAATTAATGTAAATTTAGCAGCCTCGTTATCGTGGCTTACTCATCCACTGCCGACGCGCTGTGCTGCCTTGAACGAATTGTCTCACTTTGTACTCACGCTGTGGGTGTTCTGCAACAAGGTGTCTTTTTAGTTTCTTACATAATGAAACTCTTGTGGCCTAAAATATCTTCACAAATCACATATTGTTGTTTTTCATGACTCGCTTGTGTTTACGAGACGATGAAAAGAAATTCCTCTTCATGTTTTGGTTTTGTCCCTGAATGTTCTTGCGAGTGATGGCCTGTTGGACTCGGGTGTCCTGTGATTGGTGTTATTTAGCCCATCCCCTTTCCCTATTGAATTTTTATAGCCTTTTATTCAACTACATAAAGATGCTTGATGACTGACCGAAGACAATTTCTAGCCTAGTGCTGGTTTCCTGGTTTCCTGGTTTCCTGTTATCTGCTGTTCATAACTATCTAATGATTCTGAAGACGTTTCACAGAGCTTGAGAGATTACAAAGTCATACTGGGATGAAGATGATGATGATGATGATGATGATGATGATGAAGTCTCTATGATGTAATTGAGGATGGTTGCAGATTGTTGAAGGATGAGTGCTTGGTGTTTCAGCAAGGCAACAAGTCTCAACATTGGGCTCAACATTTTACAGCATAAGGCATTATTGCTATAATCTTTTGTGCTAGGGAAGTGTCTAATAACAGCATGTATGCGCTCGCAGACTCAGCTTTCTCTCCATCACGTCATAATTGTGACCGTGATTGCTCAAGGACATTCTTGAAAATAGCCTTGAAGAAGTCTTGTGCTCAATTTCATTAGTGGTTCCTGGTTTAATCCTGCAGCACTACACTATATGAATTATCTGCCAGTGGTGCCAAATGGCTTTTGTCCCTGTTTCAGCCAGCAGAGCCATGCCAGCTATAGTGCAGATGAGGACAACCACGGAAAACTTTGACTGGTGGAGATTTTACAAACTGTTACGAGTCGCAGCAATCTCCATTCAGATTTTCCTCTTTGATGGTGCATTTTATTCCAGAAGAGAGATGATGTAATCTCATTTTAAGATTTAACGGCATACATTAGAAACTGGTCTTTTGCATCTGCCGGACGTCCTCAGCTGTAATGTAATAATGACTGGCGTCTGTTGTCTTTCCTGTCTGACAGATGTTATGGACAAGTGCAAAGTGATGCACCATCTGAAAGACAGACAAAAACGTCAGAGGTGATGGACTAACACGAAGGTCAATAAAGTATTTCTGATTCTGATTCTGATTTTGATCCTGAAGACAGAATGGACAAACTCAGGCGACCGGAGGGACGAGCAGCTAGAAACGACGAAACACATCAGTGAATGCAAAAGACAGCAGATGTCAGTCCTCAATAGACAGCACGTCAAACAGATGTGAGCATCAGTGAAAGGTAACGCAGTGCAGTCATTAACAGCCAGTGAGAAAAGATAATAATAATAATACGCTTTATTTATATATATATTTATATAGCACAAGTTCATAAAGTGCTTCACAGACATAAAAACAGAAAATACACAATGTCAAACACTAAGACGAAGCAAAGGAACGTGTGAATGCAGATGAAAATGAACAATAACATATTGCATAAAGTAAGCAAGCATACAACAACACTATGCTGGCAAGAATTAAACTCAGAAGACCTCAGCACACCAGACTGATTGCATTCACTTTTTATCTAATTTGTTGTTTGGCCAACACAGTCGACACCACTAACCCATCAATTTGACTAATGGAATAATCTATTTACTTGAAACAGTGAACATTCATTGTGTAAAATAGCCTATTGACGGCCGTATTTGGAGGTGAAAACGGACAATTTACATTGTGATCACTGCAGTCTTTACTTCAGGCCTCAGGCTATGCATCAGAAACGTCTCATGGAAATCATAGAAAATGTTAGCTTATAATGTTTTCTCTTCCCCAGACTAGCAATTATAAAGTATGAGGCAACAAACAAGCTGTGCCTTTGTGCGCTGCTGCAGGACATTTTGCTTGTTGTTAGTGTCTTGTACGACAGCTCACGCTGACAGCGCGGCACTCCTATTTTTCTGTCACATTTGCCATCGTTTAGCTTACATCTGGCATTCTTATCTTTGAAGTGTTTTGTCTGTGGGAAGTATAGGTGTGCTGTTGTGCGAAGCCGCTAGCAACCAACAAATGCCATTTCATTACACACAGTGTGGGAATCACAGGCAAAGTCGAGCGACGTGTCAAGGACAATCGCTTCACTCATGGGCCTTGTGCACTGTCGGAGGCGTTTTGAGGGGGATCTGGAAGCGAAATCAACAGGTGTAACATGGAGATTGTGTGGACATGTGATGTTGCGCAGCTGCTCTGAGTGAAATGAACAGCTGCAGGCAGCATCCATCTCATCTGATTGAGGGCAAACTGTCACGGGAGTGACAGGTCACAAGGCATCACAGTAACACTTTAAACTGGGAACAGATTTGAGGATTATTGAAACCTGTGAATACTAAACACCACCCTACACGACAACCTATTTCTACTGTACAGATTTTCTTTTTTATAGGCTTGACAGTCATAGAGGAGCACATATTGACCACTACTCAAGTATTCACCAAAGCGTTGTTAATTTATACTGAAACAACAAAGAAATTGAGTAATGTTTTTGGGGTTTGTTTGTTTTTTAATCCACTAATTGTGACGGTCTCATAGTGCAAAGAGGTTAAAGGGAGGAGGTTGGTGTTGCTAGTTTAACAGCAGAGGGTGGGATGTGAAAATAAGCCATTGTTTGCTAACAAGTTCACCATATAAACTTGAAAGGTGATATATCAGTGTTGTAACTTGTTTCTGCTGCCCCCAAGTGGCCAAAAAATCAGTTATTGCAGATTTGACCATGTTCATCTTAGTTTAGCATATTTGCTCATTGTCACTAACTAAGTACGAGTGTCATTGGTTTAGCAGGTATTTGTTTATATGTACAGGACATATTTGAATTTTGATGATGGCGCTACATGAAAAGTTACGTAATCACCAACATTTTTACAATTCTTCCTGAGGGGGACATGAACGTCTGTACCAAATCTCATGACGATCCATCGTCAAACAATAGCTGTTGAGACATTTCACTCAAAACCAAAAGTGTTTGTCGTTGTCTAGTCGTTGTTGAGATGTGTCTGGCGAACATGGCTAAAAATATGAATCATGCTTTAGCTGCCAGTAGTGGCTATTTTAGTAAACAAATGGAACAAATGAAGTACAATGACAATGGTAACTTTTTCAGATACCTTCACTATAAATGCTCCTTATTATACTGATAAACAAATATAATCTAAGTGGCAACATGTACATGTATTTGCTAATGCAAATCTTAGCGTCAGGGTTGGATAGAGAACTGTGGCAGTACAAAGTGCAGTTATGCGAGTTAGTGGTCAGTGAACTTGTGCTGAGCTGTGGCACGTATAAGTATAATAAGTATTATAAATGATCCTGTCAACACCTGTGATGATGCCGGCCTTAATTCCAGTTGTAAAAATCAATCAAATAATATTTGAAATAATCAGAATGACAGCGGCAAGATCAGAAGGCAAACTGTCATATATTACCAGCCAGTCCCCCCTTGCTGTTCTCTTGCGTTATTGTCAGACAGCTATAATTAAACAGACACATTTGCCATGTTTACCGCCATAATTACAGAAAATTCCCACTCAGTCCCACTGGTAGTGTAGGTATTTATGAGCAATTCAGTTTGTTCTTTGTTTGCTTTTGATTTTTTTTTATTAATGGCTATGGAGGGTGGTCCACGTTATAAGGAACTTATCATTTCAAATTCACGACGCGAAAATTATAGGCTAAATAATCTTTTCATATTGGCCCTTTTCAATTCTTGAACAACAAAGAGGTTTTGTCAGGCACCACAGAAAGCGCAGCACTGCCTGGAGAGGCTCATATGCATCACTGCAATGAAGACAAAAGTCAGTAATCATGGTAAAAGTAGCAATGATGGCTATATTTCACTAATCCACTAAGCTGTTTTAGTTTGAGGAGCCACAGAGTTACCATATAACATTGACGCTAAGTGTTAATATAACAGGTTACAGGTTTGTGTGTGTTTATTAGCTTTAACAGGCTCTGTAGATGTGCGCGTATATTTTTAATATGCCGGTTAAAGATATATGTATAGGCAATGTAGATATACATATATATGTGTGTATATGTATATATATATATGTATGTATGTATATATATATACCAGATAGTGCCCATATAGACAATATGAACATATTAATATATACAACAGACGATGTTGATGGTGATGTACAAAACATAAAAGGACACATGTGAGAAGAAAACAAATAAATAAATAAATAAAAATACCAAACAAACAAAACCCCCAAAACACAACAACAAACAAACAACAAACTTGTTTTTTTCCCCCTTGTTTTCCCTTTTCTCCTTCCATGCTTACATTTACCTTTATTCTTGTACTGTGGCATTTGCTCACCAGCAGCAGAATGGATCTGAGAATTGTTGAGTATTTTTTATTGAACTGTTAAAGTTGGTGTTTTTTGTAGAGCTATTTTTGTTCCATTGATATCTGCCTTGTTAGGAGATCCAACCATTGTGAGATTGTGAGATGTTGTTTTTTTTTTTCCTGCTTTTCCAGTTTAGTGGTATATATATATATATATATATATAACTATCTTAGCGATAGTTAAGGCCACAAGTAGGGGTATTATGATTTGTGTTGAGTACGTCCAGGTCACCCAGTATGCATAGAGAAGGGGATAATGGGATGCTACAGCCAGGGAATACGGATAGTGTGGTTATTTTTTTCCCCAGAAATGTTGTATTGGAGCCAGAGTACGTGGAGGTAATCGTCAGTTGAGTTGAGCGTACAATGAGTGCATATGTCTGATTCTGAAAATCCCATTATGTGCATCTTGTGCTGTGTGATGTGTGTTCTGTGACTGATCTTGTATTGTATTAGCCTTATGTTGGTATTCCTAGACATGCTGAAGAAGTTATTACAGATTTTATTCCAAAGGTCTTGTTTGATTATAAAGCAGCTCCAGGTGTTATATAAAGTATAAAGTAGTATAAAGTATCGAAACATTCAGTCCACGGAGAAATGCACACAGCCCATATTCAGAAACGAGTCGGCAGGACTTCCGTAAGGTTCTGATGTCACAACTATGGAGTCACCACACTCAGCCACGCCCCCTGCATGTCATCTGCTCCAGACACAGCACCACCCACCAAGTACAGGGACGCTCATCCACCCACCCAGTCTGTCTAAATTATTCTATCGATCTGCTCAGGACTACTCTTCAAGTTTTTGGAAGTTGTTCAGTTTGTCTAAAACAGCTTGTTTCAGACAGACGGTGAACTGAGGGGCTGCATGGAGGGCCAGTACAAGATAAATAAGGACTTTTTTGAATTGTGAATCATGCAAAGCTACTCTAGTGGAGTCCCAGAATAAAAATATAGAGCTGAAATGAGCATAATATGGGACCTTTAAAAGCATCTATTTCCTTGTGAGGCTTCTTTGGGAATAGTTTGCAAACAGAAAGGGGAGCCTGCGAACTGAAGGCTGCTCACTCTCACAGTGTAAATGTATTTGTTATGTAGTTAGAAAATAAACTTCGGTGATTCATTTCTATGCTGGTGAGCACCCACATTCTCCCAAAATAGACCCCATTTTTCAAAGGATTCAGATCAACAAAGTTCCATTGATTTTGGATGCATATGTGTATGCAAAACACTCAAAATGAGCAAAGGAATAATTCCACATTACTTTCTCTGGTCGATGTTAGTGAGCACCTTCTATTCCAGTGTCTTGTAAAAGAATGCAATGTAATGAAGAGGAAAAGTCTGAGGCTGGGCAAGATAAAAAGGGTTCAGGTTTATTTATTAATACAAAAGTACATACAGTGCTGCCCTGTTAGGGTTTAATCTATGATTTATGTAGGAAAAATAGATCAGCTTGGAGAGGCAGTGAAAGACCGAGGACCAAAGAGATTTACAAATATATCATGCAAATAAGCTTATTTTCACTGTACATGAATTCTTAAAATGTTGATTTGAGTCGTATTTATTCAACAACTGACTCAAAGTTATCGTTTTACATGACACACAAACCATAAAAAAATCAATCAAAAATGTACATATAAATCTTAAAATGTGACATAAAAAATAAAAGAAAAACTTGAAAACTGTACTCTCTGTTTGGATGAGGAATTATAAAGAACTAAAGTAGCTCCTAATTAGAAAAACCTTTGAAACAGTTTTTGGACATGTGGATGAGCTCTTCTGTGTCTTTTTATGTTGTCATTGTTGTAAACATTATTGCAACCGTGGCTCATTAACCATAAATACAGAAGTGAGAACAGAGCAACATAATTCACTTACAAAAACAGTACACACAAATATATGCTTGATTCTAACAATATAAATCTGTATTTACCCATGTTATTAATAATATGTGAGTAAGTGCATATATTTTCCTTCTTGTAAAATATTAGTCCCCCTTTCCAAGTATGATCCAAGCCCAAAGCTGAACAGTTATTTCAGCTAATGAAAAGAGAGTCAAAAACCTCCAAAATGGCTTCACGAAGTCAACAGGCGCCGTGAGAAATGGCGCTCACTTATCTTTTTTTGCACGAGCGGATTCTCATGGACACACTAAAACCGCACGTTATAATAAGGTCATCAATTCTGGATGAACACGTTCTGTAATCAATGAGAGAATAAGAAACACTTACTGCAAGGTTACTGCCCTTGGGGATGGCAAGAACACAGATGTTTTTCAAAAAGTAAGTCTCTTGGGCAAATGCCTAATTAAAGTGAAACAGAGGTTAAGAAAGATTCTGCTGTGCTATAAAACCAATACAACAGAAGAAAAGTCATTCTTTCCCCCTACGCTATTATTCCACACTCTGCTGGGAGGCATTCAGTGAGGTAATTAACTCTGCTGACATGTTGTGAATTCTCGCCTCTCCAACTGAACGCTGGATGTGCAGATAGACTGATTGAAAAACTCCCATTTAGGTTTCAATCTTTAAATGATCCACGTCCGACCATATTTCTACAGTATTATTGCTGATAATCGCACTAATTTTACACTTGGCAGGAGATAATGGCCGCGGCTTATCCTGAGCAACAAGCACTAATTGCCGTACTCGTTCTCTCTGTCACGCAAAATAAAATACCTGATGTGGTCCACTTGAAGATGGGAAAACACAAAAATAATTATGTCTGCAAGGTTAAATGAAACATGAATGCCTTTATCACAGTGGAACAGGATATGAAAATGTCAACGTACTGCAACTAGAAACTGATCATGGGTTTCCCACGATGTTTTTGTTAGAGATCCTAAATGTCTCGTGAGTTGACTTAGTCGGTTAATCCATCAACTACTTTTTCAATAAAAAGTTAAATCTAGAAAATAAAGGTCCCTTACAATATATTACATTGTTTTTATTCAACTAACAGTCAGTTAAGATGATATAGAACTGAAATAAATCAGCAAAGCCTAACCAGAGTATGTTTGACTTTTCTGCTTGTTAAATAACGTTCTGACACTTAAATCATGTCATGCTGATCATTACAGCACTATTTGACGTGAGTGATGATTAAACGATTAAAAGTTGTAAACTCATCTAACATGTCACACCAAAGTTTCCACTGAAGAGAAAGGTGCAGATTGTCTACTTTTAATTGAGTGCCTGCTTTGGCCTCCAGGTGGAACGACTGAAGAACACTTTCAGTTTCTGTCAGTAATCGTCCTTTGAGGTGGGCATGAGTGAACGACTTAAGATAATGGAAAACATTTACATTCTAAGAGAGTTTGACTCAAGATTTTCACGAAATCAACATTCTGTCATTGTCTCTCTAATGAATTGGTTTTCATTGCGAGTGGCAGAGTCCGCCATTCGAGTTGCCTTCACAAGCATGAAGGTATGATCATACCTCCTCTACAAAAAGCTGCTTTTAACCTGTCATTGTGTCACTTCTTGTATAGAAGGCTAAGAAAAGGAATCACCGTATGGAATAAACGTCTTCAATGAAAAATCCCATCGCAAACAACCGGAGCTAGATGCAGCTATGAAAAAGCCTGAAGCCCAGTGAATACACTGCTGATAAATTCACACCATGCACAGGTGCTGAAAAACCCCCAAAAATATTATGTTGTCAGTGTGAACTGCTGTTTTGTCATTTGAAGGCTACGAGTTTTTCGCCTTTTGAAATAAGCTGTTGAAGTACCCAAGCCCGTTCTGCACTTGAACACACTCATTGCTGCTTTCTTTGTTTGCTGTCAGCATTGTGAAAACTCGACTCCACAGCCACTGACAAAAAACGCACGTTTGTCTGACCCCATAATCACTGACTTCAAAGTGATATATAAAAGTCTAAATAAATGGAACTGCAGAGGATTAAAAAAGATGACTGTGACATTACCCCCCTATCATTCTCGGGGGGGGGATCGGTCGTCTGGTGCTGCAGCACTAATACCATTAGTTTAATTGGGAGCCAGTTCAGATGTAAGACAAGTATTTTATCAGTCAATGAAGTCGGCTGCCCACTCAGTGTCAAAAGTTCAGGATCAAGCTGTATATCTGTACGCCATCGCAGATTGCTTCTCTGGTTTACGTTGTGTAAATGGAGAGTGAGGAGAGAGTTGCTGTTGTTGGTCAGTCAGTCAGTCAGCGCCGCTCAGCGTAGCATAAACGTAATCAGGGCTAACCACCCGTGAGTGGCTACTGTCAGGCTCTCTGTTTCTCTGCTGGAAAGACAAGAATCTAATCTCTGTGATTATGTCAACCCCCCAAAAACCCATTTATTGTGGAGTTCCTATTTTCTAAATCAGTTTCTTGCTGGGAGCAATGGGGTCTTGCATGAACACACTATTTTCTGCCAAAGTTGCAAAAGTTTTGGTTATTTCACTTGAGAGATTTCTGTTTTACCTTTTTTTTTTTTTTTTTTCACTCTGTGCTCTTCTCACTGGTTTGAAATGTGATGACACTTTGTGGGTTGTTTGGTCACTGACAGTCAAATCTAATCAAACCACACCCACACAGTCTGGATGTGTTACTTAGAGTGAAGCTCTTAATGAATAATAATAACTTCTGATTTTTACTTAAAAACCTTTTCTTCTTTTTTAGTCATGAATATTTAATTTAAGTTAAGTTATTGAGAAATATTTAATATTTGGATCTGTGAATTTATCAGTGTTTTAAATTCTCAAAAATGTGTGAAAATCAGATTAAAGAAAAATTAATAATACAAAAATACATGTGATATTTGGATTATTAAAAAACCATTTGCAGCTCAAATCTTCTGATCTTTAACAATTGTTTTTTTTAATCATTTGGTAGGGCTCAGGCTCATAATCAGCATCTTATTAGCATATTAGCTTAGTTCTCTCCATTTTTATCTGGACTTTGTATAAAATGAAGCATTTTTTTCCGAGCTGTCAGTGTTGCAAGGAACCTACTTTACTTCAGCTAACACCCTCTTCCTGCAGCAGAGTAGACAACTTTGTCTGCTACACTTAAAATAAAACTGGGTGTTTTCACAGTGAAAATTGTTAGATGGTACGATGAGCCTTTAAAGCCACCATGTATAGAATCTGAACGCGCCCCCCTAGTGGTAGGGTGGTAGTGGTACTTGCAATCTGAGTGTTTTGAAAAGCGCTATAATCCTGTAATCTAATTGAATTAAATACAGAGAATCCAGACTGGGAAAGTTTTACAGTGCGTTGACATTCACTCACATAATGACTTGAGTTCCTCACTAATTATGGCGGGTTTAGAGCCACTGGGAGCGACATATGGTTTCGCTTTTCAATTTGTATATGACATTTCATTTCATAGGACCTTGATTGGTTCCTAGCTTCAACAGCCACTTCCTGGCATTTGTAAATAATTCCTTCACTGCTTAATGGACATAATAAAAGAGCGCTCGCTTTAAAGCTAATCCCCCTAAGTACACACAATAACTGAAAAAGGTAGCAGTATAACAATCACGTTTATGAGCCCTCGCTGTTGTCCACCAGTCTCTTTGTGAACAGGTGTCCTCGGTGATGTTTTGTTCTGTTGTGCTGTTGATTGAATCCTCCAGAGCACTCAACACATAACATTTTTTCTTTGGCGCTGAATGTCAAAACAATGTGCTGAATTATTTCTTTAAAAGTATTATATCCAGTATACGGGCAAATATTGAGCCATACTTTTCCTCATTTGATGTATTGGAAGCACAATATTTAGATTCAATTTCAAAAACGTAGGCAAAAATAGTAGTGCTGACTACAAATCCCCAGAGCAGCACATGGGGTTTGATCATTTATGGACTTGAGGTACAATATGTGTACACCAGAAAATGAAAATGTTCTACAGAAGTGAAACATTGATTTGCGGTAAATGCAGCCTCTATGAGTGAATTTCAATTATAGGATGGATACCCCACAATGCTCTGGTACACTGTGGAGTTCTGAGTTAATTATTTGGTTGACTAATGTGAAGGCCTTGAGCTAGAGAAGCAAGCAAAACCCAATTTTCCCTTTTCCCTCCGCTGTTCATGAAGAAAAGAGAGCATGAAACATGAGTATGTTACTCTCAGCAGGGCCAGGGCCAGTGGTGCCTGGGAAGTTGCACGTTTGATCCCCCAGAACTAACAGGAGCATTCTTAATCTACGTTGGGATGTAGGGAGTGGCGAAATCAATGGTTTACGTGTGTCACAATACAGGATATATGCCACATATAAAATAATCTAATGGATGTTGGATGCCATGGCCTGTGTTCCACTGTTGTGCCTTAAAACAGACAAGCCTCTTTACACATGTGAGTGCCCAGTCACACCAGAAAGAAGTTCATTTGTGCTCTCGTGCTGGAGGCAGTGGTGGGACGCAACCAAGTACATTTATTCAAGTACACATACTAACTGTAAGTACAATTTCACGATACTTTATACTTGCTCCACTGCATTTTAGAGGGCAGTGTTGTACGTTTTACTTCACTACATCTATCTGATAGCTATGGTTACTAGTTACTTTGCAGATTCCCATGATTGAGATTAAGCCACCCAGCAGTATATAAAGTAGTTAAAATCAGCTTCACTTTTACCAGGTGACACATTAAAATTATAAGTTATTAAGTATTAATGCAGCAACTATAATTCAACTATTTATATGTATTCTGAAATGGGAAATTCTGCATAATGAGTTTTGGTATTTTAAGTACATTTTGCTTCTAATACTTGTGTACTTCTACTTTAGTAACATTTTGAATCCAGGACTGTTGACGGCTGATTTCTACATAGTTGTATAGGTGCATGTGCTTTTACTTGAGTAAAAGAACTTTGTTTTTTTGTTCTAAAATGATTGACCTTGACTATTTAGGTTTCGTTTTCTCTCAAAAGACAAGAGTGAGTTTATTCCAGTGTGTGGATCCTCTCTATTCATGACACTCCACAGGCTACATGAAAGGCTTTTGAAATTAGGGGCAGATTTAGGTTAATATTATGAGATGATAGCAACATGAAAAATAATTATAGCTAATGGTAAAGCTACTGTCTTTTTAAATTAAATTTTTCAAAAATCTTGTATAAATGCAAATAGTTACATAATGGCGTCACACAAGTTAGCGCATTGGTGCCATCTAGCAACATCCGGCGACAGTTCGAGCAAACTACTTTCCAATGAAGACACCATTGTATTTGACACCACGTCGGATACATCGGCTCAGGAACACTTTTTACATGTTGGGAACTTGTAATTACAATAACTCCCATATACTGTAACAAGAATACGGCCTTAAGCATCAGCACAATGTTACTTCCCCTCTGCGAGTGAATCCACTGAACATATGGTTTCCACTGAAATTAATTCATTTGGGTCTGAAACCTTGCTGTTATAAACACTGATGTGACTGAGCACTCAAATAATAACTAATTTTGTTCATTTTTAATTGCAATTTTCTTGGACTACAGCATTTAATGTTTTGTGTTCAGTGCCTGCTGTTGACGTGCCCTTAAACAAGGCATTTAACCTGGTGCCACTCATCAGCACCACTGTTGGCTCAATGTGAATAGCGGTGCGAGTGTATCGCAGGTGTTGCTGGGAGAAAAAAAAGCAGTCATCGTTCAGTGAACTGACCCTGGGTAAATTAAAGTCAACATAAAAACTAAAAGCTAATTTGCCTTAATGTCCATAAAAAGCAAACAAGGACAAACCCTACAAGTTGACTCGACCCCTTTTATGAATTCGAATTACCAAACATAATTAGGGGTCTTGCTTCGCTGAACAACAAGACGGCCTGAAGAAGAAACTAAAGCTTTCATCCAGACTGAGCAGATTTTTGGATTCCAAATATTCACAGTATTTTAAGGGCAAAAGAATGGAGATAATGATCTCTGTTGGGAAATTACACTTTTAGAAACAGTGTTAAACTAAAGCAAAACAGTAACAGTGCAGCAGAATAACCTTTTATACTCATATATATATACTCTATTTATCTTCCTTATTTATTGGCATTTCATAAACACCTCTTTCATTAGACTCAAAGGTGATTGATGATATCTAAAAACTTAATCATCCCCAGCCTAAACCAGTCACTTGATGATGACTGAGATCGTTTTGTCCCTTGTGTGGCCACTGAGTCATCCCTGGATGATGAATGCATACCAAACTACACACGGCGAATGTGGTGAATCCATCAGCGCAATGAAACTGCTTTGATATCAGCAGATTGGCAGACTGTCTCAAAGGAAAATGTCAATGTGAGTGTGGCGGTGAAGGGTCACAAAGCGAAACAAACTTTTGAAGCTCTGCACACGGGTAAGGGTGATTTTGAGTCTCCATTACTTTTACTGAGAGCTATATTGTTGAAAACCATTATTTTTCAAGAGAAGTTTGACAAAGAGGCCGAGCAGAATACCCCGATACAAGCCATTCAGTACTCTGGCCTTTTTTTTGGTTTGAAAAGGGGAACTGACTGGATCAGACAAAAAAAGCTCTCTGTCTGCCACATGCACTGTTCGTCGCCTTGTGATGCGAGTCAATAAGTGAAAAGGACACACTAGGTGAGATGAGCCGAAGGCTGGCGCTGTCAGAACAGCACGGTGTCTGGATCAGGCTCAGCAGAGCAGCTGCTCCGATGCCCCGGGAGCAAATAGAGCTGAGTGCAATTTTTCAGTGCCTTAGTGGAGCACTGCATGCTGGGAAGGCTACAGCACCGAGCAGGCTTCAGTAGATTCAATGAAGGAAGCAGGCCTGTGGGGGTAGAAAGAAACTTGTGAACTTATCCATGAGTTATGTTATGTTATTTCATTAAATGTCTGCACTCTGTTGGTTTCGTCCCCTCCCACAGATATGAAACACTCATAGGTTAAGGATTGGACATTAAATATTGGCTCCTGAGTAAATGCAGGTTAGCTTGTGAGTTAATTCAGACGAGCCAAAGAGTGAAAACTGACCTTTCTCTTAATTCTTTCCTGAAAATACAGTAACAAATGTCACCTGGATCAGATTAGTGTTCCAGTAATGGCCTGCTAAATGTTGCTCTCTACCTCATATGCAGCACTGTCACAGCAAGCCACTGAATTTAAATCTGCAGGTCTATAAAAAGTTCAATTATGTAAAAGAAATTCTTGACAAGGTACGCATGCCTGCTGGTTTGAATGCATTTGAGCCAGCAGGGAACATATGTATATATGCACAATATGCATACTTATCAGCATACAAATCAGTCATCAAAAAGTGTACGTTTAATTCCAAATATGCATCAATTAGCCTGTTTTCACAGCAGCAACTTCTTAATAATTAATAACATGTTCCTCAACCATAACTGCTGGTGTAAGAAAAGTCTCTCTCTGATGTATCGAAAGGTATCAGGGCAGAGATTGCAGTGCTTAATGTCCCTCATTGCTCCAACAAAAACCTTGCAGCTGCTACAAAGACTGTGGAGCTTCAATCGCACGGTAAGAAAGCCACTAAAATCATTCTGACGAGAAATGGACATTTCTTTTAATATTTAGTGACGTTAAAAGAAAAGAAAAAAGTTATGAGCAGCAATTTATCTATTTATTTGTTCCATCAAGGTTACATTCTAAACCATAAAACTCTCAGGTCATCACTAATTTGGAAACAGGCGCTCTGGATTTTCTAACTTTTCCACCTCTGCATCTATTCAAACATCAGTCACACAGAGTGACATTTCTTACACAACTAAAGGGCAGATCTACTTGTTCCACCAGCCTATTAGAAGTAAATCCTTTTTATATAGTCTTATTTCTCATGGTGGGCCCAAAGCAGGCATGAGCGAAGGCAGTGCGAGTAACTAATAGGCTAAAAAACAGCTCCCCTCCTCCCCCACCACATCAGAGTAACAGCTATTGCTCTTCCAATTTCTCCATCTTTAGAGAGACGTTACCCTCTCTCATGTCCTTCCCACAGGTGAAATGGTGAGGCTACTTTGTCTACTGAACTGAAGGTACCATGAGGATGAACAGTGATTAACTTCAGTCGTCGAGCGTCATCATCATTTTATTTTTTCTTCGGCATTGTACTGTATTGATTCCCGAGTCTAAACGGACACATGCTATCTAGTTTTTCACCAGTGATTGTACAAAAAAAAAAAAACGTGAGCTGCATATTATTAAATTGTAAGAAAAAGAAAAGTCCTCACCATCGTGGTCTCCAGGCTGCGAGCAGAAATCAGCAGCATCCCACTCGTAATTCTCATCAACTGAGGCCTTTCTCCTGGAGAGGTCACAAAACACAGTTTAGTTTCTAACACCCCACCAAGACATTTGACTTTATTAAATGTTTGTTCACACAACCCTGATGAAATGTTTACATACAGGACCAAGGCACTGAAGAAATCTCTAGATTTGTCAGTTATTTTATTATGCAATGTGTCAATGTTTGTTCAGCTTTTAAAACACATGAATTGCTTTTTATACTGTTTTGACATTGCTCATACTGTATTTCAAATCGTAGCATGATGGACAAGCAGAATTTGACCACCGTCATTATAGTATATACAAAAATATAGTACTAAAACATCATTTCCCTGGTTCATTATGTCCTAATACCTCTGGCTTGGTGCCATGTGGTGACTGTGCTTGTCCTCTGTGCTCCCCTGGCTCTCCTCTCCAGTCTCAGGTGAGCTGGTGAGGGTTGGGGAAACAGGGTGACACAGGGACAGGCGTCCATTAGCGGGCTCCATGCTGCCTCGGCCGCTGCTGGCATAGCTGCTGTAGCTGCTCCCGGACTCTGGCACTCCGTCGTAGCCTGCTGCCTCCACTTCAAGGGCCTCTTGACCATTGTTGCTGGGCGGTAAGTGTCTAGAAGCTTCCCTCATGGCCTCCAAGGACGCCTCTGCATCTTTCGTGGCCTCCTGGTAGGCGACTGGCCATTTGGCAGCGTTGGGACAGACTGGCTCGTAGTTGCAAGGCACGTTAGGATTTGGTGCAGGCCTCTCTGGACTGCTCCTTGGAGATATAGGGTCCACAGCAGGGGGTGAACGGGAGGCAGCTTGGGTAGCAGAAGGAGATTTGGACAGCTGCCTGGTAGGAGAGCCCTGGGGCTCCCAGAACAGAGAGTCTGGACAACAGGAAGACGCAACAGAGCAGTTCTCTTGGCTGAGAGAGTCTATCCACGCATCAGGGGTCAGGAAGTTGGCCTCTTTCCGCCTCCTTGAGTCAAGGCTCTGACTCCGCTGCTTAGAGTCCCAGATTTTAGAGCCTCGGGTCACGGCCCTCCAGAGTTCAGGTTCTGGAGGTTGCGGAGAAGCCGGGACCCTGATAACGTCGTCCACAGAAACAGGGCTGCGGCAGTTAAAGCTGGCACTCCTACTCGTGTCTTCATACCGGCCCCTGCGAGTCAGCGAGTGCCCTCGTTGCACATGAGAGGCGATTCTGTGGTGCAGCATGGGCTTTGTAGGCCGCATTACACATACCTCCAACTCTGGCTCATCCACACTCATCTCAACGCACACAACTTCATCAGTGGGCTCGGGGAACGCTACCTCCGCTTCTGAAGAGTCTGGCACTGCACAGAGAGCCGAATTAGATCTTTCAGTATATTTATTGCTATGGAAAGACAACGTTGAAAGGCTGCCATGACTAAGATTGTTCTGTCTCCGTGCCTCAGAGCATGAATCATTCGTTTGCATTTCTAAGAGTGTGGATTGTGGTGAATTATCATAGCCCTCTGGTGCTGCCTCTACCCTTTCATGTCTCTGGCGCTTTGAGGAGAGCTGTGGGAGAGTTAATCTGTCTTTGGGAAAAGTGCCTGCCTCCTCCGATTGGAGGGCGGCCTGTTTGGTGAAGGATGGGGCAGGATGATGGTTGCCGGATTGAAATGGCTGAAATGAGGTCTGGGCCGGGATCAGAGTGGGAGGAGAGACAAGAGGACGGGATTCCCAGAACACAGAACACGAAGAGAAAGGGCTCGGTGACAGACCAAAGCTGTCCTTGCTGCCCTGGGGGTATCTGTGCGGCAAGGTGCTGCCCTTATATTCCCACAAAAGCTCATGAACACCAGCCTCGCTCCCCTCCCAGTCTGAATGCTCCCTCCTCATTTCTCTCACTGAACTTCTTTCCAGCGTGTACTTCTGGAGCTCCCTCTCCAGCTCCTCCCTCTCCTGAGCCAGTTTCAGGCAGTGGCTCAGGTTTCCCCTCTCCCGCTCGTGCTCCATTTGGAGAACCAGAGTGCTGGCGGTCATGGATGGCTGACTTAGGCCGGACCGGATGTGTGGGAGCACTGGAAATGTGGGAGTTAGCCCTCTGTTGTGATGAGGCACGGTAGCCAAACTGCTGTTTGAGCACATGCTGCTGAGGTCAGGAAAGCCATCGCAGCTTGCCTTCTGATCCAAAATATAAGGGCCACGATGGGGCAGGCGCTGGGCCGTGCCACAAATGTGGTTTGTGGAATTAGCCTCTGCTGGTTTGCAAGGTGGGAGATCAACAGAGAGCACAAACGGTGGCTCTTTTCTGTCTTCCCTCTCTGAGTGCAGTGACACAGACCTTCGGACTCTAGAGGGTTGATCATACCTTACGCTCTTCTTGCTGTGAACGCTCAGCGTGTCATTGTCATACGGTGTGAAGCGCCCATCTGGACCTCTAGAGATCAACTCAATTTGAGGGGAAATTGGAGAAGAAGTTGTCCTCGTGAGGCGGCCTCTGCTGTACTTGGACAATGGTAGCTTCCGCTGATGATGATTCTCTGTGCTAAAGGAGGAACAGTCTGTCTGCGAGGAGGAGGAGGAGGAGGAGGTGGTGGTGGTGGTGGTGGTAGAGAGGGTGGTGGGATAGAGGACGCTGGCTGGAAGTAGGCTTTTCTTCAACACACTGTCTGGACTGCCGGTGCCTGAAGTCTTTCTGTGAGAGAAAGAGAAAAGAGGGGGAGGGAGGGGTGAAAGAAGAAAATTGTAAGAAAAAAACGGAGGTGTAAGAGGGAGAGAAATAGAGGCCGAGAATATAAGATGAGTGAGAGTGAAAGAGGGGGCGGCAGAGATGTAGACAGGGAGAGACCAAAACAACAGCAGCAGCAGCAGCAGCAATAGATGAGGATGAGCAAGAAAAAGAAGATATGTAACAGAAAATAACCCAAGTGCTGGTATTTTCAGTATATTTGTAACGGAAGCAGGGGGAGAGACCAATGGGAGGCATTATAATGAAATGATAAAGGGGTACTTACATTGATGGGGAGCATTTATAGATGGCAGGAGGGGGCTCTGAAAGGGAGGGAGAGGGGCAAGATGGTATCTGACTCATTAGGATACAACCACACTGACCAAGACGTAAAAACATAATCAACCCTAATAAGAGCCCATTAAAGGGCCCGAGGCACCCAGGCTTGTCCAAAAAGTTAATTACACTTACATTTATCAGCCACTAATGAGAAATTACCCTAATTAGCAAGTAATGTAAATGACATCAATAACTTTTACAACTGAATGGATGAGCGAGGGACAAGAGGAGCGCCAGATCCATGCAGTGGGGGTATGATTTATATAATGGATTGAAAGTGCCTTCAATATTTTATTGAATAAATGATGATATTCATGATGCAGTTCATCAAAGTGAGTGTCTGCTGAGTCTCTAGAGTGAGGGGCGTTTTTTACCGTCCTCCTTTCTGCGGCGCTGGTCCCTCTTGTGGCTGATGACACAGGCGGCCCCCAACAGCAAAGCCAGTGCCAAGCACATGAAGCCGACCCCACCCAGCACGCTGGCCAGTAATGGTTCTGGGACGAACTCCAGGAGCCGGGATGTGGCGGGGTATATCTCCATCCCTGTGACATTATTTCATGAGTAATTTGTGATAAAAACAAATAAAAGCAAGCTAAGTGTGACTTTAGAGTCAGAAAGAAACAGAAAACTAATTTAATTAAAGAACCAGAAAAGAACTGTTGCTTGCTGTAGAAGCGACACACACTTGAGAACAATAAACAAGTTAAACAATGCAAATATAATTATTCCCCTTTTTCCTTATACATTTTTACATATATTTCTATTTTTCTATTTACAAATAGATAGATATATCTATTTTTTTTATAAATAACAAAAGTTTTCACGTGTTAAAAACAAATACATTTTGAAAATACATATTTCAAAATAAAATTTTAGGTAATTTTCTCATTTCTAAAAAATTAAGTATCCATTTTGTATTTATTAAAACATATTTTAGACATTTATATTTCAATTTGTAATTATAATTTGTAAAATTAGAAATTGATAAAAGCGTACAAGGTTTTTATTTATAAATTATTACAAATAGCGTTTTTCTTTTGAAAGAGGAAAAAAAGCTTTGTTCATCGCTCAATACATGTATATTTCATGCCACTTGCAACAGTCTCTTGAATAATACCAGATTGCTATTTGTATGTTTGGCAGGACCAGTTTTAAGTGGATCAAATGTCCAATCCACGTTCCTGCTGATCATTATCAGCAAATCATAAACTTGATTGTTTTGCATTATTGGCTCAGTCACACATCAAATTGCGATTATCAGCAGTGCTATATATACGATCTATTGTGACTGTTCTTGGGGTGATACCGGTGGGGGTTAACAAATCCCTCTGTGTACCATTTCTGATGGAATATTCATGTCACATTCACATAAGAATCACAAAAAGACCAGTGCAAATTCTATAACTAACTCTTTTGAGAAGTTATTAGTGGAGCTATTTCTATCACTCAGGCTTCTAATGGACAGCATTCCCAGAGGCACTGCTCTAATTCTGGTCCGATGCTGGGAACAGAGGGACAGGGGAGGAAATAAAAAGAACAGAATTAGGAAAGCAGATCGAGAGAGGAGGACGCATTGAAACAGAGAGTGGGGAGGGAATGCGAAGGGGGCAAGGTTGCTCTCGAACACCTACCCATGGTGGAGACATTGACTGATGGACTGGGCTCGCTCAGCAACTCCCCACGACGAGATAGCAGCCGTAGCTCGTACACACAGTCCTGAGACCAGCATCCGCACACACACACACACACACACACACACACAGCGGGGAAGGACAGAGGATGAAACCACACTTTGTCAACACGGGACTGTGCCTGCAATGCTAATGAAGTTCATTTGAATTTGTGTAGGCCCATACAGGAGAGAAAAAGAAGGATGAAACGGGCAGGAATAAGAAAAAGGCAGCGCTGCACAGGTTGAAAGACAGACAGAGAAGTGATGGCTGCCATGTAGCGCGCATAATTGAGAGTGTACAAACAGTGAAATCACAGAGGTATAGCCTAGATACAAAAATCTCCAAGGCATTCAACAAGCAGCATGGTCTGATTAGTCTCAGAGGGAGCAGTGCGACCGGTTCGGTACCTTGTGCAGACCCGGCACAACTATCTCGCTGCTGTTGGCGCCGATGCCCTCGTCCAAGTTAAACCACTCCCCAAGCTCGGCACGGGACTGGAGAACAAAGCCTGTGATGGGAGGGTGCTGAGCTTCAGGAAGGGACCACTGCAGAACAACACCTACTGAGCTCTGATTAGCAGACAGCGACGCGGGGGGCTTCAGTTTACTTCTCCTCGGCGGAGGATCTGAAGCAGAGGAGCAAAAAGAGAAAAAGACCTTCTTCAGTCGATCAGCCAGATATGTTCTGGCGGAAAAATGTAATTACAGCGGAGGAAATTACTACTGCCTAACAACACCACGCACATGTTCAAGCTTGATGGTGTGAGCAGGGTTGAGTTCAAATCAGTTGCAATATACAGTTTACCATCCAGTTTGTTAGGTTTGATCAAACCTCAGGCAAACATAGCGGGAGGTCATTTTCTATATTTCAAGTCTAATAGTAATATTAATGTCGTGATTATACTATATATCATATATCAGCACTGCTCCCAGTAGACCACGCACCGGAATGGACAGTCCACTCTCATGCAATATGTCTGATTGTATAACGAATATCCACATCTCGCTCCTTTACCTTTCTTTCTTTCGTTGTGAAAATTGGTACATTCGTAAATTATAGTTGTTTTTTTTTTATAAGTCTTTATTGTTTTTATTTATTATATCTTGATTTTTCTTACTTATGTCTCTTGCTATTGCACTATCCTGTATGCTGCTGTAACAATGCAAATTTCCCCGCAGAGGCATTAATAAAGGGTTCTCTTATCTTATACCATGATATTTTTGTCCACAATAATCACAGCATATCCCTACTGCCACAGTGAAATAACAGGTGAAGCAGCCCACTTACTTTGTGTGACCAAATACTGAACTTTTAAGCTGATAAGCTTGGAATATTGATGATTATTCATAAAAGCTTAATTGGGAGATTCCCGACGACCTATCAGGTAGATTGAGACGTCACTCTGTTCCCAACACAAACCTTTGGGGAAAAGAATCCAAATGTTTTGGGGGGTTTTTTTTTGCCTCTTTGCCTCAGCAGTGGGTTGCATCTTCAAAGATATTTTCTCAGGTGTCTCGGGGGGGGGGTCTACTCTCTGCTGGGAAGGATAAAATGTTTCCGGGGGCAAAAATCAACATTTAACTCACAACATTTCCACAGACTTTCTGCCATCCACTGCCCTGGCCCGCCATGGGCGAGGGCAGACGACTAAACATACCTAAATGCACTGAGCATCCAGCTAAGAGGAGAGGAGCAGCGGCGCATTGTGTGGAAACATTGGATTTGAATGTTGAGTTCGCCCCGGGTGCTTGATAACATTTGATCATTCCCGGGAAGACTGTCGACATCTGTAAGATCACGAGAATACCTTTGAAGATGCAAGCCGCTGCTGGATAACAGGTGAAAGTGTCTACAGCCACGCTAGCTGCTCTGTGAGGCTGTGTTTAGGCACAGAGGTGCTTTGAGGTAAATGCCAACAGCCTTGTATAATGTATGTATATAAATAAGAGAATATGTTGTTTTTATCTTTATTCTGTTCTGGTTTTGGATGTTTGGGTGCGTCTTCTCTGTGTGTAGCGTGATGGGGGCTACAACTTTTATTTCATTGGGCAGCCATGTGTTGTAGAATGACACATTTACCTTGACCTTGGTCTTTAGCAGGTCTAATGTTCCCATTTCACCATCTTAGTATTGCATGTTAGCATGCTAGCCCTTGCTAATTAGCAGTAAATACAAAGTACAGCTGAGGCTGGTGGGAATGTCACAAGCTTTGCAGGTATTTGGTCCTAAACCAAAGTATCAGACAAACTACAATTTAGACCTGATGATGTTTGCTGACCGACAGGCCAACATTAGCATCCCTAGAGCTGCTGGAGTGGCTAAAAACTATGTTTAGGTTTGTGATGTGAAGGCTATGCGGCCAAATGGTGTAATGTACATAGTGTTTAAATCACTGAGGAGGCAGCCTGAACTGCAGTTGTGGAGGTGTTAAAGAGTGGTGTTTCCTTCTCCAACAAATGATCTTTAGCTGAGTACACCAGCTTGTACTCTATCAACCACACAATAGCCAAAGCTTCATTTTTGCCTTTGGGCGAGTTACTCAAGGAAGTTTAATTAGCTGCAGTTATGCAGATATAATCTGCTGCTGCAGCGTCAAAGTGACGGTCAGCACCAGCTAAAAATGAAAAGCCTGCTAGCTGAATGTTTTGTGCGTTGTTCATTGCTAATAAAACAAAACAAAAAAGTGAGGAGGAACACTTGATAAGATATCCACAACGGAGAAGTTGGAAAAGCATCGGGCTTCAAGGAAACTGTGGAATGGTACTGACCTAAGGTCCGGGCGCTGGCAATCTCGCTGAAGGGTCCTGTGCCCATCTTATTGTGAGACAGGATGCTGAACTGGTAGTCGGTGGCAGGAGACAGGCCCGTCACCTGCCACCCAGCACCAGAGGAGGGGGGCACGGGCACGGAGACCCAGCCCTGCTTCCTGTCATTATCAGTCGCTGAGATCTTCTTCACCCTGCAGAGGCGAGAGAGAGACACAGGGAAAAAAAGTGAGAATAAAAGAGCGGCAAGAAATTCTGGGAGTCTGGTTTTATGAAACATGACAGAAAGTAGGTTTCATTAATCATTCATCCTCATCATCAGCTCCGGATTTTGCGGCAGCGACAGCACTGATGTATCCCTGCAATTGCTAGAGCTTGCAACTCCAATTATGGTGATTTTCATTTTCCTACCGGAGCTGAGGTTCTACACGTCTATTTAATACAGAGCAAATGACTTGACCCGAGGCAAAGGAAGGAAAAAAAAGGACAAAACATTCACCTATTCCAAACTGGAGGAACTTGTCGGCCTCAACGTGAGGCCTTTTTTAATAATATCACTCACATATTACATGCCGTGGATAATTGTGAGGTCCTTCTCTTTTAGACACTCCAGTGTAAATTGAATTCAGACGAGATACAGCATGTTATTGAGGTGCATAAAGCAGGCCGTATTTATAAATCAAAATACAAGAGCAGAGATCAATTCTAATCCTAAAGAATGCATGAGATTTGTTTCTCTCTCCGGCAGTAATTAATTTTACGAGCATTTGGTGCTAATATTTGCCCACAGAGCTTTCACAACTGGTGATCATTAAAATAGGTGCTAACACCTATCTGCTATCATTTTCAGCCTCCATGAGAAAACAAAAATTAAGATTGCAGTTGAAATGTCAGTGGGGAAAACATTACATTCACATTACGTCCTGTAAGTTCTCACAGTAGAGAGAGAGAGAGAGAGAGAGAGAGAGAGAGAGAGAGAGAGAGAGAGAGAGAGAGAGAGAGAGAGAGAGAGAGAGAGAGAGAGAGAGAGAGAGAGAGAGAGAGAGAGAGAGAGAGAGAGAGAGAGAGAGAGAGAGAGAGAGAGAGAGAGAGAGAGAGCATTCACTTTGTCTATCCTGCATAATCTGTGGTCATAACATGTCAGGCTGTCAGAGCGAGGCGTACCTCAGACTCGGAGGTTGTTTGTACTGATTGGCTGATGTATTTTTATATTTCTTGATGCGATTGTGTATTTATTTCTATGCTGCTCCTTGCAGCAGCGATGACCCAGTTCCCTCTCAGGGATTAAGATAGCTCATCTGATGTAGCGCTCCCAGGTTACAATGTGATTAAGACGAGCATTAGGAGAAGTTTTCTGTATGTCATCACTCTCAGACATAAAAAAACATGACATAAATATAGTTTTCTTAAAAAAAAAAACTTAAAACTTAATTGAACTAAAATAACCTGCTTTTTAAGACATCATGTCCATACATTATAACTGTAATACAATTACTGTTTTGTGCACTCACGTCTCGGACAGACACATCCTAAACAGTGTGTTTCAGTTTGACAGTCCTTTTATCCTGTCCTTCACTCTCTGTTAAAGCATCCCAGGCATATTTAAAACCCTTAGCTTTCAAGCAAACACAAGGCATTCATCTGTGATTTCTACGCCAATATAAAAGCACTGATTCACAAGAAACAAATGTATTACGCTCTCTCTTTGTCAGTAACCTCCCATTGTAGCTAGCACGGCCACTGCATTATGGAACGATGCTCTGCAGCGGCGCTTTTTATTGTAGCTGCCAAGAAGTGATAACAGATAAATGAATTCCTCATCCCGGAGATCAATAGAGTAATGCCCGCGCTGTCGATGGCTGCCATGGTTACAGCCCAAGAAGAAAGTGGGAGGCTTTACACCCACCAAACTGAAAATGTCTGTGCTGATCCTCCATCAAAGCCTGCCTCCCAGGATATGTTGGCCTGCTTCACCCCTGGAGAGACGGACAGAGAGGTAGCCGCATGGGGACTGGTTCCTGTAATGGAGGGAACGGAGAGGAGTTGATGGAAATCGGCCAGCACTTCAACTACCTGATACCGCAAAAGTTTAGAGGCCATCTCTCGATGCACCGCATTTATCCGTTGGAGGCGGAGTGGAGGCACAGGCATCCGGCCTGTGCTGGGTATAATAAGAGGTTTACGCATGTATAAAGAAAACAATTTGAAAAACAAAATCATTCTTAATGTGGACAGCTCACGTAACAGGAAGACGGACTTTAGTTGTGGCATTCTTTGTGTTTGCACTCACCCAGGACAAAGACTTGTGTGCTGGCTTTCACCGAGGCTACGCGGTTAGTAGCGCTGCACTCCCACGCCCCCTGGTGGTCCTTCGCGAGAGGCTGCAGGAGCAGAGAACCGTTGGGCTCTATGGAGTAAGACGTGCGACGAGCCAAGTCGACCTGCCATGAAAACACAAAGACAAAGAACAAAGCTTGTTGCATTTGTCTAAATATACAGTTTATACGGAAAAATAAAAAACAATCTAATTAGCAACATAATGGACCTCGTCTTGAGCTAAATTTACTCATATTTACTCAGAATTTAACTGAGTAATTACACTTATTATTATCAAGGTAAATCTGACAACATATCGTGATATAGATTTGAGGTCATATTGTTTAGCTCTAATATGCAGTGCAGTCAGAAAGTATTACGACAGTCACGGGTTTTTCTCTCGTTTTTGGGCTCTGTAGTCCGGCAGATTGGATTTGAAATAAAATAATGAATGAGTTTACCTTAACACTAAATTAGAGTCCCAGCGTCTGTGCGTCTGTATTTTGATGCATTTTCTGAATTTGGGAAGTGGGTGTGTCCATTCTAAAGCAGGGGTTTGAAGTGCTGACTTCCAGAGAAACTGCTCACTAAATCTCTACGGAGGAAAAGCACTGATGCACTGATCTCACTGGGTTGAAAGGTTGCACCTCTGAACAAATTCATCATCACATGATGATGTGGGTGGGGTATAATTACTAGAGGAATTTGATCAAAATCCTTCGTATTTGATTGGCTCCTAACAGGTGGGCTTAGCAAATACAGCGCAACATACTGGAGAGGATGAGGTAGAAATAAATAATTAGACCTCAACCACGCTCCTTTGGACATTCAAACTAAGTTTTTGCCAACTGACACACACACCCCTACATGATATTGCCCTGTTAGCTACTACAACCCACTAGCTAATGTTAGCTCATCACCCCAAATCACATTTAATTGGATACATTTATGTATACGTTCCAAAGTGCGGGATAAATATTTTCACATTTTAAAGAAAGAGAAAAGAGAGGGATTTTGGTATAAAAAATACTCATATGGGATTTTTTGACATATATTTGGTATATACCAAGAGATAACTCAACTATTAACAAATAGACACAGGAAATGTATTTCTTAATTCACTGCATCTTTAAGGCTGTTTGTGTGAACATCCATACTGGATGAATACTGTAGAAATGTTATCCCATTTTATACACATTTTACCATAACAACCATAGGACAACAGAGACAAAACATAAGAAAATGCGTAACCATGCAAACACGTCTGGAGTGCACCGTATGATTTAGTATGCAAACATTTCTGTAAGTGTCTTGTCTTGTACATAATGCATGTAAAAGTAAGTTTGTGTTTTACATTAAAGCCACTATGTGCACAATTTGAAGATATCTGACCTTTCCTGCTGTAACATGGCCTAAGTTCAAACATTAAAAAAAGACAGAAATAAAACATTTGCAATGTCATGAATAAAACAGGACTGCTTACTTATTGATTGGCCTGTACTGGGTCATTTACCTTGCTCCAGGTCACTTTAATTGTTGGGTCCTCATTTCCCTGACATGGGATGAGCAGGGTTCTACCAGCTTCCTGTTTGTACTGCTTCTCTGGAGGGACGCTGAATGATGGGGGGTCCTGTGAATTGCCAAAGCAATATAGCTGAATCAAGGAGATTGCAGCAATGCCAACAATGGATTTTAAGACTGGATTACTGCCGCTTTGGACAAGATTATCTTAATAACAAAAGGATTAGCCACACAATTAACTCCCCAATAGTGGAGCCATTGTAGTGAGTCTGAGTTGACTTCCATTAATGCCAGGGGGCTCACACGTCGGAGTGAAAAGGTCAATAGAATGTCGTTTCGGTTAAGTTTTTAATTCGCTGTGGCAGATGCAGTTGCGGCTAATTAAAATACATGTGTGTAGATAGACAGTTGAGCAGAACTAGAAGGACAGATTCAGTGGCAGTGTCTGAGCTTCGTGAGCATGATTGACCAACAATTTAATGTTCATGGTGCAAGGCGTGTAGTCTGCCGTACATTAAGTATTTAAAAGGACTCTCTCTACGCTGAGTGAACCCAGGGGGCCTGGGAGGGCACACTAACCTGTAGAAGTACGTTCGTTGGCCCAGATGACCCCATGCTGCCGTAGCTGTTGTACGGGGTACACGTGTACACGCCGGCTGCATCGTCGTTGACCGTGGCCATGAACAAAGAGCCCTCTGGTGTCAAGGTCCATCCTGGATACTGGGAGAAATGCACAATGCTCACACCACTATGACAGCTGGAAAGAAAAAGGAACCAGCACCATGCAGTCTTGAATGAGACCTAGCAAGCAGTTAGAAGTGTGAGCTTAAAGAGCTAAAAAGGCACGAAATCTGTAACCACTCCAAAGGCTCCTATGAGCTCCCCAACTGTGTTTGAAGGATTTGCAGAAATATTTTATTTTGATATCTGCCTGCCACGGTCCTGTAGTGGTTAAGTACTTAAGTCCCCACTGGGCAGATTAACCCAAACTCTAGGATTGTGTATTATTTATTAATGTTGTCACAGCTGATATCTAAAAAAAACATGTAAAAGATGGAGCGATCTTCTGTTCTTCTAATTCAATGCTTTTAATTAAACTTTACACCCTTTTTTGGATATTCCCCTGATCATTTCATAGATGAATCCAAATACATGGAACCGAAATACTCTGAAGAGCTTTCAAAATCACCTTTTGAAGCATTTGCATTAAAAGCAGTTAAATTTCCAAGTCATTTTTTTCCATTAAGCCACAGCGGAAGGCTCGTGTTGCGCTTTGACTGCACAAAAGGTTCCCACTCAGTTTAATGAAGTCAAAACTGCTATTATCATCCCCAGAATGAGGCTGTTAGAAAGTATTACTGTGGGTATGAGAGCTTGTGACATCCAGGGCAGAACTGGAATAATTGGAAGAATAACAGCCTGACTCCATCGCCTGCGTCCTGCACTACAGGAATCTATCACATTTCCTGCGGTGCGACTCATCCACCGGCGTGTCCATCGCTCAGACCAAAGTGTTGAGGGGGGGGGGTGGGGTCAACTTGGTATGTGAAGGGGGAGGAGGAGGAGAAGGAAGTGGGTGGATCTTTTGCATGCAAATTAAAGAGAATGGTTTTGAAACCTGCCACCCTGGGCTCTTATTTTGAAAGGGGGAAAAAACGTGAAAATATGGTTTTCCGATCTGAAAGAAGGTGAGAAAATGTTGTGGTAAACTACAGTGAGGTCACACCCCCTGCCCTTCAGCTATGGAGGTCCCCACGTCCATCCCTCAGATGCAGTGGACGAGGGAAAAAAAGAAAAAAACGAGAGGGGGGGCAGCAAGGAGTTCCTTGGGGATTGCTTCAAAAGCTTTTAAGATTGAACACATCACTCCTTGACCATTAAGATGTACAGTATGTGATTTAATGACTTTTCAATTGAAAAACTGAAAGGATTTTTCCATCAGTGGACACAGGAAATGTCCCATTAAAATGCCTGGGAAAAAAAAGAAAAAAGAAAGTCACGGCCACCTCAGTGTTTAAACTGTAAGAGTGAGAAAACTGTCGCTCTTCTGTTCGGTAGGCAAGTTGAGTGGGCTGGCAGTTAGAAAAGCTGTTGCATGATGGGCTGCTGATGGCCAACACTTCACACATGCCTGACATTTCTCTGCTAAAAGAAAATGAATGGATTCAGAAATGTTGTTTGTAGTTTCAGGAATCAATGAATAGAGTTGTTTTGCAAAGCAAGGGACAGAAATTTGAAGTATGGGCACGCAGTGAAGGTTGCCACCTGGACATGATTATTTTTATTACCAAGGACAGGTCAAGTGGTTCTCCATCTTTCGTCCAATCCACACGGAGCAGGGGAGGCTGAGCTGCCGCTGGACAGGTGACCACGCCATCCATACCTGCGGGAAGGTACGTTTGCTGGGGCATCTGAAGAGCCTGGGCTGGGTCTGAGCAGTGGAAAGAAGGTACAGTCCTTTACTTTAGAGACACTTTACTGTTTTAATTTTCTGTGAGCCTGTGTTTTTACTACAATTGCTGCTCCATGTATTGACATCTGACTGAATGTGTCTGAAAGGTTTAACAGGTCTACAAACAATGATTTATTCCAGGAGCATTTACAAGCAAACACATCACAAAATGTGCATTTCCTTAACAATCCATGATAATAGACCCACCACAGAGATTCCTGCTGCTGTCACCCCCAAATGGATTAACGTGTCATTTAATACACTGATTGCCAATAAACTATAACTAAATCTCAATTATTATTGTTTTCTGGTGGTGTTAAAGGTTAAACAGATAAACAGGCTTATATTTTGAATTATGATTCATTGACAAACACAAAATGATTGTTTTTCCTATGTGTGTGTGTATATATATATGTCAAAGTTAATTCAATATGTAAGGTCAGTAAACAACATGCATATAGTATTGGCACTATAATCTCTCTTTAAAGTGGGCTCACCAATGATATTTCTTGAAGAAACAGGAAAAATATTGGATTTTCAAGGGAAGCTGTGGTTCAGTTATATACATCAGACGTGGCAACTTTCTCATTACAGTTTGTTACCGTGACTACAGCTGAAACCAATGCATTAGATAAAAGAGTTAAAGACTGCATCTACAACGTCTGGCCACTACGTCCAATATCTTTCTTTAATTTACAAAGTCAAGCTCTAAGGAAAAATGAAAAAGCTCTGAATATCGTTGAAGACGATTCTCTCCCAGCACCTTTGAGGAGATGCCTTCTGGAAAGAGGTAAAGCTATGGCACTTTAACGTACCTGCTGTTATTTGCTTATGGTCCTCTCCGCATTTATCTGTAGCATGTTTGTTGTAATGACAATAACATTAACTCAAGTAAAAGAGCAACTGAACATCAGCTGAAAACCTGGTCTTACATCTGACCTCCAGTTGTTTAACTTTTCACTTTGCTGCGGTGACGTAGAAGTGTACTTAAGGGTGTGTCAGCCCACTGTGACATCACTGATGGGTGTGGTTACAGGTGCAACAGAGCACCTCTTGGACCATACCCAACCAACCGTACAGTGTCATGTGTAATAATCAAGAGTTAACAGTAGTTAACAATAACAAATGAGCATTTATATGAATCTGTTTATATTTTGTTATGTAATTAGATAATACAGTACATTACAAAATATGTTTCAGTGCTAATAAGCCAAGACACATTTTAAAAGTCCCTCTGATTGTAGAGTTAATTGTTGAACCATAATGTGTTGAAACTGTACGCAGACACGTACGCATCACTGTGAGGTTGGCAGAGGCGGTGGGTGGGGTCAGCAGGCCATTGGTCGGCATGCAGGTGTAGTTCCCAGAATCCTCTGGGATGAGACCGGTGATGAGTAGAGTTCCATCTACCATGATCTTCACCCGTGACTTCAGAGACCTTGACAAAAAAAAAAAAAAACACAAAGGAATTCTTCAATACATGAAGAACCAAACAGCCACCTCAGAATAACAGCGAGAGGTAATGCAGCGCTTCCATTCAAACAGGTCTCAGAGCATCAACAGTGTAGGAGGGGTTTTTTTGTTTTTTTTCCTGTGAGTTATTCACCACTGTGTGCAGATGGAGGTTAAGGAAATTTCATTTCATTTCAGTTAGAGTGGGAAGAGGAGTGCCCACTCATTTTACACATTCTTACATTTACAGAGAAGCCAGAGAGGGAACCTGAGGACAATAGCAGGCTGCAGCACCTTACAAATAGGTTACATATGCATGCTGGCGATATGTCACACTCACTGTCACACATTTGTGATAATTACCATACAGGTCAAATGACTCATGTACTGTAACCGACCCAGATATTTCTCATCACTACTCTGTTTTTCTCTCTGTGCAGTGATATCAACGTCAGCCTGTGTTACTGAGTGCTGCCTTTATTTAAGCTTTACTCACCAATATTTTTTATATTAACAATGAATCAAATAACTAATATGAAAGGGGCCGCATGCAGTGACAAACCCACAAAGAACTATCACCAATTCTGCAGCTCTACAGAGCTTTTTAGGCTCTTTTAGCACACTGGTTTGGTTTTATGGCACATTTACTGTATTGTTCAGTTTTTCCAGCAGCAGCAGCAAACAAGGTCCGATAAACTCACTGTACACTACCTGCCCGCCACCACATAGCACACAAAAGGAGGTGACAACAGTGGAGCATTTAGCAGCTAAAGAGCCAAACATGTTTCTCATGACTTGGTGGAGACCAAACGAGAGCTCAAAAGGAGAGTACTCATCCATCAGTTGGACACAAACATAACTCTAAAGGAGCGTCTGCTGGATGTATAAGTAGGCAACTGTGGGCTAACACATTTAGGCCGCTACTGCAATAATGCATACCCTCCAATTCTTCACTCCTCCTGTGATGATCTAGTTTTCAAAATAAATGCTACATGTGCCTCCTTCAAACAAAGACCAAAACCCACCATGGAATTGAGGAGATCTTCAGCCAAACAAAAAACTGAAAAACTAAACTGAAAGTCCGTTTTGACATCCTCAAAGAGCCCCTCACTATTTTTAACGAAGCGACTACAAAAGAGCTTATTTCTCAAAATTAGTAACAGATAATCAGAATAATCCTCGTGTGCTCCACTCAGCTGTTAACAGCATTATATTTCAGCTCTCTGAAACTTTTCTCCTCACCAGAATCAGGTTGAGTATTAACCTGAGTGTAACGATAATGATATGTGTGATGGAGAAATGCTCAGGAGGAGAAGTAATGCAAATTAAGCCCTCCACCTGCTCGACTGACCCTATCCCGGCCAACGTTTTTTAAGAGAGTGTTCAATTGTCTGGTGGATGATGTGCTGGCAATCACGAACCACTTCTCCGCTCATTTGGATGGTCTCCCTGCCACTGAACACTGCTATTGTGAAACCTGCAGAAAAGCACATTCAGTGCCACACAGTTTCAGGCCAGTTTCATGTTGGCTTTTAAAGTAACATGACTGACTCCCCCCTGCTGTTCAACTTCCTTTAACAGCTAGTCGCTAACGTTGTCTGCCGCTTGGTGTTGAGAGTGAACCATACAGTAAACAACCACTAAAACAGGCTTAAAAGCTCCACAGGGCAGCAGGGGTGGTGAGGACTCTCTCTGGGTTTGTGTAACCCCTTTCACATTAGATAGATCAAATAGTCATTTGATTAATTGTTATAAAACATATTGATTCGTGGCGCTTTAATGACCACTCCCTTAATAGCAACAGCAACAAAAGGTACCCTGTGGTGTTTGGGATGTACATGTGGATGCACGTGTTATACACATTCTAGGTGCTGGTTTCACCCTATTCCACTGATTAACAGTTGGTGGCAGTCATGAGCCAACAAGCACAGCGAAGAAGCCGGCTACCTAGCGATCACAAATGTAAACAATGCACGATTTAAAAAAAAAAAAAGCTTTTGTTAGACCTCAAGGATACACACAATGACTTTTGGTAAGAAACACTGACTGCAAACATTATTTTATTTGTTTTATTTATGTTTTTATTCATGATTTGGGGGTGGGGGGTTGCATTAATGTAGTGACCTACCGACTTTTTTCCAGCACCTTTACAACCTTACTATATATATTGATATTATGGTCACAATATAAAATGACATCTACGGTACCATGATGGTGAATGTTATCCATATCGCCCACCCCAACTTGTGCTGCACCCCAAGCTCTATTCTGGCATCCGTGTCATTGAGCCTTCACATGTTACCATGGGGACAACAAATGCTTCCATAGCCATGTATTTGTAGTATTTCATGACAGGTACATAACTGTGCACTTCTATATGATATGGTGTTGAAATTATACCAACTTGAGCACTGAGGTGCAAAACATTGCAGCAAAAATCCAAAAAAAAGAGAAGTTGGGCTCAAACTTAAAATCCCTGGCACAAAATGTCAAGCCCCAAGCTAGTAACCTTGGTGTGTTTTCTTTCTTCTTTTTTTTGATACTGATTTGAATTTCACATCAGCAGTAGCGAAAAATCCACCTTTTATCATCTCAGGAATATTGCCGATGTACAGCTCTCTCTCTCTCTCTCTCTCCTGGGCAGATACTGGAGGAATAAAGCATTCTTTCATCACTGGCAGGCTTGATTACTGCAAAGCTCTTTTTTTTTTTCTGGTCTACCAAAGACACCTCTCAGTTTTAATTTCTCCAACGTGGCCCTTAGATGTGTGCTGGCATGTAAAAACATTCGGTGTAGTCAAAGTTAACTCTAAGTGAAAAGAAAAAGTTATATTATAAATCACTCAATGTTCATTTCTGTTAATACGGTTTTGCTACATACTGTGGCAACCAAAGCAGGAATCACCACAGACTCTGTCTTTGTGAATAACAAAAACATACGGAGTGGTGTGTTTTTCTCCAAGGAGCCATCTTTGGCATTGCTGTAGCATTATTATATATATATATATATATATATACAGTTGCTATTTTAGTGTGAGCTAAAGTTAGTTAGCAAACTCACCGCCGTGAAAAAAACGCATGAAGGGACTTCCAAAATGCAGAATCCGTGGGAAGAGTTTCATAAGCTGACTCTTTCATACCTGACGGGTTCTAAGTGCGTAATAAATGATTGAGTAAAATAAAACATATAAAATTGATGGTTCTTGACTCAAATTACTGTAAATTTCATGAGTGCATTTTGTGTTCTCATGTGGTCCCCCATCCAATGTAGGGCAGGCTCTCCAAATTGACCCTCACTTGCCAAAACCTTGAGAGGTTTTTATTCAGAAAATAGCAACACATGTGACGTGGGACGATGTGGCGTCTCGCCATTCTCTTGCGGTCACAGGGTGGTTTACAGCCTGTCCCAGGATGGTGTTGCTTTTCCTTCCACCTTACTCTCCATTCCTCAACCCCACAGAGGAAACCTTTTCCTCACAGAGGTGGAAAATGTATGTCCACCAGCCACGGGATCAGATGTCCCTCCTGGGAGACAATGAATGCAGGATGTCTGGACATATCTGCAGAGGGTTGCCAGGGATGGATCAGCCATGCATAAAGATTCTTTCCCAGGTGTATTGCAAGAGAGGTGGGATGTGGATGAGAACCTGTGTCCAAATGCACAACACAGGGCACTGTAGCACTGCTGTATTGCATTACTGGAATTACTTAAGTTTCATTACTCTCTGCAAAAAAGGTTAAAAGAGTTTCATAAGCTGCCTTTTTCAAACCTGACAGGTTGTAAGTGCGTAATAAATGATTGAGTAAAATATAACATATAATATTTATGGTTTTAGACTCTACTCTGATCCCTGTTTAGTTTCCTCAAATGAAATCCTGAAATTCCATGAGCGCATTTTGTGTTCTCGTCTGGTCCTCCATCCAATGATGTAGGGCAGGCCCTCCAAATTCACCCTCACTCACCAAAGCCTTGAGAGGTTTTTATTCAGGATATAGCAGCACGAGTGAAAGACCTGAAGCGAAGCAGGAACTGCACCCGTTTTTTGGGGGGGTTTTTTCACTCCACTTAGTCCATGTCATTTTTAAAGACAATTCAACATTTTTCATCAAATAATGCAGTGGACCGGCACATGAGTACATGTCAGACAGGCTTTTAAGAAATGTCCCTTGTAGATTTGTCTGGTTTTCATGTACTGTAGCTCCACGGGCCAGAGCCAAGTACCCGCGAGGAGGCAGATTTTAGTTTCTCTTGATGAAGAAGCAGATTTGAGCATCTATAGACATCAAGAAGAATTTAGCTTCTATTGATCTCACCTGTGGTGCAGTCTGCCAGAGGACTTTAGGGGAAAGTGGTTTTCATTTTCAAACAAAATGTTAAGATCCTTTTTTGACCTTTGTGTTCACATAGTTAATCTGACTGATCTTACTGATTGTCTTTTGTTTATTTCACATTTCCACCACTGTGTTGTATCTCTTTTTGTCTTCTCTTCCCTGAAGAAACGCAAAGTTAGATTTGAATGAGATGTAACAACCATTCCTGTGCTCCTAGAACGTTAAGAATGATAAAATAAAAAAAACCATAAAAAGGCAACATTTTACTCCACCTGCTGCTCACTCGTGCTACATAAAACATCAAAAGGGTAAAAATGAGCCGCTCGGGAACAAAGAGTGTGAAATGATTGCACTCACTCTATGTGATGGACGTTTTCTCCACTTTTCTGCCACACGTAGGTCATGTTGGGGGGATCGGCCACTGCCTGGCACCGGAGAAGTGCATTCTGGGACATGTTGAGAGAGGTGCTTTTGGGAGGGACGAGAATGACAGGCGGACCTAGTGGGAGGGAGGTTACAAAATATATTATATTCACAAAAAAGGACTTCAGTTAATAATTTACAGAATTACAGAAAATAGTTTAAAAATGTCCATCACAATTCCATCACGGCTGGGTGCAGTGTATAATACTGCAGTCTTTCTCATTTGCTTAAGCCCATTTTTCCGAAACACTGTTGCCGTTCCCAAAACATTGGAGCGATCACCACAGCGTTTTATATGGGGAGCGCAGTACATTGTTATTCCTGCAAAATGGTGGTTGCTCACTCAAAACTCAAAACTCGTGTCAAAAGTAGCGCATCACTGCCTTCAAAATGGCATGTCCCTTTATCATTGCTTAAGTCAAGACGGTCACATGTCTGAGCGGCTGCGACGGCCCGGCAGAAGACATTGTAAAATTCAGTTCATGTCATTTCTCATTCAGACAACACAATGATAAAGTCCAATATCTTATACACCCAAATGAATAAACTCAGGTTATACACCAGCTTCAACAATCTGTCACGGTTCATCACTGTCAGTGTTCACCTTTCTTGCTAATGTGGCTCATGACATTTAACCAGCGTGAAGAAAATGGGAAGAAGATCTTGTTGAGAGCTATACCGCTGAAAAATGGGGAAATGATGTCGAAAGACTCACAATCCATTCATACAAACACAAGACACAGATTAGTCCAGCTTAATGTTACACTCTACATATTACTGTCCTTTTAAATTGCATCAACTCCACCCTTCAATGTCTCCTAAGACATCCACGATGCAATATAGAGTTTTGTTGTTGATAAATGTGCTTGAGAGTAATATACACCAAGGAGAAGTCAATGCATCACTGGTATTAAACAACAAGAAACACATACAGTGTTGAGAGAAGTGGGTTTGGAAAAATTGCTCGCGGTTTGTTGAGAATCGTGATTTTCACGTGACGATTGTGCCGAAGCAACTGAGAGAAGCCGTCAGTATCCCAGAGAGCGAGTGCTGTCAAATATACAAATGTAATTTCCCTGGAAACTAATCAAATACAGCTACTGTGATGCTACAATGTCACATTTATCACCCTCCCTCTACCGCGCTGACCTGCAACACGTGGGAGGCCACATGTCTCATGTATAAATAACCACATCTCTGCAGAAGCCATCGCTGATCAGGTCTATAACCCTAAATGCTCGATGGATATATGCATGACTGACAGTTTAGCGGTTACTTAAGGCTTTTAGTCTGACTTCATCCAGATCAGCCATTAGTCTGTACTGTAATCCATCCATGTGGCAACGCTGTGGGGAAAAAAAAACAAAAACAAACGCAGCCAAAAAAGCTCAGATAATGTGAGTTCGACTGAACAGTATTAGGCTCACGAAGAGCATTATTCAAAATGTGACCACTGCAACTGTGAGATTCCAAAATGAAGTGAAACCTCAAGGAGACGTTATGCCAAAACAAAATATTTCCCCAATGCACCACGCTCCAGACGCGTCCCGGTTCTCCGGAGAAAATCTGCAGTAGGAGTAGGAGTAGGAGTAGAGGAAGAAGTCAGAAATAAATTCCACCATGTATTATGCAGTGCTGTGTCGGTGTAATCCAATGATACACAGTAGCATATTTGCATATTCTACATGTATGTGTCCTTAAACTGGACTGTACATTTGTGAATCTGTAGCCTGGAAACTTCAGTGAATGTGTCAAGGGTGTGTTAGAACCTGGAAATATTAAAATATTTGCTCATTTCACTCAGCTACAGCAGCCCGACGAGATCAGAAAATAGTCCCGTCTCTGAAATGCAGCCTTTAAATTGAGCAAAACGCAAAGCTCTATAAGGGTAAAGCAACGCCCAAAAATCCCGGATGATATCCTGTCTCCTATCATGACATCAATATTATAAACACGGGGACAAAATGAGAGTCGAATTCAGTTTGCGTTTCTGTTACCACTCTGTCATATGATGCAAGAGGGAGAAACAGAAATGTAAATTGCTGTGGCTCCCAGCCAGTCAGGCACGCAGACATCACAGAGACTGAAGGAACTGGCAGGCAAACAGACAGACAGACAGACAGACAGACAGACAGACAGACAGACAGACAGACAGGCCGTCAGGCAACAACTGACCTTTGATCTTCACGCTCGTCACGCGAATCACGTCTCCCTCAGAGTTGGAGGCGTGGCATGTGTACTGTCCTGCTGACTGCATGCTCACTGCTCTCAGAGATAAGGCTCCTTCCTGGTAAATACGATATGACAAACAAACAGAGGTGGAAGGATGCAAATAGTACACATAGATACATACATACACAGACAGACAGGAAGATACCATCGACAGAGGGATAGGATGTGGAATGTAACTACTGTTTTTTGTTTTTGGCTTGTGACCTCTTATAAAAAGCAGCGTGTAGATGGGGTTTCTTGTTGTTAGCTGTTACCGTAGCAGTTCCGTTGATTTCAACTCTAAACTTTTCAGAAGGCATCATTTAAACAACTGTTCAATTATTCAATGTTTCACACAAAGAGAAAAGAAGAGTCCAAAAGTGAATACAGATTTGTCTAACAGAACTTGCAGAACAAGTACTGTTACTTTTGGTACTTCAAGTACAGTTTGCTGTTAATACCTTTGGACTTTTTTATTTCAGGACTTTTACTTGTAATGGAGTATTTCCACTGTGTTGTACATGTATTAGTAGCTGTAAAACATAGTAAAATCTATCTAGACAAATAGACACGTAGCTCGCTAGATACATAGATCTATTGGACTGTTGGCAGATAGATAAACAGAGAGAGGCTACTCCACAAAATGTATTTCATGCTTTAATGGTTTTTGATAGGTAGACAGATATAGTACAAACAGAAGATACAGTAGCTAGGTCCATATATTAATTTAAGCACACAATAATGCATACACATATGTGAATACACATACCTGATAATTTATTCTTTGAATCGCACTGTCATCTTTTAGCCAGGTGATGGTTGGAGTAGGGTTTCCATTAGCAACACAGGGAAGGGAGAGGAGACTTCCAACCAGAGCCTCCACCACAGGAGGCGGGGCTTCTGTGAATGTAGGTGGAGCTATGGAACAAAAGATTAAGATGATTTTATATATACATATACATATATATACACCTATATTCTTTGAATAGATTCACCCCATTTAGGTCTTCATCAATTTATATACAGCATGACAGCTGCTCGACCGTGTTTGTTAAACAGCAGCAGCCTGTGTGCAGTTTACTGGAATAAAGGAAAATGATTATTTCACACAAAGTGAAAACGTCAGTGACGCTGCCTTTTAGATCTGCTAACGTGAACGTTTTTCTGCCACTTTAAGCCTCAGATCAGAGAACAGATAGACAGCCTTTTCTTTCAACGGCTGCAAACACTCCAAACACAAACAAACCACTTGCAACTTCAACAGTTTGTGACAGTACTTTCTCGCCACTCATACCCTAATTCTACCTTTGTATAATAAATAGTTAATAAGTAGACCACTGAGCTTTTTTAGCTCTGCATTTCCTGTGAAGGCCACGGACAAGCTGAAATGTTGAGGCAAACAATAGGATGTGAGGAGCGTACCTGCAGGGCACATCAGGGAGGTTACATCCAAGGCCTCAAGTGCACAGTCATGATCTATTATACTTCTCATCTCTAACCTGACACTCACACAGACCAACTCGCTGAAACTGTCTAGCCTCACTTTGATCTGCAGCGTGCACTGATGCTTTGTTCTGTATGTTTGTGCGTGGAGTCATAGCGAAGGTTTTCCCACATACAGATATACTTCAAAGCACAGAAAAATAATGATGCATTTTTCATATTTAGATTTATTATTTAGACCTATCAATAAGTATGATGATAACTTAGTCAGAGATGGTTCGTTCCAAAGCCTGTGTGAAGAAAGTCAAAAGTTATCCAAATTACCTGATCTGTCGGGAAAAGTTTGAAAAAAGAAGCTTTTGAAAAAGTTGTTTTAACGTTTAAGTTTAAAGGTGTGCTATACATACAGCACCTGTCATGGAATGATGTGCTTTAAAGAATGAATTCAAGAAAAGATGTGTGCAAGATTTTTTGTTAAAAGTACACGTTTAATTAAACTGCTTAATAAGGCTAGAAAAAACCACAGAACAGCCACATGTATTGAGAACCCACAGATTACATTATTTGACCGAGTAATGGACAGTTGCTGAAATCATGCAAGTGACGAACCGAAATGTATGATCTACAAAACATGCTTCTAAAGAGCAGAGAGTGGCTCCTCCAGTGACAGCTGGATTTCAAAATAAAAGGACTGACATGTCTGTTGCTGCATTTCTGGATAATAAAGAAAGTGGAAAATTATACACAATAGCTGTAGTATCCTTATCGTTTATCTAAGACTTCAAATTTCAGTTCCAGTTTAAAGCGCCCAATTCACAATAATACAAGTTTATTTAATTGAAAGGTGCGGCCATTTTCTACAAGCCCTTTTTTGTTAACAGAAGAGAAACTTATCTAGAAAATATCTAATCAAAGAATAAGTGAACAAGATTATGAATCTGACCAACTGTTGGTACCAACTGCTTTTTCTCTGCTGTATGTTGTGGAATTTACTCTGAAGAGTAAAAGTTCTCCATTCTGACTTCCTGTGTTTCGACTGACACACCAGGCGAGGGTCATCTTATATAACTGGACCAAATGTTATTTATTGCTCAAATCGGTTTCAATCGCTTTGTTTGTTTACATCTGGATCACAGATTTTGCCTCATAAAGCCACATATAATCTACTTTCAGATATACAGGCATGAAGCCAAAAAATAAATCAAACACACACACACACACTACTCCATAAACCTCACCGGTTACAGAAAGCAGAGTCCAGGTGCCGTTTTGCAGCTCATCCATGGGTTCATCCAGTAAGAGGATTCGACACTCGTACAAGCCCTGGTCATCCAGCTGCAGGCCCTCCAGCCTCAGGGTGGTGATTCGAACAAGAGACACCCGGCCTGCGGACACAGAGTACAGTTAGAAAGGGTGAGAGGGCAGGCGTTAGAGGCATGAGACAGGCTAACTGCACGTGATGCTGATTTCACTTGTCATCTCCCAGGTCTGAGCGGTGTGCAACTGCTGGAGTGTGAAGCTTTGTTGTGCTTGAAAAGAACATTGTCCTCAAACGTTGCCTGAAACACCGCACACGCAAACACAACAACAACAACAGCAGCTAACGCGCGCACACACAAACTTGTGAAATGTGATCTCCTGGTTGCCAGGTGACGGCTCCCTCGAGCCGGAGCCGCAGCTTGCCACATCAACCCCTTAACTTTTCCAGTCTGCAGCCCACATCTTTCTGCGTCCATCTAGTTTTCACACTTTATCAGGCAGACAATTGTCCAGTGACCTAACAGCACGGCCGACGAGAAGCTGTCAATGAAAGCATTAAGTATGATACACAGTTGTCTCTCTGCGCCATCTCAGAAACAACAACATGTTAACTGAAATCGCACAGCAGCGCGGAAGCCAGTGCTATGATGGCAATTATTAACAGAGGCTCTGATTTCTGGTGATTGTGGCAGGAAGGGAGCGTCCCCACAGTCAGAATGAACCAGGAAGTTGGGAGTTAGGTATGTTGGCAGCGATAACACACCTTATTTACTTTTCCAAGCTGCCAAAGGGGACTAAATCCACAGGGGAAAAGAGGGGAGGGAGGGTTAAAGCAGAGCAAAATACACATCAGCATACACTCGGGGGGGATTAGTGCATTTCAAAATCCTACCCTTTGACCCCTGGCAGCTTTTTTCTCTCCCTCATGTTTACTGGCTCAGTGTGATATAGGTCACTATAACACCTTAGAGGAAAGGTTGTGCTGAGGCAGGGATGTCGTGGGACCGTGCCTGGGAGTCGTCAGATAAAAAAAAAAAAAAAGAAGAAGAAGGGAAGGGTGGAGGTGAAGCGGGAGCGTGACCCGACGCCACAGCTACTGCCTTCTGGAAAATGCATGATTGCAAGAGATTTGAATGCGAGGTAAATTGGGTGTGAGGCCGCGTGAGAGGGAGAGCGGAGAGAGAAGAAAGAGCCAGACAAGAGACGTTTAGAGTCAACACACAGTCTACGCTCTCTTGTGTTTGTGCTGGGCCTGTCAGAGTGCGAAAAAACAAAGCCTGTGCATGCATTCAACACAAGCCTTGGTGAGCTTTCGGAGTGCAAACAAATCAAGAGAGCGTAGTTAAATTAAGTAAATGTAACACTGACTTGTTGGTGCAAATAAAACAACATTTCCCTTTTGTTCTGTCAATCCAAAGTCACACATCACCACCAAAGAAAACTGAAGGAAACAGTTATGTATGGGCTGCGGGCAATTCATAATTCTTTGCCGTAAGAACCCCAAATAAAAAAGACTTTTAACAGTATCAGTTTATTTTGAAAATAAAAGAATGGGGAATTGCATTGCAATTATTGATTGTAATATGTATTGCAGAAAATGCTGCAGCACTGCTAACTGTATTACTAACTAGTGTTGTATTTTATTTTATTTACCAATGTATTATTTATTTTCTTAGTTAAAATTAGGAGAAATCTTAATGCTACAACATACAGTGTTACTTTAGACAATAGTGTGCTTCCAACTTTGTGGCATCAGATTGAAGTGGACCCTTTCCTGTTTCAACATGGCCCATAAAAACATGGCTTTCCCTGTTTGGTGTGAAGGAACTTGGCTGTCCTGCACAGAGCCCTGACCCCAGACCCCAACCGCATCCAACACCTTTGGGATGCAGTGGAACACCGACTGTGAGCCAGGCCCGATCACCCAACATCAGTGTTGTGTTGTCAGGTTTCAGAATCTGGTGGGAAGCCTGAAACCAGAGGAGTGGAGGCTGTTACAGCAGCAGGTTAATGCCTGTGGTTTTGGAATGAGGTTGTTAACAGTAACATATGGGTGTAAAAGTTCTGTATAGTGACTTTGTATTTTGTAATAAAACTGCTCTGAGGACCCAAGCAAGAATAGTTGTTATTGAGAGTTTAAGGCGATCCAAATAAATACAAAAAGAACTTCCCTGTGCTTCTCCAACATTCAGTCATTAGGCATCTTCACAGATGTGCTGCCAGAAGCTCTGCTGAAACTGAGACTAAAATAATTCCACAGATCATGACACGGCTAACCAAATAAGAGGGCTGCAACAGGGACTGAAAATGACACTGGCAACAGGTAGAAGCCCCACCCCCACCAACAACACTCCTCCACCTCCTCCTCCTCATGTTCTCTGGCCTATCAGCTCAATTCATGCACACAATCACTCACACACACACACACACACACACACACACACATTTGCCAACTGATGCCCCCCCCCCAAAGGCTTCGCCCTTCAATACACTCTCAGGTGACGGCGAAACACAACACCATTCAGAGCCGTGACGAAATGCAACTCTTTACAAATGAAAGGGTTCAGTGTGAATTGAAATGTCTGCTGGTTTTACGGCAGAACAGATGATTAACTGCGGCCGTCATTTACTCCCTCTTAAGACAGAAAAATAATCTGCATTCAACTGAAATACTAATTGAAAAAAACATGTGTCATTTGAGATCTGAAGTGAGATCGTTCGCAAAATCATTAAAAAACACATCTTAAAACTCGATTGGCCTTTTAATAATTTCAGCAAAACTGTTATGGCAAGTCATTTTGTTTTATACTCTGTACAGATTTGATTGTTATGTTATTGCTGTTATATTTATTCCCCATATTTTGTTTCTCTATTATCGGGTTTCAGTAAAGCACTGAGAACTGTGCAGTGGATCGTGCTCTAAACTACAAAAAAAGAACACAATCACCTTTTCTTGTGAGATGATTACAGGTTTGAGAGGCTTTGTGAAGCTCACCAAGAAGCAGGCCCTTTACTGACAAAAGGGACACTTTAAAAAAAGGCCATGGAGAGTGTTTTTCATTCAGAGTGAAAGATGCACCAGAGATATTGATTTTCTTTCTTCCAAAATGGATATGTAACATTTTGGAAATTAAGGTTTTTAAATGGTAAAAAAAAAAAAAAAAAAAAACCTTTCGGGGAATCATCAGGAAAGTGTCTTGTTTGGTTCGACAGGGGCGCTGTATGAAAAATTATTTAAATTCAATACCATTTTGCGTGACACGGACACTTATGTCCCTGAGAATGTGACATTCACGGGCAGGGCGCCCACATCGTCTCCCAGAGATGTCGTCAGCTCTTGGCTGGCCGTGCTGATGCTTTCAGGGTTTTCAGTCAGAGAAAGGAGCAGATAAGGTTTCCCTCCTCGCTGCTCTATTAAGCTCTGCCGTGTGATCGTTTGAAATTTGAATTGAAAGCTTCCTCGCTACCTGCGGCAGAACTACTCGCCACTGTAACGATACAAGGAGTAATCCCAGGGCAAACTCCCATGTTTGCCCATGTGGGAAAGGAAGCATATTAGCCACGTTAGCTGTGTGTAATGTGTTACGCCTGCACACAGCCTGCTCCTGCTGATTGTGATGGGATTTACATGGGAAGAGCTTGCGAACAGTGTATTTATACAGCTGTATTTTCACAGAGTCAGCAGCTGTATAGGTGCTGAGGGACTTTCTGGCACTAATCCTTTGATCTTTCCTGCTCTATTACAACAAATACATTAAAGCCCTTTTAGCTCTTAACACTCTCGGGGGAGCAATCTGAAGGAAATCTAATGTATCTCAAACTTTGCTAAGCCATACACGCGGTCAAACACGGAGGCTATTGATGGAGGAAGGGATGCGCAAACAGAAAAGGTTCCATTTCTATCCTTTTTAAAAAGGTGGCAAAGAGGGATGGCGGAAGAAAATTGAGCCTCAGCAGAGTGAATCACTTGGGTGGCCACAAGAATCATTAGACCAAACCAACGGTCGGACAAACTGTTGAGACACCAGAGAACATTAATGGCCTGAGGAGGTGAAATCCACACCGGTTGCTCCACCTAAAGCACTAGCTTCCCATGCTGCACCTGTTACTCCCACACCAGCCAGTACCTGTGAGAAAGCCTGAACTCAGCATCGGATTGGACAAAGCATCTTTTTCAAACCTTTTGTATCCGCAACTAACAGCAGCTTTCCGTTTGTCACCGGAGAGGCATGTGATTAGCATACCTGTCCGTTTAGAAGAAGGGGCTTTTCTGTGGAGGATGCTTTATGGTGAAGTGTACAAGAAGTGTAATTCAATGGGCCAAAGGGTAGGCAAACTTTAGGGTTTTTACTACCAGTATATTGGCCTGCTTCTGGAACTAACATCCAGCGTAATGAAGTGCGACATCAGTGTGCGTTGAAGGATCGTCTTCACAGTCAGCGACAAAAGGCTACTGTCTTTTATGAGCCCGGGCTGGAATTAAAGTCTGCCCCACACCCACTTACGATAATTCATCAGCCAAGGTTCACCCTGACTTTATTGCTATGTAAATGTCTGCATCGTATTTCCTGCACAGGTTGGGGCGAGGGAGTGGCATCAAATGAGAAAGGCCTTGGCTCAGCTGGTGGCAGGTTCTGATCCTTTGACAAACACACACACCTAAACGCAATGATTACCGCTCTTTGCTGGACGTCAACTAGATTGTACTAATATACAAGGCTGGCTATATTTTTCTTATTGTCAACAAATCCCAAAGCCAACAATGAACTGATCCTACTAACAAGTATGTCCCGTTTAGCCAAAGCCTGATATGTCTTACTCCTCTGCGCCACTCAACAAATTCAGCATTTACTCATGTTCATGAAACGTTTGCCAAAAACTACAGTGCCCAGCTGTTTTAGGAAATGAAGCTATATATTTGGGAGCCATTTTCAAATATTTACATTTTCAGTAGCTTGAGGCTGAGGCAGGATAGGGAAGTAGGAAAGTATTGAGAGACGGATTAGTGCATTGTTAGTTTTGGTCTTTTGGTCTCATCGTTAAAGAAATATCAGTTGCCTATATGGATAAACATCTTGCATTAATACAATTATTGGGGCAGCAACTAATAATCATTTTTTTTTATTTTAATTATTTTAATTCAAACAAATGTTTTCCAGAAATGGGGGTTCCCCATTTGCTAATAAAGATCATGTGATATGATCAAAATCTCCAGAACGGCTACAAAATGGACATTATGGTGACATTATATGTTCATATTTATGTAACTTTTCATAGCACATGCAGTTCTACAGTTCTACATACTCCTTGTGTCCCATAGGCTGTGGAACAGTGGGCAGTAAAAGGTAAACTGATTAATTGCTTGGTTTAAATATTCCCAGTGAGCAATATGCTGTCCATTAATTGCTTATTTTGTCTGACCAACAGTTTAAGAAAAAAACAAGAATTTAAGATGAACTTCTGTGGGTTTGAATAATGTTTAGCTGCACATCAAGAGTTTGTAATGACATAAGTACGGTTTAAGAGGTTAATTCTGTAATTGTTTCATTGCTATATGAATTGCTGAATGCTGATTTCTACTTTCTACTTTCTACTTTCTACCGGTACTCAAGTTGCTGAAAATAAATGGTATTTAGCGGTCTGCTATCTGCTCCCACCTGAATGTTAAACAGCAAGAATTCATTTCACTCTTTGAAGTGGTATCATGCTCGGGCAGTTTCTTTCTAAAACTGAAAACCCTACAGGACGCTCCTGCAGAAATTCAAATAGCCTTTGGAAAGGTCGATAAGTTGAATTTCTCTTCAGGCGGCTCTATGGAAAACAAAATGACTGACAAAAGGAAGATCTGAGCCACGGAGACATGCTTTCCTTTTGTCCCCACCAGTCCCATTGTTTGTGACTTTAAAGGATAACAGGAGCTACACACAGGTATTCTTGGTCCATTGAGGGGTTTTTTTCCCCCACAGACTCTCTTTGTTCTCGGAGCTGTGGGCAGAAAGTGCACAATGGATGATGATGCAATGCGAGAGTTTCATCTCCTTTAAAAGTATCTCCCACTGAGGCTGGTTTGAAAGGCCATGAAGGTGTGGTACCGAATATACTCTGAGACCCAGATACTGGTTACATTCTTTCAGAGGAAGAAACTGGGACTGAAGCATGTCATGACCATCGTTAATCTACTTACTTACTATCTGACAAAATGAAATTTTGACCTGGTGATGGAGCCAGTATAGGAGTCAGGCATTTTACTTCAAATGTCAAGAGAGTCAGCAGATCACCAAAATCAGTAGGATTCACTCTCAGGCGACCATGAATGTCTGTACGAGATTTCATGGTAAGCCAATTGTTTTTGAGATATTTCAGTCTGGACCAAAGTGGTCGACCGACCGCCCGACATTTCCATCAATAGAGCCCTGCCGCTAATATGGCTTAGGGCCAGTAGCTCCATAGTGTACTCTGTAGTCTATATTTAATTCAGAAGTATAAATCTAACATTATTTAATTATATATAATTATTTAACATGTGAACACTTACAGGTAGACCACGACCAACACCCATAGCAATATCTGATGTATCTCTACTTAAAATCTCACTCTCCTTCATCATCAACATCACAGAACACGAGCAGCAACCTCAGTACATAAATTAATACGTGACCAATTCATAGTCACAGTACAAAAAATACAAAAGATTTATTATAATTAAATATCGTCAAGCCATAGAAAACAAAGCCAATGGCAGACAAGCATAGCAATCACAGTGAACAGTCGATATACATGTAACCTTCTTCAGCTGGATTACGTATTGTGTTCATTTCCATAGATGCTCACCCTCATATTGTGGATGGACGCGAGGGGCGTAGGATCCAAATTTGATCAGGACGGGGATGTCGAGTCCCTGTCGAACCCATTCCACCACATGCAGGGACGCTGAGGAGACAGCAGCTGGGTCTGACGGAGGAAAACTACACTCCAGCTCCACCACACCGCCAACCTTTCCACGCACCTCCGGCCTCGCACCTTCAGTGGTCACTGTTGGGTCTGTCAGGAGCAAAATGTCACATTACTTGAAGTTAGTTCACTATTATATGTGACAAAATTAAATTAATGATTCACATGGACAATGGTGTGAACATATCATGGAAAAGATTAGCTGAAAGGACAGTGGGATGCAAAATGATAGATACTTACAAAATAGGCAAAAAGCGGCCACCACAGTGAAAGTCTGCAAATATGATCTCGTTGACCCCATATCTGTCACTCACACAACCTGCATCATGTTCAATCTGTTGGCAAAAGAGACACAATTGTCACACAATCACATCACTTCCTTGGCTGCGCGCAAGAAGACAGCCATCTGTGACAGATTTCCAAACTAAAAAGGCTACAGCAGAGCTGCCGCTTCTGTCATAATTTTACAGACAGGGGGAGAGGAGCGCTCAGATTTTTATACAGCTTTCCAATAACTGGAATTCATCCCATATCATTACACAAATGGGCAGAGCTGCCTCTGCTGCCAGAAAACTCCCTGGCCCTATATCCTTTTCTGAAAGTAAATGTCATAAATGTCACATAAATCTTTTGAGAGTCACGTGCGGAGCGACATCTAAGTGTTTTATTTAGAGCACATCAATGAAGACATTTGGCTGGAGCAGCCAGGAGACTCAGCACTCAAGGACAGAGATAAGCCGGGCTGATGGGAGCGTAGGCTACAGCAAAGCATCAAGGAGTCTCACTTAATGTCAAGATTCAGTTCCGTCAAAACAACATTTTATCAAATGTGTGAACCAGAGTGAGGAAATCAACATGATAGGTCAGATTTAAGATACACACACACTAACAGGGATCCATCATTTTTACCGTCAAACACCTCCTATGCTAGAAGCTTCCAGCTACTGTATGAAATCACTCTCTAAATTAGTAAAAGCCACACATGCAGGCCATTTACAGTGCACCACAGCTGATGCTGGTTAAGGTCAGATTTGACAGGAGTAGTATTCTAATAGCCGCACACCAGTTAGCCCACATCTATTAACTACATCTCATTAAGCCATGGTAATTACAGTGCACCCATGTAAAGAGCATGTGGCAGTGGATTCTTTACTCAAAACAAGACTAGGTAACTTTTGCTGAACAGCCACCGCTGCAGCTACAAATGACAATTATTGGATGATGCTAAACGCAAAACCAAACTGTTGTGCATTTAGTTAAAATGCTAAGCTATTGTAACAGTAGCATAAATGGACAAATAATCATAAAGTCTGCAAACGGAGACAGTGATGTCCGTTACACAGCTAAATTGACCTTAAATTTGCTAACATTAGCCACCATAAGCTTCTGGTCAAATACCTGTGCAGCAGTGGATTGAACTGAGTTATATTGCTTTTGAATTGTGCTATTGCTTCTCTTACAAATGTTACATAGTCTCACTGTAAGTAAAAGCAGCAATATACTGCAATGTAAAAATACCCTATTACAGGTAAAAGTGTTCTATATAATTTCACATATTTTTTGGAAGATGATCATGTTTTTTTATGTAAAATCTTTTTTGAAAAGTAACTTCCAACTTTAATAAATATAATAAAGTAGAACATTTCCCTCTGAAATGCAGTGAACTGGAAGTGTAAAGGAGCATGAAAAGCCAAAGTTTTCCTTTCCACCACTGTCTGCTGGAAGGTAACTCAGTATGCTGGTGAAATAAAAGTATACTTCACATTGCCAGTTGTTTAATTCTGTCGTGTGGATGGACACTTTGGTTCCTCAACGCAACAGAAGAGACGCAGGACAGAAGTGAAAAATTGTTGGCCGAGGTGCACCAGCTCCAGTGACAACTCATAAAACAAAAACCAAAAGAAAGAAAAGGACTACCGGTGAAGACGTCTCTCATTGAAATTGGAAGTTACAGTTTGATTGACAGCACGTGGCTTGCATCATTTCTGGCTGTTGCAACCTGCCACAAAGTGCAATGTCAACGTTTAGCACATAGAGGACAATGCAATACAACTTTATTGTCAACCATCGTGGAAATCTGTCCTTGACTATACTTTAGCAGTATAAAACATTACAACATTAAGATATGACACAGTGCAGGCAACAACAACATCACATGTCCGGCCAAAGAAGTACTACTAAACAGTGCTTTATACTTCTCTATACTGTTAAGTGTTGGTTTGACATTTGGACACAGTGAGGACTCTTAACATGAATTTACATTACATTATATTTATTTAGCAGAAGCTTTTATCCAGAGCGATAAGTGCAACCAGGAGGATACAAGCCACAAATTCGTGTAAGTACATCAACAAGCACAGAATTTAGTAATCCTGCATGAAACGGCTAAAAAATGGAACTGCGGGTCATACATTGTTATAGTTTCTATCTACGGTTACATGTACGTGTTTAAAACCTTCTATATACACAGGATAAAAAAGGTCCACTATAAATGATAAGGTTGACTTTAATAGATATGTATGGTCAAATGAATGATGTCCCTTGTCATCTTCAGTGATCTCTATATTTCCTGAGTATGAACAGTGAACACACCCTCGTCCCAGCAGCAGCAGCAGCAGTACAGGCCATATCTGCTCTCCCTAACCACAAGGCTTTTTATGGGCTTTCATTTCATGGCTAGGACAAAGTCTGAACCAGTGAAAAACAATTACGCAGGCTGTCAACAACCGCAGTGCCTGTTCCAACACACTCCCGGGCATCAGCAAACAGCAGCGCAGCATACACAGGTTTTTCCCCACAAAATCAAAGTGAAAGTCAAGAGAAATCCTCAATCTGCGGCGCGTCTGCTGATCGGCGTCTATTGGAACATCAGCAGGCTCTTCTCCCCGTGCCCTTCACCCGGCCCGGCTTCATGCAAAGCAGTGCGACAGAGAGTTCATTCTGAACTTATTACATTTGAATTTAGGCGTTGAGTGTTTGCTGAGACAGAGCCAGGGGTAAAAACTTCACCATTAGGAGGCTGTTGCTTCTCTTCTTCACACAGTGGGCGAGGATGAAAGACTAGCGCACACGCACAAATTATGGCCGCCTGTTGCCGTGACTAAGCAGCGGCGACTCTTCCCTGTTCGGCACATAACGAACAGATGCTCAGCACCTTCTCCTCATTCTCCATCGACTGCCTCTTGTTAACTAAGAATGGAGATGATAAGGATTGAATACCCTGTAATGACGTTCATCAGAAAGATAACAAGACACTTCTTGCTCTGGCACAGGCAAGCTACAGATGAATGAAAAATGTAGTTTCTAGGCTTATTGCTCTGACAAGATAACACGTATTTGTGTGTGTGTGTGTGTGTGTGTGTGTGTGTGTGTGTGTGTGTGTGTGGCGAAATAGCAAGGCAATAAAGTGGAACAACAGTGCTTAAAAAAAAAATCTGTTGAGGAAAGAAAGAGGGAAGGGAACGCGTGGCAAGCACAAGAAGAAGAAAGATGAGGTCAAAAAGAGTCTTGTTAAGCTGCAGTCATTAAATCTGAGCAAACAAAAAAAAACTAACAGAGCTGCCAAACAAAGCGGCCGGCACAGGTGACACGCTCAGCCATGGTAACGCAGATGGTCTCCAGACATTTCCCACAGACTTACTCTTCCTTCCTCTGACATGGAGGACATGCATAAACATAGGCACAGTGACAGCACAGCACTCTGGAAAATGTTGGAAAGCTATAATAAATGAGCCAGTAGCTCACAAAAGAAAGCGGCCTGTCTCACGCAGATTTATCAGCTGACAGAAATAGAAATGTCGGTGACAGGCGTGCTGTTGAAATTCTGTGTTGTTGCCGTTTTAATCTACACAAGGAGAGAAATGGGGACCGGCTGATTAATCGCGGCCGAGGCAAAGTAACAGATTTATCTGCAGTTCTGCCGCCTCTTGCCCCGCCACACTTGAAACCAAAAGATAAAAAAAGGTGGCTCCTACACATTTGTTTTTGGTTCAAATTCCATTTCCTTCACATGAGCGTCCATGTTTGTTTGTGTCTACGCTCAAAAACATGTCCTTTATAATGTCACAGGCATTGATTCAGACAGCTACGGGTGCTGCATCCTTTAGGGAATGTGAAATACAGGATATCGGTTCTTTGGGTAAGGATGGTTTCAAGGCGGTTTATATCTGCCAGCAAGCTAAATTGGACATTAACCTCCAACCATAGTGAGGTTCATAATTTGGTCTATAAAATATCAGAAAATTATGAAAAATGGCCATCACGATGACTTCAAATAGCTGTTTTTTGTCCGACCAACACTCCCATAACCAAACATATTGAGTCTACAATCAAATAAGAAGCAAATCTTGATGATTGAATGATTAAATCATCAAAAACAATTGCTGACTAATCACTCAATTGACTAATCATTTCAGCTCAACTAGTTTGCAGTCAAGAGTTTATTAGGCTGTTATCTCACAGTGTATGGGGGGCCTTCAGTCACAAAAAATGAGGATTTGAGACTTGGGACCCGACTGCTGTGAGACTAGATTCACTTTGGACTCCCTAAAGACTCGAAATCAACACTATCAAGTCAAAAGTTAGAAGGTTTGACATCAAAACAATAAAACAATAAAAAGTAAGTAAAGCAACTTTATGATCATTTCAAATTGCAACACACACAGTTTCTCTTTGCCAATCTCATGTTCTCTCACTGATCTTGATATTTTTCTGTGGGTTTTTTTTTTGGGAGCTCTAATAGCTGCAGTGCTTTGAAAAGCCACGTCAGAGAGCACTGATTGTCCTCTGACTCCTCAAGCAGCTGATATAAAACGCTGCTTATTGGCATTCAACCTGCTCTAACCCACCACTGCAGCAGTAATTGCTGTTGTGATTTAGTTACTTCAGTGCTTGAGCTCTTCTCCACAAGGTGATTACATTATTTTGTCTGGCCTCCTGAAAGTGTACGTTTTACTTTTTTTCATAGTTGGCACATGGCTTAGAAAAGTCCCATTTTCAAATTCTAACACAAGCTTCCCATCACAATAGGGACCCTCGGCGTGGCTCGGTTTGATGTGCACTTAAGAGAAAATAGGACAGATTGAGAACGGGGAGAGAGGAAAGGAAAAAAAATTTAAAAAAAAGAGGTTTGCACTGTGTGGGTATTGCATCTCTGCACCCAGAGTACAAACATTAGGTACCTTTTCTATGAATCAGAAAGCAGGCAGGCAAATCCAGATGAAAGTCTTTTTGTTGATTTACTCCATGAAATATTATTTCAGTCAAATACAGAAAAGCATAGAAGCTGAGTGACCATTATAACCCTTTCACTAGATTTAATGCTGCAAATTTACAGAAAAAATAATTTTATTCAAAAAATGATATTTATTACTTTCCATTAAACTATTCCTGTGCAATTATTTGTCATTTTGGAGCCAAATGTTTTGCATGTAGCCATCTGTTTTTTTGTTTTTTGTTTTTGATGTTGGCAACAGCAGAGTTTTCACATCTCAATCTGATAATCCGAGGTATCATCTGCTGTCTGTCTGCTGGTCTTCACTGCCAATCGCACCTTTCCTTTCCCTGAAGCTCCTGCAATGTGATGGTCTGCTGTCAAACTGATTCAGAGCGTAGCTGTTGATGAAAATGAAGCGCTTCCACCACACCAGTTTAAATGTTTTAGGTCTTGGAGAGGATTTAAAATCATAGGAGGTGTATGTTTGGTAACATCCAGTGTTTAAAACTTAAAAGAGCAGTGGTTTGGTAAAGCAGAACCTCATTTAATTATTTACCTTAAAAGACCCTGAAAACCTGTTGACTCAATCAGCTTCTTATGAAGTGGGTGGGGCTCCGCAGGAAAAGGGTGATGTCACACACATGCGCACCAATCAGCATTTAGCTACGTTCGAATCAGAACCTGATGACAGTCGGTCACTTAAAGATGTTTGGGGTTTTTTGTTAGTTACATTTCTTTTTTGCTTACTTATTCATGACTATCATTGTTGTAAAGAAATTCTTAAACTTTTGAAGCTTTCAGGGGCTTTAAGAGGACAGCGCCAGTTGATTTCACATTACTGCTAGGTTTAATCATGTATTTCAAGCATTCTGACGTTGGTTTCCATCCCTGTCATTACAGTGTTGCAGAGACTTTCAGGACCTGGATAATTCATCACAGTGATCATAATGTCCCCTTTGATTTTTGTCAAAGTTACATTATTGTCGAGCGGTGGCTCAGCGAAGGATTTCAAAGTGAGCCTCCCCTCACAAACTTTATTCTAAAATCAACATTAGAGCAGGCTTATGAGCCAAGCGTCATGCACCAGGATGAAGCATGCAAAAACACTGGCATGGGCTCAGTGGTGTTTTGTAGATAATAATTTGCATCTACTTCAGTCTGCCTTAAGTATGTTAAGTGTTTACTGCATCCATACAATCCAGGTGGTGTCAAGTGGCAAGTCCTTGTCCTTCCCACAAAAAAAAAAAGTACTTAAAATTGAATTCCACTCAGCTCCCTCTGATGATGTAAACTTCATGGAAAATATGATTTTATGGGAAACTGCGCCCATCTTGCACCTCAACAGATTCAATCAAACCAGAAATAGACTGTGAGATGATTAAACGGGCCTAGTCTGGGGAAGTTATGAGAATACTTCTCCCATCATCTGTGAAATAAAGACAGACTCTGGCCTCAACACAAAGTCAACAGCACAAAAAGATGATATTTCATATTCTGCCTCCTTCTGGCTCTACATGCTGCACCACTGTAAGGTAAGTTGCAGACGTGTCCATGTAAGAAATAATATCCATCTCCTCGTAAAATGCACTGAATGGGATCAGCTCAGGCTCAAAGTGCATTCATCCGTCGCTCAAACAATACTTTATGGTTTTAATGACACGACACGAAAGTGTAGTTTGTAATCTTGCATTTTTAAAGCCCCGAACATGACTCGGATCGGTGGGAAGAGACGCACCATTATGTTTGGCAGCTTTGTGAGGCAAACTTTCCAGACACCCGCTCTCCTCGCCCTCTTCTACCATACTTTCAAAGACTTCAAAACTCTTGTTTTCAAAAAAAAAAAAAAAAAAAAAAAAGGTTAGTCGCACGACTATAATTAAAACACCAAATGCCAGAGGAAGAACAAAAACACCACGGAGCCACACAGACGTCGTATGAATGATTAACGCGGACCTCGCTGGCTTTGGAGGGCTTCAGCTGGTCGTGACAAGTGACTGCTGCTGAGTTCACGCTCCACAAACTTTCTGCCAGTTTCACATTTCACATTATCATGAAAAAAGCCCCCCCCCCCAATAGAAACTTCATTACTGACGTTTAAATGCATGACACATTTCAGAGGATTGAGGGGAGAATTTCGCACTCCGCAGCGCGGGCGCAGAGCATTAATTTCTCATCCTCTCCGAAGCTGCTGGAAGTCTGAGACACTTTCAGAATCATTAACTCCGGCTTCTGCTTCCTTTTAAAAAAATGTATCCTACCTGTAGCTCGGTCTGCTGGCGGCCGCTGTGATGGGCTACTTCCTTTTAAAAACACATCCTTGGGCTGCTCCACTTTTAGTCCAACAGGTGCCTCAGTGTGGTCCGTGTGGACAGCAGGTCGGCTGTCCGGCCCTTGTTCCTTTAACCGCCTGAAATATGAGCCAGTTCCACTCCGAAGCCCGCCGGCAACAGGTGTTCACTTCACGTACAGGTGACGGCGAAGCGTCGACGCACTTTGCTGCTCCCTAGCTGAGAGTCCAACCCTCCAACTTCCAGCCCACCTACCACCCACCCACCTCTCCTCTGGCTCCTGCTGTTCTCTCGTGTTCAAAAGACTGAAGTTTCCACCACAGTCCCTTAAAGGCCTTTATTGTTTAAGAAGAGTTAGTTTGTTTGTGCAGAGGATGAAAAGGTTTTCTTTTTAGCCCTTAATCCCCCTGATGGCACCCAGGTTAGTGGGAACCACAAGAGGGTGTCCTTCGCCTGATGTTGGTGGCCAAACCAGCACCACAAAGTTACACTTGTTGAAGCTACGAGTCAAAATCAAATTCATTACCCACAGAAGACGACTTCTGTTGTGGCTAATGACGTGGAAAAGGGGATTCTAATCATATTCATGGATGTCACCCATCCTCAAAGTGTTCAGGGATGAAGTAAACTACCTCTTGTGCAACTTGCATGCTGTCACTTCACTGCCTGTGCTAAGAGTCTGTTTATTTCTGAAAATGTCTTGAATAAAAGTGAACTGTCACACAAAATGATACAGAATTGATTCTTTCTGTGTGATTTCTTTGCTTATCTTGCTTTAATTTCTGGTCTATATTCATGTTGGGGTTTTTTTAAATGTAGACAAATAATATTACAAGGCAATGACAGAAGTTCTGGATCTATTTATTTATCTGTACTTTTACATGTTTCTATTCATTTATGTGTGTGTGTGTGTGTGTGTGTGTGTGTTTCCTCCTGCCATATGTTTTCTTTATGTAAAGTGTAAGCACCATGAATAAAATGTCTTTGTTATATTATGTAATTCATAATTAATCTCCATAGTCCGCCATCACAATCACGTCTCGAATGACACAGTAACAAAACTTCAGATTCTAGATCAGATTTACACTTTTATTTCTTTTCTTTCTTGTTGTTTTTAAATCGAGCAAATGTACGTAAAAAATACACCTTTCTTTGATATTCAAAACCAAATGAATAAGCACAAACAGCAATACTTCACACAGAAAGTAATACATTTCATTCAAAAAATATACTATACTTCACACGAAGTAATCAATCTTTGGATAGTACTGCAAATATAATCCTTCAGGAGAAATATAGACCTCAGAGCTTTTCATGATATACAGACTACTGTCATAATGAAATACTCGTTGAAGATATGAAACAGCTCTAAAACTGCAAAGAAAACTAAAATTCTCAGTCATCCAAGTCGAGGGCCTTCAAGCAGTAGTAAGTTAAAGGCATCTGTGTAGTAAAATGTTTCACCACTGATCCTAGGTTTGTTATCATTTCTTAAATGAGGGGTCAGCAACATGTTGCTGTACTGTTGCAGGAAAGCAGCTGCTCTGACATCCTCTACTCATTAAGTCTTTGGTTCACAAAGTTGAATACATAAAACCTTTTGTGTGGAGGATAATACAACACAGAGCAGCAGGTAAACAACACAGAATTAAAAAAAATAAAAAATAAAATCAGCTAAACAAAACCTGCGAACAAACACAAGTCTCCATGGCAGAACAGTGATAACGTTTCGCCTTCTTTGCTACATACATTCAGAAACTCAAAGTAAACAGCAGGCAACAGTCTCAGGATACACAGCCTGGCATAAAGGAGGGGACTCTCCGCCAATCAGCAGCTGTCGCTCAGTCGCCAAAATCTGGGATGTCGTCGTAGGAGTAACCCCGGTAACCCTTTGCGGCGTAGTAGGCGATTCTCAAATGGTAAAATCCAGGAAGGAAAACGAGCAGCCCTATGATGATGACAGGAATGGTGCGGTCTGGATGCTGTAAACATAACAAAGGAAAGCAGAAAATATATTTGGGGGTCAGAATCTGTGACCACAAGTAGACATTTCTTTGAATTAAAGGGTTAACAAGCCAAAAAGCTTACTTTTGCCCAAACATCATATACTCGACTACTGTACTTGTTAATGAGTAGCTGGAAGAAGCACCACAGAGAGCTTAATGTACTCATCAGGCTTTAACATGCTTATCTCCACGTCGCCTTACAGCTAGACAATAACACCCTCTGAATGAAAAGGGTGTGTGGGAGGCACACACACACATGATGACTTCATCTGTTGGTGAGATCTGGTTTCATGTAAATCATCAGTCATGTCATGCACAGATCAGCTAACCACCAGGAGGCACAGGAAGTGAAGTGTTTAATTTCACCACCAGATGGCAGTCTTGTGCAGTTACTGTAGCCCTCTCAATTTTTTTTGGAAGATGTACTGCTGCATGGGCCATGGCAATGCATATCACCATATTTTAAACATTATGTCTGTCTGTATCATATCTGTTCAGACGTATGTGAGGTGGGTTTTTTCTTAAAGAGTCAATCCACCTAAATTACAAAAAAACACATACGGAGAAGTCACAAAACAACATAAACCCAAATAAGTGTTGTTGTAGCTGTTGTAGTAGACAAAATTAATAATTAATTAATACCTGAATTGTTACTGGCATTATTAATAAGTAGTTAAGTAAAGGGATGGGATAACTTGTTTCAATATGGAATGGGCTTCATTTTCCTTTTATTTGCTCCTGTAATAATTGACATTTTTCACATAGCTCCATTTCCCCAGAAACACTGTTGTGCAATAAACAAACACATTCGCTACAGCTGAAACCAAAAAACTATTAAACTACATTCTTTCAGCCCAAAACTCCTACAACTTCTTGCACTAGGACCTGCCTGCATCCCATTTTTCCATGATCCATTGCTTGAACCTTGTGTAATTTGTGGTATTAGATATGCTGTTTTAACTTGCGTGGGCTAATTGGAAAATAGACTGCTCAAACACTCTGATGCTGCCTTCCTGTCAGTTCAAATTTTCTGCAAACACAATCTGCAGACTGGAAAACAACATTAACATTAACCTCCTACTGATAATTACAAATATAATATGCGCAGGCCCTGTTATCTCCCACATGGAGTCATGAATTAAGAAAGCTAAAACCTCAGCAGGAGCTCCACCAAAGTTGGCATTCCAAGGTACAAAATATCAAAATCATTAGTTATATTCAAGCACGCACACAAAAACCCACCAAGGCCAGGAAGAGCGAGAGCGCAGCGGGAAACTGGCAGTAAGGCAATAAAATGTCAGGACAACTGTTCAATTACAGCTATTTAAAGACAAGATTAACTGCAGCGCGAGTGTTTTAATTACTGCTTGAGTTGAAATTTTGGAGGCCGTGTTGGCTCTCAAAATGAGTGTCAAAAGTAAGGCTGGGAGTCACACTGCCATACTTTTTTGGGACTGACTGAAATGTGTACCTACTGTAGCACAGAGTGTCGAAAACTGTACTAGAAGCTGGTATTGAATACCTGGTCAGATTAACTGTCTTGTTTGCTTATTCTTTGATTAGATAGTTCCTGATTTAAATCGAAAGGTTGTAGATTTTAGGATATGTAATTTAGGCAGTTGTTGTGTGGCTAATAATGTTTATGCAACATTTAAGATTTGATCATTTATTACATTTTTATGTCTCAGATGTAGGTATCGAACACAGTTTCGGTACTGAAACTCAGGTACTGTATCTGCACTAGTATTGAAAACTACTTTTTAACATCAGGATGCATCCAAAATGAAGACTTGATGACAGCCTTCAGGAGGTGTTTAGAGACACTTTTTGGACATATAAAAAGCAAATATATCAATACAAAAGTTCTCTAGTTCACATATAGGAGTAAGATAAAGATATAGAGATATAGAGATATCTTCCGAACAGGAATTACACTCAGAACAGGCAGGAGGCAGGCAGCTCAGGCAGAGACATTTCAATCACAAATGGATTTTCAAAAGACTTGTGTACTGGGAAGAAGACTGACTGGGTATTTACTGTCAGTTTTAAGGAACCCAAATATTATGGGAGAATGTGACACGCTTGACAATAAGCTTTTTTGCAATAGAACAAGAAAGTTTTTCAATTTATATGCTGGGGACACATTTCAACCACAGTCCAGCTATACTCGCTCCAGACAAAACCTGGACCAGAGACCTGTAACTTGCCATTTGAACCAACTCACCTCGACCTTTATTGTTCCTGACAGAAGAAGAGCCCCGAAGATTATCAGCAAGGAGCCTATCAAAAACAGGAATATTGCCAGTGCAATCGCCTTGTACGGGACCTTTGGCGGGCTTTTCTTGAACTGTAAAGTGTTCACAAATACAAGCCAATAAGCAGACACAAAACAGAAAGAAAAGGTTTATCAGACTTGTTCTTTTGCAGGCAGCAACACACATCTCTGGTATAATCACAGAGGGCTTTGGCACATTTCCAAGTCATTAATTGAGATTTACCTAAAATGAATTGCCTGTGGTAGTAAAAGGTTTACTAATTAGCAGGCTCCTGAACAATCGATAAAGCAGACAGCAGAGTCACCAAAGAAGAAGAACAAGCCTCTCACCTGTAAGTCTATGTAGCCGTCGTCATCAGCAGCCAGCCGCGAATACTTGACCTTGTTGTTGGATGTACCAGCACCCGACATGTTGCTTCTTGTTGCCTTCATTATGGCACAGGAGCTGTTTGGAAAGAGAGACATAGAGAGGTAGTCATCCATAATATTGCCTCAGTAATCTTCAAAGATCCACAGATTTCTTGCCCAATTTCATTTCTCAACTGTACTCCTTATCAATATATTGTTTTCTCCTCATTTATCTATAACATATGGCCCAATACATCCATGAATCAAGTTAGGTTATAGCTACCATGGTATAAATGGTAAGTCAAAAATCTCTCATGTCTGACTATATATATATATATATATATATATATATATATATCAGTTTTTAAAAAGCTCCAGTGAAAATCTGAGGCAGGCCGAGAGGTTAGTGAGCAGAAGATGCTCATGTCCCTCTTTTCCTTCCCGCAATGTCACCTCTTCTTGAGAATGTAAACTCTGAGCCGACATTTTTAGTCGGCATCTGACATAACTTCCCAGTAAACATTAATTTTCACTGTTTAAACAAGGGCAAGGTCACCGCCTGCCTCTGTTTGAAGTGTCTTAGTAAAGTGAGGTGTCGGAGTGGTTTGGGGAAGTTTTGATCCATCTGTTTCTCTACAAAACTTTTAGGTTATAGCATCCTCTAAGCAGGGAAATAAATAATTTGTCTATTATGTTTCTGTTGAGAGAAATTAGTTCTTATCTAGCACTCCATTTTCAGCCATGAGGGATACTGCTTTTCATACTAACTACTATTTCTTCTATCTATTACGCACAGGCGTTAATAAAGTTAATTTACTCATACATTTCTATCACTGCTTCATCTGATATGGCATCCACCCAAACAGAGAAAGAAACAAGTAAAATGCCACAACGCTGATCTGCCCCACAGGGACTCAGGAGAAGTGTGACTATACTGCACATGTGATCTGATCTTCCTCAAGTTTTGTTTATGTTGGAGATTTTGGCTCTATGCATCCATACACTTGAGCCCTCCCCCCACGGGAGACTAAACCCAAGAATAAAAACTGTTGTTCCTGCTTGAACAAAGTATGGAGGAGCTTTCAGAAACAGTCCATTATTTTGCTGGCAGCTGTCACATCAACTCGCCACAGAGCCTCTGTGACGAGCAAAGCTCCAGGTTACAGTTTTTGTGAAGTTACAGCACTTACTGCGGCAAGGGAATACTGTGGATTTAGCAAAAAATGGAGGAAAGTGTTTATGAGACCATTTCTGGATGTCCCTATATCAACTGAGAAAAACATATGCAGCTTCGCATATAAGCTGAAACTACAAATATGTGGGAGAATTTATTAGTATCCGCCTCGATTGGTTTCAGAGGGAGAGACAGAACCTTCTTGCAGCATATTTCCTTTGTCTTCTGCTTCTAACGTATTAAAATAAAGCCACTGTGAGCGGGTGGGGTGAGAAATTACAGAAAAAACCCTCATTAAGTGTCGTAGTGAGTTGTTGGTCCAGAACAGCTTCGGTGCCCCTATGAACAGCAGTCTTCCAAAAGCTATTCCATAATTTGTTATTGCTGTCTAACACATTGCTCCAAAATCTCCCATAGGTGTTTAATTGGCTTGAGATCTGGTGACATCATTGTCAACCTCATCAAACCATTCAGTGAGCCCTTGTGCTCTGTATGGAAGCATCTGCACTGAATGTTTTTCCACTCACTTATTCAGGTTTCTCCTTTTCTTTATAAAAAATAAATAAATAAATTGCTTTGTATATGAACATACATGTCATATATATTTTGCTATACTTTATTATGGTTCCCTTCAGGACTGCCACTAAAGACACTGAGGACATGTCGTCTGTAAAGTTTCTGGGAATTTGAGGGTTCTGACAACCCGGGGAGGAGTTTACATTCTACAATTGCACACACATTATATACTTTATAGACTAATGTCTCTAAATTTAACAGTTTTTAAATAATGATTATATAATACAGAGATCTAGTATTTCCACACCAGAACTACACCCTGGCAGTGAGTGGTAGGATTTGAAACCACATGTTTCGACCATAAGGAAGAGAAATACAATCTATAAAACAAAACCTTAGGGGGTGGGGTGGTGCTGGGGGACTTTGGATTTATGAGCAGTAGGCCTATATCTAAACTAAACCCTGGTTTCATGCATGATTCATATATTTTGTATATGGCAGTTGTTATACTTAGATATGGTACTTAAAGAATTTAGCTCACCACTGTATTTTTGTGAATGGCATGTTATAGTGTATTAGTATAATGTGCCGATATTATTCTAATATTCTAAAATCTAGTAGCGTAGGCCCACTGTATGATACTTTTAAAAACTTTCCTGCCGCTGTACCATGTCTTACTGCGTCGTCCAATAAAACATTACAAAGAAAAGAAAGTAAACGATAGTGGTATAATAGTGTTAATATGAATTCACAATCCTCCACTTAACGGTATCTAGCTAGGACAAATCCCCGTTTCATATGGCTAATTACTGACGAGAATAAATTAGCTTCAGTGCATTAATAACACTTTGTGGCTGAAGCTTTTGTCAGGCAAACAAGTAAAAATGAAGATGTTCACTGCTGAGCGAACCTGAAGTTAGCCTGCTTTGGTTGTTTATGTCTAATTAATAAACACTCGTGCCTAATTAGCTGGAGCATTAGCTTTTTAGAAATTACGCTATCAAAAGCTAACTAACGTCACCTGACAGGCACGAACATATTAATTCCAAACTCGTTTCTTCTCCTTGTTGCTCTCTTACCTTCACTTGAGCTATAAAAAAAAAACCCGTAAATGTTGTTATCTTGCGCAGACTGCTCCTCCACGGCGCCACATCTACATTGTTTTCATGGATGGAAAGCTACGTCAACTTCCTTATTGTTCAAGCAGTGCGCATGCGCACATCGATCTTATCGATCTTTGCTGTTTGCCCCTGTCCTGGCTGGTTAGAGGAAGTTTACAGCTTGATCAGTGGTGTGATGGAAGAGGTACTCCTACAGTGTAGAAGTATCCATTAACAAGTGAAGTCCTGAGAAGTTTTATCAGCTAAATGTACCTAAGTATCAATATGTATGCATTACCCTGTGAGCAATAATTAAATTTTGTAGCAGGTCAAGGTGGGGCTGATTTAAATTAATGTGAAACTGTCGGGTTGTTTAATCGATAACAATTCTTCATATACTATAAGATGATCACAGATTTAGTATGTAAAGTCTTAATCTGTAAAGTATATGATAACACTCACTTCAAAAAAAAGTGGCTATAATGGAATCAAATATATAAAAATATATATTTCCCACTGAACTAGCGACAGATTAACTTGATAAAACAGGTAAAGAGCCTCAAAACTGGGTTAGGGTTAGGGTTCTACCAACAAATTATGATTAGCTGCCTATCTGCAATACTCAACAACACCATGACATCAATACAATAAACTTTCAATTGTGGGATATGTCCTCCATCTTTGAATGTTGTCCATTGTCCGAAAGTGTTTTCTTCTCTGTCCTTACCTTGCCCACACTCCTCTCCAGTCGTTCACTGCTACTTTTCCTGAGTGCGTTTCTAAAAGCAGTCATGGTGTCTTTACGTCCTTCAGTGAATTATAAAATACTGACAGAGCTGAACATTTTCAGCATTTTATTTTCTTTGTTATGACCCTAATCATAACCTGTGTTACATGGTGTACTACTTTGCTTTGCGCTTTTCTCTTTAAGATTCATGTAAGCCCGTAAATATAATCAGACTATTCAAAGAAAGGTAACTGAAGATTAGGCAGCTCAAAATTCCAGGCATGCAGTCCTCAAAAAAAACACATCCTCCATGGGTTTATTAAGTTTATTCTTGGTAAATGTTCAATTACACTCCTCTTTATGTGTAGCTTCATACTTTTACTGTGAACTCTGTATTTTATCTCTCATACTGCAGTCTGTAATCACATTCCAGTCTACTGGAAGCTTTGGTGAAGAGGAAAGTAAATGGCACTATACTTTCAGTAAGAGATCCTTCAGTTTGAGCTTTCTACAATGTGGATTGCCTGTCATGACACGTCAGTCACATAATTAATGTTAAACTGATATGGATTTTTGAAGGCTGAGAGTTGCTAAGAGCTGTGATTCTCTAAATGAATAAATACATCCATTTAGTATTTCCACCAGATTTATTTTCTTTGTATGGTGACATCTCAGTCTGTGCAATGAAAGGACAACTCTGTCTTCAAACCCACGCTAACTCTTTTGTATTTTTAAGCTCTGTGGTGGAAGAAAGATGTACTGCAGCCTTTCAGAAACTGTTTAGAAGTTGGTCTGCTTGAAACCTGCATCATCTTATAGTAAACTACTTCCTGTCCTGATATGTGAATGTACTGTGCGCCAGCATAGAGGTAGTTCGTCACTTTTACCATATCATCTGGTGTTTGAGCTTTAAGGCCCCATTGTCGGCATCACATTCCCATAAAGCAACAACCTCCTCTTGAAATTGGTTTCTTGTTACCGTGTCAACCACTTGTTCCAACTGAGAGTCAATCAGCTTCGTTAGATACAGACATTTAGATTTAGAAAGCGCTATGAACATGAATCAATCTGATTTGGAGAAATGTAGAATATGTTCTGGTCAAATCGTAGCAAGAGGAAAAATATTACTAATGACTGCTTCACTGCTAAACTAATCTTAACAGCCCTTGCAGACTATCAGCAGCATTAGCCACCCTCCTCCAGGCGTCTTTTCTTCTATCAGCGGGAGTCAGAATCAGATAGGAAAAGGAAGAGAGTTCACACAGTTCGGGAAATCTTGATACAATAATAAATCATTTATCTTTCAAAGACAAGCCATGAAGCTGCATGCACAACTCACAGACATAAGAGCTCCAGGTACAGCATCTTAGCTCAAGCCATTGGTTGTGTACTTATGTTAATATATAAGAATATTTAAGTAATAATTTATCTCTGAGGCTGTACTTTGGCACAGCGATATCACAGACTTGATGTTCAGCAGGTAATGTTTATCGTTACCATGCTAATATTTGCTAATTAGCACAAAACACAAAGTATTTGAGGCTGATGGGAATGTCATTAGTTCTGTAGCCATGAACCAAAGTATTGAGCAAATTAAAATTTTGACCTGATGATGGTGTCACATGAAAAGTTCAGGATCACCAAATTGAATACAATCCATCCTGAGTTGGAAATGAATGTGTACCAGATTTTGTGACAATCCATTCAGTAGCTGTCAAGACTTTTCACTCGAAACCAATAATATCAACCTCATGGTGGCGCTAGAGAAAAAGTCAGGGGATCACCAAAGTCATTAGGATTCATCTTCTGGGAACCATGAATGTCTATACAACATTTTGTGCCAATCCATCCAATAAACGCTGGGATATTTCAGTGGATACATGAAAACTTTGACCTGCTGGTGGCGCTAGAGGAGAAGTCAGGGCGCTTCATCCTCTGGGCACAATGAATAGTTCATGGCAAACCATCCAATAGTTGGACAAACAAAAATGTTGACCTGCTGGTGGCGCTAGAGGATCATCAAAGTTATTAGGCTTCATCCTCTGGGGGCCAGAAATGTCTGTACAGAATTTCATGGCATCGAAGTTGTTGAGATATTTCTGTCTGGACCAAAGAGGTCCATAGAGCCATGCTAGAGATACCATTACTAATCATATCTGCATTTTAAATAATGGCATATTGCATGTCACAATCTTCTTTATGAAAATTCAAATTCAAAACACGTAGCACAGCACAGATCCTGAATTCAGTACAATTTGGAACCGTGTGAACTTCCTTTATTCACATAATGAAAATCCGAATAACTCCTTCACATCCACACCGTTTTGGGAAGGCACAGTAATAAGAGTGAAAAGCATATAACTGGAGGGAACAAACACTTTGAGTCTGGAGTTGACTTTCTATTGATGGCAGGAAACCAGGGACCTTCGCTGAGAACTTACTGTGTTCAAATATGAACTCTATACTCTCATAAATAAGACAACACAGTTAAGACTGCACTGCTTAAGTCGTTGTGAGAAATCCAGACAGAACTGGGCAAGTAAGAAAAACGACTGGAAAAAGCCTTATATCATAACCAACTAACAGCATGAAACACACTCCAAATGACATAACAGCAAACATTTCTTTCTTTCTATATTAAATCAAAAAGCACATCACCAGACCCATCCACAACTGAGAAATGTATGAACAGTATTAACGTCAGGGAGCAAACTATTCAAGCAACTCCTCACCACTCAGCAGAAAACTTTAGGTAAACACTTTTCTTAGATCTGTTCCCGGACTTATACCAACACCTCTGTCAAGTATATATATATATATATATATATATATATATATATACACACACACACACATATATATACAATAGCCAGCCAAACACGTTTAATAAAATAGATACAATCAAATGAACAAAATGTCTTGAGGTACACAGGCATAGTGATACTTTAATAACACAAAAACCTGTTTCGGTCTCTGGTCATTAGAAAGCTGAAAACGAATGCCAGAATTGATGCCAAGGTTCGCCTCCTGTTACCATGGAAAATATTACATACAATATATTACTTACAATATGGCCTGTGCCACCCTATTCTTTATATTCACAAGATGTTCACTCCTGCTGCGGCTCCAGCAGTCATAAAGAAAAACCTCCCGAGATGTACACGGTGCCTCGACTGCTGTGGCAGAGCTGGCAGAACATCCAGTTCACCTCAAGAGGCCCATAATGCACCTGCTGTTGTGTTGTGCGGTTTTGTTCTGCTCATTTTTCTTAAACTGTAAAGGTATTTTGTCTTGTTCCCATGAAATTAGTTTTTTATGATGGTACCGTGTCATTTGAAAACATTTCCTCCATTTTGATGCCTTTCATATGATTGCTGTTTTATATTTGAGACTTTCAAAATGATGTTTGATTCACACAATCTACTTTTTTTCATTTTTCCTCCTCTTCCAAGGCTTTCAGGTGTTCATGTAGACATGCGTATACATGAGCATTTCTGCAGACACTTACATTTCTGATGTGCATGTGTGTACACATGTTGATTCTGGTTGGTGCATTTATGATGCATGTCTGTGTATGTTGGTTTGTGTCCTGGCATGTACATGTACCGTATACGATTGGAGGATACACAGAAATAATCCACTGTTTTCTGTCAAAAATGAGAAACCAGTCGAATTGCTAAACGTAAAGCTAAACCTCTAATACATCCTTTGATTTGAAAATCTAAGACCTATGTTCAGATTGAAAGAACCAGTTACCTGTTTGCCTATTCAAATAAATGTAGCAACCAATACATTTTTGTAGCAATCAGCAAGACATTCCTCTAGTTAGCTTAGCCAGGTCCCTGCCATTAATTGCATGCCGTGGGCTGTCTTTCCATTTCATTTCTATTTGAGATTTTTCTTCTTCTTGCCCCAACTGTTGATATATCCATCCTTGTTTGCTGTCAACCCCGGAGGCTTTATAAGTTAATGAAACAAAAGGGCTCATTTTAAATTCCATTTGCCCATCTCTAAGTGCTTTCCGTGATTAATTGGTCCCACCATATCTTTCTTTTCCCAAACAAGTCCCCTGGTATCACAGGCATCCACCAGCATATCTGCAGAGGCCTGCCCTGCAGAGGAAATCAAATTAGCATTGACATCATTTCTTTGAAATGCCTTGCTGTGTCTACGGAGGGAGGGAAAACAGTGTGTCATACATTTGATGGATGTAAGTGCACCGTCAGTGTCTCTTTTAAAATGAACTGTGGTCTAAGAAAGCCGCACAGAGCTGTGTGTCACTTTCCTTGCTCAGCTATCAGAGCTCAGGCTTCTGTGTGACAGCAGGTCAGGACATTAAGCAGGTTGCTGAGCATGCTGGGAAAATGATAAAGCATGCCTGTTAGACCCATGGTAACAGGTGTAGGAGTTATTTTCTGCTGCCCAATACCAGAGACATTAAAGCTGCATTAATTGGGCTTTGGCCACTAGGGGCCAGAAGAATTTTAAAACAAGCTGACAGACAAACAGTATAGCAATATGTCAGCAAACATTTACACCTATTTACACATCCAGCAGACACAGAGCAACATTAGCATTTATTTGGAGTTGTGTCCAGAATAACTCAGTAGATGTTTAGCTCTGCTTTGGTCTCCACCAACTCCTGGAGAAAGATATCTGGCTCTTCAGCTGCTAAATGTTCCACTCTCTTCACCAGCTGGTTGCTAAATATCTGTTTGCCGAAACCAAAACAGGGAGCTAAAAGAGGCTAAAAAGCAAAGTTGGGTGATAATTCTGTGGGTTTGGCATGAGTGACCCCTTTCACATTACTCCAGTCATTTCATTCAGTGCTGATATACAAATATTGATTTAACGCAGTTTTAACAAAAAACCCTTGGACGCTGTTTCGTCTCCTTCTCCTAGGAGCACACATCACACGTCCTCTCGCAGGTGTTTGGCAATAAGGCAGAATGCAATTAGCATGTAATTCAGCAAACTTTTTGGATTGTTTTATGAGTTGAGTGTGGCAAACAAATATCCATCCACTGCAGAAAGTATAGTGCAACTGCAGTATCGCTCCCCCCTTTTCACAGCACTGTGCACTGAGCTTTTCAAGACTGACTCATAGGAAAAAACGAAAACAACAAAAGTCCCAGAGCAGTTAACCAAGAGCTCCATATGTGCTTGTCATCAGCACATCAGAAGTTGCAGCCAGGATACCAGTTTTATGTTTATGCACACAAGCTGAATCCTCACACAGTAACAAGTAGTAGTTTATTTTTAGACCAAATGAACACAGATGTGATATTTTTGTAATATTTCAGACATTACAGATACAGATTTAAAAATTGTATAATGTTGTGGACAGGAGCATGCCCGAGGACTTTGCTATGTGCCATGACAGAAGAAAGGCTGAAAAACATTGTACTGGACAGTGATACGTGGTATCTTTGCGAATGCAAAAAGGCACTGAGAAGGCAACAAATCTGCATATTGTGGAGGAGTAAAATAGCATCTTCATGTGCCTGCTGGAGCTTGAAAACAGTCAATAACACAGGACAATCAGACAGAACAAAGGAATAAGATTTGGACTACATGACTGAGACATTAAGGGGCATCAACTACTGATTGGAGATGCAGGAGATCTTCATTAGAATTAAAGAGATACAACGGCTATAAAATCGTTTTAAAAGACTTTTGGGCGATGAGGTTTATTTTCCACGGGAAATACGATAATAGCTATTTTCTTAAATGTCAATAAAACGAGTGTAAACGTACTCTAGATTCTGTGTATTATGGTAAAACTGACATCAGACGCCTTCTCCCAACTTGATGTCTAATTTACCTTTAATTTTCCCAACCAGCAAAGTTGCCATTATTGCTTAGCTGAGTATATTAAAAGTTTAAGGAGCTCCGTATATAAATCCTGAATGTTATGTCTCTTTTTCTCATTAAAGAAATCATCCAGGATGCTGGTGTTCAGCCAGCCTCGCTCCACCATGCGAGCAGCAAACTGGATGAACAATTAGGCACACTAATCTCACGAGGGCAAGCCTTTACCTCCCTATGAATAATTTAGCATTTAACCAACTGAAGCCGATAACAGCCAAATGTATTTCCCCTCTGCCAAGCGGAGGCTGGAGCCACGTGTGTTTGCATTTGCCTGGAAATGAAAGGAGAGAGCAGGATTTCCCCCAAAATGTAATCAGTTTAATGTCTGAAGTCAGCCAATGTGCGAAAACATCAGTTATGAGAGGATGCCCTGAGCGCTTCACTGCAGTAACGGCTCTCTGAGACGCCTGTCTGCCCAAGGCAAGGAACATGACCTTTGAAATGAAAGTTTACTCTCTGTTTTTTGAGAAAGGTAACACAGGTTCAACGATAAAAACTGCAGACAGAAGCTGAACACCTCAAACAGAAACACTCCTGCCCATAGGATAAATGACTGACCAGAAAGTCTGATCTTTTTAGATCAGTTTCAGGGCAGCAAAGTCATAACCTTCAGTTATTACATAAGCTCCCGAGTGAGCTTCCTTTTGCAAGCAGCAAAACGTTGGCAAGCTGGCTCACCTTCAATAATCGCACAGATCAAGGACAGGGAGAGTGGGAAATAGCAAGAAGAGGAAGAAACACTTTTCTTATTGAAGACTAAAGTGCAGTTTGAGTGTTTGAGTCATTCTCTCAACTGTCAAAACAAATTGTCAAGCTGTCATTTTCGGGGAGGAACACGAGGTTTTTCAACACAACTCCTCACAGTCTACATCTATAGAACTCTGCATGACCTATGAAAAAGAGCGGACGGGTTCAGAAAGAGGATTTAAGACAAACGCTTCTTCCCAAAGACACTGCCTCTGGCCTCTCAGCGTCTTCAGACAGGTTTGTTTTTTATGTTTAGTGGCACTTGTTTTGTCATCAATCACAATTTCTTAGACAGATACAGCAGATATTCCTGCTTTAAAGCTTTGTCAAAGTGTCCGGGAGGGAAGCCTTGTTAAGAGCGTTTGTTGGTTCATTTGAACTTTCCATTACCAACTTTGAGAATGCACAACCAGCCGGGTGCAGAACAATGCACATCCATCAAACTTCAACAAGCCACAAAAGTCTTCTCCAGAAGGCCAGGATTTATGGCTACAGCTATTTCAGCCACCCTGCCTTTATCAGGGCATTACATGAGATCGCTTTCAGTTTCTTTATACACCATTCATTAGTCATTAGTCATCAGAATTCAGCACAGCGTTCATTCTTGTGTATCCATCCCATTTCCGCCTCAGACGACAGATCATACAGGCCACCTTTGAGGGGAACTATTGTCACCACAATTCATGAATTGTATGGCAGTGAAAGGGCAACGAAAGCTCCATTTATTGACTGGACATCAGTGAACAACCACAAATGCCTCGGTGTAACAGCACACCGAATGATAAATGGCGACTGCTCTTGCTTTAGGTGTGGTGAAAACAGAGGAGAGGCATTTTGCTGAAGCTCTCCGTGACGGTGCTTTAGCCAAGTGCTGTAAAATAGTCGGGCATTTCAAACACAGCCCCGCAAACGCAGCAGATGTGAAAGTTCAGCAAGCTTCTCATTGGCAAGAAGAGGAGTCACTCGTCCAGGATGTACCCATGTGTAAAATTCCACTCAACAAAGACCCTCGAAAGGCAATGCTGGCACAGCAGAAGCACAACTTAGACATTCTAACCTCAGCTGAATATGACTGGCTGGCAAAGCTGGAAACACTACTGAAGCCATCATTTCAGGCCTGTCCCCTAAATGTGCGTTATCTGAATGAAACGTGTACTCTCTCTCATCTGGAGGTCTCAGATGTTGATCCTACCTATAAAGTGCGCATCGAGGATGCATTCTCAGAGGACCTCAGCAGATGGAGGGAGAACACAAGCCTGTCATGGCTAAAGGTAGCAACAGCTCTAGATCCCAGATTCAAGGACCTCGGGTGCCTGCCCAGAGCAGAGAGGGAAGCGCAAATGGGACCAGAGCCACAAAAGAAGAAGATGGCCCTCCTGCTGATGGGGTCAGAGTCACTGGCACTGTCCATAGACAAATCTATGTTCACTACAATGGTGGTCGGCACATACAGGTGCCCATGGTAAGCTGGCCCATATTGCACAAAGGTACTTGGCTACACCTGCCTCAGCAGGGCCATGTGAGTTTTCTTTGGCAGGCCACGTTTCAGCTCTGTCATCTGAAAATGTCAACAAGCCAGTCTGCCTGAGCAACTGGTTAAAAGAAAAGTCAACTTCATGAACCGGTTGACAGGTGTTTCCCCTTATATTAATGAGGGTAGACAAAATATTTACAAATATACAACTATATAATACAACTATAGTTTTCAAAATACTTTTGTTTTGTCTGCCTCACCTGGCAAACCGACCTCTCTGTTGTTAATTTGATCAAAGACAATGCAAAATATTTTATGCCATTTCCTTTTTATAAACAATGTAAATTCCACAGATCCTAAACAACAAAACACTTTTTTATACTCAGACAGGAAGAAGAAGGAGGCCAATCTAAGGACAATATAAAGACAGCCCCAAATGATCACTGAAAGTTGCAATATAAACTCATAGACTAGAAAGATCCATACGCTAGATCAATACACCCGGCGGCAGCAGACTTATGAGACAACTCTGTCGTTTGAAGATGAATGCATCACCCTGGCATTCGAGACAGATCTGGGGGAAAAAAAAAACACAAAGTGAGCACTGCTGCCAGGGCCCTCAGCGGCATCTGAGACACCTGTGGTCAGGTCGCGGAGCTGTCGCATGCAGAAGCCATAAATAACTCAACCTGAAACAATAAACTCAGAGAAGAAATGAATGGCCTATTTGTCATTCTTGGCGTGTTAGTGATGTACTGGACCCCTCCCAACCCTCTGCCTCAGTTCATTTGGTGTCCCTCTGCAAAGTGAAGACAGGCACCACTGGGAGCCACTCCCTTCAGCCCTTGGAGCAGCACATATCCTTCATCTTCTGACTGACTAAAAGTCCTGCAAACAGTGTGCTTCCAACTTTGTGGCAACAGTTTGGGGACAGCTGGGTGGTTCAGGTTCAGGTGTCCACGTACTTTTAGTTTACTGATAATACCACAATTCTTACACCCTTATCACCGGCCAGCCACCAGGAGAAAGTAGTCTATTTGTCGGGGACTATTTTCAGCTGCGGATTGATACACATTTGGTGATCTAGTGAGTATTTACAGTGGCAGGACGGTGTGTGTATGTCATCAACTCAAAGTAAACTAGTGTGTGTGTTCATGGTAATGAAGGAAGATGGCACCCAGTGCAACAGTACGGCTCACTGTTGTCTTTTCAATATATCATGAACAACAATGGAGCTCTATGGCACAGAGGAAGAGTATACTGTATATCAGGCTTTGGCTGCACAGACACTGTTAGTAGTATCAAGTTTTGCTGGCAATACAAAAAATGTAAATTTCTTATCCTGTGATACACAATATAGTACACGCAATGTGAGTAGTTACTAAGCAACAGAGAGCGGAACGAATCAGGAAGGACCTGATAATTAATGAATCATTAATGAGTAGTTCCTGAATTACTCTGAATTGAGGACTGTATAGTAGATAATGATGAGTTTTAGACAACAGAAAAGTGATATTATATTAATGAATCATTAGGTAATGATTAGTTCCTAAGTACTACCACTTTCTTCATAAGCCATTCCTGATTAGCTCTGAACTAGTTAATTACTTCATAATTAGTTAATCTGTTTATCAAGTAAAGTGGTAGTTACAAAGTAGTCCTTCATGATTACCTGACCATCACTTTATGGAAGTTTTGATTGGACTTTAATAGTTTAATAATTTAATAATTGTATTGTAAAGTGTTACCTGACTCCCCTCCATGTTACTTGTAATAAACATCTAAACACACACATCAAGGTCGCTTTAGTTATTGATGATTATTAATGTGCCCTGTCAGTTGGCTCGTGCAGGGTCACACGCACACACACACACACACACACACTACATGAATGAGCGGGGGGCGCGTGAACACCCGCTAATTAAAAGGTAGGAGCCGGCGCGGGCAGGGGGCGGGGCCTCGGAGGATCAGGTCGGGTGGTCCGCTGTGACTTCCTTCCTCACCAGAGGAGGCACGAGGAGGACGGCGGGACGGAGGGGAGCTCCGCGTGCCGTCTGCGGCGGACACAGTAGCGCGTGACTGCTTTCAGCGAAAATGAAATGTTTCCCTTTATTTAAAAAAAACAAAACAAAACAAAAAAAACCACTCGGTGCAGTGAGATGTCTGAAGAAGGTAAGACTCTTCTGGTTTTTTCCCCCTTTCCTCATCATCCCACAGCTCGAGCTGCTTCACACAGGCTGAGTGACTTCTTGATTTCCATAATTGATCATTATGACCGTTTTTGATTATTTTTAATCAGGTGGAGAACGTGGTGAGTGGTTTTGTTTTTTTGTTTTTTAAATAGGCCACTGATGAGCACCCTGTGAAAATTGCTTTTTCATCAATTTGGTTGTGCTTATTCATGCAGCCTAATGTTCAGTGTTTGTTTATTCCTGTATATTTGTAAAAGTATTGAAACATGATAAGAGTAAAGAGCAACGCTTCATATCTATAATGAACAAAAACAACAGGCTGTTTCCCTTTGCAGCCTCATTTAGATTTATATTCAGGGCATTTCCCCTCAACAGGTAGGCCACCTTAATCTGAAGACTCAGACTGGGAATGCAAATATGAATATTTTATGAATATAGAGAAAAGGATGAAGACTGCAAAGGCTCATAGTTTGAAGCTTTGGACAATTAAGCGTCGTCATCCTCTGGGATACATCTACCATCTGGGAATAAACACTTTATTTAATATCACAAATCACAAATTTGCCTCAAGGGGCTTTAACAGTCTGTACAGCATTCGACACCCTCTATCCTTAGACCTTCTGAGAAGAAGTAAAAAAGCACAAAACAAAACCCTTAGCTGTCCTCTCTGAAGGGCAGTGTGTAGCTTGTGTTCAAGGTTGATAAAACATAATGATTAATGTCAGGGAGGTTTTGAATTATGAACTTCAGGCAATGACTGTTTCCCTCCGGAGAGCACAGCTTTTTAGAAATGGACCTCAAATGTGCAGTAATTCATCACGATAGTGCACTGCTCCAGAGACCTGACAGAAAGTGTTATATTACACGGTTTGTAAAAAAAAAAAAAAAAAAAAAAAAATGAACTCTTCAGTGGTCTGCAATGCCGGCAGCACAGACCATGTTGAGGAGATTCATGTGTGTGACCAGAGGCAAAGTCCAGTTGTGGTGTCGTGGGGGGAAACAACAACCTTTTCTGGTTCCAGCTCCTCAAATGTGAGGGTTTGCCGCTATTCTTTGTTTTATACCATCATCATCATAAATACATTTTTTTAGCAAGATGTCTACTTCCATATGAACATGGGCTGTAGGAACTTTTGGTTGCCTTTTTTCACTATTCTCCAATCCGCTATTCAAACGATTAATTGATCCATTTCCCAAGTAACCAATAGATGAATCAAGACAGGAAAGAATTGTTAGACGCAGCCCGTGTGCACATGAGACAGTAGTAAATCAGATGTGTGTCAGATGAGCAGTTCAGACAGAGTGCTCGAGCTTAAATCTTTTCTTGCTTTACAACCTACATGATAAGTGAATGTGTGGGAATTTGTGTAACACAATGCAGACAAGTTTCCATATGTTACAGAGCGATAGAAAGAATGGTGAGAAACGGGACCTCCTGATCTGCTGCACAGACGAAATGATGTCAGGAAGGCTCGTGTTAACATCGCGCACACTACCCTTCTGATAATAATGTTGTCCTATGCCTATGAACTTCTCCTGTTTTGATTGAATATGCCCACAGTCAGGCTACATTAAGCCGTTTAATATGCCTGCTAATATTCCGTCTCCTAAAACAAAATCCTAATTATGATTCCAATCATAGATTCAATTGGCTGACTTTCAATCCTGTAATGGCCACTCAGACGTTAGGAGGCTAACGGGAAGGTTTTCTTCAAGGGCAAAGCGCCATCTTTCCATGAGATCCACTAATGCCATGAGATGAGCAGTACACCTTTTGGATTTCAGATGTAAATTGGAGTGTAATCATGTTCGCTGATAGCTTTTAATCAAATGTTGTCTGCAGAGAGCAGGAGATGTATGCAGCCTCACTGTTTGGGGTGAGCTGCTGGTCAGCTAAAAGAAAACCTTAGGGATGCAACTACTGATGATTATCATTATCTATTATTTTATTTTCAACTCAATTGAGTAAACATGTATTTAAAGCCCATCACACGTTCTCAGAGGTTTTGCAAAATGATGAATATATAACGCCAAAAACCTCACAGGATGCGGCTGAAAAAGGGTGGGAGGGAAGTCAATAAAGGAGCAGGCCGAAAAGGTCATTTAACACATCTTACACCGCTTCATCATTTTGTCACAGCGCTGCTATCACCCTGCCCCCTTTCCATGCTAATACTTGCATGAATGAAACATGAAGCGGAGCAACATAGCAGAGGAGTGTTTACTTTGGAGAGTGAGCTGTGTTTTCAGCCTCAGGCGCCAACACAGCACATGCGGATAAAATGCAATGTTTCAACCAAGCAGCTGCAGGACGTGCTGCTCTGTTTATTTAACTTCAGGAAAGACTTTTGTCATTACATACAGATTGCGCTGCCTTGAGACATACAGCACAGTGCTGCAGAACTTACAGGGGAGACGATGAGACGTTTTTGCCCCCCACACACACACACACACACACACACACACTTTCAGGTGTTATGGCAATGATGTGGTAACGTTTAAGCCAGGTATTACAGTCATAGACCTGCATCCGATCTACAATTACAGATTAACAATTGTGTTGCTTGTACATCTACAAAGACCTGACTAATGGCTTGGACAAAGTTAGTTAAATGGCTTTCTCTAGAGAGGTGCACACAAAATAAGCCTAGAGGGGACTAAACCTCGCTCTGCTGCGGTGCTGCGTTTGTGTATGTTAGTAGGCATAGTGGATATAAAGACTACTTTAGTAGGCCATGCATTTTGATCATCTGTATCTGGGAATGTATTTCTAACCATATTGTAACTGTATAAAAACAACAGGCCCCTTCACTTCAAAACTCATTCTGGCGCCGCTGCTTAGGAATACTGCCTGACGGCTTGCATTTCACTGTATTATGTTGCTTTACCTACACTTTACCCAGTAGCAGTAGTCCTGAAACACAGGTCGGCTGAGGAGATAAACTTTCTCGATGCGGCTAAATCTCTTTGCGCAGCCACTTCACCGCACTGAGAAATCCCATTACAACCGAAGATGTATTCCAAATATCACTGCGGTTGGCTATTCTTCTGAAACAATCCGACATATCCATTCACCGCCTGTTTCATTTCAATTCCCCTCCCCTCCGGCTACTGATCCCAGCATCAAGTGTTTATTTGGGTGAATTTCGTTCCGCCTCGTGGTGGGCTGTGCAGTGAGCGAAAGCCTTTGATCCTGCACGAACATGTGACAAGCGTGACTCTGCTCTCTGAAGGCTTTATCGCGGCAGCTTTTTCATTCTTTTTTTCTTTTTTTTTCTTCTCGCCGCCGTTTATCTCACTCAGTGACATCCCGGATCTCCAACACGTACACAGAGAGTGGTACTGAGTAGGACTATCAGCGGCCGAAGTCCTCGCCACGGTAATATAGTGCCCTCCTCAAGGTTCAATTCCTGGCCTGTCATCTGGCGGCTGAGTTAGAGCCCAGCTTGCAGACGCAAGACCATCAAGGAAGCCGTCACAGGCTCCGGATAAATGTCTGCTCTTAAAAAAAAAAAAAAGAATTATCTCTGCTTTCATTTATCTTTGTATTCCCTGCATGGCTGGCTGGTTCTCTCATAATGCCACAGATGGTTTTCTTTTTGCCCCAAGGATTATTATTGCTGCTGTGGTGTCCTTGTCTTTACCCCTGTTGTTTTTGATTATATCTTGTTTTGGGGGTTTTTTTTCTTTTCTATTACAATCCTCACCACCCCTACTGCTCAGGAGCTCTATTGCCTCCTCACAGTCTCTATAAAAAATAATTTCCTTCAATCGATCTGCCCAGTTGGATAAAAGTTTGGCAACAAATTGGATATTTTATGGTTGTCAGTTATGTGCTTGCAGAAGCAAAAAGACAAGTGGGCTGTGATGTTTTTTGGATGAAAAGGAAATTGTGAATGCCACTTAGTTCACTCAAGCATAACCCCTCTTTTCTCTAATGCAGCTGTAATGAAGGGAGAATAATTTGCAAACAGACTGTGAGCTCTGAAAAGAGACTATTGAGTGATATTTTTACCCTTTAATCATGACTGGGTGCTGTGGGATGATTTGTCTTTTAGCAATTTACCTTTAATGTGTTCTATTTTATACGTTTTGATTTGTTCCTACGCTGCGGTAGAAAGAACAGCACTTAAGAGGTCTGGCCTGTTTGGGGAATTTATAAAAGCCTTTGATTATGAATGTGTTGTTAAATATACTTTCTCTTTTTGTTTCAACAGGTTTCCTGCGATAAAGCCTTTCAGCATGGTTGAACATGATATCCCAAATCTATCAGACCGCCACTTAAAAACATGAATATTTGTCATTTCGATTAAGCTGCTCTGGACTAAGTATGACAAACTGTGGCAGTGTTTCTCTTACTAAATATGACATTCTGCCAAGGAACCCTGGCCAAGGCCACGTGATCGGTGGAGCGTTGGCAAGAGCTGCCGCATCTACAAATGAACTGGACGAGCAGTTTATGCAGCAGGAAAAGCTTTAATATTCTGCATCAGGAGGAGGGCTGAAGCTGCAGTAATTGAGGAACAGATGTGGCATGAGTGTGGCATCTGCAAGAGCTCAATACGCCCAACAAATTGCAATGGTTCCTGCTGAGAACTCAAGTGTTTTCTCCACAGCAGATCGCTGCCCCAACTGCAGCTCCTCCGCCTACCCAGAGGTGGATATAGCCAAGGTGGTGGTTTTGGGGATGGTGCTGGTGGTGTTTGTAGTGTTCGGGGTCCTTGGCAACATCCTGGTCATCCTGTCAGTGTTGTTCCACAACCACTGGCGCTCTGTGACGCACTACTTCATCGCCAACCTGGCAGCGGCGGACCTGCTGCTCAGCTCCGCCGTCCTGCCCTTCTCCGCCACCTCGGAAGCTCTCGGCAGGTGGGTGTTTGGTCGGTCCTTCTGCAGCGTCTGGGCCGCCCTGGATGTCCTCTGCTGCACCGCCTCCATCCTCAGCCTGTGTGTGATCTCTATCGACCGCTACCTGGCTGTCAGCTACCCTCTGCGTTACCCGGCCATAGCTACGGGGAGGCGAGGCCTGACCGCAGTGGCTGCTCTTTGGGGACTCTCTGCAGCTATATCTGTGGGCCCCCTGTTTGGCTGGAAGGAGCCCGAACCAGAAGATGAGACAGTGTGCCGAATTACTGAGGAGCCCGGCTACGCTTTGTTCTCAGCACTAGGGTCTTTCTATATTCCTCTGGCCATCATCCTGGCCATGTACTGCCGAGTGTACACTGTGGCAAAGAGAGAGACAAAAACCCTCAGGAAGGGCAGTAAGGGAGATGGGGTTGAGACAGAGGGGGTGATGCTGAGGATACACAGAGGGAATGCTGCTCCGACGGGGGAGCAGGAGGATGAAGGGAGGACCACGATGCGTAAACGCACCACTTTTTCCCTGCCGAGGCTTCTGAGGTTCTCAAGAGAAGAGAAGGCAGCCAAGACTCTTGGCATTGTTGTCGGGTGCTTCATTCTGTGCTGGCTCCCTTTTTTCCTGGTTTTACCCATCGGTAGGTACCGAACTTCTTCTGCTTTTAACTTGACATAACCCCAGCTGGTGCCCATTGATGTCAAGTCAGGGTAAGTAAGGGTCTGTTTCTCTGACAGATAAACCCCTGGCGATGTTTCAGAAAACCCAGAATGTCGTTTAACACCACTTACTGCAGTTTTGAATGTATTACCCGATGTATTATCCTCAAAGACTCCTCTGTCCCTCTGGATAAGAAATATTCTGTCTGCAGGACAATAAAAACTTGTTTCCTGAACTGCATCAAGCAAGTGCCCTTAATCTGCATTATTTCTAATGGCCAGCAGGGGGCAACTCCACTGGTTGCAAAAAGAAGTTTGATTATATAGAAGTCTATGAGAAAATGACCCCACTTCTCACTTGATTTATTACCTCAGTAAACATTTTCCTGATGAGTTTATGGTCTCAATCACTCTTCTTCAATACAGTATGTTGTTCATTTTGTAAATTACAGTCCCATTTAGAATAAAATAGACATTAAAGCAGTGTATGCTTTTGGGCGGGGCTACCTTGTGATTGACAAGTTGTCAATCAGGATAGCGGCGTTTGGTTGCACTAAAAGACACTCTAGGAGTCGGCTGTTCATCAAGAAGTACAGTTAGAAGGTAACGCTTGTTAGCAGCGACTTCACGCAGCAGTGCAGTCAGGTTGTCGGTATAGGTGGTCGTGCATATTGTCTTCGGGTTCTCAGATCCCCAGTTCTACGTTCCTGTCCAAATATGGTCACTTCTGGTTCCAAAAAAACAAGATGGTGACGGTCAAAATGCCAAACTCGAGACTTCAAAGCGGTAGTCCACAAACCAATGGCTGACAAGTTGTGAAGACAACGTTGACATTATAAGTCCAATATTCACTCTCCTTTATTTTACTGTTGTAGCTGCTCAAGGTGGACCTAGTTTTTGTTTTACTTTTACTTTATTTTGGAGTTTTCAGGTAAAAAACAAGGGTTGGTATGGGCCGAACAGGGTTTTTCCAATTACACCGACAGTAGATTACATCCCCTAGAGCATATAGTCCACATTTTCATTTCTTCAGATCGTAGTTTTAAGGAAAAGGTCAATTTCTCCATACAGTGGGTTTTGTTGACAATTGCAATCCAGTTGTCCTTTGATGGTGGATTTGCCTGCAGCCACTTTCGTGTGATGGCTTTCTTGTTCGCAACCAAAAGTACTTAAAGCTATTCATCCTGGGCCATAAATTTGTCTGGGATTATGCTGAGGTATGATGTGACAAAAGAGCAATCAACTTCTATTCCAAAAAAATGTCCTTATTACCATGGCAATCTCCAGCCTCCAACATTCATCCTGTCCCTGAGAGCCCCAGAAAATATAGCATTATGTTCTCACCAGGATCTTGTGTAGTCCCAGCCTGACCTTACCAAATATTACAATCATCCTCAGATATCTCCAGGCCTGACTCCTTCCAGACATCTGAAACATGACAAGGATATACAACTATACACTGATTTTAGACAAGAGACGCAACCACACTTTGATTTCATATAAAAAGGTCACAAAACAAAAAGGTTGGGAAATACTGGTTTAATCGTGTTGGATTTGATAAACTCATCCATATTGTTTTATATAAAATCTTAATATGAAAAGTAACTAGTAGCAACAGTTGTCAGATAAATGGAGTAATAAGCGCAATATTTCCCTCTGAAATGTAGTGGCTAATGTAGCTAATACAACATCTTGATTTGGTTAATGCGTCATACTAATTCTTCAAGTAGTTATGTCACAGCTTAAGAATATTTTTATACGGTGCAGTGGCTATAATATCTATTCATCTAGATGGACATAAGAGTCTTTTAGGATTCTGGAAATACTTTCAAAACAGCAGTAAGTGTTTTTGACAGGTTTCCACGGATTTATCTTTCAGAAAAACACTTGTTTACAATGATTGCAATGATAATGAGACAGCGAGAGGCACAAAATGGGGCGAAACCGGAGGGGAAATGACAAAAAGGGAACCTTAAAATGATTGATCTGCTGTACAACGTTTGAGGGAATGATGTATTCTCTGAATCTAAAATGGGATTTTAATGATTCAGAAATTAATTGATGTCATAATGAGGGCATTAATTATTTCTTTGATACTTTTTCTTAGAGAGGCCTGCGTTATTCTGAAAACGTTTATTATTCTGCAGTTGTAGTCAAACATCACTGTAGATACGAGCTTCAGTTAATATCAGGAGCTCAAGAAAAGGTAAAGGTCCACTAAGCCACATATTCTCAACTTTATCTTGAATGAATTATACCTACATTTTGTCAAGAAGGTGCCAACAGTGGTGTTATCATAGATGTAAGAGAGGACAGAAAGCAACCATTGTGAAGCCCAATCTAAAATCTTAATTGCTTCTGAAATAACTCTTATGGCTTGACTGAGATAAGCGATTATCAGTGTGAAACGGTGTATATTTAAGGGTTATAGTCTGTCAGCAGTTACCTCCCAGGTCACAGATGGTGAGATTGTTTAAATGTGTGTACGGTTTCACAAACTGTAATCTTATTGACCAAGGAAACAATATATTATACAGGATGGAGGAGACGTGGATGAAACACATCTGGACAAATAATATGTGCTATCTTTTTCTCTTTCATTTGCCAGTGTATACATTCATAACCGGTAATATTAAAGGCTCAATGTGTAATTCAAATGTAAAGAAAAGGGTCGCTGTACAAAAAACAAGGAGCTGTTGCCTGTCTTAAATTGATTAACAGGCATTTTAATACAGGGATTAACACTACACAATAACTCAAATTAAGTTATTACAGTTTGACAAAACAATACCAACTCAAGGTACACAGCTTTTTCCAGTGCTTTGAGCTGCCTTCATCAGCGGATGGAGCTTGCTCAATTGTCATGGAGACAGATCTGTTTAAATGCAAGCTTAGCACTCGTGATTTCATCCATATGAATTATAGGACTTTTGTGTTTAAAGCTCCAGTAAAAGATAGAGGACCTTGAATGGGGAATTTTTTGTCAGATTACTATTAACAGGGTCAGGAGTAGACTTTCAGGGTTATGTTATCATTTTTCTAATGCTGTGAAAAGTTTCTTTACATTCGTGCTGAAACATTTAGCCAATAGCCAATTTCACAGAAGACATTTTGACATGTCACAGTAGGAAAAGCACAGGTGTAATAAAATGAATGATGGCTGAATTCCATTTACCTACTTCAGTTTCAGGGTCCTGGTATTGTGCGTGATGGCTCGCAGTCACATAGTAATATAATAGTCACACTATTAACCATCATCAATGGGCTTTTCCTACTATGACATGTCAAAATGTCAGCTGTGAAAAAGGCCTATTTATCAATTATATTTTTGGCAGAAAGCCTCTAAAATGTGACCGTTTTCTGCTTTGCACTGTTATGTCATTGTAAATTTAATATTTTGGGGTTTCCATGCAGCCCTAATTTACATTTGTAATATTGGTAAACACAAGAGTAAAACAGGTCTACAGCCTTGCTGCTCTGTGAGGCTGCACTTGGGCACAGTGGTGCGTTGAGCTAAATGCTAATGTCAGCATGCTAACATTCTCAGAATGGCAATGCTAACATGCTAATGTTTAGCAGGTAATTATACCATGTTCACCATCATACTTTAGCATGCTAGTATGCTAACATTTGCTAATTAGCACTAAACACAAAGAGCAGCTGAGACTGATGGGAATGTATTTTTGGTCATAAACCAAAGAATTTGAAAAATTGCAGTTTTGACCCGACGATAGCTCTAGATGTGAAAGGATCACCAAACTTATTACAACTTGCTTTTTACTTTTTTCATTTTATGGCTATCCATTTAATAGTTGTAGAGACATTTCACTCAGAAGCTCAAGGGATCAAAGTCATTAGGATTCATCATCTCGGAACCAGGAATGTCTGTACAGCTTTTTTGTGCCTATCCATCCAGTTGCTGGTGGTTGTACAGGGAAGGTCAGAGGATCACCAAAGTAATTAGAATTTCATCCTCTGGACACCATGAATATCTGTAACAAATTTCATAGCTATCCAAAAATGTCAACCTCACGGTGGCGCTAGAGAAAAAAAGATAGGGGATCACAAAAATCAGTAGGATTCATCCTCAGGGGATCATGAATGTCTGTGCAAGACATTCTCCATCCATGGAAATCCATTCAATAGCTGTTGAGATATGTCAGTCTGGACCAAAGTGGTGAACTGACCAACTGTCCGTCCGACCAACAGACCAACGTTGCCATCCATAGAGTCATGCTGCTACCATGGCTGAATGTATAGACTGAGGCTGTGTTCAAAATTGCATACTCGTATATCGCTAACATTTCAGCAGTTGGAACGTGTGTAATAGTGTGTTAGTATGTGATTTCAATCTAACAGCTACCCTTCCTGTGGTTTAGCACTGTAGCTACACCTATTGTAATGCAAAAGCTGCTGAGGCCTGAATTATGTTTATAATGTTGCTTGATGATATGTTTTGCTCTATGAACATAACATCAGGCAGGGCCTTCCACGCTGTGCCTCGACTCTACTGCTCGAGTTTCTCAGAGGGGACATCAAGAAATTCAATTACAAGCAACCAAATAGACCAAATAAAACACCACATTGGAGCAGAATGGGCTTCTTGTGTGAGATGAAATGGAATGAACCAAACTATTGCTCCCTCCTATGAAAGCTATTATAGATAACAAGCATGAGGCTTAATGGACTGTAATGCTAGGAGGCATCCTCAGTCACCCTGTAGCCTCCCATGGCAGCCAGTCATCGTAGAATAGTTATGCATTTCAATTGAGACAGACCTTCACGGCTCACCGTGCAGTGCTCATTCAAGCTCTGAGGCAATGATAGTCTGAGATTCAAGGATTTGCACAACTACTGAATTTTTTATTTCGTATTTTTCCTGAGCAATTCAGATGGAAAGCCTGTGTTGTGCTGAAGCGCCTCCTTTCACTGCAGCACAGTACAATGTTTACCAAGCTCAACACCTGCAGTGGCAGTGAAATATACTGAAATAATCTGGAACAACAAAGTGTGGAAAATAGCAAGAATATATTGTTTGAATTTATCAAATTAAAGTGATGGAAATGTACATTACGGTTAGTTGGCATGCACATTATAAAAGAGGCACCAGGAGTTTATCCACCCTTGTTTTTCCCCCCCCGGCCTGTATTTGAAGCCAGGCTTTACTTGAGAAAATGCGGCGTTAGGCTTATACTATAATAGTGGCATAAAATGAACTGAAAAAGACGATTAAATCTTTAATCACCATGATTTGTATTATTAATTTAGAGGATTGTTCAGCCGTCATGGAGGTATTGTCTCCCTAAGTGCTTTCTAGTTCAAGTGGTGTATTAGTGTCTGTTTCCATTCATATTTTGATTTGTCTGTTTTGTACGTGTTCTCCAGGATCCATCTTCCCTTCCTGTAAGCCTTCTGAAACCATCTTTAAGATAACCTTCTGGCTGGGTTACCTCAACAGCTGCATTAACCCCATTATCTACCCCTGCTTCAGCCAGGAGTTCAAGAAAGCCTTCCACAATGTTCTCCGTGGTCGCTGCCTGAGAACCGGGGCGCTGGCTGCTAAACCGCAAGGACACATCACCGTCCATTCCTCCAGTCCAGCCCCCACGTCTAATACCTCTGTTCTCTCCGCCCAAAACCGTGTCACTGTTAGCTCATGGTGCTGCTACAGGGCACTGTCGACCTCCTCGTCACCTGTCGGTGGTCCAGATCAAGGTCAAAGTGCACAAATCCAGAGTAAGAGTCTGTTGAAGGCGTGGTGTTTCTCAGCAAGTCGAACACCGATACCACAGAATCCCTCCAGTCATGGATCAACTAAGGTCTTACAGCTTTCTCTTGGCGTTACAGGAGAGGCTGTTTGATTGGCATCTTGAGGCAAGTTTGAGCATCCAAGCTTCAGTTTTGCCTCTGGGAAAAATGTACGTACAACTTTTCCCGTGTATATTTATACTCCTCAGAGGCATCGGAGGCCAGTCGATAGTGATTTGCCTCCAGAGTAGGCAGAAGATGACTGTTGCCTTAAGGCTTCATGCCAGAGTAAATGCCTGGAGTGTCAAATAAAATATGATTTGGGAAAGTGAATGAATAATATTTTGTCTGCATTCAACAGCTGAGTGTCGTTATTGAACAGAGCACTTCATGTCAAAACAGTCAAGAGGAGCTGCTCAGTGGCCAGCAAGTAGAAGACTGGAGTTTGAATGCACAGCAAGAGACTTGAAAAAGATACAAACTTTTTTGGTTAAAAAGTGCAAGGCAAAGACTCTTGCAGGGAGGGGACACTGTTAGTAGATATAACCAACAGTGATTGGCAAGGAATAAAAGATAATAGCATCTTATTGAAATGACATTGTAAAATAACTCCTGCACATTGCACAAAAGCCCTCAAGGGCAAGATACTCATAGATCCCGACATAATTAACATTCACCGGCTGCTCTCAGAGAGTGGAAGCCGGTGTAGGAGTGTGTATATTATATGTACGACTGGTTTTAAAAAAAGGGACTAGACACTCGCAGGCTTTGATTCAGATAACTGTCACAAAGACAAAAAAAAAGTTGGGAGTTGTTGGGGAAGGAGAAGTATAAGTTGATATTTGGGTGTGGGGAAAAATAACACTTTACAATACAGTACAGTCTCAAGCAAAAGCCCTTCATTCTACCCCCGTGAAGCTTTCAGTGTTTTTGTTGAGGCTGTATCAAATGTGTGCAATCAACTTTTAATATTTGACATTATAGCTTGTGGCATTGTTAAATAAATGAAAAGGTGTCAGATGTTTTCCTCTCAGTCTTGGTGAAGGACTATTCGGGACTACTGGTTTTCTGCCAGTACAGTTCTCCAGAGCTGCGTTTTCCCCCATGCAAGCACTGGAAATGTATTATTTTCTGGTTGTTTGAAAATGATGCATGAGCAATTTAAGCAGTGCCTGTCTGACGTCTTTGTTCTTCTGTGCCTTTCATCTGCATGTTGTCTTTAAACCTGCAATACGCTAATCGTTTGTCTTCCTGCCATTTGGTGCTGGGGCGGGTAGTGTAGAGTCCGTTTATCAGTGCCGTAAAGCCAAAACAATGAGTTAAAAAGAGGCCAAAAACCTCCACAGCGTTGCAGACTTGGTGGGTTCATCACTACAAGTGACCACTTTTACATTATACATACCTATTTCAATCATTGTTGATTTAAAAAAAAAAAGTGTATTAATGGAGCTTTAAATGTTACCTTTTTAGTATTCAAGGCTGGAAATTAATTTCCATTCGTTGCCTCATGACATTACAGGCTTGTTGGTATTCAGCTCACAGAGTCCCAGCATGATCACCTTTGTGATGTACAAGGGTGGTGAAAATAAAAGATGTGACATTATGAAAAGGTAATTAGCTTAGAATAAACCAAATCACCGCTGTAATAGAAGCTACAAAAATATATTACTGTAACCTTTGGGTGTAAGATTATCATGACTTAATGCCAACACAGGAGTAGTATATATACATATATATGTATATATACATATATATGTATATATATATATGTATATATACATATATATACACATATATATATATATATATATATACACATATACACACACAAAATGACATTTTACACTTGGACTTCCATCACATTTTCATATATTCATTCATTCATTTAAATCTTCATAATATTAGTTCATTTTCATCTCCAATGACTGTTTGAATGTCAAATCAACATACACAATCCCTCCTGTTTTGCCAAAACTCACAGCTTTACACGGCAGACGCCGCCGTCTTTTGCCTTCCAAAGAGAGAAGAAAAACATACCCTGAAAACTAATGACTCATAACACAATATCAGTGCTAGAGGAACAGCAGAAGAGGGAGAATCATCAAACCACTGCTTGCTTTCTGTGTGTGTGCACATCCAAGCCCAAGTGAGTTTGTGTCAATTCGTGTGTGTGTGTGTGTGTGCGTGTACACTTGTGTGTGTGTGTGCACACCTGTGTGTGTGTGTGTGTGTATGTGTGTGTGGCAGCCGAGTGCTGGTGTGTCTGCTTCCATCAGTTCAGATATTATTTATGGAAATACGTGCATCCGATTCCTATTAAGCATGCAGCTTTCATTTTCCAAAAGCAGCGCAGGATTCAGACAGTGTTGCGGCAGCTGTCACATGAAGGCAAACACTGCTGTGATAAATGGATCCAGGCTCCCATTACTGGAAAGACAAGCATGCGCTGTTTAACCTAATCAGTTGACTTAGCAAAGTGAGGTTTCATTTCAACGTGGCGATAATGATTAATAAGTGCGTTGAGCAGCGAGCAGAGCAGATGACAAGAATTGTAACTGCATCAGGAAGTCAAAGAGGCCTAGTTATTTGCGAGGAGGAATATATCAAATAGGAAACGTCTTCTGAGAATCTCCTTGAGTTGGTTTCTGAGCATGATTTTGACATTTTATTGATGCTCTCAGATGCATTGTCATTACATTGATAGCTTAAAACAGCAAGTGGGAAAGCTATGGAAAGAAGTTTTGTAACGATGGATTCACTGCCCAAGTACTTAATGGAACTCTCTCATGCGCAAAATGCTCTCTTGTGTGACATATTGCAGGTGTCTGCACTGATGTTTGTGCGAATGTGCGAAATGGAGTCGCCTACTTGCAAATGCAACTCCTGGCATTAGTGTTGCTGTTAAAGTTGCCAAAATTGCCCACTGTGTTGTTTACTTGAATTATTTTCTGTCTCATTGAACGTTAAGATGATATGTTTGGAACACAAGAGGTGACAAATTATTGTCTGCCAGCGGAAATTAAAATTGGACAAGGTTGTTATATTTTATGGTGCCTGAGTTATTTGTTACAAGTGCTTATAAAATTTGGGGGGAAAGGCCAAATGGCTTTGCAAATGTTCTTCCTATAGAGCAGATTTAAATATCTGGGCCACTCAGTGGGATGGATTGGACAGCAGCAGCACAGAAAATTGTAATGTGAGAAAAATGAATAACGCCGCAGTTTCATTTGTTGTGCCATAAGCAATGTAATGTCCCTCCATCTTAGGCAACTCTATTCTATAGGCATATTAAAATTAATATCTAAAGCAGCATTTATCAATATGATTTAATGACTCAAACAACTGGATGTCAAAGGGGACACTCGCAGTAATGGACATAATGAGCATATTTACTTTATGGTTCAGTGTGCGCTCTCATCAAGCATAGCATTACAGATAAACCCGCTAGCTGATGAAAAAGTGGAACATTTAACAGCTAGAAAGCGGGTATTCATTCAGGAGTAGACAAAAACAACTAAAAGGAGAGTGAATATTGGACTTGCATTCATCAGGTGGACACGACTCCAAGCAAATGCTAACGTTCCTGCTCATCTGTCGAGACAACACGGGGTTTCAAAAAAAGCTCAACAGCAGCACCAGACCAACAAACAGCTCGGTTGCCAAAATGGCAGAACACTGGTTCTGGGTGTTGATGTGCAGCTCCACTGATCAAATGAAGTTCAGGTGTGGGTGATCCAGGCTCTCAGAGAGGGGCGTGGCAGACCTGAAACACCTGAGGCCAGAGGAAAGTCAGTGGACGTAACACTGTGGCAACAGGATCCATTTAGCTACTAAACATGAACATGAGGGCAGAGTTATGACCACATTTTCCTTTTTAAGGTGTGACAGGTTTGGGAACGAAATGATGTTCCCACGTCATTTAGTTCCCAAAAAGCTCTTAAGAAAAGGGAAGACTCCTGTGGCATGCCGCCCATAATTCACGCAAGGTATCACGGGGCTAGGAATACCGTGGATAGGCCATTTATTCTGATGAGACCTTTTCTCAGAACTACATGTACAGACTTAATATGTGTCTTTATCATTGTTATTGGTATATTGTGTTTGGTGACCTGACATTATTCCCAGCTCCAAACTCCAAACTCAGCCAGAATAACTAAAACACCTGTGTGGGTGTGCAGGTCCTTGAAGATCTTAAAAAAGAACAAAACCTGCAGCAGAGCCAGAACCAAACAGCGACTGAACAGGAATACGAACAGGTTTTCTGTTACAATGAAATAATGTCACTGTATTGCAGAAGCTCAAGAAAATCAAGCTGTTGCTTTCTCCCATTTCTGTTTTACTTCTGAGCAAATCAAAGCACATAATAAAAGAAGAATAATACAAGAAATTACATTACACTGTATAAATGATTCACCTTATCACTGCTGGCATTTGGAATTATTAAAGCTCATTGTGTGTGTGTGTGTGTGTGTGTGTGTGTGTGTGTGTGTGTGTGTGTGTGTGTGTGTGCGTGGACTTAAATAATAACTGATTTGAATGTTGACAGCCGTGAATGAAAATTAATTAGAAAAGACTAATACCATGTAAGATGCATCTAATACTCATGTCACCGACTTGTATTAATAGCGGTCAGCTGTCATCTGGCACACTGAGTTCTCTTTCCTGGTTCATTCAACTTGCTCTTGACATCATCAAGACACCTAAAATTGAAAAAAAAACACTTGTGGAGGTAAAAACGACGCTGCGATCTGTAGTATGCAGCCACAGTTTGTCTTCAGGCAGCAAACAAGCACACGCCATGTTGGGACTCATTTTAAAAAGCCAGACTGAGCTTGAAAAGGTCAGTACACTTGTCCGGTCAGTGGTCCCGTCTTGTCTTAAAGTACGCACAGAATCAGGACAGCTTAAGTGTTCCACTTAAATAAACACTGAGCGAACCGTCAGGTAGGTCTGTGTGTGAAGTTCACGTCAACATTGTGCGAAAATAATTAGCACTACATGTGGACCTTTTCATTCCTCATAAAATCAGAGGAGAAAAAGAAGAAAATGCTCCCGAACTAAAGTAACACAACAATGGTGGGAGGCTTGGATTGAATTGTGCAAACCTTTCTCAGGTTATCAGGTCTGTAAGTATTTAAAAGCTTAACCTTGATTTCTATCTATTAATTTACTTAAATAATTAATTTTGTAAACACTGTAAAGCAGTTTGTTTGATCCACGGTGTCCTGCAAAGTCAAAAAGCAGTAATTTACTTCACAGTTTTAAATTTATCTATTGTCCTGACAAAAGGAGTTTGGGCACTTTCAGAACATAAGTAAATGTAATCCTTACTGTCCTACAGTCACGCCAGTGGAGATAAAAGCAGTGTATTTAGCCCTGTCACAGGGCTGACAGACCTGTCCTGTCTCACTGAGCAGGGACTACCTCCACCTCTCGCCCCAAATCTGTGCTGAGACCGGCTCCAGCCTCCCATGACCCCACACAGGATAAATGGGTGTAGAAAATGGATGGATGGAAGCCATTAGACGATAGACACACTGAGTGAGGAATAAAAACGTTGATTGCAACTTGTGAATACTTGACATGAAGCCACCACTGGAGGGCTCTGCATGGCATTACTGTACACCAGAAGGACCACCACAGTGATTTTACTGTAGCTTCTGTGTAACACAAACACACGTTCAGATACTACAAATCTACCAGTGGGCTGAGAGCACACCTGATAAACATCATGGTGCACAGTATATTTGATTGATCTGACAACACAGGCGAACTGGAGTTTGGCTTTTAAACACTTTCCTTTTAAAATGCAAGGTAGGATTAAAGCCAGAGAGAAAATCCTTGCCGAATGAGTAAATACAAATTATACTTTTCATTTAAATCTCAGTCAGTGCATATTTTATCATCTTTTCTCACATTTTTTCATGTGGCTCTGAGGAAAGCACATAAGAGTGCCTCTGAAGTCAAAGAGCGTTTTATGCTGGAAATAGTTTAAATTCATTACAGTGCTGGGTTTGTGTACTGTAATGCTCTTGGGAACAGGCCTGGCAGGTTGATAGTTGGTTACCACTTACTATTCGACATTTCAATTCGGCTCATTTTGTATAAATCCAACATGAATATTACTGAAATTGATTTATGTATTCAATCATTTCATCAGTTAACGCACCGACGTGAGTGATTTACAATCAGCAGAAGATGTGACACAAACCATCGAAATACTGAAATCATTCTTTATTCACAAGCTGGGGGAAAAAGGAAATCCCAGAAGACAGTGGCAGAGGAATCAAGGAGTGGCGAGTGAACAAGATGACAGCACTGCCACCTAGTGTAGAAATATTTAATGCCCAGCAGTGATTTAGCACATGCAGTATGGAGTAACAAAGAAGTTCATGTGAAGTTACCACCCTGCTGAAGTGTTTCGGGTAAAATGGCCATTTTTTTGTGACCTTGTTATCTCGTCGAGCTGGAGACTATCCAAGCATCACGGTTCATCAGAGGGCTAACACACGGAAAGGCAAAACACATTCACACCTACATTCAATTTATCTAACCTTCATGTCTTAAGACTGTCAAAGGAAACCCACTTGAACACTGGGAGAACATACAGACTGCACACAAAAAGCCTCAGTCAGTCTTGTTGGGTTCAAGACGTCTACCGTGCTGCCAAACCCATTAGAGGCGGAAATGAACCATCACAACGTTCAAATTAAAGATTCATAGTTACTGAGCGACGTAGTTCATTCATTTTTTTCTAATCTACGTGATCGCATCGCCTTCACTGCATTGCTTCTCATGGTCATCAGCTCTGTAGTAAGTTGTCTGTTGCCAGGTTTTAGAAGAAGGCAGGGTTTGAACATACTTCATAGCAACTATTTTTGTCATTTTTCATGTGTTCAACAAAGTGCAGCATCATCCCTTCAAAGACAGGCTTTCCGAAAGCGAGCACTGTCATTGGCATTTGTATAATTCACTGTGTGAAGACTACTAGAGTTTCTGCTAGTTTCTACCCTCACTAGAGTTTGCCTTTGCATGTGGTCGGACAACACGTTAACCTGGTTTGTTTGAGGCACACTAAGGCCTTAAACGTATGTAAGCACTGTTCATGTGGTTAGATTTGCGACGACCTGTCTGCTACAGAGTTATCCTATTATGATTGTTTCGTGCGACTTTCATGGTCTTTCACCAGGAACTGGAGCCCCGGTGCAAAAGCCCATTAAAACCCATACAAGATTTGTCTGTACATGCATTGAACACCTCTAAACTCTACACTACATTACAGTTCCATCAACAAGAGGTCCAAACCAAGTAACATGTAACTGGGACCAAAACCAAAACCTTGGCCAAATGTCATTCCAGTCATTTTGTCTTTGTATTTATCTGTTTAAGTATTTAAAAAGTGCCATTTTGTTTTGTAGTTCACCACAAATCCTCTTGCAAGTGCAGTTGTCATGTTTTTCTGTTTTGTCTGTGTGCTTGTATCCTTTTCTGTCTTTATATTTCATGACTTACAGACAGCTCCTAACATAAAACATAAAAGTGAGAAACAAAAGAAACAGAGATTTTATTTCCTTTTTTTTCTCATTTTTTTATTCTTTGAAGTCCTTGTTGTTGGTTTTTTTTTTTACATCACCATCCATGGGATTTGACACTTTCCATAGTGAGCAAGCATCCCAGAAAACCCCACAGCCACCAAGACAAATACCATCACACAGTTTCACTTTCACAAAGGGAGGGGTGGTGGGGGGGGGGGGTAGGTTAACAGAGGGGGACGAGAGGTTTCAGGGGCAAGAGGGTGTTCAACAGCATCAACAACCTCCGAACGGAAGGAAGCTCCTCTCAGTCTGCAGCACGTTGCGTACATACATATCACTCATATATCATTAGCATAATATGGCATAGAAAAAGCATCCAAGCTGACAGAGCATTAAAGGTGTATAAGTGTGTGTTTTAGTATGTGTGTAAATTGGGGAGGCATGGGACACGGCGAGGACACCAGCATTGACAGCTGGTTTTTAATATCCAAGTAGGTTCTTCAGGCATTGGTGCTGCATTGGTGTGTGTGTGTGTGAGTGTGTGTTTCTGCTATAGTCTGTAGTGTGCTTTCAACTCTTTCTTTCTTTTTAAGCAGCAGAGGATTCAGGATTCCACGCAACTCAGCACAGGATTATGTAGAAATGGTGCAACACTGTCACAGAATAATTATAAAAACGTGTGTGTGTGTGTGTAAGCCGGCGCAAAGCTGTACTAATAGCACCAGGTCAGGACAGGTTGCTAATGGCAACCTCCAATCTGACAAGCGTTACCATGACAAACAAAAAGCAGAGCCCTGCGAGAGTGGAGGGGTCTGTCTCCACGGCAACAGCCAGAAACAATGAAAGAGCCAGGGAGGGAGGGAGGGGGGGTTGAGAATGAAAGAGAGGGGAAAATGAAAGGAAGAGAAAGGCAAACTGAAGGGAAGGAGTGACACAAAAACACAAGAAGCATACTATTACTCTCATGAGAGCTACGCTTGCTGCCAAATTGTATTAGAGTGTGAGGGCTTTACCCCCCCGTCTCTTCACCCATATACCCTCCCGCCTAAATTAATAGTGTTGCAGTAGTAAGTAATATAATGCAGATTGTATCTGGAAGAAGAGAGGGAAGCTCAAACAAGCTCCAAGTATCAATACAATGTTAATAAAGTTATGGAAAAGAGGCAACGGTAGCCCACCGTGAATGAAGGAAACACTAGTCAGACAGACGGGGAAAAAATCCCCCACTCCTGACTTACTGAAAACCTTGTTGTGTGATGTGTAAGTTGCTGTGGAGATCGAGTTTCCATTTCCCATTCCTGTCTTGTCTCATCTTTGACTGCTCCAGGGACATGCATTTGCTACATTCCCCCGGCTTTGGATTCTTTAAACACGTATACCATTCGTAATGCTGACAGACTTTGCCTTCTATAGGCTTCCAGTTAGATCAGAGGGGGCGCGCCTGGAAAAATTGGGGTTGAAAGCACAAACACAGAGGTGGTGTACGTTTGTATATCTACATTATGTATGAAGGTATGTATATGTGTGAGTGAGTCAGGGGCCAGTTACTTAAACTTAACTCTAATTTTAAGACAGACTTCAAATGACAAACTTGTGACACAGACTGATGTGTCCACTAGCCAACTAAAGCTATGTCTCATGTGTTGCTATAGCAACAAGTCGGTCTTAACCAGAAACAAGTCTGCATTAGTACTTATGCAGGAGATGGTCTTCATCAGACTAGTCTAAAGCATGGTCTACATTTATGTAACTGGACCCTGGCTGCGTCCATATCAGGGTGTCAGGGTGAGCTTGTTGCTCCGTGTGGAGTCACGGGGAAGAAAAAGGCTGCAGGGAGATGGCGACTGGTGGCCAAGACCTCGTTGACATAAGGACTAACACGGGGGGGGAGGGGGGAAGGAACATGAACATATGAGCGCTCAGCACGGCCCGGAGCGACGCCGCGTCCACAACAGTGAGGAGCGCTGTACAGGAGCCTGCTGTGCATGTCCCATCCCTCACACATCAACACTGCACACTAGTCAGAAGTACATTAGCTCATGTCTACTTTCAAGCGTAAATTAATAGTGCTCAGCCCTTAGGCACCTAGTTACAGAATGACACTAAAAAGCAGTTTGACAACAAGTTAAAAACTCTAAAACATTAGAACATTTCAAGATATCGAGCATTTTTCGTCTTTACAGGGGCTCTACCAGCAGAATAGGCCCTATGTAAGCGCAAAATCTGGCACCTTTGAATCGGTTAATCCTGTCTATTTTACATCTTTTTTTTATCTTACATCCTTCACTTACCTCAATAAGAATAACAAAAACAAGAAAAATCAAACTATCAGTACAACTTCTGTGGGTTCAGGCACGTAAAGAGTCGAAAAGGAAAGAGGGATTCCGATGAGTATAAAACAGTCACATTTTGGAGGAGGAGAAACATTCTGTATGTAAATGCACTGGTTGGTGATGGGACGGTGATCGGGTGCTTCAACAGCTGTCAATCAAACATTTGGACCTTTATGATTCACAGGAATGCAAACAAGCTGGAAATGATGTAGCTGCGTGGCGAATGGCACCTTCCCCGCACGTCTAAAAGCTCTCTAAAAAAGGACGGCGTTAAGAGACAATAAGGCAAGGAAAGGCCGAGTTTGAAGTGACAGCGGGTACGACTTTCTCTTTCCTCCCTACATCTTTCCTTCAATTCTCCCACTTTACGATGGTCTGGCGCTCAGGGATGAGGCCTAAAGCTCTATTTACTACCTGCCAAAGCTCCTTCTGCTCCACAAGACTCACAAGCTGTAAGGCAGCTGCCAAATACGGAGTATGGTTTTTTACTTATGTACCTTAGCAAAGCCACAGGTGGGAAAACACACGAGATGAGAGCCGGTGCTGTGAGAGTCCACAACCCTAATAAAAAGATTGCTGTGGTTGTTCAATTCTTCATATCTTAAGGCCGTCCTCATGGCGAATAATCAATTGGATATCGATCGTAGCAATGTGTGACAGATGGCAGATACACTGGAGAGTGAAGCGATTGAAATGCAACATAATACAAATCGCAGATAGTCGACAGCTTGAAGGAAGTATTAGATTCTGTAAGACTGGTCAATTTCAAGCAACCTACTGTTTGGCCTATTTAGCAAAAGCAAGAAAAGCAGATAACAACACTGGTTTTGTACCCATGCTCCATTTAAACTGCTCCCAAAGTGAAACGAAAGAATGGACATACAATGGACATCCCGCGTGAAAATGATCCTCTTTTCTTAACTGTATTAATTCAGTTTGGTCTCACTTGACCTTTCTATTAAAACAACAGTAAAACAAACATCGAAAGGATACATGGCAGGGAGAAAATACGGTATAAAAAAAAAAATAATAATAATGCAGTCAAAAGTGCTCAAATAAGGTGTGTTTTCATTTTTTCTCTTTTGTCATCATATGAGGCAGACCTTTTTTTTGTTTTTGTTTCTAACTGTGTCCTCTAGGATCAGGTTTTGGGGAGGAGGAGAGTGGGTGCGTGAAAAGCAGCGAAGGAGGAGGTGAAAGATCGAGGCTGACTGATGATGGCCCGGTCAGGTGCTGCGGAAGCCTTTCGGCTCCTGGTGGTTTCTCGACCCCTCAGCGCCTGTTGGCCTCAGATCTCCATTTCCTCCCCAGCGACCGAGAGCGGAGCTCTAACCCAGGCTGGTGATGTTGGCCCTGCCACCGGGTGGCGCCACGATGCGCTGGGTGTTCCGGCGAGGAATATTGTCGTCAATCTGAGCACCTGTGTGACCACAAAGTTGGTTATTCAAGGTTGCATTTATACAAACATACAAAGTAAACTGATATTCCAGCTCTGGTGGTCACTTTATTATTTTTCCAACTGACTCATTGGCCCATGTCATACAACAAAGTGACAGAGAAAAAGGATTTTGCGTATTGTTGAAATTAAAGGCAGTACCAGACGCTAGTTAGCTTGCTTGTGACACAAACTAGCTAGCTTGCCAACAAACAAACAAAAAAACACATTTCAGAGCACGCGGTTGAAAAAATCTACTTGATAACAGTGTATCATGACCTCACCACACAACTTTTGGACTGCAAAACTGAAAGGTAGTGTATGAAATGCATCATTCCTTCCCCACCCCGAGTGGGGTACTACTAGTTGCCTCCGTCGGTAATGGTTATGGTTAGGGTGGGGTTAGGGTGGGGTTAGCCAATCAGAGACTGAGTAGGGGCAGGACTTGACGCAAATGCAGTGGTAAAAAATATGAATGAAACATATATGACACATATGAAACAGCGTTAGCTTAAACAACAGCTTCCTCCATTGTGGACTCCACTTTAAAAGGTCAACTCTATTGAAAGCATGGATGTAAAAGCTGGATACTGCAGAGACCTCTAAAGGGACCACAACTACCTGCAAGGCAAGGGCCATGTGAACGACGAAAGCTAAGACTTTTTAAGATTCTTTCAAGGTCAAGTTACTTTCCAATTTCATTATTACCGTTGTATTACAAATGCCATTTTCAATCAATTCCTACTGAAATTGTAGTGTTTTTAAAAAATAAAAGCTCATAAAACAACATTGTCCAACCTACAGCCATTGTGGTTATAACATTTTAACAACAGATTAGCTCGCTAGCAGCAGTGCTAGCTCAGCTAACCCAGCTGGTGAAGTGACCCTCCTAGATACTGCATGGAGAGTCAGTCGTGCTGCCAATTTGTCCCAGTGGCCAACTGCGGTCCTGCAACAACATCATGCACTGTGGCCCAAAAAACATTTTCCACACAGCAGTTTTACAGACGTTTCTTTTGTAAGGGGCAGTCTGACAGGAAACTCTTTGTATTATGAATTCTTTCCCAGATCCTTGAAAAACATTTTTTTGTGTGTTGGGCCAAATTTCAATGTAAAGTCTGTGACCCAACAGGGAAAGAGACACCAACGCACAAGTGCAGTGGCCTGCAAGTGGTCAACAATGTGAATCCACATGTCAAAGTTCACCTAAATTGAACTCTGCATGGATTTCACATCACTATGCCGTGAGATAACCTATTTGTTTGCGGTGACACTGTTCAAAATGGATTGAATTTGGTGCAAAATGCTG